>NC_090666.1:35838313-36481369 GCF_013368605.1 Nyctibius grandis
AGGTTTTCTTTCAGTGTTTAAATATTACCCATTCTATTTCTTAATACTATGTAAAATTTTACAGCAATATTAGTTAGTAAATTGTTCAGAATTTCTCTGCTTTCTTAGCTGTAAAACATCATTATTTTCATTTAGCAGCCAACAGAGGAAACAAATTCTAAGAGGTTTTGAATAATTTTCATTACCTTTTTTTTAAAGCCAATTGATTTAAAAACAGAAAAACAAAGATTGAAACATGTTTACACAAGTGTTTCTTCAGGTTAGATACAGAAAATTCAAGCTAAGTACAGACTGAATTATTAGCAAGATATAATATTGTTTATTAGACTTGTATCAGCTTCTGTAACAAAAGACAATATCAATCTTTACAAATCTTCTCTATTTCCATGAACCAGGAAGGCAATGACACTATTACTACCATGAGATAATCTTTTCCCATTTTTTAAATTAATGCATTTTCCAAATGTAGATTTTAAATTTCTGAAAGTGTGATTATTTCTCCTCTAAAGCACCGCTTATCTTCCTAACATAATTTGCTGAATGTTATTTCTGCAAGAGATGCATGCTCTTCAGCAAAATCATTGCTGCAGCTCAAATAACCAAGGCAACTTTAAATGAGCTGGCTTAGATCCTAACCAACAGCACTGCATCAAGGAGCTCAGGACAGGGCAGTGAACAGAATATTCACCCAGGGAATGGGCAGGCTTAGACAATACACTGATAAACACACTACTCCTGGCACTGTGTTACTCACTGAATGCTAGCTCAGATACGTGTGTGTTAGCTACCATCACAATTCGGATTTCTCTCTAAATATTCCGGTGGGAGAACAAGTGCTATTTACCTTTTCAATTTATCTCTATAGCTTTACAGGTTATTAGTTAACTGTAAAACCAATACTTGTCTTGGAAAATCATACAAGAGCAGGTAAGTCAAGTATGTTCTCAGAATGCCTAAAATGCGCTCTTGTGCATTCTTACTCGCTTGAGCAATAGTACGTACACACAACGCATAGCGGCAGATGCATTTAGGTTTACTGAAAAGTGTTAATACAAAACATTGAGAAATTAAAGATAGCACATATGATATTTATCTTTTTTATTTAATCCCAATGCATTTATGAAATTGACAGTGATATCATTTACAGAAAAATCAGCAATGTTTTGGTTTTGTCTATATAGCAGAAATAAACACAATTAGCAAAGAATTGGCTAGCACTTTTTAAACATTAAATTAATCTCAATACTGCAGACGTAAATTTCTGTTACGTAAGAATATACGGAGACTAAACCAAAATACATTCTCATCTACTATATTTATAGGATCACAAAATCACTGGCCCACTTCATTTAAACATGACAGATGAAATCACATCCACAAAAGAATTAGTTAAACAGTCCTAATCCTTCATCTTCTAAATCCAGCCCTACCTCTCAGCCTTCATATTGTTTAATCTGAAGAATAAAGAGGACTGTCATCTAGTTCTCTGAACTCCAAGATGATTAACCCTTCAAAATGAGAACGTAAGGCACAGACTGAAGATTCAAAGCGATTGATTCCACATCCTACTCAGACAGTATTTTTAACTACAAATGTGCCTAACCATATCAGCTTTGCTAAAAAACAGCAAATACACAGCAAATATCAGTCTCTCCTGGATGCAAGAATTATAATACTGGCCATTCAGAAACTCCACTGGGTGTTTCTAGTGAAAGAGAATCCAGATAAACAGAGACTGAAGGAAGAACAGGTAGGAGAAGATAGACAGGAAAGGCTTCAGGACAGCAGCAAGAGAAGACACAGAACAGATCAGGAAGGAAGACGTGGGGGCAGTGTGAACACCAAGTGTGTTGGGAACTTAGCCTGTGCTTCCACTACCTGTAAGGGTATTGCTAAAGAAAGTCCAGGTATTTAGTCTCAAACAAGTCACCTGTAGATGCCTGTAGGCATCTTACTGAGTGTCAGCTATATTTTCTGGCAATATTCTCCTCCCCTCAACAGTGAGCAACTATATTCAATGTGAGGAAAAGCACATGCCCTAGGAATATGGTAGTAACAGACATACAATACCTGTTAAATTGGTAAGACTCATCTGAAATACATGTTCAGACCATCTATCTTCAAGAAAAAATAACTTATATTGCAACAGGCACAGGAAACAGTCAGGCTAAAAGAGCTTGGCAAGTTTAGTCTGGAAAGTAAAGGTTCAGTGGGGACAGGATTAGTCAACATGTATTTATAAAATGAACCTGATATAAGAACAAATATGCATAAACTGAGCAGTATTGTATGCTCTACTAATAAGCAGTTTAGTAAAGAGCAGGCGTGCAATAGCAACAGTTGGACAGAACAACTATTCTACAGTGGCCGTGATCAGATTGTGGAAGGATTATGGGCCATGATTGCTTCTGACAAGGTGGGGTATGAAGTATCTTGGCCTAATTTTAGACCCTAAAATTTATGGACAATAAATAACTGTCAAATAAGTAAAGCAAGTCAAGAAAACTGAAAGAGCGAGCTAAATTATCTGATTATAATATGAATTACAAATTATTCTCCCCCACATGCATGTTGTTTTGTATTTATAACTAGATTAATATTCCTATTTAACTGCCAGATTATCGTAAATAAAGACTCTGTCTTTTAGATTTAAAACATTTAAAACTACTCAATAACCTTCATAAATTGGAGGGGAGGGTTCTGAAGAACGTAGACAAAATAATTAAGCAGTGAGTTTTTCTCAGTGTATTTCATTGCGTTAGAACTTCATCAATGCCAATACTGCTCCAGCAGCATGTGCCAACCTAATGTTAAAAGGTTATTTCACATTTTTATATACTCCAGGTGGCAATGATTCGGAAAGAATCTCACTCCTTATTTCAGCAGGATTAGGAAACCTCTCACAACCACCTCAATTGACATTTCTCATCCTGCCAGCACTACAATGGATCATGATGCATGTGCTTCACATTGCAGTTGCCAGTATAATTGTCCTATTACAAACACACTGATTGAGAAAATACATACAACACTGCAATAAACACTAAATATGTCACAAAATATGCAATAGAGGGCTCACAATGAAATGCAAGCAAGTCTGGAATGGGAAAATATTGTTCGTTCTTTTGCAATGCTATAAATTTCAGCAATTCAGTACATGACTGCAAGAGCTGAATGAAACCCAGAATATTTAAAGTATTTTTACAACAAGAATATTCACTGAAGTATGAAACTAGTGAAACCAGTGGCGCATTATTCTTCCCTGTACACACTAAAATTGTCTTCAACAAATAGTTCAGAAATGGATCCAAATGGCCTCCACAAAACTCAAATATTTTTTAAAAAATATGTTTCCCTCATTCTTTCTTTAACAGGTTCTACAGTCAATTCACACCAACATAACGTACTCTCCCACTATTTACTGCTGCATACTCTCAGACAAAACGAGCTCTTTTCTCTGTGAAGGGTTGAGACTAAGATATAAGAGCTGAATTTGATAGACATTTGCCTTTTAAGGAAGACATTGACAGTTGGATTTTTTTTTTCTCTTCAATTTGAGAATACAAACATAGTAGCAACAGACATTTACAGTATTTGAAAGGATTAAGAAATACTTGTCCTGAACAGAATTCATATTCTGAGATACACTTGCATTCAACAAGCCAAGAGAAGAGATCTCCACTGTAGACCACTTTTAACACAGATCCACTTTGATTATACCATAATTGTAACTGTAATTTTGAAGTCCGTCAACTCCCCGGCTTTTCAGTCTTCTGATTACCTTGCTCTGCCTTACCTGCCTTTCAGAAAGTTGTACAGGTGGTCAGAATTTTCAAGTTTATTATTTATTTTTCCAGTAAAAAGGAATATACACAAAGGCTTACTGTTATTTGCTTATCATCTGTACATGATCTACACATGATTAGCTTTCTTATGGTTAGTAGGTACAAGCTGGAAGGAATCTGCCAACTGAAGACAAATGGAACACAGCAATAAAACCACAATCAACTCAATGCCTCTAAAAAGGCTTTAGGATGAAGGATGAAACGTACAGCTAAAGACAGAAAAAGGTTACCTTCTGATCAGGTGAGACAGTATATCAACCCCTGCCACATTCATTCAATTAATAGACTCTGCAGCTTGCAAACACCGATAAGGGCACTACAACTTAATGATCTAATCTGTATTCCTAGAGAATGAAAACTGAGTTCAAAACACACAGTTCACTTGGATTTCCAATGCAGGAACAATGTATGGCAAGACGTGCTTTCTCTGCTACGTACTGGCAAGAAAAACGGGACAATTAAATCCCACAAATATAGAAGAACAAAATGGAAGATTAAAAACGCCTGCAGAAAAAAGGTATGTCAAGTTCTAATATGCAGCATAAGCTCCTGTGCCAAAACAAGAGACTACAGAAATCTGTTCCCTCATCGTCTCACATCTCCTCCTAACCACTTCTCTCATGACAAACGCAACTCTTCCTCAGCATGCCACTTCTTCCTTCCTATCTGGAATGGTGGTAAAAACCAAGAGTAAAATCCTTTATCTTGAAGAAAGCAACTGAACTGGGATTCAGTTATCATGAAACAGAATGATGCAAAAGAAAACTCTTCTCCAAGGTATATGTAAACTAAAAGTGTGTATCAACAACCTAAAATACTCAGTGTATTTGTTCTATTTGTAGTTTCTCTGTATCCTTTTGCAGCACATCCTTAGTTATCTGACTGTCACAAGAGGAGCTCATTGTTTTATGCAACACAATATTCTACTGACATCCTTCAGACAACGTTTTCAGAACAATCTATCCATAGTTATGATACTGCATGCTTGGAAGATAATGGATGCTTTCTGAAATACATATTTAATTAATGCTATTTAATACACAATACGACTGAAGGGTGGCAGTGCCCAATTCATAAAATTTGAGATTATGAGGCAGGCACTATACATGGAATTAAAACCATGTTATACGGAAACAATCATTCAAATCAATCTACATTTTCTTACAGTATCTGCAAACTGAAGAACACATTATGAACAAAGATAATCACATTAAGATTTTTGGCAATGCTTTACAATAAAAGCTATCTGCAATAGTAGACAGTAATTGTTACTAAATTGTAGCCGAATCCCTATGGAGTTAGGAATCATAACCATATTAGTCATATAAGTTCAGCATGATTAATGACACTGCAAAAAATATCAAGATTTTAAGCAATAAATCCCTTAGGAGCAAAGCCCACGTTAATTACTTATGTCCATTCCATCCATAAGCCAGATACAGTTGACTCTCATTGTTGCATTTTTCGTGCAGTGATCTAGCACCTTCCAGGAGCTGGTGAGGATCTGGCCCACCAATTTTCCTTATTTATTTGAATAGTTTGAATCATGTTAGATGACTTAAAACTGTAGCATTTGTCCTTCAATGTTTTCTTCATCCTTAAGAAGTGAAATGCTCATTCCTTTCCAGAAGACATTCCCTCTGCCAGGTCTAGATCCAAACTCAGTGAGAATCCTAAGCCTTTCCTTCAAACAGGAGTGAAGAAAGACCTCACAGCTGTTCTTACTGATACTGATGGACGAAAAGCAAGCACCTTTTCTTTTTTAAATTCCATTTTTCCTCTACCCAAGTTCCATTACATATATAAAGAAAATGCACAAGCAACATCCATGCAGCTGAAACATACTTCTTATGCCTTCAGGGCATAAATCTCTGAGGATGTACCTGTAGAGTATCTAGCAAAATGTAGTATCAGAGTAAGGCATAAATAATTAGAAGAACTAGATCTATAAGCCTGTACAAAAAAAGCAAATCCCATCCTGTTCTCTTAATGTTTATCTTATACTCCAAGACGCAAAACTCCAAAACAGTTTGCACCTAATATAATAGCTTTTCAGCTTTAAATATACTAACTGCAAATTTTAATAATCATATTTGAAATGTGCTCATAGAAGAAAACACACACCCAAAACATTTTGATAAAGAAAAAGATTAAAACTAAATTTTTAAGTTGCCCTGTCCAATTTTGAGCACTGACAAACGAACTGCTGCATGGCCTGTTACATTAGAACAATACTGTGGAATAATTACAAGTTCTAAGATAAAATTAAAATTACCATAATAATTCTCCTGTGAAACAATCCAATCTATGCAGACTACAAATTGCTACTAGGTTGAAAAAACATATTACCACCTCAAGTCAGGCAGATAAATTATTCTATTTCCATTAGTTAGTGTAGGTACTTAAGAGGTTATGCAGAGCAGGATGATAAACTGATTATATTTACAAATTATGTGTTGGTCACATTTAAAGACCAGCTCTTTACTTGCACACCAGGAGTAGAAAGCCAGCTATGCAAACTGTGAGTAAAAATATGATTCTACAACAGTTTCCCACTGATGAGAGGAGAAGTCCCAATCTCTAGGGCCCACCTTCGGATACAACAGGTGATACCAAGTTGGGACACCTTTGTGCATGTTTTCCTATTCTGTTGCCTGTACCATTTCCTCTAGAGTACTTCAGAGAAAGCCCTTTTCTCCTCCCTGCCTCATACACACACGAAAAACAGAAAATCTTGCTTTGAAATCTAAGACAAAGGATTCCCCTATTATTGTACTCAGAGAGATAACTCAGGATTTCATGTTATTATCCTCTGTACCACAAATCTGTACATCTGTACCATTTAAGGCACGAAACTCCTCAAAGGTACCTGAATCACTCCTTTCCTTCTACCCTTAATGAGAGCAGAAGGCACACCAATATCTTAAAAAGGCTGAGCACTTTTCTGGATCAGATTTTATCTGCTTGCCATTAGAATGGGAGTGTAGGATCCCTATTTCAGTTGTTGTAAGATTGTAAAGGTAAAATTTAGGATCATTTAAAATGATCCTATGAAGATTCCAATCATGCTCATAAAAGAGAAGTATCACTATCAAGATCATTTGGTTTTATGTCAGTTTTTAATCATAATACTCCCTCATGGTTCAATTTGCTCTGTACCTATCACCATCAATCTGAATATACACCACTGCCCATTAATGACACAGTTACAGTTTATAACAGAACTTTTATAGCATAGGAAAATTTTTAATACAAGCCACCTCAAGCAACTAACAGAAAAACAACCACAAAAATCATGATCATAAACTCACACTTCTCTCTGATCCATTAGTAAAGAGAAACAGTCTATAATCTGCAAATCGCACATTAGATACGGCTTTTAAGTATAGGTTTACAATCCCGTGACAAAAGGAAGCGCAAGTGTGATGCGATCAGCAAACTAAAACGGGATAAATCCATGTTATCTCGGTAGTGACTTAAATCTAATCATGGAATTGGAGAACCAGTGTTAACTAACATTATACATATTGATTTTTTAAAAATGTGTCTTTTTGACTCTCCAAGAGAACTGTTCACTTTCAGGAAATTTGTCTCAAAGCGAGGACAGCACATGCATGCCTGGCATGAGCATATGTAAGACCACCAGTTGTGAAAAGCACATGCAATGGAGGCTTCAAAACATTCCTGTTATTTCCATTTCATATCCTCTCCCTTCCCAGGAAGGGGTAATTAATAAAAGGTACCATGGTACAATGTTACAGGGAAGCAGAGACTTTAAAGAGAGGCTGAACCATTGCCTTGGTGTAGAAAACAAGTCTGGCAGGCAATCCTATAGCTCAAACCAGACTGATGCTTTTAGAAGTCTCTAAATTTACCACAGTCATCCATGACAGACCCTAAGGTAACATCTGTTCTTCACCAGCTTTCTTCTTGCCTGTTCTCCTTACCTAGTTTAACTTCTCTAATAATTTTACTGGGACATAATTTCCATTTACACAGATCTCTTTGAATTACTGGATTCAAAAATGTAAATGACAATGCTGTTTCAAAGGTGACTCTTTGTAGCATATTCTACTGTAAGGATTCGAGATCTTTATCATTGCATTGTCCTTCTCTCACAGGTACTCCCTCCATGTCCTTTTTAATATTCTTTTGTTATATAGATATTATGAAATGAAGATAATATTTTTAAAAGACAAAGGTACACATACAATCTGAAGTAGAGAATTTTTCCATGTTCAAGTTCAGAAGGATGGACGTGGCTTTTACATGAATAAACTAAAATGTTGAAGACTTCTATCCCATCAAATATAAAAAAACCCTCTCTCTTATTTGTTTTCATAGGAAACTTGGCAGAAAGAATTATTGATATTTTTAAGAGCACTTAGTTTTACGAAAGGCCTTCTTTTACGAAAGGCCTTCTTTTTTGAAACAGAAGAATTTTCAGATTATATGGCGCCATTACTATATGCTTCTTCAAAGTATGGCAATAGTAAAGTCCATTAATGAGGAGAGAAATACCATACAGAACTGACAAAATTAGGTGGTCTTATAAGCAAAGGCAATCTTCCATTTTAATATTTTTAAAGCACACATGACCTTTCAACACATATACAAAAGTGATTTACAGTTTTATGATTGCAATCTAGACAAGCCTGTCACCTTTAAATATATTGCCTATTATCATCTTTTCTGCAAAACGTTTTAAAATTATTCTAATACATTTGGTTGGAAGGAGTTTTTAATGGGTCAAGTAAGGGATTGACCTCACATCACAGGACATGGGAATATCACAATTTTTTTCCATCATGAAAAAGTTTTCTGAAAGCAGATCATCTGTACCTGCCACTAAGGCTGTAGCATCTGATTCTAGCCATGTTCCAACTTCAAAAGTACTTCAAGAGAGATACTACAGAGCATTGTTAACCACAGCAGTTCTCTGAGTACATTAAATTTAATAAGAAAACTCTTCCTGGAAGAGTTTCTCAGAAGCTATTTATTAGGGTAAAGGCAACTGAACTGAGCACTGGGACCATAATTGTTTAGTCTCTTTCATGAAGACTATTGTGGAACCATATCGAAATTTTATTAACAACAAATTGGTCTAATCTTCTGTGCAAATTTCTTAGTTCTATGTAAGTAAATAGTACTCCTTTGGGACTTCACTCATTCTTCAACTGCCTACACATATAATTGTTAGTGGTTGTTTGACTGCAGCTGGTGCCTGTGAGTATGATCAAGAAATCCTGGCTGAATCTACTTATCTTAATTCTTTAACTGGTTACCTTTCACATTCTGTCTCGTGAGCTCAGATCATCCTTGTCAATCTTTATTGGTATATGTATGCTATTATTTTCCTTTAGGGAAGACTAAGACAGAACAACTATTAAGCACTCCTGCTTTCTCATCTATTATATGCCCTTCTGTCCTCCTATCTTCCACACGATTTTCTGTTTAAAATTACTTTTTGTCCTTTTATAATCTTGTAAAAATGCCTCAGTTTTATATAAATATATAGACTTATATCACACCTCCAAATAAAAAGGTGACTTAAGTATGAAGGAGTTTGGTCTTTCACATAGAATGGGTAATCATGCATGGGAGCATCAAGGCAAGCTATGAAGAAAAAGTGATGACAATCTTCCAGTGTAATCAGGGCAAGTTCTTTCCTAAAGAATGGCTCAGAATTAAGAATATAATGTTACAATAAAGCATTTAAAAATATGTTCTTCTAAACCACAGCTAATTAATATCAAATGGCTTGACTTAAGGGAAAAAATAAATGAAAGGAAAACAAATTATTTCCTGCTGATCTTTGCAGATCTTCTTCTGGCAGATCTGCTGATCCTTCTGCTGGTCTTTGGAATTAAGGTATTTATCATGTCTAGCAAAGGAATCTTTTTATTAAATATATGAAGGAATGTGTTGGTTTTGAATAGTCTCTTTACTTTATATGGCATCAAGGAATTGCAGAATAGCACATGACACATCTGTGACTTTCCTTATTTCCCAATATGGCAAGTTCCACAGGAAAGAAACAGTCAGTACTTTAACTTTGCATGATCCAATGCAATTTTAAAAATACATCTGTAAGAACAGCAAACCAGCAATAAGTAACAGAAGTCCTCCTGACAACCACAGGTCCTATCTACCATGGAAACATCTTACCCTACATGACTGCACAGCTCTTAGGCAGCAACATTACTCAGTAATAGAACTTAGCTCCTATATCAGCACTGTCCTTTCATAAATCTAAACATGTTTTACAATGGAGAATTATCTGTAGCTAGAAACACCTGCAAAAATATACCTATTATTGTACAAAATAAAATGCACAGAGCCATGAACTTCAACAGGTACAGTATTTCACAGTACATAAACACCAAACACAAACCTCCATCTCTTTAAACAGCAGGAGCAAGGGAGGTTGCAATTTTGCCAAAATGAGGTTTTCACTGTCCTCCAACATAACAGGGTCTGTAAACCCAGTCACTACATCCACACAGGAATCCCTGCTCTTACTCTCAACCACAATTTTATGTGGTACATGCTTTTCAGGAGCTTCCTTCAACGTCAGTGGGGAGGTCTCACTCTGGGAATGAAACAGCCATATAATGAGAGGTGATGGATACATACCACACACTACCTAATATAGATAGGTTCTGCTTGGTCAGGACCATGGTATGGGAGCACAGAGAATATTCAAATCATCCTTCTAGTACAAAAAAGTAATGCATGGAGGAGATTATATGCTGTGTGTGCACCTGTATAGAGGCACTGGTAACCTACTGTTAAATTGTGGTGAAAGCATTGATACATTGTTTTTATGTTAAGCTCTGTCTTGCATGTTTTAAAAGACAGGTTAAACCAAAGGATTACACTGTAACCTAGTACTACTTTGGTGCTAATCTATTACATTATGCAAAGAAAAAAACCCACTATATCCTATTAAATTGTAGTGCTAGCTAGAACAGAGAAGCAGCGTATCATTTCATGCTCTGATAAATCAGTAAAAGGCAATAGATGCAACCCTCCAGAAATACAAGTACGATGCATATTGTCAGCTTACAAATAAACACAAATGAAACACAGGATTTTCTGAGCACTCAGATAGCCATGTTTTGGTCTGTGGAAGATAAAAATTACCTATTTCCCTGGATCCCTTGAAAGAAGCTTTCAGCAACTAAGAGCTGCCATGAAACACCAGCCCATGATTTATTAGTGCATCAGGGTACTGAAATAGGGCTGGCTCTTAATGTAGCTTCAGCGCCTGAAGAGTCCACAGTAGATCAAGAACTGCACGTACCTCTACGTGCATCTTTAACAATGCCTGAAGCAAAGCAATCCATTGCTCTCTAAACGTGTTACGTAAGTCAGTATACGTCATGCAATATAGTCTGCTATAGCTCCTGGTCCTTGCGTGACTTCTGTGCTTTGAGCTCACGCTGGTTCTTCAGTTCTCTGCAGTCACTCTGACCTCACTGCTTTTGCTCTTTCTCAGCTTCTGTGTGAAAATATGTATTTCACATGATGGTTTCTAACAGGAGAACAAGAATTGTAGTTTTCGAAGAAAACTAAGATAACACGTTCTTTGAAGATATTTCTCATGTGTATGTACTTTCACAACCACTGTATTCATACACAGAACAGGAGAGTGGAAAAAATGACGCCTGGTATGAAAAATGATAAATTTCCTTTTTTTCTTCTTGTTGGTCAAACAACAGGAAACCAGCATATTTAGTTCAAAGTAGCCCGTGACCTGAGTGGGGTCAAACTCCATATACAACTTGAGGCAACCTCCTCTTTGGGCTTAGTTTCATGGGTTTAGTAAAACCGTTCCTTTACTTTCTGCCAGATGAAAACTATTCACACAAAAGCTCCTTGATCTTACTTAAAGTAGTGCTTGACACTTCTGAGCAACGATTAGAGATGAAATATGTACCTAAGTGTCACACATGCACATAAATAAAAATACTAATATACTCACCCCATCAGTGTTAATCTAAAAGAAACTTCATCCTTTTACTCTGTCAATTCTAATCAAAAGACAAGATCGATATCCCAAACATTAGGTCAAAGCCCTAGTAAAACGGTATTCACACCACGTCCTGAGGCTCAGCAAGTCCAGCCAAGAGCTAAGCAGTCCTCCCGTGAAAGCACTCTGCCCAGCGCACCGAGAGCAGCTGCTCCAGAACTGGTGCTGTGAAGCAGAATATCAGCCCCAACTCTCTTACACCATACACACCAGGGAGGCACGCCAGCACCCTAAGACCTCAGTGAGAAAGACACCATGCTGGAGCAGGGGAAAAGTGCGAGGAGGAAGGAGCAGCAGAGATGAAGTGGTTTGAACTGATGGCAGCAGCCCCCACCTCCCCTACCCCCACCAACCATGCTGCTCAGGGGAGGAGGCAGAAGAGTCAAGAATGAAGGAATGAATTTGAGCCTGGGAAGAAGGGAGGGGTGGGGGAAGCTGTTATTAGTTTTGTCCTTGTTTCTCACTATCCTTCTCTATTTTTAATTGGCAGTAAATTAAGTTAATCTTCTCCAAGTCGAATCTGCTTTCCCCTTGATGGCAACTGGTCAGTGATCTCCCTGTCCTTATCTTGACCCATGAGGTTTCTTTCTCCACCTGTTGAGGAGGTGGAGAGAGCGGCTGGGTGGGCATCTGGCAGCCAGCCAAGGTCAATTCACCACAACATGTTTGAAGATGGACATCTTATAGTCAGCAGCAAAGGAGGCAGCAAGAGTACAAGTAAGATACACACCAAGCATGGAGCACTTTCAAGTCAGTAAGTTGTCTTTTCTACTTATTCACTAGTTTTCTTTGTAATGTTTCACACAGCCACATCTAATAAAAGCTGGCAGTATCTAAAAACATAAGGTAGGATGACAAGGTCAGCCTTTGATATAAACCCAATCTTTGTGACAATCTGCCTCCCCCAATAACCCTACAAACAGCCCACTCAGGAAGGAAGATAAGAGATTAATGCAGAACTACACAAAAGAGAAGAGGAAAACTGTAGACAGCTCCTTCTGTAATCTTCTTCTGAGACAAGAAGTGAATTCCCACATAGTATATTACTTGTCCTGCTATGATAAAATCAAAGGAATATCATCAATGGCTGCCAGGAGAGCATTTTAACCTCCCTGGAAACTAGATAAAAATGTTATTAATGATTTAAATTGTCATTCAATGGGCATTAGACAAACTGATTGACCACAGGGGCTACCGAGGCGTCCTACCGCTTTATACTTTTCAGACACAGTCTCTGTTGTATATGGATTACCATTCATGGCAGGAAGGCCGCTGAAGCGCAAGCAGGTGGTGACCTCTAGACCAAGCAGATGTGATAGCATTAGAAATTACGATGTGATGATGCAACATCAACATGGTGATGCAATGCGAAAAATCCCTTTATCACAGCTGCTAGGAAGACATTTCTCATTTCCACTCACCTGCTGACAAGCCAGAATGGAGAAAGGAGAATTAACAATAATTGGAGAAAACCACATAGGATGTGCTTAAATCAACAGCCACGCAGTCCTTTCATGCGAAGTGTTATCAGATTTGTAGTAGTCATTTTTCCCCTTGTCAGAAGTGACAGGCTTAACCCTACAGTCAATATTAATGTGAGGGGAATGTTGAAATACAATCTAATGAGAATTGCACTCATCCCATTCACAGGACCCTGGTAGATTAAACAAGGAACATTTCCTACTCTTCCAACAACATCCATTCTTAAAAGCCTGAGGCAGTTTTCCAGTCACAGACATTGATACCTATAAACAAGATCATCTTAACTGAAAGAATTCTTGAAATTTACCCAAAGGGGATTTTAAGATTTGATACTAGCCTCTTCAATTACTGTTTACAGATATACTTTACAATAGTGTGTATATTGAACTTGTTTCATTTAGACCAAAACAGTAATCAAAATAACTTAAGTAAAGCTACCTCTGTTACTGCTGTAACATTTAATCCCAGTTTGGAGTCACATGTACTGTATGCACTCAACAGACAACAATTTCTATTGCTTACTGATATACAACAGAGAAATGTAATCAATGTATATTGTGTATATTAGTGTGCTTTTTAGAGTGATACTATAAATCACACCTACTGCTTCAGGCAGGGTTGTTGCATTTCTGTTCCTACTGTTGTAGGAAGATGCTGAAAGTAGGAAAAGCACAGCTGAAACCAAGAACAAGCAGGTACATGAGGCACAGTGTATTTTCTTCTCTAATGTCCAAGATACAAGAATTTCTAGGAGGAACTAATGTTAAACTGTGAACAATCAAAAAAAACCCCAAAAAACAAACCAAAAAGAATTAACCTCATTTCCTCCAGAGCTGGATGAAGAGGCAGCAGGCATACTACTAACCTCAATGGTGACACACCAGTATATACATGGCAGTTGCCAACAATCAAAATGAGAAAGTCAAGACTGCACAACATTGTCTTGGAAGAAAGTGGGCTGATAAGTATTTATAGGGTTAGTCTTTGTGCATTTGTGCAACATTCATCTATACATTGTCATGCCAAAAAGGGCCTTACAGAATTAAACGGAACAGCTGCAGCAAAGCAACAGATCTCAGTGGTTTTGAGAAAGAAAATATCAAGGATTTCACCTCAAGGTGAGATTATACTAAAGCAATGCAAAAATAACTGCAGACAACTACCGTATAAAACCCTAGCTTTAGCATTAAATGCTTTTCCTGCAGGATCTTTCCACACCTTAAATATATTCACATCCAATAAAATTAGAAAACAAATTTAAAACTACATGGATACACCACAGTACAATTCTAGAAAAGAAACTTGGTTTTAAAAGCTCTTTCTTCTTCTACAGCAACCGACGCATATTTATCAAACTAACCACTGTGTCACTTTAAGGCTCTGGCAGATTTATACAGATGTTAAGAAAGAGAAATTCGATTTATTTCAGACTCCTAGCCTGGAATATTGCTTACTTGGTAAGAACAGAAACGTCAATCAATAAAAAATAAAATTAAAAAAAAAAAAAAAAAAAAAAAAAAAAAAAAAAGAACTGCCTCCTGAACTCCTCAATCTCAAACTCTATGCTTATATGACAAATTAAAGATTTCACACAATTTCAGACAGGAACAGGTAGCTTTCCTCCCCTGATTACAAAGGTCAACTTACAGCTTTCCACAAACTATCGTGTTTCGTACTTTCAAAGATGCAGAGAAAATATTTCCAGATGCAAAGAAACATCCTCCAAATCACAGTTTAACCTACTGCACTGCAGGTACATGTAGGAATGTCTATGTAAACTCACTTAGTTCAGGAATTACATAGATTTAAAAGATTTATGCTATAAGGTATGTTCTTACTTTAGTCTATCTGCATCTGAAAGTCAGAATGTTTTGGCCCAAAGTATTACTCTCTAGCCATCTTTTTCCAAAGTACTTCCAATTTGTTTGATTTTACCATCTCCTCCCCTCACAACCTGTCTTGTCCCATTTAGTTGTTCTCAAATTGAGAAAAAAGTCTCAAATCCTTCAAACAATACCGGGTCTCTAAGCAGCACAAAACTACCCAGTTGCCAGTTTCATTACTTGCTCAAGCAGGGTAAGAAAAAATACACTCATTTAGGGAGAAAGTCTGTTTGTGTAAGCAAATATCTTAATATTCTACTAAACATAAGAAAAAATAAGGTCTAATATTTGTCGTAACAAGCATAACGTTTTAAAAGCAAATGAAGTATTTAACTGATGCATTCTCTTACTAGCATCTGGTCTACACTAAAATAAAATCACAGACCGATGAAGCGAATGGCAGTTTTCATCATTGGTAGTAACAGGGCCAACCTCAGGTGCCATTAATGAAAAGTGATATTTAGGTTTGCCTTCGAACAGTCTAGCTAACGTGCAGACAGCCTTACAAAGAACATAATACCGATTTGGATAGCATTCACCTTTATCTAAATGAGAGGCACAAAAATAAAGAGATAAATAACTTTAATCCAAAGAGCTTGCATCCCTCTGCTTCTTGATAGAGCAGAGCAAGCTAGACTGCAAATAGTAACGGACGAAAAAGAATGGATTAATTTGAAGATAGTGGACTTCAGGGATCCTAACTAATCATATAGTTATTCGTTTCAGAAACACTGTAGAACTGAATCAACTGCCACAGTTTCACAGGAATAACGAAGGGTTACCCTGAAAAGATCTGAATATGCAACAGTTCTAATTTTACCAAGTTACTGGGCGCGTTACTCTGGAGACTGGTTTCCCTCACCTCTTCGTTTCTTTTCTTCTTAATCAGGGCTGAACCATCTTTAAAGTTTATTTCAAGGCTTCTAGTTATTGTAACAATAATACTGTTCTAAATTCAGGACCTCAGGAAATTCTTCCATAAACAAAAATTAATATATACTAGAGCAAAATATTCTAACCACAAATACTGATAGGGTGCATTTATTTTGTGCATATTACTCAGGGAGTCCCATCAGAGTAAGTTAAAATTGAAACCAAAGATCATAGAACAAGAACAACAAAAAACTAAAAAAGAAATATCCTTAACATTTTTAGTGAAAGAATTTCAGACTTATCTGAACACTTTGATAGTTTCTTAAAATCCGAAGAAGATTAATGGAAATTTTCCAAAAACAAAATAACAGATCAGAACAAATTTTATTATTGCTATTAACAGCTTTTGCAGCGTTGCCTAGAAACCCAATCACAGATCATAGGAGCAGCATGGCAAACACTGAGGGGAAAAAAAACACAAAAAATGCCCAACACAGAAAACCCTAAAACCCCAACAAAAATAACCAAAAATCAACCCCAGCCCACAGCTTGTTTTCACCATAATAAACTGAACTTGAACTTTTCAACAATTCAGGGGCCTGAGGGAATGAGTTAATATTCAGTCTTGATGGAAAATATACAACACAAAATTCCATTGTCTCTTTTTTATTTTGATTGTTTTGTTTCTGTTCATGTGACAAAAACAATAAAAAATTCTATTCGATGTACAAGATCTCAACGTGTATCACGAAAACAATAAATAAATCAAATCCTTACTGTCGTCATACAAATGAATAGTTTGTCTTAAATCCCAGTTCTAAGATGGTTCCCTTGTAAGCGGAGCTCTGTTCTAGCACAAAGCTCTGGCCCAGTCAAGGCAGGAAGAGATTCAAAGCATGGTCTAGCAGGATGATTACTCAGCTGGTAAAAGGCATAATTTTTTTTTTTCCTTCATTCAGATTGATCAAACCCATTCTTGTTGGTTAACAGAAACAAGTAACCAAATATTGACTTATCAATCATGTGCACTTTTTGAGAAGTGAAGACCTGTACTTGGAAAATTATTGGGAACTCTAACAAATGCAAAATCTCCAGAAATGAAAATTTTCACCATTACATAGCACAATGGTACAATCAAGATGCTAACAATCATTTAGCCAAAAGCCCATCATGTCTACAGAATTTGAGAGGGAGAGCAGTTTTTGTCTTAAATTCCATCTGTTCAAGCTATCAACAGGTGTGGTCAATCTTCTTGCACCAAAGTATGTTCTTCTCTTATTTTGAACATAGTTTACTTATGCAACATACCTGGAAAACTGTTCTTGCAGCCCACGCATCTGAGCTCTGCTACGCTCCGACTCCAGTGTCACCTCCCGTAATCTTTTTTCACTCTCAAGTCTTAAATGTCTTTCTTCCTCCAACTCATGTATCAGCTTCTCACGCTGAAAGACGACAAAAAGTTATTTATTAATTGTACACATAAAACATACTTTTATCAAAAATTTCAGATTTAATTTGGGAAAAATCATCAAACAATCAACATAATTACCCTAACTATAATTACCCTACCCTATTCAGTCCCATCATTATTGTAAAGAAGTGTTATACGGAATAACAAACTAGAGACGGAAAGCCTTTCAGAACAGCCCCGTCATGTTGGGCTGCTCTTACTCTGCTCACACTCACTGAAGTCAGCATATTTAAAAACAAACACCCACTCTCTCATTCAAAGCTCTTTTTCTTCACCTCCACTCAAAATAGATGTACAAAATGATATTTGTGATCTGTGATCTATCTTGTTTGAATGCAGACACAGGAAGCGTGAAACAAGAGGACAACTTGTCACCCATCCCTTAATGTTCCAGTCTCGCAAGCAGACAAGGACCTGCTTCTGCACCACTGGTTTTCTTCTTTTGGCTGAGAGGACGATCCCTATCAGCAGGACAGAGTCTATTTGAATCTATTTACTGAAATACTATGACAAAGAACATGTTTTTAAAAACTGAGTACCAATCAAACAAATACAAGAGAAATAAAAATGTCATTAATTTTATTAATAGTTCTCAAAGGCAAATAGCATATGGTTGTTACTAGTTCTTAACACATACAACCAAAAAACCCAGCTCACAACATACAGTGCTACCTGGATACATGTACATACGTCATGGCCTAATCTTTTTGGGTTTGTTCCTTCAGTTCCAGATATAAGAATATCATATAAAAGGGTATCTAATGATTTCAAAACCCTATTTTAAAAGTAGCTAAATGCAATTTAGGAGGAGCAGGGGAATGAACTGAAAAGTTATTAAAAATGCTATTGGAATTAAAAAAATGTATATACAGCCTTTTCCATGTGACCCTGTTACACAAAAATTAAATTAAATTAAATTTTTCCTTTTGCATTTAAATGAGATAACAAATCAATAAAAAATCCCAAGCAATTTATGTGGTACTACATTATATTCCATAAGTAAAGGGATTCCAATGTCAGTTGTCTAAGAAAAGGTTAAGTCATTCTAAAGCTATGGTGGGTTCACCACCTATATGCTTTGAAAAATCTCCATGCCCATTGTGCAGTGCAATTTGTAGCCTGTCAGACAGTCTGACATAGTTCCATTGCTGACCTAAATTTTCACGACATACCTGCAAAAATTTAACTAGAAATTATACATACAGTTTCATTAGAAAATAACAAAGGTATCTTAGTGTTAAGCCATTAAATGGGGGAGACAGATTATTTGTACAAGTCTCACAGCTATAAATCTTACTGGATAATAATTTACAATAGCAGTAACCAAGGGACCAAGAATATGAACATTACCAAGTGGAAAAGGGATCTTAAAGACAGTGATAAATACGCAGATGACACAAAGGGAGGCTACAAAGGATTAAATGAAATATCTATATGCCTGTGAAAAAATATGGGGAATTACTCAGAGAACAGAGGGCTTCTGTCTGGTTGGTCATATGTAATATCTGGAAGATGGAAAACTGGAAAACAAGGAACAAATTACTGGAAAATAAATACATTGTTATAACCAAATTATCTAATTACTGTCCTTACTGTTACGTAACCATGTTCTGCCAGGTGCTGAGTTTCTGCCAAGCTAAGAAGACCAGAGAGTGCTCAGCACCAGGCAGAAGATACACAGCACCTTCAGTACCGAGAGTACGGCTCACGAAGGGTAACTCAAGGCTAATGATATGGAAGAATATCCAAAGCAGTTAGTATTTCTCCAGCTTGGATCCCGTCAACAGCAGCTTCAAAATTATACTGTTCCAGAGGCCCCTGCTCAATACTGTTAGCATCTTCTCTTACAGAAGCATTTCACTGCTGCTAAAGACACATCCAGAGCTTCTAGAGAGTCAGGGAGTAGCAAGCAAAATGACATAAAGTAATATATAGTTACCACTCAGGGCTTAAGACAAGCTTTCAGAAGATACTGGTGTCTACAGAAACTGGGCTTAAAACCAAATGCATAACTGTCCCCACAGTAACTGATAAACTACCTTGGAGGAAAATCAGGTACTGCTATGAACCCCTGAGTGCCCAAGTTGACTCAAAGCACCAGGCTGTGCCAGAGCTACCTGATGCAGTAACAGCTTAACTATGATAACGCACTGAAGACCAGAGATTCAGCCATGCCTTCAACTCTCATTCAGTGTCATTACTGCCACAATGATCTTCTGATACAGCAACTACCTCTATATGTCTGCTACGCTGACCATGCTCTGGTCCTCAAGTAAACCTTTCTAAATGTAGAAAGTATAAAGCCAGATCTCCACGGAGGGGAGAGACAAAATGTGACACTTAGAAAGCAGACAGGTATCCTGTCCTCCATCCCACTGCCAGGACGTTGTGCAGGTGGCACACAGCCCCACTGACTGTCCTACAGAATGAGTGTGTCCTATCTATGTGCATGGCTATGCTGCTGCTAATCACAAACACACTTTTTCTGGTAGAGCATTGAATATACAGCAGAGATCACAAATCCAAACTTTCCCCTACAGGTCAAAGAGCTGTATAAGCTATTTCTAGGTTTTCTCTGACCTACAAGCAAGGTTACCTCTTGCTGGTAGGTCAGAGAATGCTGTTGCTACCATTTAGTCCTTCTATTCGTGTGAGGAAGTTTGTACACATCCACATGATTTATTTTTTTAAGAAGAAGAAAGGAGCTAGGATTTACCTTAAGAAAAGTACCTGTAAACCAGTAACAAATTCACATTAAAAAACCAATAACATTACAGGAATGAAATGCTTAAACATTAGGAACTTCTGGAATGAGTTAAATGCCCAGTTCCAATTCAGCCACCTCATGGGCAAGCATAATGACACAGAATATATTACATCATATTACATGAGCACATACTACTGCTGTACAAAACTTATGCTTCTTTCATGGTATGAGATGAACAACGAACAAGTCACAAGGCTACAAGACCAGAAACAAAAGCACTAACTTATGGCCCTGAAATTCTGTGTTCTCTTCCCAGCTACCAAAAATTTCCTGTACGAATAGGGAGACTGCCCACAGGACAGCTGCACAGCAACAACACCATCAGCCTTCGTTCATGTGCTTCTTCACAAGAATTCACTGGCAACCTTGAGGCACTTCTGCCATTTCTTACAGAAAGCAGATATGCTTTCAGCCAGATCACAGACATTAAATAGCATAGAGGGCAGGGGAAAGGAGTAAGAGACCACCCACACTTGGAAAGTTTTCAGTCTCCAGGACACAATACACTCATGTCTACTACACACAGAAAGTAGCTCCCAGCAGTAGTGATCTTACCTACAAGAAAAGAGAACTACATTTTTATTCAAACCCAGAAAAGCCATAATGTCAGAAGAGAGAAGTGAGCCTAACACACAGAAAGGTCAGGATTAAACAGAGATTTCTTTTTTTGTCTCCTGGAAGCAGATAACATATCCCTGAATTCTGCAGAAATTTTGCTTTGGCATAACCCCCTTTATAAGCTCCTCTGTGCTAACCCAACTGTATTCCTGTGCAAAATAAAGGTGTGTGAAAGAAAATGAACTAGCCAGAAACGGTTCAAGGTTTTATAGTGAATATAAGCTTACTGGAAAGGGATACAATTAGTATGCCATGTGAAGAAAAGGTTAAATAAAGAAAGAAAAAGTATTATGTGAAATAAATCAGTATGTTTTAACACCAGAAAAATCACTGCCATCTTCCAATGAAGTTATATGTCTTCCCACTTGCCAATTCCTCTTTAATTGCAGCTGCTTCTCTCCATAAGCTCTGCTCAAACTAGTTTTCCCTGCTCCCTCTCCTTGCTTTCTGCAGCACAGCTATAACCTTCTCCTCTTAGAAGTACAACCCTTACTTCACTCTTGCTTCCCTTTTTCAGCTTCTCCAGATAGTCTAACTTTCATCACATCACCTTGTCAAATCTCTGATAGCTTTCCAAATATGCAAAAATTTTATGTGAACAAACTAGAGTGAAAGACAAGGTTAGCAAACTCCACCAATACTTCTGTGCAAGTACCGGAACATTTTAACACTTGAACAAATACTGTTTGCAATTACTTTTTCATTAACATTTCAGCAACCAAGTTTCACTAGCTGCTCATTATGCTTATGAGCCTGCGTTTGCACTTCAGCGAGTTCCTTTTTGTGTAGCTGTAGAAACATTTGTGTCAAAATGTTTCATTTCTCATCCAGTCAGGGACATGTATCACACATTAACTCCTCTTCTCAAAGTTAAGGAAGGAAGCCAATTTAAGATATTCATGATCAAAACAAAACGCATGAAAACTATTTATGTCCAGACTGAGAACAGCGCACGTATTTGACGGAAAAATCCAAATCACTTCTCAGCACTCCATGAAGAGACCAAGAGACAACACTTATTTTCAGAGTTACTGGTTAATAGCTGTGCTCTTGGTCTAAGGACTGACCCAGTGCAGCCATGCGACAATGTCTCCTAAGAGGTGCTCAACCATTTATGTCTCCTTTAATTCACTTGGGATGTGTTGCAAATGTCAGGACCTGGTTCCTTCATGTTCTACCAAAGTGAAACGTCTCCTCTCTTGAGTGACCCCTGATGCTGTGACAGCCAGCAGCAAACGCAGAAGTGATAAAACACGACAGGGGACATGGCGGGCGGCAGCCATGGGAGGCAGACGGCAGTGCGTGGTGCTGCCGAGCCAGGAGCTGCACAACGGGCCCCTCATTTCTGGCCAGAGGTTTACACCCAGCACAGAGCGAACACGGGGCACCTTAAGGTTTTGTACAGAGAGGCTGCCTTCTGACCGTTTTTTCCTTCTGGGCTATCACATTGTCAACTTTAAATTCAGACATGGACGACACTCAAGCCTTCCAAGTCAGGGACTTGCAGTTTAACTCCTTTACCTGTCATTGCAGATAAAATCAGCAGACGTCTCGTCTGAATGACGGGACCGACTCCATGACAATACCTTCTCAGAGGAGTACTCGCATTTGACGAACTCAAGCATATTTCTTATTCCAAACCCTCTAGTCCCATCCCACCCTTTTTGCTGGACCTGCTTGACTCTCCTCCTCAATGCTGGCAATCTTGCACCCTCCATGTTAAAACCACTTTGTTGACAGCTCATTCCTCCTTGCCTCCACCTAAAAACGTTTCCCCCTACCCCTCCATAACGTACCACCCTAAAAATCTTACTTTTCTTAACGTCAGATGTGCTGTGTGTCTGTGGGTGCCAGCAGCAGGGGGCTGTGGGGCCTCTGTGAGGAGAGCCCGGGGCTGTGACAGACACAGCCGGTTCCCGCCGTTTCCAGCCGGTTCCCGCTGGTTCCAGCCGGCTCCGCCACGGTCCCGCTGCAGGGCACAGCTGAGCCCGTCAGGGATGCCCGTGGTGCCTCTGGGAAAGCGTATTCAGGAGAGGGCAAAATGCCACAGAGGGGGTGAGCAGTGAGGAAAAATGTGTGAGAAACAGCCCAGCGAGTGCCCAGGTCTGGGGAGGAGGAGAGGGAGGAGGTGCTCCTGGTGCTGGGATGGGTATTTCGCCACAGCCCGTGGAGGGAGCACAGGGGACACTCCCTGGAGGACTGCAGCCCGCGTAAGGACCACGCTGAGGCAGGGAAAAGGTGCAAGGAGGAAGGTGCAGCGGAGAGGGACTGCCATGGACTGACCTCAACCCCCATCCCCCTGCACCACGTGGCAGGGGAAGCTGGGGAGCCAAACTCCCCAAAGTGCACTTTGGAAAGTGTTGGCTTCAATTTGTCTTTATTTATATGATCCAAATCTATTTCAACTGGCAGTAAACGAAATTAATCTTCCCCAAGCTGAGTTTGTTTTGCCTATCAGGGTAAATGATAAGTGATCTCCCTGTCTTTATCTTGACCCATGAGCTTTTTCATCTTATTTTCTCCCCCAGTCCTGTTGAAGAAGGGGAGCAAGAGAGCGGCTGGTGGGCAGGCACCTGGCAGCCAGCCAAGGTCAACCCACTCCACCAGAGTATTTTATTTTTAACTTTTTAATTTATCTTTCACATAAAAATCATACTACTCCTTTGATCAGTAATGTTATCTATACGTTAAACAAAAATGTGGCTGTGCATGAAGACTTAAAACTATTGATAATTGCAAAATTCAAGGGATTAAGTATACAAACACCACGCATACTATACAGGTTGTTGCTATTCATAAGGGAGCCAGCCTGACATCTACATAGAAACTGGTCCCTCCTTTTTCTCTTTAGCTTGAGTCTTACAAAAAGTAATCCTTAAGAACAGCTAGGTATAACTGGATTGATTAGTTCAAATATCAAAAATGTCCTAAAAGGGTCACAAATGTAATCTCCTCTCATCTTTAAGGTTACCTTATATGTACTGAAAAGGACTACTGTTTAAATAGAAACAAGATTCTTCTGTATTCTTGTATTTGTTCTTTGCTTCCCCAGTGCATCATAAGATGAGGGTTTTACTATGGTCCTACTAATTATGCTAACATGAGAGTGCTATTTTGTCAAAAAAAGACTACATGAGAATTTTTAACACAGACTTAATGTTGCTCAAAATCAGGCTAATAACCTTCACATTAATTTTTTAACAACTATTCTAAAGCATTCACTAAAGAGGGTGACAATTTCTGTGTAATTAATATTGATTTCAAACAGATACTTCGTAATGAATTTAAATGAGGGGAAGAAAAGAATACAAAATTTTTTGTTTATAGTTTAAAGTACCATTAAGTCGTTGCTAACCTAAACTGTGTATTTATGTAAGTTTTAATGCATTTTCTGATGCTATGCATCAGATACCTCGCCATAAAAGTCATAAGTTAATAGAGACATAGCCTGGTCTGTAACACAACACTCTACCAGCCAGAGAGGATCAACTGGCCACAGAAGTAGACAACAATTACAATGCCACAAGAGTAGACAACAACAAAGACAGAATCAAGAAAAAAAATAGCAACTACTAGAATCACATTAAAATTCTGCAAATCAGTTTTTCTAGCAAGTCAATGCCCAGTGCTATTATGAATAAATATGCACATTCAAAGTACTCAAAACCACTGTTTTATCACCCTTGTATGCCACTTTTGAAAGAATACTGCAGGCAGGAGCCACGGAGCAGCCTGGGATAAGGGATGAGAGAGGGAAGGTGAAACAGTTCCATTTTTCAAGAATTGATTATGAAATATTAATTGAAATAGAAACTGGAATTTGAAACTTCATCTCCCAGTTGGTTACTTTAACAAAGTAACTCATTTTTCCAATGCAATGAATATTTAATTCCTCCAACATCATGCATGGTGATCAAATGGTATTTGTTCAAGTGCCACAGAGTATACCTGAGCCCACAGCCCACAGCCCAGGCTGTTGGTTAAAGGGAAGTCTATGTTATAGATATTTTGTGAGAGCTTGTGTTTGGGTCCTGCAAAAAAAAACCACGTCAAAGATTCCAAGGTGGTTCGCCCTCATCATCTGTCTTACACATAAGCTGGTGAAATCTCTTTGGTCCAGTCACCTCCAGAGGCAGATGGACCTCCTAGTCACCCTCCTGCAAAGCCCGGGGCTCCCACGCGAGACGGGAGCTCTCCCTCCAAACTCCCCTTGTGCAACCTGGTCCCAAGCCCAGCACACAGGAGACTACAGTCCTCTGTCTGTCTAAACTTATTTTGCTCACAGATGACAAGAAAGAAATGTGATTACAAGAACAGAGAGTAGATATCATTTTTCATTTCATCATAAATTGTACATGTACTGTATTTTCGTTTAAATTAAAATGAGTCAAACTTCAGAGTGTCCTTTGTTTGCTCCTCATCGATCGCTGTTAAACCAAATGTTTCTCATTCTGTAATCAATACTTCTCTGCAAAAATAAACCGAGGCACTGACAAACAACCTGGCAGAACATTGCAGCGTTCCTTGTAGTGGACTTTGTCAGCATGAAAAAACCCTACCCCAAAAAGTGGGGAAAAGAAGCGCATTGCTTATTGTGCTCATTACAATTTTTATAGGCTGCTTACAGCTGAATCATTTTACTGTAACAAGCCTTTATTAAATTAGCCAGCTATTGAAACCACAGCTTTCCAACAGTAGCAGTTAATATGCCTTTGTCCCTCGTTACTGTTTCCAGCTATACTGGGAATACTGACAAATACCCTGAGACACCCAAAGCTTTCCCAGGGATGAAGTTACAGGTGTTTTTAGAGCACAGTGAAGCATCAAGGTATAAACAGTAATAACTTAAGCACTTGGAGGGTCCATGGAGGGAGAGGTAGCTTTCTTTCCACATCTCTTCAAAACAAGAAAGTTAAGGGTAAAGTTGTGTGGCTGCTTTGTAATCAAAATGAATAACCCTTTCACCTGATACAGATTTGTACTACAGAGGCTAAAGAAGAAATTCCCTTGATTTATATTAGGTCTCTGCTTTTTCCCCCAATTATTTTATGATGTAATCATTTTTCCTAAACTTATTCCCACTAAAGCTCTGCAACAGCAAGATATAAATAGTATAAAAAGCAGTATCCTAATTTTAGGCTGGTATCTTCTAGCTTTTTCATCCCAGTAAGCAAAAATGATGATTCTTTAGAATAGGATTCTGCCCCTAAAATGACAGGCTGCCCGAATAAACCAGGAAAATCTAATTGACACTAAATAATTTGTATTAGCATTTTCTAAAACTGCCTTGAAAACAGTTAAAGTAAATAATTTGAAGCAAATAATTTATTTTCCACTATGAAATTTAATTTGCTAATATATCTCTCTCTTTGGTCTCATATCAGACTAGCACATGTATCCCATGCCTACCAGATGTAAACTTCAGGCTTTGCTTGGCTCTCAGACGAATAGCAAGATAGGAAACATTTATTATTATTAGTGATATTTCAGTGACAGTAGTTTACACACTTTATATTCTTGGGTTATAACACTGCTCTAGAGCAATTCAAGTAAATTAGAAACTCTTGCTGTAGTTACTCCTGAATAAAGTCAGATGCTAGCTTTCATTGTGCACTAGCTCAAAATTGCCACCATGTGGCAGGACAGCAACTTAATTTAGCATTATTTATACTGCACTGATATGGTTTTAATTGCATCTGTACGACAGAATAACTGCTGTGCTGAAGCTCCTTTATCATTGCAAGCCTACAATTAATCTGAATTAGGCAGGCTATTACACGAGCAGTACTGTATATATAGTTGGAGTTGTGACAACATTTATTTTACAGCAAAAAAATAACTAAATAACTCATAAAACCTTTCAGCACAGAGCTACACGGCTCACACCACTGTCTGCCCATCGCTTTCAACAGCTATGGTGAATGGCCAGCCCTCTGAAAGGGAGTTCTTACTGCCCAACAGCTCTTTAATTCTGTGAAATGTGCAACAACAGGCCACACAAAACTGGAGTCACCTTTAAAAAAATTTAAATACCAAAAAATCCAACCCACAGTCTTCCAGAAAGTAATAAACTGAAGTGAACCATGCGGACCTCTTTCAGCACCTTTCCTGGAGGCACACCTATAGACACAGGTTATACAACCCACGACAGCAACACACGCGCAGGCTACTTTCTGCAGGTGAGACGTCTGCATCCCCAGTAGCCGTCATTCCCTCAACTTCTTAAAGGTCATCTCTGCATCATATTTGCAATGTTGACTGAAGGCAAGCAATACGTACTTCGATAATCCTGTCTCCCTAATAAAACACTTGCTATTCATTCAAATTCACAACTGATAGTCCAATTTCAAAGACTCGTCTTGATCTTCAGCCCTTTGGGTAATTAATTTTTTCCATTTTAGACATTATTTTCTTACAGGGGGAGGGGTGTAGAGAGAATACTCTTAGTGAACTTGAAAGTCCCACATAGTCAGATCATGGATTTGTTTTTAATCTTAAAATGATAACGCTTTTAAAAAATGAATTTGCAAATGTAATTGAGCTTCTAATAGCTTCTACAGACAGTAATTAAAGAAATCTCATTTCTCTAAATTAAACATAATGAAATGTTTTTCAAGATCAAATAAAAACTTGGAAACAATATTAAGACAGACATAATTCACATTAATACCTAGTATTCAGAAGTGTGAGGAAAAAACAGTGGAATTAATAAGCAATATAATGTAAAAAATTTTTTTCCCTGAAACATCTTAGATTATAATGGAAAACTATAATTCCAAACCCTTTGGTACATGTTTTTGTAAGGTGACTTGCATTATATTGAGATGTCTAACTCAGCATAAATGTGTTTGTTTTTTACACCAAGTATATAAAATCTTTTCTTATTAGAAACAAAGCTTTATAACCAATGTAACTTGTTCACAATGAACCTTTATCAATTCAGTTGCAAACAAGCAAAAATGCCCAGTCTGTGCCAGTTTATGTTTCCCACTTGTTTTATTCAAGAAAATTTATAATAATGGTGTTTGAACCATAAAACAGCACAGAAGAGTATGTGTAGACAACAACTTGCAACAGAATACAGCCAATGCACCTGGGCCAGCAAAGTGTCAATTGTTTGCTTCACCTACAATTTCCTATCAGATCTGCAGTTCTTGAACACTTTCTAAAGGGATACCAAGGTAGCAAGGTATGAAGGTAAGGCTGTCTGGTGAAACAAAAGCTCATGGTCACAGAAATACAACTGAGGTTTTGCAATTTGATTTTTTCATCAGAACAAAACTAAATCTTTGAATAAACGTCACGCTAAAACATTAAATAGTGACACAATTACAGGCTGCATTTAAACATGTAAAGACTTCACAGACTTGAAGAGCTACATCTGTAGAGTTGAATGCTCTACTGATGATGGACTGCAAGTCTCTCAGTCACTCTCTAGTAGATTTATTTAAATAAAGAGGCCGTGGACTGAACTTCCCACTCACAGCACAAAGATTAGGAATAAATGAACCCAGGTGATTTAGAAAAGGATCCAGGTTCAAGAAAGTTCCTTACTCCACGGGATATTACTTACATTTAGTAACCAGAAACTCCACCTTGACTCAGAAGAGAAGTTTCAAGAATTTTTCTTTAATAAAGGGGTTGATCTGCAGCAAATCAACCATTTCAAACAAACAAAAATAACATTAAAAAAATCATAACTCAAAACCACAAACTAACCCTAATACTATGTGCACAGGAGAAGGGCACACTAACAGTATGGCGTTCCACTGAAGAAACCTGCTCTAGATACACTTTTACCCTTCTTGGTGGTAACACAGCAAATTATTAGGACATGTTTCATGATCTTCCTGCCTGAACATCTCTCTGCTGTTTAACAGCATGTCTAAGACTTTAGAACTTACTTTGACTTGCAGTGAAGGCCAGAAGATTTGCCTGAAGTTCTCTCAAGCGTATTACATGTTCTTTGGACTTTTTGTGGCCTACAGCAACGCTTTCAAAACGACTGTATACTGTGTAAGTGCATGAGACGAGCTCTAGGCTGTATGATTAAGGGTGGCTTCCACATTGGCACTTGCTCAGATTACGTTTAATTTTTGATATGGAATGGTTTTGTTTTATAGTTAAGTAACAGATATTTGCTGTCAGTTTGGATGAAATTCCAGCCTAGGCATAGACTTGAAGAGGAAAGAGGGAAAAGATTCCTTGAGCTCTCTAAACCAGTGTAGTCCCACAGCTGATACACTTTCAAAATTTAAGAAAGATTTTCAAAGGGGATTTTAAAAGGCAGACAGTTTCCAGACGTTGTCTGCATTGTTCGGAGTGTCTATAAAAGATAATCCCATGAACTATGGCTGCCAGTGGTCAGTTCAGACTCAGGAGATTTATTCAAGTTCCTTTTAACCAGGTAACAATATTTTGATAAGCCACTATGTAAACATTACCACAAACCGGTATTTTTGGCATACTTGCAAATGGCTATAGTCTAGACAGAGCGGGGAGAAAGCAGCCATGAATTTGTAGGCATGCTGGATTTTGACTTCTGAAACATTGATACCTATCCATTAAAGGGGACTTGCTGCAGTGGAATAGTGCCCCACCAGAAACAAAGCATAGTCTGTAGAAAGGATAGAAGACAAGGAACAGGTAAAGAGACAATGAAAGGTGACATGTCACTCAAGCTACACTGTTTATACCTGGTATTGATTTTAACCTATGGAATTCATATGAAGCAATATGGTACCTACAGCATTTATTCCTATACTTCCCAAAGTATGCAATGAAGGGACACAGTCCCAGAGCACCGGTGACAAGGAGGGCCCAGTCACAAGGTTTCTTCTAGATCCATCTGTAATGGTGGAAGAGGTCACTGCCCCAGTCTGATCACTCCTGATCTCTAGATGAAGGTCACCAGCCTTTCAAGTCTGCAGAGAATTGCTTGAAGCTCAGGACTGGGTACAAGGCAGGTGGTTTAACTGAGCCCACCACCGAACGTGCTTTGAAGTAACCTGGCGGGCTGTGCAATGAAGCAGAAGATGGAGCACTAGCATAATCCCCACCCAGTCCTCTGCGGTGACAGTAACCCCCAGCAGGGAGGCAATGACATCCTAAATGACTCTCCCTTATCTGCAATGCCCGTTTGCCTGCGCCCAAAGCCAATGGGTTTTCTGCCCGGTAACTGACCAACGTGTTCTTTAGATGATATAAATGGTTTCTTTTCTAAAGGACTGAATGCTCACAGAACAAACGGGCATGTGGCTGAATCAAGCATTTCCCACTTGGATCTGTATTAGTGAGATAGGAGTTAGGCAGCAGGACACACAAAGGATAAGCATTAGACAAAAAACACACTTCTGAGAGTTTTATTTGACTTTAAGGATCAGCCAGTGGAGCTCTGCCTCGTTGCTCTAGGGAGCACTGGGATTTACTCACAAGCTAGGAGTAGCATGTGGTTCTTGCCCTGATGCTGGGGAGAGTTAGGGCTTCTCCACTTTCTGGACTTCTCATGAATGTATTTGCATTTCTTGCTAATAAATAGGATATCCAGAAGTTAACTGAAATAGATGTTAAGGCTAAACAAAAATTGGGAGGATGGGAGAAGTGGAACTTAACCATGCCAGTCATGAGAAGTTGCTCAGAACGGCCTGCAGTGCCACCAGACACCCACGGATCTAGGATACGCCAATATTTTAAGTTTTCACACAAACACACTTCTATTTGCCTTTCCCAGCTGACACACTCAACACCTCCGGCATCACTACTTTGCTGCTAGCTACCTTTCCATACGGCATTTCTTTTTCCCAGGCTCTTTACAGCCTTGCTCATGAACATGTCAGATCTTATTACAATTTTTCTGTGTTCACTTGTAGAGTCCATTTATGGTCCTTAAGTAACTGCAAAAAAAGATACCTTATTTACTCGACTGTTCCTTGCATGTATTCCAGAGTCCTATCGCTTTAGTTTTCTGACAAACATACCTCTTTATCATATCCACTCCTTCAGCACTGCAGGCACTGCTATAGGCAACAGGGAAATGCAGTGGTTTTTTTGGTGGCTGGCACATCTTCAATGGTGTTTTTAACAGAGCTGCCACTGCAAAATCTTTATTAGTGCTGACGATGCACACATGCAGAAGAACTGACCCAACTTTCAGGGGCCAGACAAAGTTTGCAAGCCTGGTACCTGGGAGAACTTGAAAAAATAAAATTAAATAACAAGTTTGCATGCTGTTTTAATTCATTCATTGGTCACACTGGAGTAGTTGAAAGACTGTGTTGCCACCTGATACCATTTTGTGGTATCACTTTTCAGTAATAGGTTCATTTGAATGTCTGTTGATGTTTCCAGAGACCAAATTCAGCTCAACTCAATGCCAGCCACACTCTACTGCTTTACTGCTCTTTCCTTACTAGAACAGGTAGGCTAGATACACTTCTACAGCAGAAGATCAAAACCAGATATAAAAACTCTAACACTTTGTTCTCTGGTCTTCATTTCCATGTTTATATTTTTACACAGGATGTAACTATTTTGTTGTATCTAACCATAGTTTATTCTACTCTATTAACTGCAGGTAGTCTCATACATATCTCTTATTTAAGACATGACCAAAAAAAATCTGTTGGGTTTTTTTTCAACTTAACAAGTGTTGACAATTACAAGTGTTAGTTTCATTTTCTTGAAAAGAAAAAAGAAAATATATTTCTTTCTCTATAGAAAATACCAACTACTAAAACCGAAGCATGCAGCTCTCCTCTCTTCTGCCTCTTCCACCTTCAGCACTGGTTGAAAAAAATCTGGCAGAAGTAGTTGCAGTTATTAGGCTGAGTAGAAGTTCTGTTCCTGGACAATAAAACACATAATCATGTAATTAACACACAGGACTTTCCATGTGTATTCTCTACCGTGCAGAGCACTAGAACAGGAGTCAGGGAAGTCGTTCAAAATTTTTGGTACATTTTGGCCCCCACACCAAGGTTTCACATCACTTTCCACTCACAGTTCCCTCGTCTTTCACAGAGGTTAGTGCTCTGTGAAAGCAGGAGAGTGACCCTCCCCCGGACCAGGACAGCTCAGCAATGCTTTAGAGACTTCCTGAATCACAGCCATACCAGTTTGTCTGTCCACCGGGTACAAGGAGTATGAAGAGTGGGTTAGCAAACTCTTTGCAATTATGTATTTTTTAGGCCGTGGAAAGAAAGAAATTTTGCTGTGCATCTGCAAACAAGAAATTTGCTCTTCTCGAGTGCTTCTGTGGGTTGCGGTAACATATTACTAAAACAACTTCCTGTCACTCACTCAAGACATCAAGTTTGACATCAAATTCAATACAGGTGAAATATGAACACTCTTTGTCTAAACGGAGTTGAAAAGAAATGGCCTAGCTGCACTGACCATGCAAGCAGAGTCAACCCTGGGAACCAGGGTGCTCAAGTGTTTAGTTCAACTCTTCAGCGGTTGTGGGGGTAGGGGACGAACCCCATCGTGTATCGCTGGTCCTGCTCCTGCCCAGGCATCTAGATGTAAGTCAGTAGCTACAGGAAAAGAACAAAGCTAAGAAAAGTTTCTTCCTCCTGTCTTCACTAGAATAAACACATTTCCAGAAGCTGATATTCTTGTTTCCTGGGCGTTCACAAGGATATTTCTGCAACCTTTATGTTCCTTCTACAGCTCTTCCTTTTGAAATGTATTAAATTGCACACGTTCTTCACACCCCAACTTCCCCTCACCTCGTCCTATATATTTCAGTTTGTGAACAGGTTTCCCTTATCCACTGATGGAAGATACAACCACTGCAAACCTGCCTTTAGACAATCACAGACGACAACTCTCAAAGTCTAGTTTTAGTATGAAATTATTTTTCAGCTTCTCACATTTAATGCATGTATTTTCCTACAGTATCTCCCACACCACACGTTTTCACTTCTGAGGTGGGTTATTATCAATTACATAGGGAAATCGTACGTAACACGAGATTTCAACAACAACCTGGGAATTCTGACCTGCTCCTCTAGTGATGGCCATGGAAAAAGTTTCTTAAATGGAAAACTCTGCCAGTCACTGCTGCAGGGCACTTGTTAATAGATACTACCAGGAACAGGATGTTACCAAGAGATAAAAATTTTTCTCCAGCACTCAGAAATCATTTCTAAATAAGCAGTGTCACCACAGATGCCGATCACAAATATGCAGCCTAAAGATGTAACTGCAGTGTGACAGTCGTATGGACTGCGCACACTGAGCCAAATCCCTTCTTGGTATTCATCCCAAGTCACTGGGCTGTGATTATTCATGGCACACCATCACCCCAGGCTCTAAATGGTTCTCAGCACTATTTAGATGCCCAGTAAGACCCTGCCTCTTCCCCAAAGAGTTCAGTACCTATGCAGGCAATCAGACAAACAGCAGAAGAGTCAGAATAAAGCCTGGTTTACAAATAAGCAATTTGAATCAGAAATTAAATATTTTTCAAAGATTATAAAGGATTTTGGTGGCAAAGGTAGTAATAGGCCTTGTAGGACACCAAAGTTAAAGACTATGACCCTTAATGAATATAGTGAAGAGAGGTTTTAAGTACCTGGTTATTTAAAGTCATGCAACAGGATACTCCCACAACTTCTCAGTACAGTTTGGAGAATGAAGGAAAGCCACTTCACAGCCAGGTAAGGTCCTGTATCAGGCCTGGTACTTTAATTAGTTTCCAGAATAACCTCAGAGTGCCTCCTGCCAAGTGGTATGGAAATAACACAATCCAAATGTCACAGTCATTCCCACAGTCTAGACAGTCTCCTCTCGCAGGACATGCAAGCAAGTCTGATCACCAGTTCCAGACTTGGAAAACTATGTCATGAGATCTTCATTATGAAAGATCCCATAGAATATCAAAAGATGCCTTATCACAATGCAATGGACACGGAGCCAAAACAAACAGAAAGTATGTAAAAGCAAATTCCTGACAAAGCAAAAACTAAATTAAACTTTATGAGACTGGAGTAGGGAGGGAAAACAAAGGAAGAATCAGAGTTGGTAGCTCAAGATATATGAATCTATAAAAAGATACATAAGTTTAGTACAGGAAGACATTATTTCCTTACTATGTTTTAATATTTCTTTTAAATCTTGAACAGAAGTTGCAGAGAGGGGGGTGATTATGCTCTGCCAAGAGAAAAAAACAACAAAGCTAATGGGGCTTAATAGCACAAAGAACATTAACAAGTTCAAATCTTGGTTGGATGAGCTGCAACTAGTTTTCATGTCTACCTGCAAAGTGTCCAGTGGTCGGAAACGGGCCAACGGTTTTTCCCAGTTTCTGCTGTCTCTCCTTCATTCACATCCACAGACTACTTTATATACATATATATATGTGTGTGTGTGTGCGTGTGTGTGTGTTTGGTCTCTGCCCAGAGGGAACTGGACAAGACAACAGTACCCTCCCATGCTATCTTGGTGCCGCGGAGCAATCATGGATCAGGGCTCCACTGCGCTAGATACTGAACAAAGAAGTCTTTGTTCAGTAACAGCAAAGAGTTTTTACTCTAACACGAGGCAATCTAGAGCACTGCTTGAGCTGACTTGTTCCAAGGGTCAGCACCGACTTCATGGCACAAGCTCCAAGAGCACTGCATTCATTTAAATAAACGGGCATTTAATGGAAGCAGAGCAACTGAGCAATACTCTTGGTACATAAATTTTGTCCTTCCTTATACAGAAACTTTCTCTGCCTCCCAATAACCTTTTCTGTCCCTTTTGGGGAGGAAAGGTCATTCTTCTGGACCCAGAAAAAAACCCCTTGGTTTACGCTGGGACTAGTGCCACATATCACAAAAAAATAAAAATCACTAGAGCAATATTTAAGTTCACCTTTAGATGACAACAACAACGAAGAAATTAAAGACCATACTCCCTGTCCAGCAGTGAAAATGCTCACCTACCCCGACTGGCTTGATTAGACTGAGGTGAAATTGGGGAATCGGTATTTCTGCACCATCTCGTCCTCTCTGCCTTGCCTTAGTTATACTTTACAAGAGAAATCAGTAACGAGCCCAAGTCACCACGAGAACGACTGTAATGCACCCCGCAGAGCCCCTGGAAGAGCTGACACAAATATGGAAATGACAGGGAAAAGCTGGAATTGTTGCAATGGATATTGTGACCAGATTTGAATCAATCGCCTCAAACCAGTAAGACAAGAGTTTTTATTTGGTCTAACAAGATGGCCTACAAGATTTAAGAACAAAATCTAAAAATACTAGAAAATAAGTTTATTTTTAAAAAATAATTATGAACGAAGTCTTAAGAAGATAAAGTAATGGATTTTTCTCTGTTCCCAGAACTAACACTGCAACAGACCTCTTAGATGGAAGTTACAGTTGCTGGTAAGTACTATCAATGCTACACTAACAGTTTAACTACTGGCCACAAAAAGAAAACCCCAAAAATCTAGTGATTTCTTTTACTTGTAATATTATTTCCCCAGATACTTCAGGAAGAAAGTAGAAAGTTGCAACGTCAAGTATATCACAGCAGTTCCACTACTATTAATCTGTATAAATTTACTTTCCTAGTCTGCATAAAATTCAAATGGTTGGCCCAGTGCATACATTCACCTTTCCCTTCAGAGCCTCAGATGTCTTGACTAGTTCTGTCCTAGCTGAGATCCCTTTCTTGCATTAGATAAAACCCGACTGTAAATGTTCTGCCTCTTCAGCCTGCAGACCAGTGGTTCTATTCAGGTCATCCTTGCAAAAATATTAATCCAGTGAGCATGTGGCTTCCTCGAGTCAACTCCTGCCATTGCCTGGAGGAGCTCGGGATTGCAGAGCTTAACCTTTGATATGAAAATGGCTGCAATTCACTGTTATTAGCGCATGGGCACATCACTCCTATTAGGCGGTGAGGTATTGCCTGGAGCGGGATCCATCTGTTTCCAGTCACAAAGCGGGATTTGCTTCACGCTGAAGCCAACTGCCACTCTGATATTACATACACCCGCAGATGCTATGAGACTGCAAGCGCCCTTTCTGTGCTTCAACATCCCCCGCCTTTGTTATCTAATGTATAAATGGCAATTTCTACTTGAGGGCGATTTAGTTGATATGACATACTTTCTACAGATTGCCTCTGGTTTACTTTCAAACCTTATATAAATGCATTTTTATGTATTTTTTTTCTGTGTCCAGTGATTCTTACATAATTCCATTTGACTCCTTTTTATGTCGACTAAATACTTGCAGAAACTTGTTGAAGAGACCAACCACTTCAGTGAGTTCCAGCTGAGGGGCAAAACTTATTTCTGCTCCTTTGGATACAGTAATGGTCTTCTGTGCAGTGCCAGTGCCTACGACAGCATCCTTGGCAAGCAGAGCAAGAAAACACCAAAACCAAGGATGGAATACCGCTGCCTTTGCAATGGCAAGTACCAAGACCCCCTTCAGAGTCCAGTGTATTTTAAAATACTGCTGCTAATACCTTCCAGCTCCAGAAAACCTAAATGCCAGTGAAGCCAGGAAGGACTGCACTTCCAGCATGCCGCATGCTAGTTTTTCACCAGGGCTGTGGAGGTGGGTGGTGTTTCCCATGGCTGCAGCTCCCTCTCCTGGTACAAAGCCAGAGCCAGGGAGGTCCAGCATCTTCCCAGACGCGCTCACACAATTTCTGTTACACTTTAAACAGCAATGGAATGAAAAGTGAATTGATTTTAACGATTTATTGTGGAATCTGGTGAATAAACCGGACTCTGAAATTAATTAAGCAGGAAAAAGTAACACAGGTTTTGAAAAGCAGACGATTCTGAGCAAAGGCAATCGGGCTCTCTGTACTTCTGTTTCAGGAAGATGGAGCAACCAAGTTGATTTTTTTCATTGGAAAATGACTGCTGAAAGGTCCCAGCAATTTTAAGTCATAAAGAATCCTTAGATTCATAAAGGCCCTAAAACACAAAACCTGAAAATATTTGCAAATTTGAAGTAAACAATAAAAAATACTCAGGACACAAATAACTAAGAAAGCTTTTATTTTAAAACCACTTAAGATAAAATTGCGAAACTGTGAATGAGGACATTTGGCCTAATGAAGTATGAACAATTAATGAGGTCTAGAAGCATTAAACTAGGCTTGTAAAGAATTTCAATAATTATTGATGCTAACTGCTACTAGTGTCACTGAGTTTCCGTGAGGGCTGTATGATGAAGTTTCCAAGAAAAAGGAGCTAGGCAGCACGGCTAGCTGTATATAAATACACAGCTTCACAAAGAAGACAGCACAAGGGTCAGACTGCTTCTTTCCGGTTTAGGATATTTAATATTCAAAGAGACATTTCAAAACGGCGACTTTGCCTCTGTCTCACTGCTCCTTTCTAATTAAAGCACAGATAGCTGTTTTCATAGACGTCAGGAGCCAGAAGTTGGGAAAGACAATTTAGCCTTTTGTAACTCATCTTTAACACTTCATTTATTACTAAATATCATCTATTTTTGAATGACCCGGGTGCTTCTGCAACAACAGCCTTCCCAGCTGCTGGAGGCGACTGCAGAGATCCATCACACTGGTGACAGAAGTGATGTCACTCCGTGCTACGGGCAGCACATTGCGCTGCCATCTGTAAGAGCCCAGCTCAAGAGCAACCTCAGGATTCCCCCTCCTCCCTAAAAACAAGGTAGGTAGTGCAGATGTTAGGAGCTGGGCCTCTGAAAACACTGACCGTGCTCTTTCTCAGAGGGCTCCCTGCTAGCTGATTAATGGGGCACCATTAATACCGGCTGTGGTGCTGAGCACAGAGCCAGGATGGTGGCCCGAGACTGAGTGCTCTAGCAGTGCTGACAGCCAGGAGAGGTAAATGCACATCCCAGGAGAGGTGCGGAAAAAGCACAATTTCTTACACTCATGCATTATATCTGTGCGTTTTCAGCTTCCTACAAAAAAAAGATGGGAGATTTGGCTTTCTATTTTCAGCTTCATTTCTCTCAGCTCAACAAAGCATCATCAAGCCAGGGTCTGTTCTCTTCTTTCTTCTCACCAGAAACTAGCACTCACATTAAAAGTCTAAATTTGAGCAGAAGAGGAAACAACTAAAATTACATACAAAACACCCCAGAGTTCGGAAAAGCAGAGAATATGGTCAGACTTTCTACTGATTTTAATACGATTTCAATCAAGACCTTTTCTGCACTTCAGCACATCCGTCTCCATGCGAACGCTCCAATTCGGCAGTGTGTGATGAGGAGAAGAGGCAGAGATCTTTTCAAAGCTGATTACTTTAGAAGTTCGGTTTCAATTTGGTAAAAAGATCGCTTGGCACTTCCCATGGTTTCATAAGAGGCTGTTACGTGTATCTAAACACATTACATTTAAGAAACTTGTAACAGGCAGAAAGTGACTCAGTTCCTAGTAATAATGGGATATCTTACTAGCAGTGCCATTTTTTTCTGCCTTACCTTTTTCCTTCTTCCACTCTTTATTTAAAAACTTGCAGTCTCTACGGTTTTACAGCAAAAACTGTTTGTAAAGCAAGAATTGTGCTGATCGCATCAAAACTCATTAATATAACTTGTTTTTCCATTATTAGCACCATCTGAGCCTGTTGAAAGCCTTAACCAGGGCTTTAATTTTTCCACAGAGAGCTTTAAATTAATTAGTGGTTTACATGCTAACAAAGAATCTGATACATTCATAAATCAATCTAACACAGAAGGATTACCAGAGGGTGGAAACTTATTCAGTGGGGACCTCACATTCACTTAACGCGGTGGGTTTGTAACAAAAGGGTGCAGGTGCGGAATAGACGGGTACCGGGAAGAGCCCACGATAATCACTTTGCATCACTTAGAGACACAGCAGGACACATGGTAAATCAGAGCCTAGGGCCCACCCTGAGTGAAACCCATGTAGGTATAAAAGGCAATATCATCCCGCTTTAACCTCCACAGCTAAATTGCCAGAGTGGTACGATTTCTTTTGTGTAGGTTACAGGCCACTGGACTAATGGAAAATACAGTAGAATTAAAGTACTGAGATGCAGAAGTACAAACTTAATGAAACTGTGTAACATATCTGTAAGTAAAGGCATCAAATAAACAAAAAAATTAACATTTTTTCTGGGTGATTATTAAACGAATCCAGGTTATTAAAACATGACATGATTGTGCATATTTTTCATTCATTTCAGCTTTATAACCTAGGCTTCTCCTAACACAGCACTAACTCTGCTACGTAACTGCGGCAGCATTTTTCTCCTATTTTTCCTAACCTGGCACTGTTCACTGTTAATAAAATTTCACAGAAATGAACACTTTTCCTGGTCTTGTTCTGTGTCCTAAAGGTCCAAAGTCATGGCCTTAAAAAAAAAAAAAACATACAAAAAACAACAACAAACCACCAAGACTTTGACGACTAAAGCAGTTTCCAGTCTTTATTGTGTTCGGAAATAAACTTGTGATCTATTTTGAAAGCTGCTCATTCTAATAATGGAAGCTCTGTCACCACAGACACCTGCACAGTCTCCATCAAACGCTGTACGAACTGTACACGTATGAAGTGATCAGCTTTTCCTTTACAAAAAGGTAAATCATCCTTGATAAGTCAGATGAAACATGACTAAGAAAACTCTGAACATGCACGTTAGGAAACTAAAGGCCATAAGTGACAGGAAGAGCCACCCGGCAATCGGGGCTCAGCACTGCTGAAACTTTCAGTAGATGGGTTGCCAGTAATTGTACATTTTGATAACGAATAATCAATATTTACTGATGGTGGTTCATAAAATAAAGAAACCTGAGCAATTGTTAGGTATTCACAGTCTGAATTTATCCAGTTCTCCTAATTCAAGTAATTATAAATACATACTCACTCAGTCCTATATACAAGGTATCAGATTTTCCATATGAAAAAAAGCGTATTTGTATATTTTTGGTGATAAACATTTATCTTGAAATGAAATATCCGCATTTAATCTTCTATAGTACCTTCCAGTAACAATCTACTTCCAATAATAAATCAGTCATGAAAAATGTAACTCTGGGACACATTAAAAACCACGTTTCTTCCAGGGAGCACTGTGGGGCCAACACCCTGGTATCGCGTGCAGCACATACTGCCTGATCTTCAACCTCAGCTAAAGTCTCCTCTGAAAAATGTCTTCTCATAAACATGCATTTCATCATCACTCACCACATGTTATTTATACAGATATGCAAACCCATTTTTGAGCAAAGATACCACAGCTTAAACAGTCTCTGCTGCACATGCTTCGTATTTGTTTGTCGTTACTGATTTTATGTACGCGTCCGCCTCGCTGCAGCAGTTCCTGTGACACTGGGAGAACCCGAGCACCGGGAGCCTTTCCCACCCATTGCTTCCAAGGACCACATGCAAAAAGGCAACAGCTGGTTGCAGGTTATGGCAAATGCTAAGTGACAACCCCTCGTGCAGCGAAGCAAATCCTAAATAGCATATTCTCCCCTTGATTTGTGCTGGGAAGGCAACAGGGAAGAGCATCCACAGCCTTCTCACACTGTGATGAAACAGGTGCCAGATGGGAAGCAGGAAGGACAGGGCAAACCCACCGCACCACGTGTCCCTCCAGCACACCGGTGGCAGGGCAACACACACAGGACACGGCACGGACTCCCTGCTCACCCTAAAAATTAGCATGGGTTGACGTACCGTGGTCACCTCTTACCCTCATGACATATCTGTGTCTGCAAAACCCAAATAAAGTTTATTTTTTGAAAAGAAGCAAGAAACACTAGCGTGGTATTAAATGAGGTGCCATCCTGCTAAAGGCTTGCGTGACTTTTGCCCGGCTCCTGGGACGCGGAGGAGCGGTGTGGCAGCATGGCTCTGCGCTCTCTGCCTTCTACCCCATTTCACGCTTGGTATAAAAATGCTCTCCGTGAGACTGAGCAAGGCATTAGAGGTGGCATGTGCTCTTCCCAAATGAAGGAGTTAGTCCACTGAAAACCTACATGCCAATCTAACCAGCACAACAAACAAAAAAGAAAATGGGAGTAAGTAAAGCTGATGAGCTAATTAGTGATTAAATAAAGCTGTGGCCTGTCACTGGCAGGGGGGCTGCGGGGGTGCCATCCCTTTTATCCAGAGTCGCAGCCGGTGACAGCACAGCAAAACCCCTCGGGCGCCCCAGGGCTGGCTGGTACCGCTGCCCGCCGCCCTCGCCGCCAGCCCCAGAGGACGCCGTGCTGTCTCCGGGGGGACGTCCATCACACCAAAAGGAGCAGCACATGCAATTCGGTACCCTGCGGGCATGCTGCTGGCTGCCAGCACTTCTCCAGAGGAAGCCTCGCCAGTCGCCAAAGGCTTGCTTGCTCAGAACCACTCGCCGAAATTTCGCTGTGAACCTTTCTAAAGTATTTGCCCCGAAACTGGTATGTGTTGCAGGCTCCTGCACGCCCTGAGAACGCAGCCTACACTAGTTACTTCATCCCTGGCCGCCCCTGTGTTCAAATACTCCATCTCCTGGACCCTGACTGCTCCTGTACTGCTCACAGCTAAGCAAGTTCATTAATGTTAATTAATGACTGCTGTGTTTCATATTAAAATCACCGGTTCTGAGCTCTGAGACACAAAGAAGTTTCCATACGTCAACAGCTTCAAAGCAATCGTCTCCACAGGCGCTCTCGTCCTCGGCCGTAGTTGCAGGATAATTGTGGAAATTACCCCTTGGGGAAGAGGGGAAAAACTACCTAGTGTTTACCTCGGGGGAAGACTACTACCCTGGAGAGCTACCTGTCAGCTCCTAATGGGTTACAACGCTCGGCCTCTCCACACATCATACAAAATTCCCCTCTGGTTAGCAGGGCTATGTGATTAATCCCACAAGCCCACAGTACACAGCACGAGCAATGTCTGACTCCCGCGAGATGAAGCTACAAGGTGGGTGCATATACCAAAAGCCTTACCAGGTCTAGAAGGCTAATCAATATTGCTCATTTCATAAAGTCTTGAATTATTCCACTAAGTACATTTTACGCTCAATATATTATATTATATCTATAGCTCCAAGGGAAAGCTAGTTTAAAAAAATTAAAGGAAACATTTCAAATAGAGTAAACAGCTCTTCCCAGATTTTGAAAATTGTTTACACTGAAAAGTAAAATGCCATTGCAAAATGAATGCCTGATCTTTGCCATTCCTCAGGCAAAATTCCTCCCGTAGGGTGCAGGAGTCTTATCTCAGTCACTGCTTAACTTGACAAAGTTTGTTTCCCAGTTCCTCCAGGACTTCTGCCCCAATACACCCAACACTACCCAGTCTTCCCGACTGCTTAAACCCCATCTCAGAGTCTTCTTGTGGCCAACCCAGCCGTGCTGCAGACCCAAGGGCAGGCGCATCAGGGCCGGTGCTGGGATGGGCGAGGGCAGCAGCTCCCACAGCTGAGCTGGGCATGCAGCGGGGGCTCGGGGCACATCAGCAATACCTGCCTGAGCAAACCCCACTCATCTCCGTCCCTTCACTACGAGGCATTCAGAGCCCAGAAGCTGCTGCCCCAGCACAGCCCCCCACGAGGCACTACCAGCTCTTCTGGACCTGCATGTGGCCATGATGAGAGCAACAGATTCAGAGCTGGTTTCTCCTACCTGCCGCTTACGTCCCTCCAGATCTCGTTTAATCATATAAATCACTAATAATGATTTATAAAAGGCACTCAATGGAGGCAGGTGGGATTTAAAGGACCCTGCATCACACGGCTAACGGAGCATTCGCTCCCCAGAGACCCTCTACAGATTCTCTCCACTAAGTTAAACAAGCTTTGGACCAAGTTTTCTCACAGCCAGCTATGTGACTCACTTGAATCAGCAGCAGCATCTTGAGTATGTTCAAGGGGACTGATTTGCGTTTTAAGGTTTTTGAACGGGTCTGCTTTATCCCAAGGAAGCCTAAGACATTTTATCTAAAGACAAGGACAAACAAACTCCTTAACAGATGGAAAGAGTTGCTTAGATATTAAGTAATTAAGCACACTCAGCACATGTTGGCTCCTAAAGAAAGTTGTTTTGAAGAGATAAGGCACTCTATAAATTGAGATTTGCGGTTAACCAAAAATCTGCCATTTCAACTTTTGCTCACAAGCCTAATCTCATAAATTGCTACATGAAAAATGAAGATATAGGGAGTGTTATGTGATTTACAAAATTATCAGATTGAGGTTTTTTTAAGTGTCCATGCTTGTATTCTTCCACTTTTCTGAAGTTGGTTAAGATTTAACAGGCAAGTAAATTAAGGCATTTTGATCTCAAATTGCCCTTCCGTGCTTGCCTTGCTTCCAATTCCAGTAAGCACCATCGGCAGGGAAAAGGAAACAGCTTTTCTCTACTGTAGCTCTTCCAAGGAAGCCAAGAGAGAGCCTTGAGTTTCCTCAGATTTATGAATACATCGTTGGCCACCCATCATTATGTCCAAGACAGCCTTAATGCTCCAGTGACCATCTTCAGCAAGACAAAATGCACCCAAGGCCTGAAGCAGTAAGACAAGAACTGCAAAGCAGCGAGTTGCTGCCACTTACCATTGCTCCTTCGCTCTTACTTTGCGCAACTTCTCGCTGCAGCCGAGCCACAGACAGCTTCTCCCTACGGAAAGAAAAGCGTGTGAATAGCAGCTCATGTTTCACTGGCGGGGGGATCGCACCGCTCCCCCGTGGGGGAGGCATTCCTGCCCATCGCTGGGGTAACCCTCCCCGCAGAACCCGCTCTCCTCGCCGTGCTTCTCTGCAGTATTTAGCGCCTGCGTTATTGTTTCATTTTGCAGCATTTTGACAGAACTGACAATAAATCAACTGCATCTAAACATCATTTGCTCCATTCAAACAACAAAGTAGCTCATCACATTGGCAATATGGAAACAGACCATGCAAATCAGATTGTGTTATTTATTTTCCTACGGCCTTGCACATCACCTTTATTCCGCACTATATTATCGCAACTTGGAAGGTTGTTAGATTATCAATAAATGTATGCATAAAAATGAAATTTTAAAAATCTATTCTATTCCTAAACATACTGTGCTGCATTTTGTAACTACTGAATTATTAGATTATTTTTTCCTAATTAGCCTTTTTTGATAGAAGATCCTTACCCAAATGTTTGGCTTGACTCAACTAGAAACTAATTTGCTAAATTAAGGATTTGGCAATCACAACACACTTTCACCTGAAAAGTTGTAAGGAATGGAAAAGGAAAGAGATTTTCACAGTGTGTGGACTGGGAAAACGTAGCACATACCAAGTATGTGAACTGCAAAACCTGGACAATGGAAGGTGGTGCAGTAACGAGAGGTACGGGAAGAGAGGAATTTACTCTGGGAGCTCAGCAAAGCAGAAAATACTTTACAGAACAAGTGGGACTTAAGCAACCTACCATAACTTTGAACAGATTTAAGAAAAACAAAGAAACTTTTTTCAAGTAGGTTATTTTTAAAGAATAATATCTATTTATGAAAGAAAAGCACCCTGCAGAAACATCAGCACATGAAGAATTTATCAATACACAATGAAATATAGATTTGCAGATGAATAAATTATTTGCAAAAGATGATCAACTTTGAAAATTTCCAGTAAAAGGATTTTTAAATCAGAATATATCCATTATTGAGTTTGAAATTTTCCATTTATTCATGGTTTTGCCCAGAAATTCTACTTGGTCTAATTGGAAAGAAAGACCTGAACCTGGGAGATGCATCTCCCAGCTCTCTCACCGCAGAGAAGAGCAGGGGCTGGAAACTCCTGTCCCCCAAAAACCTGCAAAGGTGCCCAGCCGGGGCTGAGGGAGGACCCAGCAGCCGATGATCTCCCCAGGCTCTGTAGCCACTCCTGTCATTGACTGGATCACTCTCATCCAGCATGAAAAGCTAAATGCTCTACGATACTTTACTCCTGATCTTGCAATAAAAGCAGCCTTTAAACCATTTCTCAGGAACCATTTCTGCCGAGGAAGGAAGATCTGCGCGTACCTGCTCAATTACTGCGGGAATGACAGCACTGGTGTCACTCAGCCATAGCTCGACATCTGCTTGGGTCACTGAACCAGTCCTCCCTCTCCATTTCAGCAGAAGACCTGGTATTTAAGTTAAGTCTCCGTAATGGTCGCCTGCCCCCACGTGCTTGCTGTACCCCCACAACACTCCCCGCGCAGATGGCTGGTGGCACCCTGCAAGCATGGTTATCAGATTAATACCAGGCACTGCTAATATTGTGATTTGTAAATGTATGTGATGTTCAAACCACTGAATATCGGCAAAACCTAAAGACAATACAGCCACAGCCCACTGCAAGCTGCATTGGTGTTACTCCAGCACGGTATCAAGATCCTCTTCTGCGCATCTGAAAAACTACTGACAACTGAGAAGTGGCATCAGTACAGCATTGATGGTCTTAACGCAAGTATCCTAAAAACAACTTCTGAAAGACAATGTACCGCCCTCCCTCTTCCTTGCTCAGATACTATCGCAGGCAAATTACAAAATTGGTTACTCCTATTTTAAGGGTTGAGTTCATCTGCTGGAAATAGCCCACTGCATTTTTGCAACACTTCAGTGCCCTAATATGTTTTAGTGCAAAAACTGAGCATTCCCTTTGAGGGGGGTTTGACTTTTTAATTGCAGAACAAGTGCCTAAAGGTATTTTATGAGAAAAGATGCAGGGGAAAAGAAATAAACAAAAAACCCCACAAACCACTCCTCCATACACTTCCTGCCAGTGGTCTGCAGAGATTTATTTAGTTACTCCTCCTACATGAGGAATACTCCTACTTTCCTCTCTTCCATGATACCTCCAACATGGAATCAGTTCCACATTTCTGGAATTCTGGGATTTTATCAGAGTAAATTCCATTCGAGCTCCATCCACAAAGAAGGTTCCTCCTAACAAGGCCAGGTCTTCCCTCTCTGGGCGTGAGAGGTTCAGGAAGGGCTTCCTTAATGATTTTCCCAGCGAAGAAGAGCATGGACTGGCATTCTGTACTGTGTTTATAATATTCCTGCCACCTTACAATAGCAGAAAATGAAAACGAAACTTGATTACTATGTATGAGAACAAAACTACAACAGGGGATAAAGAACAGCCATCTGTTCCAACAGTGTCTATAAAAATAAGTCAACTTAACCTCAAACAGGTCCCAGAGCATCTTCTCCCTCCCGCCTGCATTGCCCAGGAGAAGGAGCCGTGCACTCGCAGCCAGCCCTACGCAGATGGTTCCCTTCATCCGGGAGGACGCCCAGCAGAGGCTCAGCATGCCTCTGGACCACAGTCATCCCCCAGAGCATTGCAGAGAGCTTCATTTGCGATGTGCTTGGACCATTGCCCACAGTGAGCTGTTTCTCACTACCTCTGTTCAAACGTACACCGGTATAATGGGTGAGAAATGTGGTCAGAATCCTGTTACGGGCCAACAGCATTTAACACCAATTTGCAGTGTTGGAAGTTTCCATATAAGATACATGACAAGAGAGAACAAGGACCTTCATGCCTCAGCATGACCAAATAAACCTGTTTGTTACTACCCACCATCTCAGGCAGTTTTGATTAAGACAGCACCTTCAGTGACTATTCTCAGCCCCCATTTTTTAACATGGTGTTACAACTGGATAAGCATTTTACTACGACTGAGCTGCAAAAATAATAAGCTTTTAGCTGCTTTAGCCTTTCAGATGTTTCAAATGCAAAGAACATTTGACATGCAGCTTCAAAGTTAATCCTGTTTTTTTAATCTTTGCTTTTAAATAGCAAAAATCAGTAGCATTACTTTGTTGCTATACGGTTTTATTCATTTTTAATCAAGCATGTTTCATCCCTATAGCATGATTAATTAACAAAGTTCATTAGCAGCTACAGCCAACCTGCAAGAAAACAAAATCTTCTCTGAGGATTTAAAAAATTAAAACATGTTCATTGAGAAATTCTCATGTTCACTTTTGAAAAGCCACCAAATGATAAAAGGTTTACAAAAACACTCTTTGAAAGCACAGTTTATGCTCCTAAGTTTGAATAGTTGTATTTTAAATGGCAAAACTCCCAGCCAAGGACTTTGCAAAGAGATAATTAAAGGAGCCAAACAAGGATTCAATTATATCCTTTCCAGATGGAACCAAGCACACAAGCATTCACTGTGTGAATAGAGGAAAGATACATTTCAAGTCTCAATATCACTAGTAGATATTGCAGTAGCTTGTTCTGAAAAACAACAGTTTGAGGAAAGCCCATTTAGTCCAAGAAAAACATAAATGTGCTAAATAATCCTGCAAATTCTGAACTCTCCTTAAACTAAAATTTCTCCTTCACTCCCCCTTCCCATCAGTTCGACTCATTCAACTACCAGACAAAAAACCCTGTACCATATGGCAGTGCCAGCTAAAACACACAGCTCAGGGCTTCACTACAAAACTGTGCTACTTGAACTCCTCGCAGCCAATGGGGATAAAGGTAGGCAAGTTGATGCAATCACAAGCCCCCACCTACCACATGATTTTGAACAAATGCCAATGTAGTTTGTGATCTAGTAAGAGGTATCCTCAGATCAAACAACACAATAAAAGCTGCATTGAATGTGTGAGACTCCCTTTTTCTGTTCTCCTTCTCTATATTGCTATTTTACAGTGGTACAACAAAACAAAAAATTCTAGCAGCGAACTTCAGCTACCCAAATTTTGAAATGAGATTTTCATTTGTATTTTGAAACCAGCTCTTAGATACAAGGTTTTGCTTCTCCATCTAACATGGAAAGGTATTACGTAAAATAGCTTCTGCATGAAGTTGTGAAATAAAAGATTCCCATATAATGTGCTGAATTATACCTATTTGCCAAGATCTCAGCCATACAGGACCAGGATATATTTTCAGTGCTAAATAACAATTTTCCAATTTTAATGAAGAAAAATAATTTTATAGTTTTAATGAAGAACATGATCGAAACTCAAGAAGAATGGAAAATACCTTAGTAACATCATCCAAAAGTTAAGTTAATGCTTCAGCAAACCTTCATCTCCATGATCCACCAGGAAGACAATGGTTACATCAAACCCTTACATTGTCCTTTCCTGTCTGGATCACGCACCAGCAGCCCCACGACCGGCCAGCATATATAGGCAGGTCTTGTATTGTCAACATTGACACATGAAGATTTTTAACTTTTCCCATTTCTTTTTTCCTAAGGAAATTATTACTTTCCTACACATTAATGTATGTGTATTAATGAGGAGAATGAGGGGAATTAATGAGGAGAAAATTTAATAGGTATGACAGCTCCCAAGTTACTCATTTAATTGTTTCTCTATGCACCTTTTTTTCATGAACAGGGAAGTGTTTTCTTCATGTTTCATCCTTCCTTGGAAACTTTCACTCCGAACTGATTTCATTTAGAAGTGGTCAGTTCCGCACCATAAAACGAAGCCCAGCTTTTCCTTTCATTTTATAACTTCCACTATGTGTAAAGCCAGAAAACAAGCACTTGACCTACTGAAGAAGTCAAGCTTTGAAAACACACTTTCAACATTTGTTTTATTTTTGGTGACTGTTGAATCAGAGTGGCCAAGCTATACGCCAGCGAGTCCTTCTGTGCCTTCTTCAGGATATTCTGGAGCAGAGAAATTCAAACTACGTTTCCCACTCTATGCTACTGCTGTGAGACTCAGAAGGTGAATAAATACTTTGTTCATGCAGGGAAAAAGCAAACAGAAAAACGCCAGAGACTCAGAATCTGAATTTGCAAGGTGTGCTCAACTACTGTGCCGTGAAACCACTCCTTATTTATCATCTACCAAAATTATTTCTCTTTAACTTTTCCCTCCCTATATCATCACTTGTCACCATGGCATTGTTTTCCAAATGAACCAGAAAAACCACCGCTAAAATCCATTAAACATGGATTAAACATAGCATGGTGCTAACAACTGACCTAGAGGCAGGATGCTAGTCTGCGCAGAGCCACAAGCCTGGCTTCCTTCAGCTCCTGGTTTTCCAGGGAGGTTTCCCATCCGAATGCTGACCAGGCTTGACCCCATCGAGTCTATGAGATGTGATAAGGGAACAGCAGAGGGTGGAATGGCTGCAGTGAACTAATGCGCCTCGTTCAGCTCACAACGGTTAGCGATGCGGCAGCCTCCTTTCCTACTGAAGATCACGTACAACGAACGTTTGGTGCTTTATAAACGTCAGCGTCAGGCGCATTTTGAAACTGGTCTTTTAGAGTCGCAACGGTTTAACTAGATCTGGCAATAAAAGAGTCATCTCGCAAAGAAATATTCACTGCAAATTTAAAGCTCAGCAAAGTACCAGCTTTATTTAATTATTTTTACAATAATTGCAAAGGCTGGAGTTACAATAACGGAAGTACTAATGCTGTCAAGCAGAAGCAGAATAGATAGGATGAGCCACCAGCAAGGCACAGGCTCCCATGTATTGCTAATTTATTTGTAATAAAAGATAAGCATACAGAAAGCATAATTTACATTAAACTTCTCTTCTACAACACATGATTCTGCCAAATCCAGACAACCAAAACAGGTAGCAACTCATTTAAACTGTATTTTCTTTGGCTGACACTAACAGTAAGGGAAAGAAAACCCAACAGAATTATAACTATAATCTAAAATAGGTGTCAGCAATGCCCAGGGGCTCCTCACCAATTCGCAGTGGATTTTAATGTATATGAAATCACAGAATCAGCTACGTTGGAAGAGACATCTGGGATCATCGAGTCCAACTTTTGACGTGACACCACTGTGTCAACTAGACCATGGCACTAAGCGCCACATCTAGTCTTTTCTTAAATACCTCCAGGGATGGTGACTCCACCACCCCCCTGGGCAGCCCATTCCAATGCCTAAAATCTGAAGCAAAAGTTAAAGACAACCATGTAGTTACTTTCCAGAAGCATCCAAACAAGACACCAAATACAAAAGAAATCCCACGGAAGAAGACCACGGGGGAACACAGGGCTGAGTCACGTCCCTGCTGAGAAAGGAGGCAGCAGAAAGTGCCATAAGAGAGAGAGGAGCGTAGTGGGGGCAGAGCCTTCGTTCTAAAAGGAAACAGGTTGCCTTTGGCTAGGAAAGAGGGGCAGAGCCACGGCAGAGAAATGAGGAAATAAAAGGTTATCAGGAGCGTATGGCAGATTATCCTGGGATTGTTTTCACGACAAATTGCTCTCAGCCCCAGCACAGCAGCCGAGGTTGGCTGGGCGCTTGAGCGCAGTAACGCCCCTGTCCTAAGCACGTGCCAGGGGACGGACAGCGATGCATTTTCCACAGAAGCACCTTCTCTCTCATTGGCAATTTACATTTATTGCCTTCAACACTGAAATTGCGGGTGCAAGACTGCACACTTTAATCATTCACTGGTATTTCAGACATTTCAAATATATCTATTTTTTAATGTTGGGGTGTCTCCTTCCACAATTAGCGCTGACTCCGCAACACAGCCCACCTCTCAAATTCTGTATATGTTTGGGCCAACAGTATCAGACATAGTTAGGGAGGTCTAGACCCAAAGTTTTAAAAGTTGGGTTTTTTTCTTCTTGAGCTTTGAGATGGTTTTTAACCTTGGTAATGTAGAAAACCAGCAAGTGAAGAGCAAAAGCTTTTTAAATAGAGACCTTTAAATAATGTTCATTACTAACTGCTAAATAATTAGAATGACAATAAATAAAGCCACCAACCCCCTTTCAGTTCCTTGACAAGACATGGAGATGGTACCAACCACCACAATCAACGCAGTTTCTTGACTAAGAAAAAAACAGGCAAAAAAAGTTGCTCCTTCCTGATGACACACACATTCAGTTGTAGGAGAAAAGACTAATGTCTGTATCATACAATGCCAAATCATCAGGATAATTATGAATTATACCAAGCAATCATTTTACAAATCTGCTGGAACATCTCACTTATGACCATTATTCATGAGATAATGCATTTGGTTGCAATTTTTTTTCAGATATATTCCTCTGAAGCTGTTCTTTTGGGCCGAGATTCCAGGTGGAAGAAGAAAATGGGTGGGGGAAAAAAAAGCTTTTTTTTTATAAAATACAAAAATGGAGGAAAAAAAATTAACACTTTCCTAATTGTTTCTAAAGTCTGCAGACAGTAGTGAGAGACACTTACAGATTTATTTTAAAAAACAGCCCGAACACAAAACAGCAAACTGTAGCAGGCAAGGGAGTTACACCTGGCAACATCAAGTATGGAACATCAAACACTTAAGTGCCAAGAAACACCAAGTAAACAGCACTACAGCACTGAACTCTGAAATACACCTAAAGAACAGGTTTTCACATTACATTAAATAGCCCATGAATTATGTAAATCTTGCATTTATCGAAAAGCATAGTTAAGGTTTTAGCAGAGCCAAATTCTGCGTAGATTTGCTCCCTCTTTAAACCTACTGATTTACTATATCCCACAAACTACTGAAGCACACTACTACAAATAAATGAACACAGGATTTGTCCCACAAAATTTTTTATTACTAAAAGTGGTACGTTAACCATAAACCTTATTGCCTCTGTTCTGTAATCCACACCATAAAATACCTAGCAAAAGCAATTTGACAAATTCAGCACTGTTGTAGTTTGGAATTTCTTGACATAAGTGATTGCTTTATCAATTTTAATGTTACATTAACAGTAATATTTGTATTCAATGCTGTATTATTTCTGCCAATAAGTTGCAATCCAAGAAGCATACAGTGGGAATCTGTATGATTAGGCAAGCTGCCAAGTTCTCAAAGACTTATCATCATGGAAAACTTCAGTGTTCAAACAGGAATAAAAGAAGAAAAGGACTAATAGAAGTCAGCTTGGAATATTAATTCAGCAAAAGAAACTTAAAATTATAATACAGGCAGCTGTTGCACACAGATCCTCATCCTTTAGTACAAGAATGACTGCTGGCTCTTCCCAGGTGCTATTTTAAAACATCTTACACAAATTAAAGCATCTGTTTAATGAAAGCCCTCAAATGTTCTAAAATGGTACCAAATTTCTTTTTGATAGTTCTTTCACAGTACAAGGCCTACAGTTAGCACTTTTCTAATTAAACCAAATTAGTAGTGTTTATCTTCTTTTTGACAGCACCCTCAGAGCCACTGCATCATTCTTACGACCTTCTCCAAGCAAATTTTACACTACCACCTTTCCTTTCTTGCACACTACTAATCCACCTAAGCCTTCTGTAGATATATGGCCCAGGACCTCCATTTCCTTAAATAGGATGATAAGACAGTAAGTCAGGTTGCTAAAGACCTCCCAGTTTAGATTGATAGTGCAGCTGGGTTCAAAGCGGGTAATGAAAGAGGCACAGGGTCATTGCCACATGACGGTTTGGCCCATGGGAGAGAGACAACAGTTTAAGCCACCACCTTTTGCCCTCTCTTATTTACAACACACACAGTTGCCACTCTCATTTCACGTGCCCACAAGATGCTTTCTGGTCATGTTTCCCAAATACACACACTCTCACTGCTCAATTGTCACCTAAGCTGGTGATATTTGGCTGTTCAGCAGAGCTGACACGGGCCTGGCAATGCATCAGTCACCAACACAAGGCAGATGCTGCTAAAGCAGAGGCCACTCTCAAAAGAGTCAGATTTTCATTTCCGTGACTCGGTGAAATTGGAAGTAACAGCAGTGATGTAAATACAGCTGCTCCCTCTACAAAGCCATCGAAAGATTTTTTGTTTTCTTTTTAATGCACATTCAAGAAAGACGAGAGAGAGCAAGGACTAGTAAGAAACCACTATGTCTGAGGGTGCTTTTCACATCTTGCCTGTCTTCACTGTGTCACTCAGCACTTCTACTCTACTCTAGATTTAAAACCATTCGACCGTGGCAGGTTGTGCGCTGCATTGCCATTAGGGCAAGCATAGCTGTTTCTCCTCAGTTTAATTGCTCCTAGCAGTGTCTCGCAGCTTGTGAGCATATAACTTCTTCCTTGGTGTTTTGCTGTTCATTTTTAAGCTGGGTCAAGCCTTTCTCTAGGCTAGATGGAGTCTCAGTTCTTGTGTTTCTGGTTGGGGCATTCTCTATGGTTTGAAGTACTAGATCCTTACAGCATACAGATTGATACTAATTTTATTGCATTGTTTACTGCTGTTAGTTTTTGGAAATATTTCGAATCCAGAAGATGTCTCCTGGTATATTAAGAATTCTCTGAATTGTGACCTGGACAGAATTAGCTGTGAATCCTGAACCTCTTCAGCCATTTCTAGCGAAAGATAATTCCTTTTCTTCACTAAGCCTGGCCTCAAGAAGACCTTGAAAAAAGAAAAACAAATGAAGAAACAAGCAAACAAGGGTTTCTGTTTGCAAAGGACTTGGAAGTTGAGCTAACAAATCCCTCAATCACTGGTTGCTCATATATATTTTTTTCTCTGGAGATTTGTCACATGGAGATGATGTGCTGTGGAAATTCTTTTGAAAGGATATGCATTTCCCTAAAGGATTTCTAATGAGAATTTATTGCTCATGAAAGATTCAGGATCGGCAGCACTTCAGTCTTCAGTTAATGATCTTTGTTTATTAACATAAAATGCATCGTGCTTAACAGGAGCATAACTTTCCCAACCAATGCATCAAAGCACAAAAGAATTCGCACTCCTTCGGTCTTATCCCCTGAGGCTGTCTGAGAGGGTGCTAGCTCAAATTTATATGGTTGTCCTCTAAGAAAACTAAGTCAGAACCCTTGTTTCGCATAAGGCTGGAAATTGTGGAAACATTTCTTCATAACTGAAATTACTCAGACATAAATTAACAGCAAGAAGTGGCAGCAGACTGACATTACTTCTGATAGTGTCTATTCCGTCCATGCAAACCTTTTACCAGTATTGGAAGATACTTGCTTAGTCCTAACCCCCATTGCTCTTAAATTCCATGGGTAACATTCATGCAAAGTGCTGGTTTCACGTCCTGTTCATAAATTACCAGCTTTTGAAACTCCTTGAATTTGCAAGAGAGTGATGAAGGCTATAGAAGACCGCGTGTGGAAACCAGAGATCCCAGAAACACACCACTAAGCCATCTCTTGTATTTCTATGGAAATAAAATGGCAGAAGTGATTTCTTCAGAAAAAAAAAAAAAGGACCAAATGCACAACTGAAGAAAAATGGGGTGTAAGGCACAAAAAGCAAATACATTGCTTTGGACAATAAGCCCAACACTATTTTGGACACTAAGCTCAACCAAACTCCTAGATCCCGCTGCTTTCTTCATAACTAGCTTTTCTTCTGCTCTGCCCAAGTGATACATCCAGCTCTCATTTATTTGTGAGAATGTTTAGAAATATTTTCTCCCCATTCTCTACAAAGCCTTCCAGTTTTGCTCTTACAATTCAAAGAAGATATCTGATTTTTCTTCATTACTGGTTGACCTCTTACCTCTGTTTTCCACTCCTTTGTTCCCAGATCATCACAACACATTCCTGGTATTCTTTGTAATCCCTTTTTTTTTTTTTGGGGGGGGGGGGGGGGGTGTTACACAGTGTGATGTGTTTTTATCCATCCAGAAAGCCCACAGCATCAGGACTTCTGTTTTTCTCAACAGGCTGCACTTGCCATGTCTATTCTCTCTCTGAGCTACGTTTATTGCACACTCTGTAACCTTCCAGTTGTCACTCATGTCCTGTTCTAACTGAACATTAAAATTCCCTTGGAAAAATCATCCTTTTTTTTTTTTGTGGACAAGGAACAAAATCAAAGCACTTTTATTCTGTCTTACTCACTGGACTTCTCTCTCTTGACTTTCTTTCTTTATCCAATTCTTCAATACTTAAGTATTCTGGCACCAATTGCTAGCAAATCTGCAATGACCTTCCACTCAAAGAGAAAATTCTGAACAACTTTGATTCTTTTCTGTAAGAGCCCTTTTCTTTACTGCTTAAATTGTTTTTTTTTTTTTTTTGTTTTTCTTGTAATTCCACTTTGCACCCTCAAGAATAAGAATACTATTCTATTAAGACCCAGAAATACTGCTCAGTCAGGTCGACACATTTCTGCTGGGGACTGTCTCCATTTCAAGGCCAGAGGCAGGTGAGATTTGGATGAGGCCCCTGGAGTAGCATTTTGTGGGGCAACCCATCTTTGCTTTCCTTTACCAACTCACCTGAGGGATGAGAGAATTTCTTCTCACGTCGTTTTATGGGAAAGCAAATAAACTGAACAGTGAGATGCCATATACACCTTCGGGTACAGCAGCAGACCAGCAGCACCATTTTCCATAGGTATTACCTGTGCACCTCTAAACTGAGCACTGAGCATGAGGATTGCAGAGCAGTAACACAGAGTACTTTGTACTCAGGAAATCATCAGAATGGGACAAAATATATGTCAAATGAAAAATATAGATGCTCTCTATACAAGGGAAAACATCCACATGTACACCACATAGCTCCCATATTTGCACTCCTGAATTTCCAATCTGTGGTACAGTGTACAGAAACCACATACAGGAGGCTGCGGGTACCCAATAAGAAAATGTAGCAAGAGTGGAGTTAAAAACTAAATGAATGCATGCAAGACAATTATTCTTTTTTAACACACTTTGAGGCAACAACCAATATGAGGGGAAAAAAAGGCTACTCAAATTATATAAATATGGTTTGCAGCATACAATTTGATAATTGATCAATGCTGAACATATATGCTGAAAGACATGCAATATTTGCCATGTTTACAACATTGCTGTGAAATCAGTTATTCAGTTTTACACGCGTATATCCATGATGTCTATTATTAAAAGCATTAGTGCATCTATTCAATCATTTGAATTTATACTGTAGTAGCGGAAAAAATATTAAACCAATTATGAAAATAATATCCATCCATTTTTCATAATTCTGAAAGTAAAAAGCATGTTTCACAGTTAAAGGACATTTGAGAGAAACTCTGCCAAGATCACCTTTCGTAAAATTATTCAATTTTGGTAAAAATGTAAAATGGATGATTTGTACTTCAAGAGCAACAGGTCAATTAATGATGTGCAACAGTTGGTTGTTGGGCCACCTGCAAACAGCCACGGGCACGAACACATCACTCACGACATGCATGTAGTGTCAATGCAGACCCTGGAGGGGCTTTCCAATAAGAATCCCAGCAAGTGACAGACAAAATAAATGAAATAATTATTTTCTGAAAGCATTTCTCAAATGTCTACATAAAATTTATTTTGGAGGTACTGATAGGCAATAATTGCCACACAGTTTTCAGATTCAGGAATGAGATCCTGTTTATTGACTGCAAAGATTTGGAAAGAGAAGGTAATACAGACTTTCCACAAATCTCTGTGAACTTCAGCAACCCACTAGTTTTGTGAAGAGAAAAAAAAAAAAAAGAAGGAAAGCTAACAACAAATTTCCTTGGAAAAAGTTATAAACTGCTGGGCTTCCCTCAGTCCTCCCCCGGACCAGGGAACACGCTTCAGTATGCCTTACACAAAATAATGTTCTCTAGACCACATCTCACTATGCAAGAAAGAAAAAAACAGCATGTTGAAAATCACTTGGAAGTATCCTTCAGTAACCCAACATAAGAATTCATATTCGTGCAGTCTTACAGCAACAAAATCAGTTCCATGCTAATGATATAATTGTTTCTTCTGTTACTCTGTCTATAAAAGACTAGATAAAGTCAAAGGCTGTGGCCTCTGGCTGATTATGTGTTTTGACAAATTAGATGATTAACTGGAACCTCAAACTTGAGCTTCGTTGTCTCAAAAGACCTAAAAGAGAAGACGAGAGACTTGCTTTTGAAAGAACATGGATCTGCAGAGACCCCAGCTCAGACTGAGAGTGCCACTCAAAGAGCGTTATTTGTACTGAACCAAACAGCGGCTGGCATGCACACAGGCTAATTTCAATACAGAAATTATAGCTGTCACTTTAAATAATGGACGCAGCATACACTAATATATGCAAAACACTTTCCAACATATTCAAGTAGAGATGGAGAAACTAAGTTATCGGTGACAGTTTTACCACATACTATACCAGTCTAACACTTAACAACACTGAAAATGAAATCCCGAGCCCTTCAGAAATATTAGTGAAGCAATGACAGTATTTTTGTGTGTATTTATGAAGCCATTTGAATTCACATATAGTCAAAACACAACCTCAGCGGCTGCCTAAGGATGAAACAGAGAGACTGAACAACAATGGGCACCAGATGCACCTGTGTTACTCAAGTAACACCGAGCTCGGTAAAAAAATCTCACATGTGGTGACCTGAACTTGCTTCAGTACATCATCTTTAAAACCTGCTCTCTGAATATTAAATGAAAAAACATTATCAGATGAAACCTGGGTACTGTCTATCCTTTCAGCTAGTACAGCTCAACACAGCTGGGACAGGACTGTTACTTAAAACTTTTCCAATTATTCGTGATGTGACTGAAAATCCTGTCATCTTGAAAAAGTGTATTGCCATCATTTTACAAGTAAACACAATCTAAAAAAAAACAGCTTTCTGTTTAAAACCTGAATCAAGGAAGCAAACACCTTCAAGAAACCCCAGACAAATTAAACCCTCCTGGGGCATTTTAAATTATTTTCCCCAAAGACTTCAGCCAGATCTGCTTCGTGAATGAGGTCAGCTTCTCAAAGCTCAAATAGCATCAACTTCAATGGAAGCTCAACTTCAGCAAACAAAAGAAGTAATTTAAAAGATAAGGGTGAATAAGGATTAAGATGTGTCAGTGTTCAGGCATTTCCAAACATACAAGAAAGACATCAATAACAGTCCTTATGAGGAGTGGCTGAGGGAACTGAGCTTGTTTACTCTGTGGAAAAAGAGGCTGAGGGGAGACCTTATTGCTGTCTACACCTACCTGAAAGGAGGCTGTAGCGAGGTGTGTGTTGGTTTCTTCTCCCAAATGACAAGTAATAGGACAAGAGGAAATAGACTCAAGTTGTGCCAGGGGAGGTTGAGATTGGATATTAGGAAAAATTTCTTCCCCAAAAGGGTTGTCAAGCATTGGAATGGGCGGCCGAGGGAAGCGGTGGAGTCACCATCGCTGGAGATACTTAAAAGACGTGTAGATGTGGTGCTTAGGGACATGGTTTAGTGGTGGACTTGGCAGTGCCAGGTTAATGGTTGGACTCAATGACCTTAAAGGTCTTTTCCAACCTAAATGATTCTATGATTCTATATTGAGTATATTAAAAACACCTAAAATATTGTCTGAAGTATTAAAATGGAAAGATTTGCAGCCATTCAAATGTCAACCAGATGCTTAGGCAAATCTGCATTTCTCCAGTTTCCACAACAAATAGCATGTTTTGAAACCAGTCTGATGTTTGAATAAAGCTCCTTGCCATTTTTCACAGCAGAAAGTTTCCAGCAGTGTATCTGGGCAATGAACTGTGCTCTGAAATGACTTATTACAGTCATCACCACAGCCAGTTACATCACCTTTGGTAGGAAGCAAAATAAAAATCACACGCAGTGCTCACGTAGCATCACCACAAGTATTACCTCATTTACAGAATCAGGAAAAAGTCAGTTTCAAATCAAGGTATTGATTATCTCAAAATTTAATTCCCCAGTCAAAAGCTATGCCAATAAAATAAAACCAGTAAAGGGCATTTGCCAATTAAGTGAGCCTAATCTTGATTTTAAGTTACTTTGATATTAGAGATCATAAAACTAGAACCAGACTTTATGTACCCATCTTAATAGAGTAGGAAGAAAAACAGCCATATATAAATTTGGTGATAAACTTTGTGGATAAATGTCCTGCGTCGCTACATGGCCATGCCTTTAGTTTATATCAGATCAAAACAGCTGCCAGAAAATACACACATAGGAATTTTGGATTTTTGCTGCTTAAACCTAAGGGACACATTTACCTTGAATTCAAAGGAGCAGACTGAGGCTGCAATAAGCACCTACTTTGACATCCACCACCCATAATTAGAATTTTCTCAGAGAAAGCCAACAGAAGCAATCTCCTCCATACCAAGGGTTCATTAGCAAAATTCTAACAGTGGCTCTTCTTAACAGTGCTCTCCAAGAGCGCAAAAAGAACTGAAAGTACTTTTATATACAGAATATATGTTATTAATGGTCTAAGTTGCTATACAGGTGTTCGGAGCTTTTCCAAACTCAGGGGATCAATATCTGAAAGAGATTTGTGTTCATTTTCCTTTCTGAAAGTCCCCAAAGCAGAACTGAATAGCTTCTCCTTTTCCATCACGCTGCAAGAACAAGCATATTTTGATACACTAAAATACTTCCATGTTGACATATTTTTTGTAACAAGATATTGTCTTAATTAGTTTCGTCTTTCATTTAGAGGTTATCTAGAAGACATGTTAAGGATTGTTTTAGTGAAGCAGAAGAAACCCATATGGTTTCAGACTGAATATTATTTCTTCCTATAAAACCAGTACCTGCTCATTACCGCACATGCCATAAAAACAGTTTTCATAGTTGACACTGAAAGCTGTTATTGTCTAATTTCACATTGAAATGAAACGCTAGGATTTTCTTCTGCACAAAACACCCACATATTCATCCTTTCATTGAACGTTGTCAGGGAGAATACATGACCAAGACACAAAAGGTCTTGCTTTGCCCTGCATTTGGCTCTGGCAATAAGGTAAGGCTTTGCATCAGCAGCTCTGCCGCTGGTCTCTGTCTACAAAGTCCTTACTCGGCATCAATACAACGTCCCAGTGTGTTAGGTTATTATACAGCTGCATGCTAAATTCAAAATTATTTTAGTTAGCATACTCATGCTTTTTTCCCAGTCTCAGATGTAGGAAAAGAATAAACTCTCAAGGTACATGAGGTCTATCCACAGGTACTTTCCCCCAGTACTGTCTTGTGAAAACATTATGAAAAACTTTATTCTATTTATAGACAGTACTTCTGTATGCACCTATAAAAACTACAGCTTTACTTAAAAATCCAAAGCTCCCAATCTCTCAGAATTGCAAGTGACAGATAGTGAAAACTATTTATTTTCTAGATAGGTACTGAGTAATTTCCATTTTCCCCTATATACAGGTCATGGTCTACAAGGTTGCCCAAAGATGTATTTTCTTTAACAACAGTGATATCTTTTAAAGCACTCCCTGCAACAACATTAATCAACTTTCCTTTTATGAGGAAAATGTTTCTAAGTAAATGCACACAAGTACCTCATAGTGTCAAAGGTATTAACAAAGAAAAATATTTAAACACACTAGAAAACTATGTCCATCATACCAAGCAGCAATTTAATAATTTAAACAGGCAGCCAGATGGCTGGGTTCAGTCAGCCCACTTCCACTGACGTGTATTTAATCAGCTGAGTTACCCCAGACAAATAACTAGCCCGGATTTTTAAGAGAAAGACAAGGATGGAGCAGGACAGATAGAGCTGGGGATAGCAGGGTTTAGACATTCCTTCAGGCTGGGGTTGGCCAGCAGGACGACTCGGGCACCCGCTGCAAGCCCCGGCGGCTCAGCGGGACCCGCGGGACACTCCTGCAGCCTCCCCCACCATCCTCCAGGCGGGCTCTGAATTACCTCCTGACAGCCTGCCACCCTTGCAGCTCGAGCCCAGTAGCCTCGGCCATATAACATCGCTTTCACTAGTGCCTAGCTGGCCAGCCAAAAACCAGACAGGTAGAGTTGTACTGGAGAGGAAGAGGAAGAAAATGCTCTTGCTGCTACAAAGGCAAATGCCCCTCTGACCCTTCAGACTTTTAGTTTCTTTATCTCCTCTTCGGTAGAGGCCTCCAGCCACCGTCACACTTTAGCTGGAGTTTTTCATTTATACGTTATAAATCTGCTCCCTCCTCAACGACCAGAGGGTTCTGCCATGAGTTCACTGGCCAGCCATCAAATGGCCACACTGAAGGACAGGGTCGTGGTTTCGCCTACTTAACTGTACCCCCTAATGCCCACCCTCTCTACGCCTATGTTTTATTTCCTCCACATCATCTCTTTCTCTAGTTCTCCAAAGCACGCTGCTTTTTCATTAGTATTTTTACACTGCTGAAGCCAACAAGTTTTCACCAATTCTAATACACGTGTTTTGGCGATGGTTCTTCTAAGCAAACTTGGTTTGACCCTGAAGTCAATGACTATGGTCAAAGCCATTTAGTAATGTCTGCGTACTATCCCTTGACATCACAGAAGAGGACAAACGTGGGGAGTGAGAGCTGACATTAAAACCTCTGCAGAGGTTAGAGTGCGGAGGCTGGCTGGGAGCACGGTGACAGCAGCTGGATCCATAACTACAGAGAGCAGCCAGAGCCCCTTCTGTTATTTTACACAGAGAGAATGAGAAAAGGTGTCATAAATTTACACAAATTGCTCAAATATTATGATCTGAGTACTCAAATACTTATTTCTGCCTCAGCGATCTACGGGAAATGTGCAGTTTGAGCTGGTAATACAACCACATGTTAATGACTCCCAGAACCAGCCCCAACTTCCAAATGGCGTGCCCTGAAGCCTCATTGCAGAGCGAAATGAAGACGTTACCCATGCTAACCTCAAGAAATCTTCTCATACTCGATGCTTGGTTTTATACATCATACTGCCGTAGTATTTACTGCCCTTTTTATGCTCTTCCATACACAAGAGGCACAAAAAATTGTTTTTATTTTAAACCAATGAAAGTTTGAGATCTTTTCTGACAGATAGGGATTTTTTTTTCATTTCATTTTTAAAAGGAATTAAAAATCTAGATCACAACATTCAACAAGAAGCAACAGTGAAAGTCAGTGCCAGGCTTGCTTATTCTCAGAAATAAAGTTGAGCAGCTTCAGGACCTTGTCTTTCAGCATAGATTGCATTCTGGCCTATCAGATGCTGCAGTAATGGGATTTTGTAAATCTGAAATGCATTCATATTGTGTACATAAAGAAATCTCTTGATGTTTTACTTCATTTAATGCTCTTTTTCATCATATGTACCCACCCATGCCCCCCTGCTTTCAACAGCTAATAACCAATACATCTGATGAAAATTAATTGTCTTGACAGCTTGCATAAAAGCTATAAAGGTCCAAAGGAAAAATGCTGTGGCAGCATTTTCTTTCTCTGTAGGACAGTAGCTATGGAAACTATCTTTAGAGGCCAACTGGCCTTCATCCCAGTACAACACAAAAAAAATCAAAATGCTACTTTCAGTGGGTTAGTCAGTGGCACCAGTCTGAATTGTCAACCTCTACAACATTGCCACATGTTAGCTAGAGCAAAATATTCATTGATTTTGTTGGGAGCAAAGCTGATATGACATTATAGCACTATTACAGACTTAGGTAATACAGAGTCTTATGAGCTGTGCTCATATTGATAATTATTATGATAATCTGTTACAAAGGACATATAAAACACGTAAAACTGGACAGATATCTAAAATATCAATGTGCAAATTATCCATTTGCTCAATAGAAAATATTTTGTTAATTATTATGATAGAAATAATTTAGTCTTATCCTCAGGTAAATACTTGCTGCCAAAGAGGAAACCTCTAATCTCATTTAACTGTCACATTTCACTAACTCAAACTCCTATCCTTTCAGAAGGGTTTTATCCCATACAGCCAGCCTGAACAAAAGCTGTGATATCTACTACAGTCTGACAAAAAACATCATTTTTTATGAATGCTGAGAGATTATGAAGGGTTTTTCCCTCAAAAGGTAAGACACAAATGAGCCAGAGGCTGACTCCTGCAAATGCACATGGCACCTTCCATTGCCAACCACAGAAGAGCTCCTGTAGAACAGCAATCCCAGGTCATTAATGAGGTGCTCAAACTTTTGAAGGAATATGTCTTTCATCCAGAATGGCATTCAAAAAGTAGTGAAAGATTTCAGTCATTAAGAAACCTACCTATAAGGAAGGAAGCCGGAGTACACATATACCTCAAGTATACATACATTTCCATCTTTGCAGAGGTTGGTATTTCACTCAACCATACCATTTTGCAACACTGCGGTACCCTGACAGCTTTCTCCAGTTTTTCTGGAAAACTACTTCCACCCACACCAGCAATTCCTATTTAAATGGCTCATGGGGACTACAAAGGCAGGACATAATTATACGGATCAGGTTTATGTTCAATCAAGAGCCAAACTCTCCCTAGTGCCACATGACACTAGTTGGATGTGGGTCTACTGGGGGCTATGGAAATGCAACACCTTGAAGGATCTGGCTTGAAACATTGGTACTTCGGAGTGCACTACAAAGAACAACCACGAGTGTACAATTCACATGCTAACGGACCAAATGAGGCACTGGGCTGGCTGTTAGCCCATTATCCAGGTAACCACTGAGCATCCACAAATCAATTATGGTTGCATTCAAAAAAGTCTATGCCTATTGGCAGAAGACAACTAAAAAGCAAGGCGTGTGCCTAAAATACAGGATATCTATGAAACTTTAAAATTGAATTTAGCTCACAGATTACAATCATCATTATTCATGAACATCTAGATCTCCATCCAGCTGCTTCCACAGAGAAGTTACGTTTCATCTCCTCCTTACCTCAAGAGGATCTGCTTGTAAGAGGTTAGACACAACGCAGGCTGGATTCGCAGCAGGCCTATGTTGGTGTAGCTCCATTTTGCCCACTGAAGATACACTTCTCTAAACCAACTACTACACTGGTCAACTCATTGTAAACTGAAGCCAAGCATGCTATTTTCAGGCCATTAAACCAATAAGGATTATTATAAATATCAAAGCAGGTCAAGACCACATTCTTTGCTGCATTTTCTCTCGCTCACAACTAACGAGCAAATTACGATCCCTGCAGGTCCCTTGTCAGGGTGGTACAACCATCCCTTTGGGGTGGATGGGCAGAGGTGCCAGAGCTTCCCAGGGGTAGCCTCGAGGAAAGCCCACACAGCGTTGCTTGGCCACCCCAGTCCGTCTCCTTGTAACCTTAGCCACAACCTTTACCAGTCTTTCAGGTGCTATATGATTTTCCACAGGTGAAAGCTTCTTTCTCCTACTAGAGGAAAGAAGATTTTTGAGCTGTATTTATTAAAGATCTAGTAATGAATGTCTGTTGCTTCTTTTTAATAAAACAAAACAGCACCATATCAAGCAGCTTTCTCTGTAAAGCGGCAGACGCAGTCTCTTAGAAATATCTGTTTAGTTGCACCACATATTTGACAGTCAAAGAAATAAATTAAGACCTTCAACGCAGTCTTAATCCAAATTGTTTCACTGGTTGACTGCTCGTCTCACCATATGGGAAAGGAGCTTTCAGATTTCCTACCCAGACCTCACTGATGGGATATTTTGTAATATCACTGTTAAAAAAAAAAAAAGGCAAGTTTTGTGGAGGCAAAGAGAAATTCAGTACTGATCCGAATGTGAAGAGGGTGCAGACACCTGGCTGTAGAGCTGTGATTTCATCCTGTGATGCGGGATCTCTGCATCTGAAATACTGCTTGGGGAGAGGAGGGAAGAAGGTCACGCCATGCTTAGATCCCCTCAGTGCCATCAATAAATCCATGCCTTACTGGAACTATGGGTTATATTTTACATCTAACAATAGTTCTCATTAATTTACCTGTTACTTTTAAACAGATTTTTTCAGCATAAGACTGCAGCAAAACACACCAGAACTATTTATTACATGCCTCACGCTGAGGTTTGATCCAGCTACAACTAAACAAACCAAGTATGCTTCAACCAACTTGGATCTGACTCAAAAATATGTGGTCCATGCTGCCATCATGAAAAAGAGGAGATTAACAGAACTGAAAGGACAGACAATAGGGCGTCTGTGCCAAAAGCCTGACTTCTTTTCCCATGTTAATCTCATAAGAGACACCCACGACTGAAAACCTTGTCTTGCTTACCGTCCTTAAGCCTATCACAGCTATACCACTGCTGAGTGGAGATGTTAAGGAGATTAATCCAGACTCTAATAATATTTATCTAAGCATTGCTATAAATACCTTTCTTAGAAAAGCCTTTACATGACAAGGGAGAGTTAAACTCACATTTTGATACATCCCAACCTATCCAGCCTTCACCCTAGCATGAAACCCAAAATCAGCCAACAAAATGCACAATAAACACCCAAGTATGTTTTCATTACTCTATGATCCATCAGGCAGCACTGCTATCATTTGCTTTAGGTTAAGTGCATACTACAGCAATGAGTTACAGCATTAGCTTTTATCAAAAATAATTCAACTAGCTATGAAAAATTTGATCCTTTCTTTGATGCAAGTATCTTCACCCCAGAAAACAAATCTCACTAAAATAAAAGATTTCTAACATCTGTTAATACCACAGTTGCTCTCCTCCAGTTGTACAACTTGGTTTCCTCCCTCACTGAAATACATGCTGTTGCAGATCCCAGTATCTTTCTCCACTCCTGCTTTCACACTTTGTAACACCTGTATCATGAATCTAAGACATGACAGACTGTTCCACTGCAATTTGTTTTAATTCCTTTACTTCTGACACTTCCCTAACACAGCTTTTCAAACTTAACAGAATATCCCATTGCAGTTAAGTATTTTCTACATTTGATTAATTCCTGCAAACCTGCGGTTCTCTCCCTGAACACAATTTGACCATTTTCTTCCAAGAAGAAGTAAATCGAAATCCAACAAGGCCATTTTCTTCCTTCTCACCTGCCAAGATGGTGTTGATCTCCCAGTCCCTCCTCTCACCCGTTCCTTAGGGTTCTGCTGCCCCTGGTTCCTGTTCCTTACCACACAAGTCTGTTACAGTGTTTCCTGGCTTAAAAAAACAACAGAGTCATCCTTGGTCCTACTTCATTCTCTGGGATCATTGAACATGGTCTAGACTGCCACTCATCCTTGCCTACTGTCACCCACGTCTTTCCTAGCAAAATACCAGAATCAGTGTTCAACCCTCTGCGAGGCTGGGCTCTTCAGGAACCAACTCCTAGCTCCTCGTCAGGGAACCATGAAGCCCCACAAATGCTACTTCAAACCAGGAGCTCCTTTACACATAGTTCAGAGCTGGAAACCTTGGGATGTTTTGGGGCTTTCTGGTTTTCAGATAGGGAGTTTGGACAGAAGCAGTCCATGTTTACAAGTTAGGAGACACCAGCGTTTGTAAGCTCCTGTTACCTAGTAGTCAGATATGGACCTGTAAGACACAATGCAAGTCTTAGCAGTTTTGAAGTAACTCTTCAGACATCCGATCCTGTGAGAATATCAGACTTTTGAGAACAAATAGAAGTCCTGATTTCAAAAGAAATCTACTCCTGCTCTCTGACCAATGTTTCCTCATTTTTCCTTGTTCTCTGTAGCCTACTTCTCTGATCATTTGCTGGCCTTTGTTTCACATGTACACTGTGAGGTTTTGGGGCCACATTCCTTCTCATCATCTTTTAATCCACTAGGTGCATTGCCACCTGTAATTTAATGTGCTGAGGGGTACTTTTTAGGTGAAAACTTGTCTTGCATCAATATTTAAGGTCTTCAGCATGCCTTTCATAACCTCTACAGCCAGCTCAGAGACAAAGTGGAGGTGTGGTCCTGGACCCACAAAGGATCGCAGCAAACAGTCAAGTTTTTTTCGCATTTGTGCCACGTCAGTTGATAATACCAATGACCCATTGGGTCCTTGGCTAGGCCTCTACATCAATGCCAATGCAAATGTAAATATACTTCTTTTAACATAAGTAAGCACTAAAAAAAATAAAAACCAAACCATAGCAGCATACTGCAATATCATAATTATTCATTTTCTTTAGGTAACTCTCAAAATGATAACCGGATACTGATACTAACTTACTTATCTACAAGAGACAAGTTACAGCAGTAGTAGTAAAGCCAATGTTACATGGGAGAGAACCCTGCAGTAAAATATACTGCAAATTGTTCCTACTTCATGAACTACAGACACCCACCTAGGGCTTAGATACCAGAGGCATTCCCAGCAGTCCCCTGCATTACCACATGTGCTATTTACATGAAAAAATATTTTTTATATGTAGTAAATTGCTTGGAAGTTGGCATGTCAGATTCCCATTAACACCAACAGGAATGATTATGGCTCAATCTCATTTTCAGTAGCCACCAGAAATCACTTCACTGCAGATGTCAAGAAGGCCAAGATGTTCCACATGTTGAGTATGGCTCAGTGGGTAGCTTTGGACTTTATCCAAAGTCAACAGAAAGATGCATTTACAGCTCTGGCTTTGGCCTACACGCTCCACTTATTGCATTTTAGAGAGTCATGTTTTTATTAAGGACACAGCTGCCCTTCAGGATGCACTAAGTCAGCAGGGTCATCATTTTACAAACTGCAAGTTGGCTTTTATACCTGAGACAAGGAACATACGCTGGAACGCAGACATACACAGTGGGCATGGAGAAGAGGTACGCAGGCAATTAATTCAAAGTAGGAGAAAGGGAAAGAAAGAGCGGAAAATTTTGTAAAGGTCAACTTCTGTTGCCACAGAAATGACCGTGCTTACGGCAATGAAACCTAGAACTATTCTAAAAGCTTAAAGCATATAGCTCATCTACAGGGAAAAAAGCACCCCTGAGCATAAGGAAGAGGTATACTCAGTCACAAGTAACTTTATTATCAGCAAATATACAATGGGATAAAGATTTTAGCTTCCTGTAGTGGCTTAGACCAACAACACGGGCAAAATCTTGGCACAGAGAAGAACTGAAAAGTCTAAAGGATTCAAGTGAAGATAATGAGAGAGCAGCTGCATTGTCTATTTAGAACAACACAGGCCACCAGGAGCCAAGAGTCTATTTAAAGGGGTTTATACACAATGCAAGGGAAGTTATTAGAAGATGGAACAAAGATGTACATGGAAAGCAACTGGTAAATGTTTGGCTCCGATACTCAGAACCACATGGATTTAAGAGAAATCCTAAGAATGATGGGGAAAAGAAAAATGTTTCTTCGTGTTCTTTCACAGCATACAGCAGCGTTGAAAACTTTTGTTTCTGTGACACATCAAACTTTTTTTTCCATGTCTTGGTTTCTCCTTCCTGATCTTACTTGCATTCTGATTATTCTGAGGAATAATTTATGTTTCAGATGTGAATGGCCAGTGCACACACCACAGTAAAAGAGGTAGAAGTACTTGACTCTCCTTTACGAGCCATTAATTTCTGTATTTTAAAGATTCTCACCTTCTGAAAAAAACAACTTCCCATTTTCATTTCAAGGGATAAATATATAAGAAAAATAAATTCTCAAAGAACTAGAGAACTCCAGGGTCGCCGACTTTTAGAAGAATTTTGCATACATGTGTCTTGCTGGCGGAACACAGAGTCTTCCTCTTAATGTTTAAATCATTTGAATATTTTTTTTAAACAAAAAAGAAAGAAATTGCTCAATTTTTTTTTTTTTAAATTTCATTCACATCAGCTTGGGTCTGTATTCATCACCTAATATCCTAATACTATCAGTCCTTTGGTCATTCCTAGGAGTTCCCATTACACAATGTAAATGAGATCTAAATATCAAAGAGTTAGAAACAATACACAGAATTTTGCTGAAGTAATCCCTCCAGATCTTCAGAACAGAAGCAAAAACCTACCAGGCTTCTGGTTGATGTTTTTACAGGACTGTTATTAAAATTACCTTATCCCCACCTGATTTCTGAGCAGTGGCAATTCTGTGTTAGTGCTCTGACAACCTCAGCTTCACCACGGGGCAGCTTCAGGTGCAGAAGTGGCCTCAAACCTCCGTGGAAACATAAGCCAAAAGCAGAAACACAATTCCCGCTGCTGAAATACCAGTCCCAAGCCAGCTCCATCACACTATGCCATGATGTTTTAACTAAGTAACCAAACTAATAGCAGCTACCTACCATAATTCCTGAGAACAGGAGCAAAGCAAAAGGGGTTTGGGTTGTTTGGGGGTTTTTTTGCACAGAATCTCTTTGAAAGCTTTAATCCTATGAGCTACACACATGCTTAACTTTACATGCAGAGTAGCCTATCTATTTCAATGCTCTAACTCTAAGGTTAACCAGGTGTCTAACTGACAAAATCAGGGTCTTAAATGGAAAATTAATCAGTGTAAGAAGTAGATTTATGCAGAACACCTGGCTGTTGCTGCTGAGCTTATCTGTGGAGGGATTTATCTGGCGGAGTTAAGCAGTGGTATAGCAGTTACACACTACAACAGTTGTAACTAACCTTACATTGCACAGAAGTGAAGTTAAGCATTAATAATTATTACAGAAAGGGAGGTTCTTTGCTTAAGAAGGAAGGCAACACCAAATACCTATGAAGCATACATTTATACCTTACTCCAGCAAGAAAAACTCATCAATGAGTAAGTGCTACATGCAATTAACAGCAAAGACGCAGATGAGAAAAAGCTGAAGCACGAATAACTTTCCTAGGAAACTCTCTAAAAACACCCAGGTACAAAGATACCAGATTGAAAAAGCCAAAAAGTACAACATATAATAGGATATAATAGCTAAGGGATACAATGTTCCTGTCCACAATGTTCAGTGAAAGAGGAAACTACACGAGAGATGCCCAAACCATCCTGAAGTTTTGATCTTTGTCATTTTTCCATCAGAGCATCAGAGCTCTGCACTGAACTTCCAATTCATCCTTCACGATCAGCACACCACCACGCTGCGGGGGGACACACCATATGGCTCACTTTAACTGCGTAAATTGTACGCTGTGACATGAATGGAAGCGCTCCGTGTACACAGTCAATCACCAGTTTCCAGGATTCGGCAGAATGGGGATGACACCGCACGCTGCAGCCGCTGCGGGAACGGGCAGGGCTTCAGACAGGGGCAGCACAAAGTCAGGCTCAGGCTTCTGTTCTGCACCTTGGAAATCTGCTGGGTCACAACAAGTTCTGGGAGTGCTTTAACCTGGATGACTCAAATATTAGAGTATTTTTAACGCAACGGCAATCTAGTAATGTACTTTTTCATACTGTTTCCCCGCACAGCACACTAGTTGTCAAGTTTTAAAAGAAACACATAAATCTACAGCAGCAGAGAGCTGATGACATTTTTACTCTTGCTATTGGCAAGCCTCATCTAATGCCAGTGGCATTAATCCCAGCGTTCACTAGCGAAAGGAACTGTGTCTTGGTAAATTCAACTAAGGGTACTGGTTGCTTTATCCTGAAAGGGAATACTGCATTTAGCTTATATGATTTGTTTCCTCTTTTAACGAGAAATGGAAAAACGTTTTTGGCATTCATGGCAAAAAAAAGTATTTTTGGTTCATCACCAATGACCAGCATCAAAACTCACAGAAAAAATTCCTCAGCATTCTGCTTACTGCCTAGTTTTTCCCTAATCACATTTAAAAATCTAGCCTGCCCATTCCAGCATTTCAGTGTAATTTTTATTGACCTACTAACCTGTAACTCTGGGAAGCCTGGAGCTAAGAATGCAATAATGGCTAGCAAATACAAGTCTCCAAACAGAGTGTAATAACCTTAAGTAAACTACTGCCAAGCAAAAGTCCTGCAGATCAAACAGTTCCCACGAAGCCTTACGCTATTAACTAGCAAAAAAAGTCCCATGATATCTCCAAAGTCATGCACAATAACAGAGCACTGCGCTTCTGTTTACTTACATAGCTTATCTACAATCCAGTAATGTATACACTCAATCCCTCAGATGTAAATCACTTGTCTATTTAACGTTACTTCACTTGTTAAAATCTTTGCTAGCTTTCTAATGATAAACAAGGGGTTTATCTGGAACGTCAATTTTTAAGGGATGTAAAAACGTACAGTAGATGTTTATAAACCATTTCAGTTTGGGAGTCAGTTTTATATCATTACATGGAGAAAAAGAATCGCAAATACATAAAGTTAAGCAACAATGTGCTATTTATGCAGCTCTGGTTTTTTTTTCCTAAAGGAAAAGGCAAGGCCCAGTCACACTTATTCTACCTTATTTGAGTCATTTTCAGGGTACACCCACCTCACAAGATGGATAGTGGATCTAACACCCTGCTAAAGCCACCAGAATCAACAACCGAAAGCCAGGTCGGACAGCAGCGGGTCACTTGGCACTCTGCATTTACTTTACACCCCACTGCTTTGTGTACTTCTAACTCGAACTCATTTCAAAAAGACCTCTTTTCTGCCTAATGCACTTCCTCCATCAGCACTATCTCCCTCCGGTGATTGGTGCAACGTGGAGGAGTCAATCTTTAAACAAATAGGAATAATATTTATTTTTTTTTAGAAAAAGCTCGTTAGGATGCTCCTGCCAGAGTCGCAGCACAAGAAGGGAATCTGCTGCCTCTGAAGCAACAGGGCTCCAACGCAGACACCGCCGGGTTCCCCCCGCACACGGGCCCGCTCTCCGCGGCCGCGGAGGAGCCCACCCTCCCGCACGGCGCTGAAGCGGGCGCGGCCGCCCCGAGCTGCGTGGCCGGCGGGGCGGGGAAGAGGCCGGGCCGGCTGCGGGGAGCGGCGGCAGGTGCCTCCCCCCCTCACCCGCGGGCCTCGCCCGTCCCCGCGTAGCTCCCGCGTGCCCCCGGGGCAGGCGAGGGGGAGCCGGGGAAGGGGAGGAGACGGCGGCGGGGCGGGCAGGTGAGGGAGGTGAGGCGCGGGCGGCTCCTTACCTGCTCGGCGGTGGGGCATGCTGCGGCGGGCGGGGGGGCAGCGCGTCCCGGCGGGCCGGGGAGCTCCGCCGCTGCCGCCCCCCGGGCCGGCCGCCCCGCCGCCGCTCGCCTCTTCCGCTTTGTTCCGCCGCGGCGGCTTCTCCTGCCGCTCCCGCCGCAGCCGCGGGACGCGTAACATGTGCCTGGGGAGGGCGGGCGAGAGCCCGGGGTGGCACTTTCGGTGGGGCGGGGAGCGCGGCGGCCGGGCCCCCTCCGCCCCCCGGCCCCGCGGAGGAGCGGGGCTGTCAGATCCAGCCCATCTGCCGCGATCGCAATCGGTCGCAACTGAATGGCTCCGGCAAATCTGCGCCGGCAGCAGGGGCTCGGCGCGGCGGGGGGAGGCGGGCGGGGGCGGCCATTGTGTGTGGCGGTGGGGCCAAGGCCGCCGGCCTCCCCCGGGCTCTCCGGGGCAGGGGGCGGCGGGCGGGAGCTGCCCGCGGACGGGGTGTCGGGGCGCGGCGGCGTTCGGCGGCACCGGGGCAGCTGCCCTCGGGCCGCCCGGCTGCGCGGGTCCGGGCAGCTCCCCCCGCTGCTCCGCACAGCACGGAGCAAGGCCTCGGTCAGCACGGCCCCAGCTGAACCTCATCTCGGGGTGATGCCCTTCGGCCGGCTGCGCAGGTCGGGAGAGAAGGCGCTGCTGGCCCCGGGGTGGCTCGGGAAGCGCCAAGGGGCCGCGGCTCTGCCCGGCGGGTCCCTGCCGGCGATGCTGCTGGGGGCCTGGTTGTGCCACACGAAGGTAGAAGACTTCAGGTGGATGGAGGTTTGCAGGCGTTCACAGCCTGCTTTTAAAACCATTCGTTTTCTAAAGAATCACTGAAATTTTATCATTTATTAATCAATAAATTGCAAGTCAGAAAATTTTCCCAGTTGCAATAGATCACATTGGTGTTATTTTTGGTTGTGACAAGATCATTTCTAGACACAACACATTTAAGAGAACCTAAGTGTAGAGCGAGCAAGAGCACAGACAGCATTTTCTGGTTTAATTAGAGAAGGTGTGAGATGGAGGTCCTGGAAACAAAGTGGAAAAACCTGCGATGATGCAAACAAGAGATAGCTGAGTAGGCTGGAGTAGAGAGACTGAAGGAAACACAGGGTGCAAAGTAAACCCTCCTCATTATGCTGAGACAAGAATTAAAGGGTAGAGCTCTACCTGAGAATCAGAGTAGTACTACTGGAGAAATAAAGCTTCAAAAATGAAGGTGGCAGGAGTTTTTCTGGGTTTTTAATTTGGAGGTTTCTAAGCAGAGGAGCGATACACTCTCAAGAATGAATAAATTATTGGAATTAAATATACCATCAGAACTAATACTCAGATTTTACTTAACAGATTGGCTGTGGCTGGAGACAGTGCATTTTGCAGAAGGAACCTCTTCCTGTGGTGGTACAGAGAACAGTCTTTGCAGCCAAATACATGACTGTGATGTCTTAGATGAAGCAGTAGCTAGGTCTGTTAGTGCAGGTTTTCTTCCAGGTTGGGAATTCCTTTATCCAGTGTAGAATGGGAACCTCCAAAATTTTGAATGTCAAATTTAAAGTGTCCTTTCCAGGACAGCCGCTTATACCTCGGTCTCTCTTGATGAGACACAATGGTTCAATTTTCTGAGGGCTGATCTCGAGTCCTGGGCTACTCGAAGTCCTTGGATTTAATTCAGTGGAATTGGGTGAAGTTTAAAGCCTGTACTACGCTGCGAATCAGAGTAGGTGATAGAGTGATGTTCTCAAATACTGCAAAACTCTGTGAAAGGAAGCTGCAAAGAAGCATGAGAAGGGAACTAGGCAGAATGGCAGCTAAAGGTCAGAGTCCCTAAATCCAGAAGAATTTGGGGTCTCCAAATGGACTCTTACTCTCCATTCGAACAAGGTTTTGTCATTTAAACCATGATCCTGTAGCAGTCACATAGTACTGAAGTACTGTCTACTGACGTGTTTAATTGCTTTGTTGTGCAGGGAGACACCTTGAGCAACTCTCCTAAGAGCTGATTTCAATTACTGAGTTTCAAGTATGTTAATCTTCTGTTTAAATAGAAATAATAATGTCCCAATAAAATGTAATCACATTATAATGCCTGTTGCTTGCACAGTCAACCTAAATCACCTATCCAGATTCCTTTATAATTAGTGATTGAAACTGCAAAGGCTAAATGGTTTCTGAGATTTGGGTAACATAAGAGTAGCACTGGATCTGCCCAAAACATCTGTGTAGCTCAGTATCATTTCTCTAACAAGGGCAAAACCCGAACATCCAGGGAAAGGTACAACACTTTTCCACTCTCCAGCCGCCTGGGAGCTCGGGGATGTCCTGAGCCAAGCTCGCCCTCTCTGCGTTTAGTACATCTCACTAGATTTCTTCCATGACTTTGTCCAGTCTCCAGCTGAACCCACGTATGCTTTTAAAACCTATGATGCCCTGTTGCAGATGCTCTAAACCCTGCTTACATATTGCATGAAAAATCTCTTCCTTTCATTTGTTTTTCGATGTGCCACCTGTTAGTTTCATCCAATACCCTGTATTGCTTGCATTGAAAGAAGCAGTGGACAATCTGCTCCTCTCCACGCTACTCATGCTTTTAGCTCTGTCATTCCCTCGCCTAAGTTACTGCTTTTTCAGACTCAGGAGTCCTAGTTGTTCCACAAATGAAAGTCATCTCGTGCTTTTCCAGTTCCGTTGCACCTTTTCTGAAGTGAGGGACCAGAACTGCAACTGCAACTCAGTTCCCAGCATAATTATGACCCCTTCGTAAGTGTGATACTGCAGATCTTAAAATACTGTGCTAGTCGAGTCAACAAATCTGTCAGTCCATAAACTGTTGCATAGAAAGGTTTTATTTAAAGGCCACATCTATCCACAATTCTCCTTTCCCAAATTCCTAGTGGAATCATTGAATGATTTCACCAGATATGATAGATTAAACTGGACTACAGGAATGAAAAAATGTATTGCCAGTTCTTTAATTATTTTCAGGCCCAGGCTTACATCCACTGAAATCAAGAGCAATGGAATTGGTCTCCTACTTTGTAACTAGAAGTAATTTAGAATTAAAAAGAACCAGTATTTATCTACAATTTAAAGCTATAATTACAACTTGAAAGTATTTTTTATGCATATCGAGCTGTACTGTTCCTGACAGCTGAGATACTGTTCTTCTGTGTCTCTTTAACAGTATCTCAGTTTCATACACAGCAATAAGTACATGTTCCAAATCATTAATTATTTCTTGTCCCTAGGCTTCCGCAATTTTATCTAGCATAGACATTTGTAAAACAATAGTCTTCAAACAAAATTAATGACTTTGCTTACCATGGCTTTGGAGTGATACTAAAATCGCCGTGCTCATGCTTCAAAACCCAAAAGTGAAGCAGATGATAGCATTAGCTCGATACATTAATAGTAGCCACAGTTTTAAATATAGAAACCTAACAGCTGGCACTGACAAATGCAGTAATTGCCCAGTAGAGGAATTTTGTCATTTTCTCAGAGACACCAAGCTACTGTGGAAGGGGCAGATGCTTCTTAAACTGACTTCTGATTCTCGAATGGCATAATGTACATGGGGAGGTGATTTACCTCTGCTCACTGTTGCATTCTTCAGCTTTTTCAAATGGGAGATTCTTGGGAAAGGACAGGTACGTTGACAGGTGGGAAGTGGCCGATTTGCACAGTAATCAATGCCAAAATACCCATGTAATCTTCAAGAGGGTCTGTGCTTCGGGGAGAAACTTCATACTTAAAAATCTGGGAGGAAGGAACCTCCAGAAATGTACAGTTATTAAGTCACTTCTTGTCCTTTTTTTAATAGTGATTTATTTACTTACATAGGACTGAAGCTATAGATAGGTGATGTAATACTAGATTTTCAGACATTCTACCTAAAGGTTACTCGCACTTAACACTAGCGGTGTTCCAAAACCCCATTAAACATGAGTAGGGTAGAAATCGCGTGTACTGACGTCAGTTATAGAAACAGTTGCTCTTTCAGCCTGACACAGGGTGCTGTTCAGTGAGACCTGAGGTGGCGCTGCCCTTTTGGGGACCTCAATTCAAATTTCGGGACGCCTGCCTGTGCATCTGGGAAAACTGCCAGGCCAGGCTATTCCACAAAAAGCCACACAGTAGTAGCTGACAGGGACACTCACTGAGCGCCCTTCGCTGGCAGAAAAAATCCCTTCATGGATCAGCCGCTGGAGGAGAGGTTCCAGAAAAAACTGGTCCCCCATAATGAAGTTGGTATTTCCCAGTACAGACTGGTAAGCAGGACTGCAGGAAGACTCATGGTCTGGCTGCTCCCTTGTGCTGACATCTCTTACCATCAGCTCCTGGTGCTGATGGTTATGTTCAGCCTGAAAAAGGGTTCTATAAAAGTTTTCTCTTGAGCTCAGTGGAAATTTAGAATTTAGGTCCTTCGTGGGAATTCTGGGTATCTTTGGAATTGGCTGAAGAAAGGGTCAAGTGCTGCCATTTGCACATTTCCACATTGCAGAACAGAAGCAAAAAGAAATCCTGACGTGACGGTCACTGGGAGAAGGACAGCGTATGGCCATTTTTTCAAGCAATTATAACAGTGTTATTAGAGAAAAGAAGAAGAGGGATTGAGAGTGCTTACAACTTGTGATCTGTGTTTCTGGCCCCATGTCTCCCAGGGCTCTGCAGGGAGATCGGTGCTTCCTTTGCATTTGATCTTTCTTCCCCAACCAGGAAGAGTGGAAGATCATAAAAATACAGGAAGCCTTACAGGAACCACGCTGTACGTACTTGGTTCTCTCAAAAGGGCTCAAGAGGCTTTTGACTTGCCTGGTAGAGGACTAGGAATCCGCTGAATGACAAACTATATTGGATTCGTTATGGCATTACCAGGAACTGAACTGGGAAGAATTTGAGAAGTAGCATCAAACTAGCACCAAACCTCCTCAAGTACTGGACAGCACAAGCATGTGCCTGTTGTGGCAGCACATGGAAGCAGACAGGCTTATCCCTCTGCTGTCTCTAAAGGTGCTACATAAACTACAGCAAACTAAATATCCTGCAAAAGCTGATATCTCCTTACTGCTATGCGTTTGCTGGAGATTAATCTAGGTTTTCTATTTTTTGCTTATTTAAGTTACACTTTCTAGACTCTGCTTAGCTAATCAGGTGGTAATAAAACTAAGAGGTCTGTATTTTGCAAGCTTTTATTCATTTTTGAAAATCTCAGAGGAATATCTACATAAGCAAGAGTTTGCAAATTCTGAACTATGCAGATTTAAGTGGGAAAATTATGCTCAGGTCTTTAATATCTGATGAATGCTGCCTTATATTTGAAACCTTGTCCCTAGTGGAACCCATTACAATAATGTTTATACAGGTTTATGCTATAAATTCATGGTATTTACCCTACAGCAGAATATGTTGGAATTTACTCCTGATTAAAAAAAATAATGTGTGAATGGGCCATATCCCAGAACCTGGGTTGCTGTAGACATAATTATGTCCTTTTATTAACAAATAAAGCAATGGAAAATATAATCTGTTAACATAAAAAGGGCTTCATACAGCAGCCATGGATAGGAAGCGCACCCTGGATCTCCTGCACTGTGCATAAACGGGAAGCCAGCCAAATCCTAGAGAATTAAAGGAAACTTTCAGAAAGCTGTGAAGTACTTCCCCAAGCTCTTCCAGCCTGATTACAGTCAGCATTAGAGCTAAACAGGAGATGAGGTGAGCCTGCTGGATAAGGCTAGCTACAGACCTAAACTCCACTTCTGCAGAACCACACTCCCATACGTCTGGACCTTTAGCTGCCAAGTGCCCACAAAGACCGGAGAGCGGTGCTGACTGTTGTGGTAGAAAGAGGGAAGATGACAGTGATGGATCAGCGCACGCTTAACATCAGATAGCAGCAAGAGGTCATGTCACAGCAGTGTTTTGGTTGCACAGGTGTCCTGCTTTCAACTCAAGTGGTATTTGTCCTGTAATAGGCCCAGCCAGATGACACAGGTACCTACATCCATAGTTTCCTCTATATTAAAAACCTTTGCACCAGCACAGCAACACCAATATACTTTAAAATAAACTACCTCAAGAGAACACAGTAGACCCTGTCTCTCCTTCTCCCCTTGCCATTGCCCATCCCCCGACAGAGGAGATCATTCACATGGACTTTTATACTGTGGAGTGACAAGGGCCAAGGACAGGAGTTGGAGAGGACACTTCCAAAGATAGGAAGTGTCCTATTCCTCCTCTTCCACGCCTCATCGTGCTATGAACCGTAGACACAAGAAAATGCTCTCCCATCACGGAGCACAGGCTAAGGTTGTCACCAAGCTTGCTTTAAGCCATAAAACCTTTTAAAGATTCAAGCAGTGATGGGGCAACCTCATCCCCCAGATAAGAGTGAACAGGCTGACAACACACAGTGCTGTGACATGAGAAATACAACCTGATTATTGATACACTGAACTGGAACACGGGAAAACTCTGGCTTAGACACAGATCTCTTGTATAAGATCCATTACTTAGTATATTCACAACTTATTTTTTTCTCTGTAAAAAGGGAATTATGTTATTTCTTGTTTCATCCTTGGGGCTGAGGAGATGAAAACCATTTCTCACTTTGTGTGGAACAATGAGGCCTTGTGCTCACTTGGGATATTAAAGTCTTGCTTTAATGTAATTTAGAAAAAATAAAAAATGGTTGGGCATTACAGAATGAAATAGAAATGCTAAACTTGATTATTTAACTTCTCTTTCACTAGTGAAACTGATTTACAGGGAAAGGTGCTAACCCCACTTGCATGACTTCATAGACATTTGCTCACTGGCCTCTTCTACATCTGCCATCAGCACTGCCCTGTTTGTAGACTTTATCAGTGAAACAGATCAGTGACGTACCATTCCTTTAAAAAGAACAAATTCATAAATTCTCCATTTCTCCTTCTTTAAACCCACCACCCCATCTAAAACCCCGTCTCATGGCCTGTGTCTATGCACTACTCATTTCTATAATACATTTCAACATCCTGTTTTTATAAGAGCCCAAATTCTCATTTGTTGCCTTGATGTAAATCCATGGGTTTTCCTCTGCCAAACAGGAAACAGAGGCTCCATGTAAAGCTATGGTTGTTCAGTCTTAGAGAAGACTTCAGGGCAATGTCACTGTTACTCATAGGAATTATTCTTTGCTCTGTGAATAATTCCAATAAAATCATTGGAATTAGCTGAGGAGGGAAATATGATTCACCGAAAGGGTTATCAAGCATTGGAACAGGCTGCCCAGGGAAGTGGTGGAGTCACCATCCCTGGAGATATTTAAAAGACGTGTAGATGTGGTGCTTAGGGACATGGTTTAGTGGTGGACGTGGCAGTGCTGGGTTAACGGTTGGACTTGATCTTAAAGGTCCTTTCCAACCAAAATGAATCTACGATTCTCTGAATAAGCATGGCTGTGCCTAGACATTAGTGGGATGGAAGACTAAATTCAATACCAAATTAAGAAAAAAGGCTACAGACAGTTTCCATTTGGAAATGTGTGTTTTTTTAAAAAGGGCTAGATAAACTCTGAGCACCAACAACAGCGTATTCATATCTTGTGCCTTGTTACATTGATCTGTTATTTGGATTCGTATCTGCAAACCGAGGTACCGTTTCAGACGGGTAGGTGGTCTGACGTTTCCCCACGTGCGGATCCTTGCAGGTCGGCCTGTTTCCCCTGCGCAGCGATGCCGCGGTTGCGCAGCGTGCCTGCGGCGTGCCCGCTGCCTGCTGCCTGAACCGCGGCCTGCACTTCAGGAGACGCAGACCCAAAACCTGCCATACACACTTAGCTTCAGATAAAATCAGCTCAAAGCATATTTGTTTCCTAACCCTAAATAGCCACGACAGTAACATGTGTATCTGCATACACAAAAGAGTTTGTTCTTATAGAAAATCTAAACCAAACAGAGAACCGTGCCAAGATTATGCATTTCATTTCCCAGCATACAAATGAGGATCTAATTTACTCTGGGTTGTTCATGCATTTTGCTTTTAACAAACATCCATATGTCAAATAGACCTTCCACATACTTCCCTGCTGGAGTTTTTTTCCTTTCAACTTGGTAGGGAACATTTGTGATCCTTATTCTACCACATATATCTAAAGAATATATTTTGCTCAAGGCCTTCTATTTTTTAATTTAAGAGAAAAAAATCAATTCACGGCTCTGGCAGTCTCGCCATTATGACAAGCATGCATCTGTGCAAAAATACCCCAATCCCTAATGAATTACAGGATGTTATTAACATTTTTAAATTTAACATTGGTTAATTTATTTAATTTTATAAACATGGCAATATGAAGTTACTTTTTTAAAGAACACTTTTCCATCTTTTGTCTGCTGTTTTAAAATCTGAGTAGTTTAGCACAGATATGGAGATATTTACTTACTTCAAAATTATTTTATATTCAGATGGTTCCAAATCCTTTATGTGATGACTTCAATAACTGAGGCTTGATACTTCACTCCTGACTCATGCAGCACTGATAGCCAGTGTTAAAGGGAGTTTTCTCCAATTAAAGGAAACAAGCTAAGTCATCTTCCTTAAAATTAATACTTGTTATGAATGTATAATGCCAAAATCATCCCAGGTTATATTTCTCATATACCACAGCACATCAAATTGAGCTTAATTTTAAGTCAGCTTAGTAAATACTCCACACAAATATGCGCAGAGTTAAAATGACTCAGTGTTCAAGGAGATTTACTAATTGATCAGGTAAAGAGTTGAACATAAAATGACTATCAACTTTAATCAGTTGAGGTCAGTTATTTTATATGACTAATTAGTGGAACTGATAAATTTTGAACAGCTGTGAACTTCTGTAAGATGCCTATTTTACTTTTCATTTGTTTAAAAGACAGTGATCAGTCTTGAACACTGAGATAAATGATACTCAGATATGCACTTCTTTACTGCAACTTGCAACAAGTGTTCTAGCGGCTGTCCAATCTCTTCCCTTGATTACATGTTTAGTATTTATTGGGGGCGTACGTAGTCCATAAGGTTCATTTGTAATCTTTAACCTATTCTCTCTTACTTTTCTGTGATCCTATTAAAAATATCATTTATAAGACAAACAGTAAAACACTTGCTTTTCTATATACTCGTTATTCACACTACTCTCACCCAGTTCAGTCATGAAAAAGTATCTTTAACAAGGGTGGTGTGAGACAGGCATTGTGCCGGGGAGTCAAAGGGAGCGAGTGGGTTTCATTCACAGGTAATACAATGGCAGTGCTTTTTGTGGTCTGTAACTACATCTGCACTGCTCACTGAACCATACACATTTACATTCAGCTAAAGAAAAGCACATTTGGCCAAAAATCAGATACATTTTTAATTGGTATCCTAATGCGCATATTCAAATACTAATCCGTGGTAGAAACGTGTATCTGAAGCCATATTGCCAACTCTGTTAGACAACTTGCTAGCCTTATATGGGTTTTATTTACATTTTTATGTGATTTTTTTTCACACATAAAGTCACAAATCAGAAGCCCCAGCTTTAGAGAGATATATATGCTGTTATAAGGTTAGTTGGAAACATCTGAGTACCTGTAGTGACGCAATGACTCCCAACTGCCAAACTCAGTTCTGCTCTGCCTCACCTCCAAATGCTAAGGAAACTGAAAGGAATACATCAGTGTTTTCATAGATTTTACAAATTTATCATATATTTCTATTGCTATATCCAGCAGTGTTGTAGAGGTGTAGCAAAAAAAACCCCAAAAGAACACCACCACCCACCCAAAAAAAACCCAGCAAAACAAAACACTGAGAAAGAGATGAGAGGGAGGTGTTAGTGGCTAATAGCACAAAACACCTTTTTCCTGGCTTTATCCATTGCCAAGATGCTGTGACAAGACAGGTGGATGAGGAAACAAAGAAGGAAGCCTCATGCTCTTACAAACCAAACCAAATCAAACCACACCACACCACACCACACCAAACCAAACCAAACCACACCAAACCAATCTCTGCCTGCTGGTCATGGGCTACAACAACAATTTTGGAAGATAATTCGTTCCAAATACAGTCTATAACTACATTAACATCATAGACCAGAGGCAACTTTTGTTATCAGAAGCTTCCAGAAAGGTTAAAATGGTGTTTCAAGCCCAAGTCCTGGCTGCTTTGACCTTAGTTCCCCTCGAGCCAAGTTACTAAGCCCCTGACAAGAAAAAGATACTTGTGCAGAGCATGACCTTACTTAGCTGGGGTAGCATTTGTGTTTTTTCACTGTAATATCATACATAGGGTTTTTCATTTGTTTGCCATGTAACCTATTCCCCTAAGATTAGTCCTTTTCTAGTCAAGCAGTTTAAAGCTAATCACAGTTGTTATTTTAATCTGTGCTCACCATTAAGAATTCTTGCAGAGCTCTTTTCCTTGTTAGCAATTATGGTCTCCCAATGGAAGTTCATGATTACAGCAAAAGCAACCTGTTTAATACTTGGCACCTCTTTAGTATACAAGCATTAAACCCAGGAGCATAGAAGCATGCTAATGCTGTGATGAAAGTATAGCAAATCTATTTAACAAACTCTGGTTTTAAAATACAGCATTGGAGGAATGCCATGTGGTCCTCGTGCACATTTGTGGTCCTCCCGCTCTGTGTTTTTCATTACGGTAATAAGGTGCTGTTGATCATTCTTTTTATGATTGTCATGTCTGAAATGCAGGATACACTAACACTTTCACCCAGACAGACTAAAGGTTTGGTCCTGGTTCCAGTAGCACTAATAAAACTCCCTTGAAAGGTCTTAAGAACGGGGTCTGACCCTTGCATATTTAGGCAAGCATCCTATGCTGAAATACGCATTCTTTCTTCTGTTAAGGGATCTAGTAATTGCTGTCACTGATCTATGTGCCAAGACTTAAAAATTACAATCTACTGTCAAGGTCAATTAGCAAAGACTGCAGGAGGAAATTTCTGCTTCTCATGTTGATTGTCCGTGTGATCCTGCCATAAAAATTATACATAGTAATACACATTAGCTGAATTAGAGCAAGTATCAAATGACTATATGAGAAACACCACTGCAGGGGGATCCCCCACCCCTGACCCAATTCTATACTATTTAACGTTATTTCCATACAGGGTAGGGCAGAGAAATCTAAAATACTCCCATGCTCTGGTTCAAGCTGATACACTGAGGTGCACAATCACTATTGTGCATCATCTCCAGTGATAAATGTTGGTGATTTACATCATCAGGGGGCAAATTTGTCTCACATTGGATAAAACTATTTCGTTCAAACCTGAGAAATGGGGGAACCACTGACAAGTCAAATATGCTATCATTTTCATCATTCTTCATGTGAAAATAATTATTGTAAAATGTTCAGTGTAAGAAAAGCTCTGTTAAAAAAATCTGCATCTCCACAAACTAGTGAGGTACCTTAACTCGTTGTTGTAAAAGTTTTAAAGAACAGAACATCTGAAGCTGGGCTAGAGGTCTGTTTGAGTAGAAAGCTATAAACCGTGACCTAACCATAGCCAGTTCTCCTGGGACGGCAATTGCAGCAATAAATGTTCCACAGCAGATGCTAATGCTGTGTATAAACAGTCATCCTCTAAAATGAAAAGAAATTTTTGCCCCCACATGTCTTTTAGGGTCCCATTGTACATGTGGAAATGTAAAGGAAATGTAAAATTGATATGCGCACCATGACATCGGCTTTAGTCTCCTCTGTCTTAGCCTGGCTGCTATAAATCTGTCCCGGCTGTAAGTAACTCTGAAGGAGCTAAATGGTCAGAATTTGTGTCTCTCTTTTTTATTAGCTCGTCTAGAGTAAAGTGGGGGTTATCGGTCAATGTCAGGTTCAGCGCCCAGTGACCCACTAGGTTAAAATCATGGTAGTCACAAATCAAAAGCATAATGAAGTCTGAGAAGAGGGCTATGCTGATTTATTAGGACATCTGTCTGCCTGTAGACAGCCTCATACTGCCCCTGCGTAGTGCGAGCTATTAGCATAATCCTCACCATGAAACATTGTAGAGATTTAAAAGAGAGAAATAAAGTATTCAAAGAAGACCGGCAAAACCAGAAGGGTTTATCTTGTAGTGCTCATTTTAAGTCTACTTTTTATGCCAATATCCCATAAAAATAGTATTAAAAAGAAATTACTGTCTTCAGTTTTCCAAAACCACTGACTTTTCAGAACACATCTGAATGTCTGTTCATAATAAAACAAAGTTACCACCCCTGCTACTTTTCAAAGACTTTTTCATATTTTAATTTTTTATTATTCATTTATATTTAACCACTGTAGTGTCATCCACATGTAACATTATCACCTTCATTCTTACAAAAATAATCTCCCAAATTCTGTAATCTTATCTGTAAACTTAAATTTTTTGTGCCAATTATTTTGGCTACTTCTAAAGGGAAGCAGGAATTATACACAAACTTTCTGAGTTTTGCCTATAAAAAAGACTAAGTCCATATCACAAATGCTGTAATACTACTTTCTATCCCATAGGCCAGGAAGTTTGTGAGATGCATACCAACTAGTGCTGTCATGTGCAAAGCTACTTTTTATTGTACATGAGAGGCATTCAACTGAAAAATCAGACAGATCGTTATTTCTTCCTTGATCAGAACTAAGATGAAATAGGTTTTTAATCTGTGAAGATTAAATTGTTCTCTGAAGATTACTTTATATTTGAGTATGTATTAATAAAGATTGTCACCGCTCATATGCCTCCAGAAAAAAAACGTTAAATATTGCATTTGAAAAAATATATGGCTGTGAATATTGAATGAGTTTCATCACTGGTATTATTCCATTTCCTCTGTATTAAATGTTATTCCAGATAGGAATTTAACTGGTAACTATAAAAATATGAGATAGTGAGTAGTTAATAAATAGATACTAAATACTTAAGAAAATACAAAGTGAAAACAAATACTGCAAAGTGCTGTCACGCAGATGCTTTTAGACCAGTTGTGATAATAACAGTTCTATACAAATGAAAAGTCTGGAAGAATTAATTTAAAAATTATCAAGAGATAACTCATTAAGAGTGTGAGACTTCTGAGGCTTCTGAAGTAATTTCTTGGCTATCTTTACCATTTCATACCACAACAGCCCTGAAACAACAGCTAGAGAACAGCACTGCTGAAATACAATAAAGAATCTATAACATTTTTTCCATCATGTCACGGTTATGAATACTTGATGAATTTTGGAAAGATGCAAACAACGCACAACGTCTCATCCTACCTAATGAAGGCAGCAACAGTAACGCAGCAGCAAAACCACTGAAGTACAATATGTAATAAAATTGCTGTTGCAAAGAGGAGACTGGGTCTGGAATGAGGTGAGCACCTTTTTGTGAGAGCTGACGACCTCCACCAGTGAGTAGATGACAGCCCAGACGAATGCATGGAGCTTTGCAAGCATTTAAAAATCTGGACTATCAAGAGTACTGTAAAATTTTAAAACCGTGTTTATTTTAGTTTCAGAACTCTCAATTCCTCATGCTGCTACGCTGTTTTTTTTGGCTATAGTTTGTGTGCCATTCGGTGAAAACACTTAAGAATATAAGACCATTTCTTAAATTCAGTCCAATTAAAAGAATATGAAGTAGAGCTAGCACACACTGCTTAGAAAATTGAACATCATGTGCATATATGTAACTGCCCTGATTAGCAAAGGCAAGATTCAACTCGTGTGCGATGCCCTACTTATTTCACTTACGTAAGATTTGCTAGTCCACAAAGAATTAAAAAGTGGAGAAACTGAATACCCAATCGTATATTTGAAATCAGGAATGAAAACTATGGAGTGCATTTTTTTCCAAAATAGCAACATAAATAAATATGTATTTGCATAGTACTTGCCTCCATAAATTCCAGCGTTGTTCTTCCAGCTGAGTCACTAAATGCTCTATGTACTTGTTTGAGTCCATGTATTCCTAAATGAAAAATGATTAAAAGGTTAGTTTTTGAATGTTCAAAGCATTTGTAAAACATTGAGTAAAAGTCAGAGTCAGTTTGTGGAGTCCACTTTCATTTTGCCCCCAAGCCTATCCCATGTACACAGAAATCACAATATAAAAATTTAGATTAAAGCCAAATTTGGATTCTTATCAAGTGGACAGGGCAGTAGCCCAATACACTTTTCAGAGATTATTTGAGGGGAAGACAAAAGGAGCTGAGGATATGCAAGTAACACAAATAAATCAGAGTATGTATAAATACATATCCATATTCTAAGCCCAGAGTTATCTTCCCTGGATCCAGACTGAAGAATAACTTCTCAACAGCGCAGTCACTGTTTTGGTGCGCATTTTGTTTACTTTAGGTGTAAATCAAAGTGAACTGAATATTTGACTCAAATATTTATTTCATGGATAGTATGAAAAATATTATAGCATATACCCTATTTGAAGATGAAACTGCAACTCAGCTTCCATATAATTTTGCAGTTCAACTTTTGCAGATACTATAACTTGCAACTTGAGCTATGTGAAAGCTACTGTATTTGTGTCTAGACAGAGTTTCTGATAAATAATCATGATCAGATGAACAATTCATCTTTTTTTCTTATTGAAGCCTGTTCTTTAAACTCAATGCAAAGAGATAATGTTTATTCGAGAGAAATATGTCGGTAATAGAAATATACCACTCCATTTCCAGGAGGAAGGCAACTTCAGTGTTATTTATATAAAATAGTTCAGAATGAACCCACAGAATAACGTGATATAATATGATATACCTGTATGACAGCGGTACCGACACAGACACATTACTATTATTCTGAAAACCTATCAAAAGTAATATAAGTCTCTAGAAATATCTCACCAAACCAAAAATATGTTTCAAACCTCCTGTTTCAGGAAATAACAAGTATTGGAGTACTATACAGAAAAGAATCCATCTTCACTTTCTGGAGACAAAAGCTCCACTTCTATAGCTCCACTTTTTTTAGCTTTGCACTCATCACAAAACCACTTCATGGGATTCTTGTTTGTATTAGGGGTTGTTTCTCTACTGTTATTATTTATTTGGTGTTCAAATATGGTTTTTTGTTGCAAAGTAGTTGGTTCTTCTTAGCCATTTATCTTCACAACCAGGAATATGAGATAGCTACTACAGGGAGAGTACATCATAATGTCTTCTCAAGGTGAGGGAAATGTTAGCTGATTTGAGTGATCATAATTTATATATGAACATATATTTTTATTTTTCAGGACTGAAATTGTTCTAAGTGATTCTGTGTTTCTGCCCACAGTAATTATTTTCTTGTTCTGTTTGAGAGAGAGAGAGAGAGAGTGGTTCCTCTAAGTCTATTGTGACACAAAGAAATGGTCCCTGGCACGGGCAGGAAGGACAAGTAAGACGCTGCTCCCCAGGAACCTGGGCAAATGCATCTTGGCCTTACCCTGTGCAAACTTGAAAACCTTTGGGCATTGTGAAACTTTCCATTAAACTCTGTGGTTGTCCTAAGCTGAAATTTTAATCTAACTGCTGTAGATAGATGTATCTTGTAGATGTTACTTCTAGAAAACATTAAATAATGTAAATCCTGAGAAACACCATGAACTTCGCTGGCATTAATACAGGATTTATACCAGTGCTGTTTGGATTAGACACTGGCTTCAGCATCAGCTCTTACTCTCCCTGTTACTCGACTGAGTTGAATTTTACTTGGAGTACACCGTGTCAGTTAAGCAGCAAGCTGCTTCTAAGCCCATATAAGTCAAGTCATTCTGTAATACACATATATTACAATTCAGGAAAATTACACCGTACAAATATATGATGATGATTAGTTGCAGTACCAAGTTCTTTAAAACAAGCTGCCTTTTTTTTATTTAATATTTTTTACTACATTGAACATGGTATAAATTAGTATTAATACCTTTATATCTTTTTAATGTAATATTAAACGATATTCCTGATTTATTCATCAGTGCACTTCGCCCTACAGGCAAAGATAGGATCAGCAGTTTTAGTCTGCATAATTCCTCCACGATAATACAAAAAACTCATTCTGAAGCAATTTTCTCAAAAATATTGCCTAGAAATAAAGACAATGGGGAAAAAGAAATCAATGTGTTTATCCTGTATGGCTGCTGCCTTAATGTTAAGTTTTTCCTGTGGCGAGTCAGAAATATTATTCTATTTCTCTTTAAAAACCTGCAACTCAGGGGTATGTAATCTGTCAGTGTGCAAAAGTGATGTAAAACAATCAACCATGATTTGATAGAACCATCGCGATTAGAAGTACCTCCTTTCTTCTATGCTGCTACAGCACATTCACGTGCCAGCCGTGTCCAAAGCAAGCCATCTGCTTCAGACAAGGTCTCTGTTCCCAAGCCCAGGTTTCTGCTCTTTTCTCTTATCAGCTATCCCAATAAGCCAAATTCTGCAAACCCTGGATCAAAACCCAGTATTAGAATTTTGCCAACACGAAGCAAATAGCAAACAGTGATTTGAGACTTAGAGCAACTTTTTGATTTAGAATAACTTGGCACATTTGGTGAAAGGATAAAATCTGGAAAAAAAAACCCTGTAGCAATCATACTTTTTCACAAAGACTATATATACAGTTTAGTAAAGTACCGACATTTTTCAGTACCCAATAGATCACATAGAGGGGAGTAATACAAATATTTTGTAGCTTCCTTGGAGCTCTGTCATGTGAATGCTTGCACCAGGTAGGGTTTGAGTAGCACGGCTGTCAAGTCTGAAAAATTACATGGAGGGTCATTTTCTGATGTGACTGAATGACTTCAGGGGCCTGCTTTATTGGAAGAAGCATCCAAGTGACCCACACCAACATAAGAAAAATACCTTTTCCTGATGAGAACAGAGACAAGATCCAATAACTGAGTAAGGATAAGAATCATTTAGGTAGACACGACTGGTACTTATGCTAGATGCTAATGAGACAGCTCAATCAAATAGGAGAGAAAGGCTGTGAAAGCACAGCGGCCCCGGGGTTTCAGAAGTGGCTGATAATTCTGCCTGTTCCCTCTTTCCTACCAAAGACTGAAGTGCTGAAAGGCTGAACACTGAGCGCCTGCAAAGCAGGAGGGGGTAAGGCTGTGTCAGGCCAAGTCAACATTTCCGAAATTATGAAGCATTTTGATTCTGAAGTTGGAGACTCCAAATTAGTATATTTTTATAAATCTGATGATATTATATAGCAATTCTGGAATCGCCGTCAGTGCTGTTATTCACAATTGTACTAGACCTTGGCAGCCTGAGCTGCCTTGGCCCCGCTTTGAGTCCCACTCTGACCTCCAGTGATTGCTCCCAACTCGCAGGGTTACCAGGGAGCCCATGATTTTATAAAAAATGTCATTTTTTAAAAATCCATCTAAGAATAATGGGTGAAACCTGTCCCCTTTCTTCTCAATTAGTTAGCTTCCAGACATGAGGATTTCACTCCTCTGTCTATCCTCCTTTGATGGCATATAACTGCACTGTTTTAAGGAAAAAACCTTCTGTAATATGTTTAAATGCAGCAGAAAATCTTTCTAACAGCTGTGTAGATTCTGGCATCCAGGAGGAGCTGGTATGCAAATGTCACATACCAGCTCATCTAATTTAGGGAGCATTAGAGAATTGCTTTACCAAAATTGTCACTGTTTTGAGCTGAAGCACAAGCCTACAAATATACCTAACTACGGTTTTTGACAGAACTAAATATCTAGCTTTGCAATGCTTAATTGTTTTGCTATTTGTTTCTTTTCTTTTCTTTGTTAGCTGGACGGCTGTCAGGAAAAAAAGGGGTAAGAGAAAGGAAATGAAGTGCCTCCACTGAGGCCCAGGATCCACGGCTCGGTATTTGGGTTGGTTACGTAGGTATTTGTTCTGGCATATCCATGTTGTTGTGCTGGGCAGGGTATCAAAAATTATGCAGCACACAGAACATTTTCCCATCCATTGTTACAGAGCAAACCCTTAGGGCAACCTTAGGCTTATAACACAGGAGTCCCTCGCTGGAAGCTGGAGGTGATAAATTTAAGCTAAAGACATGGCATGTAGCCTCTGCCTCTCTTAAGGAACTTGCACAGCTTGGTATCAAAGAGAGTTTAATGAGCTTAGCGATATGCGAAAAGGATTAAGGATACAGTCATTGATCCAGCAAATCACTTGATTACGTACTTAATTCAATAGGGCTACTCGTGCTAAAAGTTAAGCATGTGCTTCGGGGCTTTTCCTGGGCAGGGGTCACTGGGAGGAGGGCAGCGTTGCGGTGGGACCGGGCCATCCCGTGGCTGTGGTGCCCTGGCTCCTGGAGCCAGCCCCGCGCCTCTGGTTCCTAAACCCACACGCCTGAACCGGGCACGCGGGGACACGGCAGCTGCCCTGCCTGCTGCTGCTTCCCCTGCTCTGAACAAGCTCCCAGCGTCGGACCTGGGCACACGGCTGGGACGCCTGAGTCGTGCAGAAACCAGGGCAACTGGGATAGAGCCGAGGCTGGCACTCATCCTCCTGCAGACCGGCTTTGGAACAGGGCTGGGAGGTAAACGTCGTACTCAGCCCTGCAGAGCCCAAAGCATCCCTTTCTCCCCCTGACACATCTAACACTGCTGCTGGTTCCCTTGGGAGGGTGGCTGAGCAGACAGCCCTCGCGCAGTCCTCTGCAACACTCCCCTAGTGTTTGTATTTGAAAGCAGACAGGAAAACAGCAGCATGGGCTCAGGCTCTTGTGCTTCAGAGAGGAGGACGTTTGTCGTTGGGGAGTAGAGAAAAATACCGAATGAACAACCTGATAACGCACAGACAAGTTCCTGCGAGTATCCAGAGCGGTCCAGCCCTGGAGACAGGGAACTACACAGAGAGCCCCCAATCATCTGTTACAATGCAGAAAGTCGTATTTTCACGGGAAGAGGTTATTAGAAATCAAACAACAACAAAGCTGTCTGCAGCCAAACAGCAGACAGTTGCAATTAGGAAATGATGTTAGCAAAGCAAAGAGTGGATGGGATTGACCTGCGAGGGGAAGATCTAAGCTGTTACGCTAAGTGCAGAGACACAAGTAATCTTTGAAGGATCTTGGAAGAGGGCCCTGAGATAAAGCTTTAGATCTAGGAAGAGTGCCTTCAGATAATATTATAACTTTTGTAAAATATTTATTTCTGTTATCATCCTGTTGCATAAACCTTTGATAGAAAATACGCTTTTTTCCTGCAGCCCAAGAGGAGAGAGAGATATATATATATATTCTTGTCTGGACTGTTTTTTGCATGTCTGAAAGTGTTATAATTGAGGATTTGAGTGAGCTGTCTGTTATACAACATTACTCAGCTGCACACTAAAAATAAATCAGGTATAAAAAAAGATAAAACCTCTTTGCATTAGATATTTTTGTCACTCCCTTCAATACCACACCTGGCGAGACTGCTCACCTTTGGTGCTAAATAGCAATAAAAGCTAAATGGTGAGGCTTAAGAAAAGAAGATCTTTAAAAACTCCCATTAGTGCTGATTTGTTATTTCCCCACCTGATTTCAACATGTTATTTTAATTGTCAGTTTTATTAACAACTGTCATGAAAGTGTACATTTAGAGCCTCTGCAATGGAGCAGAAGGCTGGCAAGAGCCCTCGTGCACATACTGTGGAATTACACCATTATGGTAAAAACAGTAATGATTATTTTAATAAATATGTTGAGCAAATTTCTTAATTGTTCAAAATCACTTAAGCCTCAGTGAACAGTTCATATTACAACTCAGCTGCAGTGATTAAAACTGATTTACTGACTCATCTGAAGCCAGTTGTTTTTGTTAAAAATCAGCTGTGTTTTCCTCCTGCTGCTGCTTGGCTTCCACTTTGCACCCTGTTAAATGGCACTATCCACAGAGGACAGCAGAGTTTAATAAAGCCTGAAATAGCACAAGCTCGTTAGCTAACGGACAGATTCTGCACCCCTGCACTCTGAATGCAGGGATGCAGAGATAGTTGGCAGAGGAACGCTATCCATATTCACAGCTGGCATCCAGAGCTCCGCTGCACTTGAATTTTTGCCAGTTTGTCCCCAAAGAAGTACAAGCTCTGGGATAACGACATGAGTACTCTGCTACTCAGTGACACCTGATGTTCATGTTCTTCCCACACGGGGCCACAGAGAATACTGTAGTTTTACATTGTCTTCCACCAGCTTATAAACCTTTCTGTTTTCCAGTAAGATATTTTCTACAAGCAAATCTCACGGCTCAGGCAGGCATGTGCAGGAGAGCTGTACGGACCAGTATTCTGCGAGGGCTCTTCCCTGACTTAGTAGACCGTAGCTGGAAGGTGAAGAACAGATTTGGTGGGAAACACTGCCACCATTCAGATTTCCAGATGCTTGGCTGATTTGAGTTGCTCACCCTTTAAGGGTTACAGTGGTTTTACGTGTCAGTTATACAGCCTACATGGGCCTTGACATGAAGGTTAATCATAGCAGGTAGGAGGATAGCAATGATGATGGACTTAAATTCTGGAAGAAAAAAAGCTAAAAAGTTAACCTAATTGAGGTTAATTACATTAAAGTAGATTTGCAGTAAATCAATACAGTAGCTCAGTACTGGGGATGAAGGAAAGAATCCCAGAGCTTCTCAGCTGGTATCCATGATGCTAAGGAGCGAAACTAAAAAGACAAAAGTATATGTTTCAGCTTTCCAAAGGGAAGCCTGATGACAGATTCAAGCAGAAAAATAGCAGAGCAGTTCTCAGCTGGACTGAATCAGTATGGCTTTGCTGAATTCAGCCTTTTGATACAAGTGAGTGGTGTAATCTCATGCTGCAAAATTCATAGTAATACAATATTGTATCTCCCTTGTAAGACCTTTCCTTCTAAGGAATGCCTGCTGTCCTCTAGCAAGAACACACAGCTTCAGTTCAAAGGTACATGATTTCTCAGTGTCCTGATTCCTCACCAAAACCAGATGACAAAGCAGAGGCCACAGCAATCCTTGCAGCGTCACTTAGAGGCTGCATGTCTGTCACCCCAGCTGTTAGGATCAAGGTAAAAATAATGGAGAAGCTCCAGCAGACGCCCATGTTTTCCATGGCCCTAGAAAATCTCTGGTGGTAGTAAAACCACCGTACTGGGTCTCATGTCAGCTTAATACTCTAGCCCCTAACTTTCAAAGCATTTAATGGTTTAAGCAACAGCTGGGTTAAAGGACAAATGTCAATTTATAAAACAGTATGACAGCTGTCCTCTTTCAGGGCAATGAAGCAGAGCCCAGGATAAAGTAGGTGAGCGTTAGGATAAATTCCTAAGAGCAGATAGATGAAAATAATATTTTACAGAAAATAGGCACTTGGACAGACAATTTCAAACTGGGATCCATTAAAAAAATATGTGCTTATTTGACAGAGTGGAATATTTTTCAAAATAAGATAGGATATAGAGTAAGATAGTGGGGAGTAAAGTCAGCAGCCAAGATGATGGATGAAATACAAGAGGAAGAGATAACTAAAACCAGAAAGAAGGACAGCAGGTGTAAGTACAGTGAACATGTCTACAACTTGACAGATTTTTTTGTACAAATACCTTTTATTACAAAATTTAGCATTCCTTGGGCTTAAAAATCTCTATGCAAATAACAGGCTATGGAAGTTTATCACTTCTACTAAATACTGAGCAAATTATTCTGTTTGGCTGTATACATAAAGGAAACTGGACATTTTGTCCACCAGGCAAATCCATGCTATTTTTAGCTTTTTCTTTCCCTGAAAGAAGTATAAATCAGTAAAAGCAAATACAAAGCATTAACTGGAATTTACTAGAATTATCTTGAAAAAGAAAAGAATTATATCATATGATAAAAGTTTGAATTTATTAGACAGCCTCTAAGTCACAGGGCTTTTAACACCAGTTAACAGCTTCATTGAGCAGTACATCAGCAGTACACACTGTTAGTGCAGGAACAAAACCAAGACCATACAGCAGTGTGTCCTACAGCATCAACAGGTGCATGCCCTTGATTTGTATTTGATGTCAAATCAGGAGATCCTTTTGCTGATCAGTCCTCATAAAGGATACCCATGGATCCCCATCTATCCTGAGTCAGCTCACTGTCAGTGAAGTTCAAGCAGACTAGTGAGGGCCTGATCCTGAGCGGCAGGCAGGGAGCAGGAACTGCAGCAGATGCAGATGATGGTGCAGATTATAGGCCATGCTCACCTGCGCTAGTCCCAGAGGAAGGAAAAGCACCGAGAACTCTTTGAGCTTCTAAACTACCAAAAAAAAATCAAGTAGGTCATTGCAGCCAAGGATTTCAGCGGGAAATGGGGAAAACCTGCCTTTTTGCCAGGAAGAGGAATGGATATGGACGAGCAGGTTGCACCACAGCGCCCTGATCCTGTCTCCTGGGCAGGTTTGGGGCTGCTCTCCCAGTCACCTCAGCATATGGAAAGTTCTTGTCCTCAGTATAAAACATCTCTATATAGTGAAATACGAAACGAACATACAAAGTGAAGCATAGCATAGTGGTACATGTGACAGTTCCCGGTTGTTCAAAGTTACTGGTGACCATGTGTAAGTTAAGGAGGTGTCAGAGTGACAGAAATGTTTCTAACTCAGAAATTGCACAAATGAAAAGGCATCAGTGTTATTTAGGGCATTAGGAATTTGCTATAAAGCTAAACCAGCCATTCAGAATCAAGAAAAAAAAAAAAGAGTGCAAGAAGATGTGCAGATTTTATGAGTTTGCTGCTACACAATGTGCATATTTACATGAAATAATTAGCTGTAGTCTTGTTTATGTCAAATCCAATTTACATTAATAATCTTCACCCAGCAAAGACACTGATGCTGTAAGAAAATGCCCAGAAATGTTAGCAGCCATAAAGATGCAGAGTAAACACTGCAGCGTTTAATTAATCAATTTCTGACATTACCAGGTAATTACAATTTCTGATTCATTTCTAGGATGTTTTTTATGAATATAAATGAACCCCAACACACAAAAGAACTGCTGGTTGGAGGCATTTGACTTGCGTAGACATATGGCACTTGCATGTGACTCACACTGACTAAAGAAGACGAGGAGTTATAACAAGGGTAGAAAAACATTCACGGGATCTATTGCAGAGTTGGGGAAATCTAATTCTAAGGTTATTACAGACGTTTGGGATTCACAGATAAAGACGCTTCATTCTCAGTATGTATCAGACCTGTTAACTCATCTGGAAAAACCGCTATCATCCATCCTAACAGCAAACACCCTAGGACCTGACGTTTTCTATCATTTTCTTTCACTGCTTCATTATCACTTGTCCTCACATATAGTCTGGTAACTTCTGAGAAGGTACCCACACACAAATCAAGCATATCTTCGTATGATGTTATTTCTACCTAAAAAACAAACTAAATAAAAAACAGTAGATGTTCATCAGTTCAATCATTCTCTTACTAAAACTCCATAGTAAAAAATACTAAAATATATAAATAGAACATAAAAATCCAATGCAATGTTATAGAGATATCAAGCTGATGATCCCAAAATGCTTCCAAGCATCAGTGGGCAAAACAAGGCAAGAAAAAGTTCTGAGGATTTTCAGCTTCCTTCCCCTGCTCTAAGTACCAGGGTAATCCAGGGTTTAGCAAAACCCAAATTATTGAACCTTTAGGGTCTGTATGGACAGAAAACAGAGACACTGGAGATGAGCAGAGAGGGCAATGTGTAGCGCCAGAGGCTGAAACCTCCTTTCGAGACAGGTCTCGCTTTCTCCTGCCATCCCTCTTTTGTCTGCCTGCCAGCACGCTGTGCTCTAGCCACAAACTTTTCCAGAGGAGGGAACTTGTTAGAGCGTATTTTGAAAATTAATCTCTGTGTGGACGGCTCTGCTTGCAATGCCTTGCACGTGCATATCTATAGTCAAGAAAAATTCATCTCAGAGTTAAAAATGTCGCAATGCTCAGGAAATCTCAGAAGCTGCTTCTAGCACTCTGCCTCTTCCTGGTATGCTGAATTCAGTGGAACTACTCCGACTTGCATCCATCTATCTCATCTATATGATGCACTAACATATACACACAGATAAATGATGGAACATACAAATAAATATGCTCCTAAATGTCCCCCTTCATTGGTTTGCTTTTTCACTCTGTGTTTGGATAGAGAAAAAAGAAACTAATCAGAAGCTAACACACAAACATACCTATGCGTTTTGTTAGAAACAAACCAGCAGCCGTGCTCACAGGGAGCGCTCTCAGCTCATGCCCTACCTGAAGCACATTTATTGTCAGCTGGAATTACCAGGGCTTGCAGCTGGTTCAACTTAGGGTATCGATTGATTGTAGGATACAAAGGAGTCTAAGGCATGAATCAGTTGTAAACTGTTGCCCAAATCACGCCCTTTCTTCAACCAAAATTCACCACTAATTTCCATGAGATATTCAAGAAAATAGAAACGTTCATAAATGCAACTGGACTGGCCCTGCTTGTAGTTATTCGTGCAAATGAAAAAAAAAATCTCCCAGACTTTCAATATATTTTCTTGTAGCCAACAATTCAACTCAAGACGTGTGAGGAAGCTAACCTTCCCTGCCAGTTTGGCGAAGCAGGTTTCCCCTAAGGAGCTCTGATCCCAACTGCTGTAGCTCTCTGACAGCCACTGACTCTCACCGCTTATAAGAGGAGCTCGCACTCCCAGCGCAGGACAGGCAAGTGCACTGTGTAACCTGACTTTCTGGGGTCGGAGGATTAATCATAAGAAGTTTGGCATTTGCTAAGTGGTGTATAGGCTAGACAGCATCATGTGATACTGGTTGAGATAAACTTTAAGTATATCAGGGATTTAGTGAAAGTGGATTTACTGGAAGGAGAATGTTTCACTTTAAAGGCAAGCTATAAGCAGAAAGTTCAGTAAGGTCTCAGAAAGACAATAAGAACTGGAACACTTGTGTCAGCAAACAGCATACAAGCATGCATTTATGTTCTGTAGACCCAATAAACACTTGAGCCAAATCAGTGCCTTTAGTTTTATGCACTAATTCTTGGTAAATTCTGGGTGGAACATAAAGCACAAAAGCACTGGCAGCACAATTTCTTGCTAGGCTGCAACTCCAAGCCTGCTGTCCCTACAAACACCATAAACACTTACAGACATACGCATCCATCTGGGTCAGTAGTGGCAATTAGATGCATTGCAAGGTTAGAGCATATGTGGACTAAATGGGATGCAAGATGACACCACAGAGTGGTGCTTGGCTGCAGTTCGCTGCAGACATGGATTTTTATATGAGCGCGATGCTCCAGCTCTTCGGTTGGCCTCGGTGACGGGCGCGTTGCAAGCGGCCATGCAGCAGCCTCTGTGTCCTTTTGGAAGGCAGGGAGAGAGCTGTGCACCAGCCAAGGAAGGCGAGGGTGAAAGGGTGCTTTGCTGGAAAGCCGAGAGCTAGAGCCGTGCTCCCTGAGCGGCTGCAATGCATGGAGAGGGGATCCTGGGGAGGGCTTTATTGGCCTGTAGTCAGACATGGAGCAGGGAGATGATGCACTTGGGTGAAGATGGATGCAAACTGTTGAGTTTAATACATAGGAGTAACTGAGCATAACATAAAGGTTTTCATCAAGTAGAGATTGGTAGTTTTTCGTCCTTGCTTATGTTCCAAACAGAGCAAAGAACTCCCCCTTCTATTCCTGCATATAACAATTGTATTAATAATCATTATTATCTTGTGCTTTTATAAGAGGTCTAACACATTATTAATGTTTTGTCTTCCAAACGCTTGTAACTTTAGTATGCCATGTACAGTAGATGCTAAACAAACACAGTGACACTACTCACTTTAAAGAGAATCTATTTCCTTTTCAAAAAAAATTAAAGAGAACCTTTAATTTCAATCAGCATTTTAGAATTCACAGGTACAATGCCGTACCAGTGAAATCGAAGCTGTAGTTTAGCTCCTGGGTAACGCTAATAATTTTTCTGCAGTTGACTATTGCTGCACTGAATTGCAGATCCATCTCAAATGTTATGTGCCTAGAGATATTAGTTACGGTTATTGCAAAACATTCTGTTTATTCAAATAAGACTGCACAAACACAAACTGTAGCATGAAAGGCTTGAAAATACTTGTTTAGATAAATATTCATTGTTGGCTGCTACACAGGATATATAGTGACAATTCAGATCACATCATAGCTTTTTGTTTTATACGCTATCTTTCCAGTTAGCATTCAAAAATGTGACTTTAAAAAAGCCCTTAATTTTATGTGTGAAATACTTGGCTGTCCATGTTTCTTAAACATGAATCTTTCAATCCACAGGGAACTTGATGTGAATTAACACTGAGAACAGAAGCATAAACCTTTATAATTCTGCTAATCTAATTCTTGTCATAAACTGCAGCTTACTGGAAAAGTTCTTTACAATATTTAACTGAATTACATTTTGAAGATTTTTATCATCAGCTGGAAAAATCTATGGCAACAAGTGATGAGTCATGTCAGTGTACCTGCTGCTCTGCTGCTGACTTCATGGTGTTTAGATACTGTGTCTCCCTTGGGAAACAGAGACATACACACAGTTTCCTGCAGAAGCCTTGCTTCTCACTGGGCTGAGACACAGAGCAGAAATTAAAACAAAATACGTGTCAATCCTGTACCTAAAAGCATTCTTTTTTCACATGAAGGTGACATCCCATTTCCCGTGTGTAAGGGTGTTATGGGTCAGCTTCACCAGGAATGGTGCCGACCTTGATGGAATTAACTGAGGGCATGGCAGTCCAAAATGAAGACAGACAAGAGATAGGCAAAGTAATCAGTTTTTCCTCTCTACTCTTAAATGGGTGATTTTTAGAGTAACTGGACAAAAAAGATTTTTAAACACTGGTTTAAAAAAAAGTGTAATTTGGGGATACTAATTATTTTACATAAACACTCTGATACATACTGACTTCTTGCTGTCATCTAGCATTTGTTAAGCATCTCGTGTTTCTGAGTATTCAAAACTAGTGTCAATCATTTATATACAACAGAAGGGTTGAAATACTGCATCTGAACTGTGTAGGTGCTCCATGCATGAATCACAAACAATGTATTGTATGATCCTCACAAGGGCTGATGATTTAGAATTAATTTCCATAAGCCTTAAGGTGTTTGCATGCGTACTCTAGATCGGAAATATTGAGCTTGTGTTAAATCACAGGAAAAAAAAAAACAAAACATCTTTAAGAAACTTTAAAAGTTAAGAAAGATTCCAGCCCAGAAAGTGCTAAAGAATTAGGTATGCATTCCCTTTCCAATCTTGATCATCTACGCTAACATGCATTTCATATGTATTATTATGCCAGATGTTGATTAGTCTTGAAGGCTCTTCCCTGTCCCACAGCATAGGCAGTGGCAGAGCCCTTAGCAGGCAGGACGTACAGCAGCCATGGGGCAGGTCTCGCAGGTCTCCAGCTCCCATGGGAAGCCTCCAGAAATGGTAGGACCTTCGCAGATCTCACTTCTCACATAAAGAGAAGCCTACCACATAAGTGTGGTTTTAAGGTGTTACAGAATCAAGGTAGTCATCAAACTGAACCATTGTACCCACTCAGCCGTACTCGTGTAATCTTGCGTGGCTTCACTGTGAAAAGTGCTGAGCATCTGCAAGTCTCATTGATACTGCAGAATTAAACTTACTCAGGGGAGGAAAAGCAATTTTCAGACTTTAGATACAGTCCTTAATCATTCATTTAAAAAGCATTTCCATAGTCATCAACTTGACAGTAATCTGAAAATCTCTTGTTTTCCAACAGGAAATGTTTTCAGGGATTGGCATTTCATATGTATAGAGAAATTTACAGTAATCATATCCTGATGACAAGCCTAGGAGAGGATTTACATCTAACAGGAATGATCTAATTTATCTTTCATACAGTAATACCCACTGGCTATTGTGAACATTTCATTATCAAGGAAATTAAAGACAACACAAGAAAATTAATGTTTTAAGAGAAAATCATATGGTCCATTTAACTCTTCTTTTGACTGTCCACATAATATAATAAGATAATTTGCTTCTTTTCATATGCCTGAGTAATAGAAATAACACTTTTCATAAATCATCTACAAAAGCTTTAAAAACAGAAGCAATCTAGTCAGCATGAAGCTTTCAAATTACTTCTATATAAATGCATTATCATGTGTACTTCAGCAATGCCCCTCTCAAAGAAAAAGCCCTTACACTGAATAATAACCTTCCTCGTCTTCTCCTTTCCAACTGTTTCTGTTTGGATATCAAGCATCCTCACTGCATAACAGCACTGTCCTCTGGTCGTACGGGACTCAAAGGAAATTTTGTCACAAATTCAAGTGTCACAAACTCACTATTTAGATGTAGGATGATGGCAGGCTATGAAAGCATGGCATGCACTCCCAGCAGGAACATGCCTCAGTGCTTCATGGTCAGAGGCTGGTAGGGAAGTGCTCAAAAGTTTTGCTGGTGAACTGAGCCATTTCTCTCGACTCACCTCTCTCTCTTCCAAGCACCCTTTATAATAATTCTGAGACTTGTAAAACAAAATCATTCAGCCAAAAGGTTTGTTGCGGTAGCAGTGAAGGAACAGGGCCTTATGGAGAATGCCTTCTTCATGCACCTGGGATGTGGCTAAACCAGCCTCCCTGCAGAACAGGCCCTAGACCTGGCATCCTGGCGAGTTCTCCTGCTGTGGTCTCTCCTGGTGAGGATGCTCAGGGTAGGATTTCACGTTACACCCAACCCTGCAGTGCTTACTTAAACAAACGGATCTCAGCTCGGTATGGCCTGGGTCTGTCAGTCCAGCCACTCTTGCCTGTGTCACTCCAGTTGTTGAAGGGAGAAGCACAAATCACAAATGAAACAAACCAGCACGGGGTTAGGTGGGGCATTTAAACAGCTAAAGATGCAGACAGGCACCTAATGAGATTTTCATGAGAATGTGCTCATTCTGCTCCCTTGGAGATTTCTGAGATGCCTCTAGACTTCTGGTAAATTTTCAAATCTATCTCCCCATTCCTTCCTATGTATCCAACAGCTTTGCTTTTGATTTTCTGAGAAGGGATATAGCAAGAAAACCCAGCATATAAATTCCTTTCCTTTGATACTTGCATTCATACTGCATAAGGTAAAAAAAACCTCCTCTGTACATATTTGAAAGATACAATCATTTATGTGGATAGCTGAATTCCCCCTTATATTACTTTGCATTCATGCATCAGATGCCTGGGGCCAGAAGGACGTGCTGAATATGAGAGTATCTGTCTAGCCACAAAGTAAACATGGGGAAGGGGAGGATGAAGGCAGGGCAAATGAGCCTGCCACTTCAGACTGCAGAACTTTGCAGGCTCTCCTGCAATGCGAAAAGTGTGAAGAATTTCACAGAGATGATTGGACTGATCTCCATGCCGGGGGAAACTGAGTCACTGAACAAGTCCCGTTCTCTGAGTCATTCTGGCAAGACCGTGGTTGAAAGCAAGATGTCCTCAGTCCTGCCAGTCCTTTAGTGTGATCACATCCATCTCCCTAACCTGGCGCCAGAAACACGCCAAGTATGTATGCGCATTATACTCACACGCACATGTAAAAAAAGAAGCTAATTCAAACAGTGTGTATTTAGTTAGGATACAGTGACTTGATCTTATAGTCTTGAAAACTGGAGAGGCTCTTTCCAAGAGAGAGTTATGCAGTCAGCTCTACAGACATCTCAGGATCAAGTGATTTTTTGCTGCTTTGACAGATTGTACTGCCTATGGTAAGATGTATCACTTGATAGATCTTAAGCCATATTGAATTGTTTTATCTTTTAAATTTTGATGAAAAAGACCTTTAGATTATTAGTCTCCTAAAATGCTCCTGGTTAGAGCTTCTTCATTCAAATCTAATACAAAGCTATTAATCAAAGCAGAGTTTCCTGCTTTCCACAAATCAGTAATTATTCATTTATCTGTGATTAGTGCTACGTGGGGAAAACCTTTGTTTTAAAACAGGCAGCATTGAACTGTTAACAGATATAGTACCTCATAAATGTAGCTTGGAGTTGGAATAAAGTGGAGATGTACTATTCTCCTGGGAAATCTGAGGATTTCCTCCTCATCTAATTTTAATTTATAGCATTGATATGCTATAACTGCTTTATCTGAAAAAGGTTACTCACACCAGAGATATGAGATACATACTAATATCCACCAAGAGGAAAATCTTGGACATGATTGCAAACTCTAGAAGTATTTACTAACTTGTAATCTATATGGGAACACTAATTAGTTCCACAATGACATCTGATTATTTGCATCCCCTCAAAACTTTGGGAAAGTTTGTAAGCCAAGCTGCTTTCCAGTGGATAGCACTGCAATTCCAGTGACACAGGAGCACAATATTAGGCTAGATTTCACCATTTCTACCATCAATTTACATTATTATTTTCATCAGCATATATAAGCTCCCAGAGAGGCAATCAGACATGGAGTCCAGCTATACTGGCATATGAAGGCACTGTTCCTGCCTCGGCCACCCCAAGGTTGGAAGAAAACCTCAGTCTAAGTGAGTTTGTAGACAGGACTCAGGTCTGAAATGAACTCCAGGTTCAGGGTCTACGTGAACAACAACAGAGAAAGGGATGCAGTCAGATAACGATACCAGATATTCAGTAAGAGAAGTTAAATATTATTGCTATCTATTAAAATGATAGAACAGCATGTGTCTGCATTGCTACATGTGAAGAGCAGTGTCAAAGCCCATTCCATGCTCATCCTCTCTCTGGACCAGCTCGTGGAGTTGCTGCCTGTACTCACACTGCCTGGAGCACATACATCCTCCCTGCTCAGTCAAGGTGTGCTACCCCGGGCAAAATCAGCAAGGAAAAGGAGCCGTAAAGAGTTCACACCACTCTCTGAGCTTCGAAAATTTCAGTTAATTATTAAATAATATAATTTATGGGCTTCCAGTTCATGGACAATAAGCTATAACTTAGACTTGTCAATTAATGTTTTAATTTTGAGTCCTTAGAGGCTCATTCATGCCTGCAAAAGGCTTTTCCAAGACAAGACTGCTGACATTTCCCACTTCCTCATCTGTTTTTCTCCTGTTGCTCCTGTTATGACTAAAAGCAGCAGGATTATATTTTTCTCAGTGGGAAATGTGTCACCTGCTGTTGAAAGGAAAGCAATTATTGTGTCCCCGCTAAATCTTGGCCCTATTTGTGTAGAGCTTTAGAGCTTAAAAATATAAACATCCCACTCTGTGTCAGTGTAAGTGGTGAGGCACTTTGGAACCCCAGCTGGGATCCCACTGGATGTCACCTTCGGCGCCTGGTAAGCACAGGGAAAGATGCCAAACCCGAGTGCCTTTCCCGTAACTGTGTCTAATCAATGGAACGTAAAAGTGAATGATGTGCTCTTAGTTCCTGCACAGTACCTCAAAACATTACGTTCTCCCTCTCCTACATTATTCCAGGAGTGAGATTATACTTTTCAGCTTTCCTCAAACAAGATTTATGTCTGCCCTGCATTTGTGCAGTTGTTTTCACTCCTTTTGTGTGTTTTTATGTGACTGTAAACCTGTCTGACAAAGGGACAGGTATTTTATTTGCACACTGTCAGATGCTATTTCTCTGTGCAATATCCTGTTATCAAATAGAAGTCGTCTTATAATCAAAATGGGAAATAAAGCAACTGGACATTTACATTTGCAGTTGGCCAAAAGCAATAAAAGAACCAAACTCACAAAATGTATGAATTTTTATATATATATATACACACACACACACACAGAGGAAAGGATCTATAGGTGCAAGCTAAGAGGTGGTAGCTTTTAATACACAAAGTTTGTTTCTCATGAGCCTATTGCTATTTAGATATTATTTTTTACATAGAAGTGAAGAAAATGCATATAAATACTTGAAAGGGAAAGAGCAAAAGTAAGACAATTTAAGAAAAAATAATCTTACACTAATTATGAAAGGAGGGTTGTAACACTACTGATCACTGTCCTATGATCTAGGGAAGTGGATCTAGAAACACTCCTAGGGAAAGGATCAGCAGCCTCAGTACGGGCATCATTTCAGGTAATAAAAGAAAAGTGTTCTCAATTTTTACTACTGTATGATCCCAGCCAATAATAATAACAGTCATGAAGATCTATTTTCCCTAACATAAATTAAACAGTTACTTAATGTTTAAAATAAGGATCATCTACAAACACGTTTAGGAGTTACTGTCTATGTAACTGTGGTATTTTGGAAGAAAATACACCTTTGTACGTATTCTCATTTCTAACAAAGCATGGAAATGCAAGCTGGGAAGCCATTTTTTCATATGAAGCACTATACATAGTAACTGTATTTATAGAGAACTGTATATTTATAGGCATTTTTAAAGTATCTGTCTTACGTTAACCACATTGGATGGACCACAAAGGTCTAGTATCTTTACTCAGATAGTAATGATACTGATACTTGTGCAGTCTTCTATATCTTAACAAAAATGGATATCTGAGATTTACTGAACCCAATTCGTCTACTCCATAGGTCCTGTCTCTGATAATGGCTAGGCCCAGCTATTTCCTGGGGCTATATAAGCCCCAGGAGCAGAATAGAATAATTTAGATTGAAAGGGACCTCTGAGTGATCCGGTGGAACCTCCCCACGCAAAGCAGGGTCAACTTCAAAGTTAGATCATGTTAAAGAAGGTCATATCCAGACAAGTTCTGAATGTCTCCAAGAGTCCACAGCCCCTCTGGGCAACCTATTTCAGTGTTCGGTCACCCTGACGGTAAAAATCTTTTCCCAATATCAAACCAGAATTTCCCTTCAAGCAACCGTTGTCCATTGCTTGTTCTTTCACTGCGCACCTCCAAGAGGAGACTAGTTCCATCTTTGCCATTACCCTTCCCTTGGGTAGACATAGACAACAATGAAATCTCCCCTCAGGCTTCTCTTCATACTCATGAACAAACCAGCTCTCTCACCCTCTCCATCTGTTGTCCCAGGCCCATCTTGGTGGGGACCAAGCTCCAGCATGTCCAGAATGGACCAGTAAAGAACCACTGTGCAAGATGGACTCCTCTGACTTCCCATCAGCTAGGCAGCTCCTGCTCTGAAGCACACAGCTTCCTATTTATTCTTAAAATACCCATTTTATGTTAAGTAGCTGGGGATATACTTAGATATGAATGTCCAAATTCTAAATCTACATAGCTTCTGAAATCTGTGGTAAGTGATGTCACAGATGAATTAGATATTTAAATCTATAGTGTTTACAATATATTTTCTAGCACATTTCTAGAAATCTTGGATAGAGCCAGCTGACATCAAAACAAACACAAATATTCAATGTAAATACACATTAGAGAAATTTTACCTCTATGCAAGCTAGTGCTGAATAGAGAGATTCAGAGAATTGTATTCACATAATAAATTAAACATCTTCCCCAGTTCAGATACAGTATGCAGGCTGCTCCTTCAACAGCAACTGAGAACTGGTGGCCTATTAACTTTGCTGTTGAAATGCTATTAGCTGTGGGGATGAAAACACTGGTTACTTGCTGACAATGTCTGGGAGGATTCAGAAAGGACCTGAGGTGCTACAATCCTTCGCCAGTTCTGATGGCTGCAGGTGACACGTATTACCCACTACACAGTGTACAGCATACACAATATGCCGCAACTTAGCATTTAGATTTAAATATGTAACATTAAAATACACAAGGAAAACTGTATGAAGTGCACTAGATTTGTGTTTTTTGTTTAAAAAAAATTTCCAAATTCTATTTGCAGTGTTTTGTATTACTGACAGCCTTTTCTCTGTTTTGTTTTACCACGAATGTACATGGTGCTCCATGTGCATTCAACATATATTTCCCAAAGACACCAATTCTTGCTGGCCAAGAATTAAGTTGAGGTGAAGAAGGAACATTGTATAATAGAGCATATACAATATCGCCCCAGCTTTTCCCTTTCTGTACCACAAAACACTTTTCTAAGAGAATTCTTTCATCACAAAACTAAATATTGTGCTGTAATATATTATTATTACTATATAATACTAATAATATATTAATAATATATTATTACTAGGAAAGACAGGAAAATTGCCACGCTGAAGAGCAACTTTCTGTTCACCTAACTTCGATGATCCTTATCTGTTTCACTATAGAATTTCTGGTCAGAAGCCCAGAAACAGATCAGTAAAAAACAGAGGATACACATCACAGATCATGTTCTCCTTCACAAGATCTGCTAGAAACAAGGGCTTTTAGCATTTGGCCAAATTCAAACACTCTGGCATATGCATAGGTAACTGTTCAAAACTGCAGCCCATAAAATAAAATGGTATTTAACAGCTTGACCTATAAAACCTTTCCTAAGCTGCGACTTTGAAAATAAATACAGCATATGGTCTTTGCTGAGACATACCAAAAGACTCAGTGATAATATAAACATGACAAGGCTGGGTGCTTCCTTTCCAAATAATTTTGTATACGAGTTGCCAAAATCTATAGCATATGGATGTATTTTATCTTATTTTATTTTGTTTTATTTATTTTTTTCATTTCATGTAATTTCATTTCATTACACTTTTCTTCTGTTTCTCTTTTCTTAAAATGCTCAGGAAAAACTTACTTTTAATTCCAGATTCGTTATTACACCCGCTTTGATCAGGGAATCACAGCCATCTCAGTATGCCCTGTGAAAGTTCATGAGGTTCACTATGGCTCTTGAAATAGCACTTTGTATCCTCTGCTTTCTAACTTCGTATGGCCTTCTAATGTTGAATCACAACTATCTCACAGTCGTATCTACAACAGATCTGTACTGCAGGCTACAGAAGAGAAATATGGTATTTCTCTTCTTTTCTCAGCTGTGGATAAAAATGGTACCAGACCACTAATCCTTCCTATATGGGCAGATGGCCCTTTGATGTATGTACTCATCTACAAACAAAATTCAGAAATTCATTTGGCTTTATCTCCATTCATCATGTATTATTGGTCTCTCTTCATTTAACATCAAAAGTGCAAGTAAGAGGACTGCCATTCTTTATGTTAATTGTTCAGTTGATTACTCATGAATAATAACACTTAGCATTTATACAGTTCTTTACGCCTCTAAATTACTGTATAAATCTTGGTTCATCAAAAAGTCTTAGACTTCTTACCAGAACTTACCTTCTAGGAATAATGCCTACTCAAATGGGAAAAAAAAAACAGTGTCACAGTGTTATCTGTCAGATATTTAGTGGTTTGAGGTACCAAAGCAACTGAGTGCATGAGCTTTGACAAGGTTTTGCATTTCAGTCTCATGCCATAAATTCTTCTCTTCTGCATACGTGGAAACAAGCAGGCTACAGAGGGGATGTGGAATGAGAGAAAGAGTAGGGAAGCATTATGCCACTGAAGGTTAGTTTCTTGAAAGATTTTATACCACACCTAATGTTACCTGACTGCCCGGTACAGGTCAAATATCCAAACAAACTTCTCCTGCATGGTGGTCATACCTAAGGCTAGTGTCACCCACATTTGAGGGTGAAGAACAGTCATGGATAAATTGCACCTCTGTGGCTCTCCATACTCCATACTGCTTGCTAAGAACCTGCTGCTGGTCTTTGGCAGATTTTTGTTAACAGATTCAGGGTAATAATCTTCCAAATCAATTCCCCCATGCCCCTCCAACTTACAGAACTTCCTGCACCAGTTTTTTTTGTATACGGCTGCTAAATTACCCAACATAATGGCCATAAGTAATGAGACCAGGGACTCAAATATTTAAGTACATTCACAACACTATAGGTGTCAACAGAATGTCCTTGTAATAAGAAGAGAAAAAAATTAAGCAGAGCACTGATGTAACATAACTCAGTGGCCATGTAATTCAACACAAGTGTTCCCTGCGGGATGCAGGCGTGCAGCTGGCGCTGCATAGCCTGGGTACGTGCTATGGCTGACACAGGGTGTCAAGAACTTTCCCTTTGCATTATTTCAAGGAAATGAAAAAGTTTATATCACCTCAGTGTATTTTGTAGGAAGTTTTAAGTATGGAGTTTATCCAAGATGCTGCAAAAAACAACTTTCTATCTGAAGCAGCCTATTCTCCTCTAGGCAGAGCAAAATAAATACAGGTTGTGTGTCTAAATGGCAGACAGTTTACATATAGATTTGTATGAGAATAGATTTTGCTGAAAAAAATAGGACTGTCCTGGAAGTGGTCACTATGTCACGGAGCAGTGCATGGAAATATGTTCGTGAAAGAATCCTAGTCCTTTCTGTAGGCAATTACACACACCTTCATGCCAAGAACAGACACACAAAGAACAGACACATAAAGGGGCCAACGCCTTTTTCAGTTGCTGGCCCACCACAATCACTAGGGCTGCCTTAGGTATACGCTGCTGAGTCTATGTGTTGTGACACATGTCAGGACCAGCTCTGCTCCTGCCAGCTCACATTAAACACTAGGTGACTCTCTGCATGAGAAAACCAACTATTAAAATTTGTCTTCCATGGGACAGCTCACTTGAATGTTACTTAATGTTCAACCATTTGCCAGGCTGAAAATTCAAGAAGTGTAAAAAAGAAATTATTTCTTGATATTATTTGTACAAGCAATGTTTTAACAATCATAAAAACAATTGCAGGCTTCAAAACGTGCTATTTAAGTAAGGCAATTAAAAGCAATGGTCCAGTGTCAATGATAGCTTCTAGGGGTTGAACGAAATAAATAAACCTATTAACATAAGTGGATGCTTAACCTCAAATCATCACGTGATGTTGGGTATTATTTAGAACATTTTTGCTAGTTTGTAAATGACAATCTCATTGCAGTATAATTTTTGTCATTAACTGTCCAGCAGCCAAAAAGACTTCAGTGGTGTAAGGCAAAATGCAGCCTCATACCTGTAAGAGTAGTTAGCCCAGGCTGCAGTTACATTATTTTATATTATTTATTCATATTCTTTTATATAGCCTTTAACCCAGTGAATCTGGTTAGAATTTGAATTAAATGCAGATGCCACAATGTCATCATACCACAAGCACATGTATAGTATGTTATTACTAAGAGTTAAAAGCAAGCTGGAGGAGTAAATACAAAGACTTTCCTTACCTAACCTTCTTCCATATACCTTTTCTGTTCATTTAGGACAAGCTTGCTAGGAAACCTGTTGGAAACTGCTACAGCAAACAACCAGCCCCCCAAACAAACAGCAATATGCCTTTGGGGAACAGCTGTGAGATTGTTTATATTTTTTAAATAGGTAATACAAACCAATGGCTAGGGTTTTTTTCACTTGGGCAACAAATTTGCCAGTGTATCCTACTGCCTTCAGAAATCCTTACATTATAATAAGTAATCTTGTTATTTTATGATGCAGTTGAGTATGTGCAAATACATGAATCTCTGTTCACCAGCAGAAGAATTTGTTCATACAAATTTATAACTTCACAGCACCCTCCAAAACTATGCAGGAAAAAAAAGCCACCAGCTGAATTTTATGTAAGCAGTGAGTGATACTGAAGTTTTCAGACTGGGAATGGCAACTTGGAGCATTTTAAATGAATCTGATTTTCTGTTTCCTCTATATGTTACGAAAGTCAGGGCTCATAAAGGAATTTCCAGTCAGATACTTAAACTTTGGAATTATGGAATGGTCATTTCCTTGAGATTAAAACCTCGTTTCTTTCATGGCAATGCTCGTATAGGAGGAAGGAGTTAGGGGACCACAGTAATTGGAAGTCCTGCAATTTTAGGGCCATTTTTAGTCTGTGCAGGCAGATTCTTGTCTCATGTTGGCAGAAAACTGCAGGAACAGAAAACACAATGTAAGATTAGGACTCAATACAGTTTTCTGAAGGAATACTTTATTTCCTAAAACTTTAAGTCTTTCAGTTTTGGACATATTTCTGATCTTTTTTGCTTTAAGCAGGTTTTACTGCTGCAGTAGTTAGATATGTAAGTCTTCTTGTGAGTTTCTAAAGCACATTAGCCAAAAGCTCAGTACTGTGGTGAATGTTTCATTTCATCCTGATGGCTGTTAGTGTCAGGTTAAATATTAACATGCATTAAACCCCTATGTTTAAAACAAATAATAATGACTTAATTGACAAGAAATAATTCATGTCTAATTTCTTTTTTGCTTGACGGAGAATTTGCTAATTCACTCCACTGACAGTAAAATGGTTGAAACAGCAAGAACAGTAGCAATAGTCATGCAATCCATCTGGACCATAAACACTTCAAAAAATCTACTTTACCAAAAATGTTTTGATTAAATAAAAGTGGTTTCCTTTTTTAAATAACTATGCATTTCATCGCTATTATAGTGAAAGTGAATGTATTAGATCCTTAATAACACAAGAAAGGATATAAATGTATTAACAGCCCATTTTAGCCATCTTGACATGATTAGTTTGTAGTATAAATTGTGCAACGTATCAATTGCATTATGACTTGCCGGAGAGCCTTGTACATTAAAAAAAATGACAGATATTTAAGCTCCTGTGCATTTTTTAGTTTCATTTTAAAACTGCTCTCATGGGCTTTTGCTTAATAAAAACCAAATACGTTACTCTACTTGTAAGTCATAAATAAGCCTGGACTTAGGTCAGGGCTAGTAGAGGGATCCTGGACTCCAGAGGCAATGCAGAAATGCCAACGACATTTGACATCCTGCAGTTTTTGTGCATGACTTCACGGGGATGGGCGAGTGGGTTGGTGTGATTGCAAACAGTTGAACAAATTTCACTGGGAGCCCTGGGAGCTTCATAGGAGGTAATAAAGTGCAGGCATTCAGAAAGAAACACTGAAGGCAGATCATTAAGATCTCAGGAGGAACTTTAACCTACCCAAGAGAACCTCACTACAAGTGAGCACACCCTTCAAAACCCACCTCTTCTGAAAGGATTTAACCTCAGGCTGTCCCCAGACTTCTATGTGGAATAACCTGACATCTTTCCATCTTCCTATATTCCCTAAGTATTATGTGCCAGATGATCTTTTCCTATTTCTTTGAACTGAAATGCATAAAAGATTGTGACGAAGAGAGGACAGAGCTGGAGAAGTCTGGGTCCTCTGTTTTCAGTAGTACTGACTACAGATCTTTCAGAAGAACAGGTAAGTTTTAGTGCAGAAGTTAGGGAAATCCCTGAGTCCCTTAAACAGCCATTCAGTTCCTTGCAGGGCTTGTGATAATTAAAAGGTAGCACTGAACTGAGCTGAATTTTACCTTTTATCCAAGCATGTAAAAAATTTCTGCTCATTATAAGACACCAATATACAGTGTGCTGCTCCCCTTCCATCAGAACAAGAGCAGAGTGAACAGTAACACAGGTACCAGGGCTACAGCAACTAGATCTGCCTGTGCTGTTGTCATCAATGGCAGGGAACTGGGGCTGGCGAAGAGTAGGTGCCTCATTCCTACAAGCTCCCGTTTCTATAAGCTCTGTTGCTGGTAACAGTGTGGGGTAGGTTTAGACTTTAGGTGGAGGTGTCAGCAGTCCTGGGCACTGCTTCATGAAGCCCTTTCACTGAAGGCTCAAGATTTCAAGAAGCCCAAAGAGGCCTCAGGTTTCAGGGAAGAAATATGTCCTTTCATAAAATGGGGGGGGGGAATGCGGGGAGCGGTGTTTGCCTGTGGATTACCTCAATCTCCTGCTGTCAGTTCCAGAAGCAAAGTCCATTATTACACCTCTGCTGCTGCCTTGAACAAGTTTCTACAGTGTGAATGAAACGGTTCTTATTAGCTGCCCATGATGGTGATAAGTTTGCACTTTACGGGAACAGCTCACTGCTCTCAATTGCCTTGTCATTGATTTTCTCTAGGCCATGCCTCTCCTGTCATACTGCAGACAGAAAGCCTCCCTCCATGAGATTAGTCCAGATGCAATGAATTTACTGCTGCTGAAACTCACTTTATCACAGTGGAAATTTGTGAAGATGGAGCTAATGGAAAATCCCGTTACCTTCTCCTTGCCCGCTCTGCCATTTGCTTCCTGCAATCCACCCCACTGTGTTCCCACCAAGGGCTTGATTTTTCATCAGGACGTTAAAAAACCCTCACAGAGGACAGAGAAGAGAGAGGATGAGACAGTGTGAGTCTCTCCACCGACGGGAGATCGGCCGTATCGTAACTGCACACCTGCTCAGTGAGAGGCACTGAGTGTGCGTCGTCCTGCGTCTTACGAGAGAGGTGTACGGGTGTCAGCAGAAAATTAAGAGTGAAAGAACCTGAACAGCTCACAGGATAAATGTGATTACATTTTTAAAAGCCAGTAAAGCTCAAAAGCCTGAACCCTATATATATATATATAAAGTAAAACATTTCACTCCATGCCACTTAGGCTCAGAATTTCTTTCCTACTGATATGCCAAAATTAGAAGCACATTTTCAGAGAAGGCCTAAGTCCCAAATAGATGTGTGGCCTTCAGAAAGGCAGCTCTGTCCCTACAGCCTTCTCATTTTCCTTTGAGCAGCCATCTGTTTGGGCAATTAGATGTCTGACTATTAAAAATCCAATCACAAGGAAAGTGGTATGATTCATATACAGTGGCTCTACCCTTTTTCTCCCTCGCACAGAGCGAAACGCACACGCTAACACCAATCCATCTGCCTTATGACACAGATATACAGCCATCAGTTCCTCTGTCTATCAAGCTCCAGCCAAACTCTGCTTCCCTCCGAGTTGAAGCACGGTGATAATAAGAGCATGACAAATTGATCTTCTGCTGTGGCGAGTCCTTTGACGCTGCTCTAAGAGCAGTTTGAATTTGCTGGGAACATGAGATTAAAGCAAATCTGAAGTTTAAAGATCAGATTGAATTGCTTGCTGCATCTGCAATAACTGAGTGGTTCTTGACTGGTAAATGTTGGCCGTTGTTTTCTTCAGCTACTTCCACAAAATATCTAAAATAGATTATAAAGATTATAAACTCACATAATTAGTTATGGTTAATCAATGTATGAAAGGTTTGCATTGTACTGTGATCAGTAATTACCAGTTATTTCAGATTCACTCTTGTGACTGCTACTTATCTGTGACTTACTTATGTGTGGTAAGTCAATTTATCACAGGGTAATAACGATGCCTCAGAAGTGGCTCAGAGACTATCCACTTCCTGGACTTAAACCTTATCTATTGGCACTTTTGTGCCCAAGAAAATAAAAAGAATATTTTAAAATGGTTTTAAGTATTTTTTTTTCCCCACAAGGCTCCATACACAACTTGCATTGGCATTAAAGGGAACTGAGTGCATAGACAAGCCCATTCCACAGCAATATAGTGGTTTAAGCAAATGCTTTGTTGACTGTGGACTTCTGTGACTACTTAACATTATTTTCCTTATTTAAAATTTATTTTATTTTTAATATTATGTCAAAATAGGTACATATGTAAACTCAGGTAGCTTTGACTGCCTCCCCCATGTTTTCTCACACACCTTCTGCCTATTTACCTATTTATCACCCCCCGTTACCGAGCTGTGTACTCCTTGGCACAGGGGCATTGCTTCTTGGGGAGTGAATAGCCCACATTTTGGAAGGTTCAACAACAACAGAACCAAACTGAAGGGGTTTTCTGTGAAACTCTCAAAGATCGTGCACAGTGAATGGCAGCAGACTGTGCTGAACTTCGGGAGACCTCCTTGTAAAAGCACGTGGTTTGGGCCCTTGTTCTCGTGTCTGCTAGAAACTAAAAGCCAAAGAGAGAGGATGTGCTCAGCCTGCAAAGGGAGAGATAGCTGTCTTCCAGTTCAGAGAGCAAGCACACTGGGTGAACCACAGATATTTTGACCCATCCTCCTGGAATATGAATTAGGTTTTGACTATAAACTATGGGGCTGAAGTTATGGAAATGGGCCAGAAGGTTTAAATCGGATCCCAGTGCAAAACATTGCTTTCCAGAGCAAAGGTGGTAAGTACCGTATGGGAAAAATTACACAGATTTGGATCTCATTTATGCCCATACAAATCTGGCTCTATGTACTGATTCCCTCTGTATGTAATTTGCAATCAATATGAACCTTCCTTGTGCCTTAAGTTAATACATTTGGTGAAGAGGACAGGAAAATCCTGCATGGTACTGCAAGGAAGTGGAATACTACAGCAGACCAAAGTGTTCCCTTACACACTGTCCAATTCCCTCCTCTTCAATCTATGTAACTTTTGAAAAATATTGAAATAGTTAAAGTTTATAAAGCAAAGCGTCAAGAACCCCAAGACGAAGTAGCGTGAAAATGTATTCGGAAAATGCCTTCTCTTTTGGCAGACCTGCTGAAAATCTTTTATCATAATTAGAACTACTAAGTAGCTTTATAACTAGTTTCCATATAAGGCAGTCATAATATTTGAAAAATAGCAAAATCCTGTATGCTTTTTGAGCTCTGACATAAAACGATGGGAAACACAATACATACATCATTTAAGCACACCATGGAACAGGATGCAGCATCAACATAAAGCCAAACAGAAAAAATACAGCAGAATTTTTTGTTAAGATACTTCTCAAAATGCTGTGTAAGAAAAACATAACCATTTCCTTGGAATAAAATGACATTTTGTCTGTCTTCAGCTTTGCCAGCTCATTCTGAAGTGTTTTAGTAACGTACATGAATGATTATGAAGGTTGTCTTAGATGGTTGCCCATTGCCCTGAAGAAAATGTTTATGACCTGAATAGATTAATTATATTCTCCTCTTAAATATCATTCCTTCAGGACTAGTTATTGTTGAGTGTAAATGTGCCACTTTATATGCAAATAAAATGGACTGAGAGTGGAATAAAAAGTTCAGCATATATCTGCTAACAAATCATCTTATTATGTTTTATATTAGCAGACGGAACATCTTGTGGTATGAAATGTTAATAGAGTTCAACAGGATGCAGTACTTGCTTCCTTGCTTCTAGAAAATCTTAGTCAAACTTTCAATTACTTTCTGTTAGTTACCTTTACTTCATTTGGAAACGATTTTAACCGTAAGAAAAAGTGATACATCAAATGCAAGAAAGATACCTAAAACTCATTAATACTTAATATTAGTAAACCTATATAATGGAATTGACATAAATTAAAAACAGAAGCTAATGTAATCTTGAACACTCTATAAAAGAGGATTCAAAACAACTAATTCGTATTAGTGCAAATCAATAGAACCAAAAACCAGAGAATCCTGGGATAAACCTTGCTTATAGTTAGCATAGCTCATGGTCAGACAGCCAAGGCTATACCACTTTAGCACTACTCTCTTCAGTCATGCAAATGTTTAGATATTCCTGAGAAGAAGGAATCGTAAGACACAGATTTTTGTCCTTAATCTTAGTTGTATTTCTGAGTATTGACCACCATCTGGCTACATGGCAACAGACAATTGGTGATAATTTTCAGGTATTTTAAACAGAAAAAAGGAAGTTGCTCGCACCTGCATTCACGATTTGTCAGGAATCCAAGCAACAGTTTTATTACTACCTGCCTATAATATTCGTTTAGCTTGTTACTCATTTTTATATAAAAAGATGATTTGGAGTTTGCCATGCCATGACATTTGTTTCTGTGGTGCCCAAAGCAAGAGCCCACTGCCTGCCATCAGCCATAAGGAAAGTGAAGATATTTAGCACCTCTTGGAAGACCAGACCTTTGGTTTTTAAATAAAGATCCAGGAGACCTGAAGAGGAAAAGATGATGTCTCCAGAAGACCAGAAAGCGTAAGGGCAGAGAAATGTCTTGGTTTGATTCTCACTTGGGAGTTTCACATAGGATTAAAAATTATTCAAATTAAAAATTAGTAATTGCTCAGGGACAAGAAAAACATGGATTAGTTCTTGGTTTAACTTTTCTCATCTATGAACAAAACAGTCTTCAATAAGGCAAATTAGCGATGTGAATGTGTTAATAGGGTGACAACTAAAACCACCTCTTCTGTCCCTGTGATCTGCTCTTTGAGGAAGACAAGCTTGGAATGAAGTTGCATTGTTGCATAAAATATTAAATGTAAGAAGTTATCTGTTCCTATGGCTTAAATTTGTTCTGGATTGAAATAAATCTTTGAATTTAAATAAAGCACATAACATTCGTTGAATGGAAATAGTTGAATGAAATTTTGTGGTTCAGTTTAGCATATCTTCTTCTCCCATATTTTTAACCAAAATTTTAATTAACGTGATTATATCATCTTTTATATGGCATTAGTCAAAATCAGCTGAAGTCAATGTCAAAGTACCTGACTGAGTACAGAAGAGTCAGGTGAGATGTAAAGCTCTGGATCAGACCATGATAATTAAAAGAAAATCACCATCAGAATGATTTAATCATAGAGATGTCTTGACACAGGATTATTGCCCTTGAAGCGTGAACTTAATTATTGAATCTGCTGCTGGGAATCCTCAAATACTATTGAAGCTGAAAGCACTTAGGGCCTCTGAGATGCCCCCATTTCTGACATGGACCTGCTCCAACAGTGGGATCATTGGGTTCATCAGCACAGGAATACATAAACAGAATATATAATCTATGTGTGGCATTTACACTGGTAATGTGTTCGCTAATGATACAGAATTATAACATTCACAATGGCTGTTGGTTGTTAGCCTAGGATGCCATGCAAAGTACTATGAGCATAGTAAGAAAGAAAAACCACTGCAGTATGAATAAAAAAAAAAAATTCCCTTGTTGTCCCATCCTCTCCCTAAGGCCACGTGCAGTTTTGAAAACAAAAACTATGAAAAGGCCCTTCTTTCACCAGCAATCTGCTCATGTGGAAGGTATGGCAATCTTTGAATTCCAAAGAACAGAGAGATACATAGATAGATAGATAGATAGATAGATAGAGATAAAGAAATAAGGATGATAAGTCACAAAACTCCCCATAACATTTTAAACTCCTGTTAATCAATCTGTCCAAAGAGATGGAAACAAAATTTGGAAAAAAAAAAAACAAACAAAACACCTGTTGCATTTAGATCTTGCATGCCAAGTTACAGCTCAGAGATCATTTTTATACCAGTAATAATCATTATGAGAGTGGGGTAAAACTGCTGCTGGCATTCCTCAAACTGTTGTGGCACTATCAGGAACCTCTATATTACTAGGAGATATTTGAGCCCATCATCTTCAATTTCCAGATAACGTACTGACTTAATCCCCACTCTCCACAATACAAAGCAGGCAATCTTTCTGTCTTTTGTTCGTTTTTTACATCTTAGAACAGTTGCGTTTCAGTCTTCCCTACACCATCTACTCCCACATCTGTCTCACACTATATAGCTATTCTTTACAATTCCTGCCATGCTTATTTTTGTTGCTACATTGAAATCTTGTGCATAATTATGTGAGGTTGCTATGGAGATAATGTGTGATTTGTCATGAGGAAAATCTATTGTGTTTGAGATAATTCTGCACGCTAATGACCACCAAATCTTTCTCCTCCCTCGCCCTGGGGATTAGCAGAAACTACCTGCCTGGATGTTCACAGCTACAAACTAAACAGATTTTATAAACAGAAAAGGTTGTGTTCTGCACAGAGGACAGGAACAAACTTTCCCTTTTTTAGGCAGATGGATATGAACTGGTACAAGGTGATGGTTTCACAGAATGTTGATGTCCATGGTTGTGAAGAATGTATCAGAGGAAGCTTTAAAGTGTCCATAAAGTGAATTTTTTCCTTTGATGAAAAATTCTGTGGTCAATGCTCATGATTTCCCATGAAGAAGACATGGTCCAGTATAAATTCAAACTAGATACACTTTAGTGAACAGAACTTGCAAAATTATGTGGACAACAGTACTTTGAAACATTAACTTCTCCGTCCCTTGCTCTGTATCCTTTTCAGAGCTGGGAAAGCTTACAGTGTGATTGATTACTGCACATCAGTCACAAGCAATTCAGAACATCCAGCTTGGGCTGAACAATAGCTAGAGGCTTACACAGAGCTTTCAGCCAAGGTCATGGGTTAGTCCTTCCTCACCCCAGCTAGCAACTTCCCTCCTTCCTCAGGCTGGGACTATCTCAGAAAGCATACTTGTTTGCATAGCAAGCGGACAGGAAAACACAGAAACACACCAAACATTTCCACCATGGAAGATCCAACTAAAAAAATCACAGGGATTAGGTAGGAATCACACAGAATCACAGAATGTTAGGGATTGGAAGGGACCTCGAAAGATCATCTAGTCCAATCCCCCTGCCGGGGCAGGATTGCCTAGACCATATCACACAGGAACGCGTCCAGGCGGGTTTTGAATGTCTCCAGAGAAGGAGACTCCACAACCTCTCTGGGCAGCCTGTTCCAGTGTTCGGTCACCCTCACCGTAAAGAAGTTTTTCCTCATATTTAAGTGGAACCTCCTGTGTTCCAGCTTGCACCCATTGCCCCTTGTCCTGTCAAGGGATGTCACTGAGAAGAGCCTGGCTCCATCCTCATGACACTTGCCCTTTACATATTTATAAACATTAATGAGGTCACCCCTCAGTCTCCTCTTCTCCAAGCTAAAGAGACCCAGCTCCCTCAGCCTCTCCTCATAAGGGAGATGTTCCACCCCCTTAATCATCTTCGTGGCTCTGTGCTGGACTCTCTCTAGCAGTTCCCTGTCCTTCTTGAACTGAGGGGCCCAGAACTGGACACAATACTCCAGATGCGGCCTCACCAGGGCAGAGTAGAGGGGGAGGAGAACCTCTCTCGACCTGCTGACCACACCCCTTCTAATACACCCCAGGATGCCATTGGCCTTCTTGGCCACAAGGGCACACTGCTGGCTCATGGTCATCTTGTTGTCCACTAGGACCCCCAGGTCCCTTTCCCCTACGCTGCTCTCCAACAGGTCTGTCCCCAACTTGTACTGGTACATGGGGTTGTTCTTGCCCAGATGCAGGACTCTACACTTGCCCTTGTTATATTTCATTAAATTTCTCCCCGCCCAACTCTCCAGCCTGTCCAGGTCTCTCTGAATGGCTGCGCAGCCTTCCGGCGCGTCAGCCACTCCTCCCAGTTTTGTGTCATCAGCGAACTTGCTGACAGCGCACTCTAATCCCTCATCCAAGTCATTAATGAATATATTGAATAGAACTGGTCCCAGTACCGACCCTTGAGGGACTCCGCTAGACACAGACCTCCAACTGGACTCTGTCCCATTGACCACCACTCTCTGGCTTCTTTCCTTCAGCCAGTTCACAATCCACCTCACTACCCGATCATCCAGACCACACTTCCCCAGTTTAGCTGCGAGGATGCTGTGGGAGACCGTGTCAAACGCTTTACTGAAATCAAGATAGACCACATCCACAGCTTTTCCATCATCTATCCACCGGGTTACATCCTCATAAAAGGCTCTCAAGTTGGAAAATCCCTCCCATTTCAGACAGAGGAGGTAGAGCACAAAGACAGCAGGTTTCTAGGAGTGAAGAAATGTACTCAGAGAAACAGGGCTTTCCTAAGGAAAGTGCAATTCAAGGAGCTGTTTTAAAAAAAAAACCTGTTCATGGGACAACTCTAAAGTAAAATCTAAAGGCTTGGACAGTCACAGACTCTGCAGTTCAGGTCATCATCACGTGGTTGCCATTAAGTTTGCAGTAATATCCTTTACTACCCTGGTAACACTGTATGGAAGGGAAGGGGCAAAAAGCATATTTGCAGAAAAAATAATGAGATCTTTATAAACTTCAAAACATTCATCATCTTCTGCCATTCTTTCATTCCTCATAAGTGACCCTCATCATTTTTACTGCCGTCCTACCGATCACCTTGTAATTTTTACCTTTATGCAATTAGTGATGAACGTTTGCTGGCTTAAGCATTTCTCAAATCACCAATAACAGAAGAAAAATTAAGATGCAGCCTGTAACAGAAGGACAAACACACCCTGAGGTGTATGTATCTTTATGCAGAGCAACTGCTGTCTTCCCCACATAATCTTATATTAACCTACTGCTCAGGACTGCTGAGCACCAGAATACATCTGAAATGGAGAGACTCCTTAATTAAAACCTGACTTTTGATAAAAAATATAACTACTACAGCCAAGTCTTTGAAAAAAAATCTATATGACACCCTTTAACTCAGTGGTTTAGGCTTCAGAAGCAACAGGACTTTGAATGATTCTTTTGTATCTTCCACCCCTACGTTGCACGCTTTACCATACAGCCTGGCTGATGTTTGCAATACTTTGATTGCTGCCCTACCACGCTCTGAAGGGGTAATCTGCTTCAAAAGCTGCATAAATTGATTGGCCTGACTTTAGTTACATTAAAAAAAAGTTGAGAGTTTGCTCTGGTGGTTCGTAATGTTGCCAGAACCCTCAAAGGAATTTACAACCTCATTATGCACAAATGGGAATACATTATTCGATGTATTGCTAATGTTACAATAGTGTTGAATAATAGAGCTTTTTAGTATTTGAAAAGCTCTTCTGCAGCACCTTTTGAAGGTAGTTGATAAAATACAGTCAGGTAAAGCCAATTATTGACTTTAACAAAGCTGTTATACTACTCTATGCATTTTTAAGCACCATTTTTGTGGTTAGAATTAACACAGAAGTCTGAAAAAGTTCTCTTAAAATAAGAATAAATGAGAGAAAATGGAGGAATGGTGGTTAAACCCTCAGCTGCGTGCCTTCCGCGTACAGCTCAGGCATACAGGCTTTGAAATGCTGCATACAAGAGAATTGTGCAATTTATTGTGTCCTGGAGATACACCAAAGATGTTCTCCAAAAGAAAGGGTGAGTAGAGGTGATCCGGAAAGGGCTTTTAATCTGTGTGATAAATTGCCAAATGCCCTTACATTTAATGAGTCCCATCAACGCAGTGCTGGAATAGCAGAAATAAATAAATAAACATATAAAGCCCTATGAAAAAAACTAGTGTAAACAATTACATGAATTAATAATAAGAATCCTATTAATGCCTGCATAATTTAGAGAAGTTAATGAAGCCAATTTTAAGTTTTGGTAATGTGTGTTTGGTGCTTTGAAGTCTAATTTTCTAAAGAGGTCTTAATGGTCCTTTTGCATTTTTATTCCCCCCAGCCACCCCCCATTTAAGGAATGAGCTCTTCTGGAAAGAAGCATGAAATTTAATGGAAAATTGTGTTTTCTGCAGGATTTTAGAAATGTATTGTGAATCTCTCTTTCCTGTAGAATACCCAGTGGCTTAAAGAAACAAACCTATGAGAAGCAGAGCCATCATTTACATCCGTAACAATGGAGAAAAATGTCCATACGACCCTTGGAAACCCAGTAGAAGAATCTATTGTTTCCAGTATTCAGATGCTATTACTGTCATTTTATTGAAATAAAAACCCTTGAGGAGCAGCTGCATATTTGGCCAAATGTTAAAGAAATATTCAAAGGGGAGCCATCATGTATGTACATATTTTCAGGAGAAGATTTTTACATGTTAGCACCTTTATGTAGGAAAACAGACCCATCTTGACCTGCATTGAAGAAATGAGGTCATGAGTTAAAATTCTGCTACACTTCTTTCTAAGCAGCAGATACTATTTGTGCATTTCCAAGAAATAAGTCCTGGTCACTTGATGGTTAAAAAAATTAAGAGAGTACGTTGTGAGCAGAAAATCAGAGTCATGAACAAGAGGCATCTATACATCATCAGAAATAATGAAACCCAAGTCTTAGGTATTCTACAGTAGAGAAATGAGAAAAATGTGGTGTTTGGCAACAACATCTGTTTGCAGAAAATATTTGTTGTAATTTTCAGGTACTGTCTGGCAAATCCACTTTTGCCCCAGCTCCAGGAACAACTTCTGTAGTCAGCAATTGTGAATAACTGGGAGTTAACGTACTGATCAGTGTCTGGGATAAAATCTTGATCCCTGCATCATCAATGTCTAAAGCTCCCGTTGGCCTCAGCAAGTTCATGAAGTTGGACCCTATCCTCGCCTCCCACAAACAGGATTTATATGTCTGATCATGTGTCTCCCTATAAAATTCATTTAGTGAAGTAGTTTCCAGATTACAGTGAAAGGGACAGTCTCACCCTCTGCTTCACCTAGCTGAGCTGAGATCCAGGCTCCTAAGTTTGTTCCACGTCTAGTGAGGACAGAAAGGCACATACCTCCAGGCTAAAACAGAAGTCTGCAGGTAGGTAATGTGCAGTTCGGTAATGCGAGGGCCTTGCAGGATACCATTTGCTCTGTGGCTCTGTGAAGTGTTTACCCACTGTCTATAAATAATTCTTTAAAACTGGTTGTTTACAGCTGACACCCAGGCTGTCAGAAACTAGAGGTTTGACTTCAGCTCCAGTAGCAAGTGGGTTTTTTATTAAGGGTCTGCACTGAGGCAGTGCTGATTCAGTCTGGCAAATGTTCCTGCACATCACCTTTAATCATCCTGGTATTTACAGTACATTTATAACCTCGGTTTTTCACCTCATTTCTGAATAGGGGGATTCAGTTTTTTTGGGGCAATCCTCTTGGCACGTCTCACCCAGCAGCATATTTGCAAGAGGTCACTTTTGTTTTGCCCAATTAATTTTGGGCACTTTTACCTGAGAAAATTCTTGCATATGGCACAAGCTTCTTTTATTTACCTTTTCTTAAGTAAACTATGGTCTGAAAACAACAAAAAAAAAAGATTTAATTTGAACTGTCAACGATTTACAATAGCTATGCTGGAAGAGTGCCAGAGACAAATGAAGAGAGAAACAGGTTATCCTGTATGGCACTGGGCTTCATGATATGACTCTGCAGAAATAAAATGCCTTTTAAAAGCTCCTGGTGATGTCTGTTTTAAGTTGCAGTGCAACTGCCAGTGATGTTACCAGCTGACATCAATCACAGACCTACACTTTAGCAAGGGAAGAATTAACAGATACGTATTCTCTTAAAAGCACAGAGCAATGATAATTTTTTTGCTGCTCTTTTCTCCTCCTCAAGTGGTATACTGAGTTATGCTTTGAAATTCTTATCTTCCATTCGGTAAGCATATCAGATCCCTTCCGTTTTGCAGTGCAGCAAATGGTAATTATTTATCTGTTATGAGAATGTATCTAAGAAAATATAAGATACGAGAAATGGCTGATGAGCAACCCATCTACGGCGAGGGCTGCATACTTACATCTATATTTAGACTTCAAGCTAAACTAATAAAAATAAGTAAGTAAAAGTAAGGTAGAACCTGTTTTATGTGCTCAATACATTGAACGCAACAATGCTCAAACTCACCTAAAAAGCTATGCATCATGTTCAGTCCAATCACACACGAGAGAGTAAACGTTTTAGGTTTAAGTGATTTTCATCAAAGATAGTAAATACTACAGAGAAATATCTGAGAACTATTTCAGTGAAACTTGTTTTTAAATGAGGTATTCCAACTTTCTGTTCTGTGAGGCCAGTGGAGAGAAAGCCTGACCATGAAAGCTGGTGTAAGAGAGTAGCAAGCACCAAGTGCCTTAAGAAGTTGACTCTGCAGCTGGATACTGGTGAACCCTTTGTCTTTCTGGCTGGAGTTGGAAAATTAAAGTCAATCTATCTTCCAGTGGTCAGCATTTCCAATTAGCTACATTTGCAGAGGTGTTCAGCCAGAAGAGAAGAGTTTATGTTGCACTTGTGGCTCTATACTTATCTCAGTCTGAGCCAGGCTACAGCACTCTAGTATTGTTACAAGTCTCTCAAAAAACTACTCCTGATCACCTGTATTCAACCCTAGTTCCCTAAAAACTGAATATACCTTTCCAAAGAGTCACAACACTATTTACCTTGTTCAACTGCAAACCAGATACTAGAGCTCTCCATATCCTCTAAGGGATGAAATTTAATTCAAAAGGATTCAGACTCATCCCAGCTCTCCTCCTTCATTTCAGCAATATTTTTCTCAGTTGCTTGCGAAAGCATAAGCTCATTATATGCTGTCCAACACTCATTGGAAGATTATAACGTATTAATTTTCAAACCTAATATTGCATTTCTTCCTTGTGATAAAGTTTCTCAGAACAGAGAGCTAGAAATTACTTTAGAGTGGCAATTTATAAAGAACATTAGTCTGGCAAAGCAGATCTGAAGAGTTTGTTGCTAATTATTTCCATAAATGAGCTTTACAGGAAATTCTGATAGGAAGTTCCAATAATCAAGCAATTTATGCCAAAATAAGGTCTGGTGTGCTCCACCTTCAGATACTGCATTTATTCCATTAAGATCTATAGACATTTGTGAATATCACTAGAGTCCTAAAGTAACAATGAACGTTTATTTTATTATCCAATTTATAAAGTACACACATTGTGTGCTTGTGTTTGGATTCTGTGTAATTGTGCCTTATACCAAAAGGAGTTTTATCACATTAGGTGGACTGTGTTATGCATCTGTGATCAATTCTAAGCATTATTTCACAGCTCAGTGCTTTGAGCACAATAAGGAGAAGCTAAAGGCTTTGGCTATCATTTTGCATATGCATTAAAGTTGACCTGGAAAAGAGCGCAGCCTTTAATAATGTCTTGCAACTTTTAGGTTGCTCATGACAGAACGAACAATCATTCTGGGATGCATCATCTTCCCTCAGTATCAGCTTTCCAAACCTCAGAATTACAAGATCAAAGTGGCAGGAAAGAAAACTTCACACACGTCACACAGGCTCAGCCAGAACCCTGAACCACACATGTACCCTACTTTCAAAATGTACAGGCATTCACTACCTCCATTTGAGTCTGAATTATGCAAAGCTCTAAGATAGCAAACCAGGAATGAACATTTGAACACTACTGAACCCATCACATGCTTCATATATGGGCTCAAACATCGTGCTCCTATCTCATATAGCTATATATATATACCAAATAGAAAGATCTCTGTGAAGAGCCACCCTGCCGGTCTTTGACTAGCCCTTATCCCAAAGCAGAAGAGCTGTAAAAGTGACATTTCTGAAGCACGGTTCATGTTGAAATGCCAGCTGCAATGTGGCACTAAGCACCTGGTGATAGGCAGTGCTGTTATCCTGGAGGCAGCAGCCCTGCTGATTCCTTCCTGGAGCTTCCCAGACGTGAGGATCTGAGGGCACTGATCTCATTGAGGATAGCACTTTAAATATTTTCTAATGAAACATGAGATTTTTTGCCAGTCAGGGCTGTAATCATATTCTTAGTTCAATGTCACTAGGAAAAAGAGTATTTCCACAGTTCAGTCTTTTGGGTTAATTAAGAAAAATTAATAGATTACATCTATTATTCATTTGCAAGGCTTAATATTTTTGTCTTCAGTGATGCAGCCCAGATAGCTTCAAACAAAGCAAGCATGAAAGAACAAAACAAAGAAAGAAAGAACTGCTGAGACCCATTAGTATCCCCTCTTCACACCCCATACATGCACATATGCCCACTGACAGGTAGGAATTGGAAATCATGGAAAACCACCCAACTGCAGCTCTTTCTGGCCTATTTCATACATCTTCCCTAAGCTGCAGTCTACGTGGTCCCCTCCACCAGCTTATCCAAGAAACTCAGGGCATCTAAAAGGAGAAATAATAAACCATCCACTTTTATCTTTCCCTTCTCACTCTACAGGAGAAATGGCCTAATTTACAGTGTGTCCATTTGTGTGCTCAACTGAGCCAGCTGAGGAGGTTATATGTGGGATGAAATTACTCATGTAAATCAAAAACTGAGGAAACAAATTTCCTTTAATTCTGGGAAGAGCTGATATTCTCTTTATTTTACATGGCTTATGGAAAAAATTGTATTTCCTACAGTCTCGAACCTCCCACAGTAAAAAGTAGCTTCTCACCTCTTTGGGATGCAGCTGGTTGGAAGATGTTAGTCATGAATGGAGAAGCAATCCCAAAGCCAGTCAATAAAGCTTTTAAAGCAGAGGGGTTGAGAGCTTGGACTGATCTGTCTACTCAACAGAGAGTCAGCACAGGGAACGAAGAAGCAGGGTGATGTCCATAATGACATACATTGCTATGTGGACTGGCACTCCACTTGTAGATTTTTCAGGCTATTCGGCTTCATTCCTGTATATAATGCTCTGTAATAATATTATGAATCACGAATCGGGTTGGCCAGGTGTATGTCCAATAGCTTGGGTTGCAACCTATCGACTGGTTGTGGATGAAGCTTAAAAATTAGCTGCCAGAGAGCACTTCCTACAAAGGCACAGAGCAGCTCCGCTCAATGGAGTGCAATTAAAAGAAGAGGCCGTCATGCTGCTGTAGAAAGCATCAGTTGTGCATTCATCAGTCCTCTGGCAGAGTCCCTTCGTTCCTGCCAAGGCTCCCTCTGTGCCTCTCTGTCTGCTTGGATTGCTGCGCAGGAATGTAAGTCAGCTAACAAACAACGAATTTAAGGGCTAACGAGCAGTGCTTTGTTGAATGCTCCTTTTGATATAGGTTCAACCATGGTCAAATTTGCTCACAAACAAAGCTGAAGGGCTAGTAAACACACTGGAGAGAAGAAGAACATTGTAGTAACCTATAATATCAGGACACATGGAAACTTGCAATTATTTAATGCTTTGGAGTGAATTAGCAGAGAGAAAACTAGTGTAAAAGGGCACCTAGGAAATTTTGATAGATCACACAGAAGTCTGGTGATATTGTTCTGATATTTCAAACAAGTGTGACATAACTGTGTTGTCATTGCCAGGAAGTGCTTTGTGGGATTTTAGGACATCTCCCTCCCCACGACCACCACTCCCCGCCCCCCCCCAAAAAAAAAGGAAAAAGGAGCAATAATTTCAGTAGGACACCTCAACTTCTGCTCGTTGTAGATTGACACCTGATCTTTGAGATGTTACTTTCTTTTAAAGCCATAAGGCAACCATCACCACAACTGCTAGGTGAAATACATAATCCAAGCATCTTTTAAAAAACTGAAAGGAGCTGAAATACAGAACCTTGTCCAGTGCTTCCTGAAGGAGGGCAAGAACTTTATAAGAAGTTGAGGAACTGAAAATCTTCATTTTCTGTAGTTCAGAGAAAAGTTTGTTTGTTTTTTTTTTTATCATGGAGTTCTCTTGTAAGAAATTCAACCTTACACAGCTGAAAGGGTGTTAAATCTTGGTTTTCAGCAGGAATTCAAGAACCAGCTACTGACCACTTGTTTTATTTATTTAACCTTCATAGGAAGACATGCAGGGCTGAAGCCATTGCAGCTGTGCCTACAAAGGTACATCATTCATGAGCTTTCTGTAACTGACACTAGTACAAGGTGCACGGAGTATCACGGTTGTTAGAGATAGTGAGAAACAGACAAAGCTGATTTCAAAGTTATTTTCTTCATTTCATCATGGAGACAGAGTAATCATTTTCTTTCCCTTTCGTGTACTGAAAATAAGTTTTCATAAGAGTTTTTAGCAGCTAATCCACATTTTATTACTCTCTTCACTAACTCTGAGGAAATATGTAGCTTATTTTAGTGAAAATTCACTGTAGATTATGGAAGCTTGAAGGTTATATGATGAAACCCAAAACCGGACTCAGTGCTGGAGACTTTCCACTTCTTCAAATGAAAGGCGTGCCAAGCTCACAAATATTCCTACAAAGGCAGCCAAGCAAGTGCAGGATAATACAGCACCTGAGTTTTGGTTGTCACAAATAATTAAAACCCCAATCCAAGTAGACTTTTGTTCACGTAAAAAAACAAACATCAGTTGGAAAAAAGCTCACAAAACCTCTGTTACACTTCTCATTTTTCTACCTGCTTTCCCAGAGCACCTTTTGGGGTACAAAGAACAGCTGAAGTAATGTACCTCCTCTATCCTACACTGAAATGAGTTGGACAAAATGTGTACACAGCATTTTAAAAAGCATTCAATGGATATTCAGTGTAACTGCATACTTGGTCACATTCATTCAGATGAAATAAGAAATACGTAAAGTAAAGCTACTGTGTTCCTCTGGAGATCACATCTTTTGTGCAGACTGCAACACGCTTCAGGAGATATTCGTTGTAGCTTTTGCTTAGGACTGGCCCCACTATGACAGTTCAACTGCGTAGTCTAGTTTATTTGCTCTAGAAAATAGTCTACCAAGTCTGACCCAGTAATACAGATTACAGCCATTTACATATGTTTGAAATACTGCTTAAAAAGGTAAAGAGAAAACTTAGTGGGTCTCTCTATAGCATGTAATCAGTAGAGTATGTACAGTATACTAGAGTATACTGATACTGATACTCTGCAGATACTCTACTGATACTCATAATCTACAGTGTGAAGAGAGACAATCCATTCATCATAGAGCAGATTATTATTTATAAAAAACAGTCCAGTTCTGTAGCCTTCCATTATCTAGGTTAGAACACATCAGTGAACCAATAGACATGGCTGGGGAATCCAGATGTGCCTTTCTTTACCAGAGCAAAGCCTGCCTGCTCTGCACCCTCAGATACACAGTTAAGCCCCATCTTGAATAAAGACAAGCTCAATAGATGTAGGGAAGCTACTGTCCCTGTGTTAGGGCCTTTGGTAGTATTTAAAGGTGTGGACTTTTGAAGTTGCATTGACACATCCCTAGCTATAAGAAAAAAGATGTTATAAAGAATTAATATAGTGATCATGTAAATGCACATTCCAAAGCAGTCTGTGGTACAAAAGAGTTCCTTCATAATTACCTATTTTAACAAATGAAGATTTTTATATTTAATCTGAATCCCATGGTATGTATTATTCATTCTTACAGTCACATACTACTTGGTATTTAATTCCTTCACTGTGTGACTGAAGCACTGTCAGTGTCAGTGAAGCACTGAGGATCTATGGCCATTCAACCAAAGTTACACATTGCGCTGGTGAGACGATTTAAATACGTAACAGTAGGTACCTGGGTACCCAAGCCCTCTGGTCTAGCCAACATGAAGCCATAAGCTGTGCTAAAGTAAAGGGCAGAATCCCAGGTGGGAGACCCAGTCTCCAGGAGGCAGATGGGACGCTTTCTCATTAGGTCGCTTCTAAGTTATCGCTTGTGTTACTTGTTCTTCATACAGAAAAACTGCAACATATTTCAGGCTAAAAAAAATATTTGAGCACTGCAAAGCACTTGGGAAGCATAATACAAGATACAAAGAGAAATATGACAAGTACTAATTGCTTTTCTGTGTGTCATTTCTTTTATTTCTGAGGATACCACAATTTTGTTAGCTAAGACTTAGGAGATGGCCATATTGCATCTTATTTTGTATTTGCAAAGAAAGCACACATGGGTCCTTAGAGTGAGGTCCTTTACATCAGCTAAGGTAAAATCACTCCCTAACCTGCAAGAGGCTGATGACTTCCAAACCAAGGAACAGCACACCGAAAACAGAAATCATTTTTAAGTTGTCATTTTAGTCTGGTGTCCTTTGTGAGCTTGATACCACTTAGAGTTTCATTTCACATGTTTTTAAAATGTAAGGGTTCTCTTAGTAAAAAAAACACCACGTTTTCCTAAAGCATGCAGGGATGCAGACTTCTAGGACTGGTCTGTATGCAGAGCTTCTCACTGGGATGAGCAGGGAGGAAGGGTCGGACTCAGGGCTCCCACCCCACACTCACCCTTCTCCCCATGGGAACTCATCCACTGACACATTGCACTCCTCTGCGCCCTCTCCATCTCTTTCCTCTTTCAATGCTCTTTATAAATGCTGTCATTTCCTGGTAACTCACCATGATATTTGTGCTGTTTTTACCATTTTGTTTACATTTAAACTTCCTCTTCTTTATAATTCCCTGGACATATTTACATTCACATCGAAGAGTAACCCCCCTGGGTGCAGCGCAGCACCGGAGGGCTTCCTGACGGGGGGGAGCAGCTCATTGCCGTTCTATTTTAAACTAGATGTTTGTTAGTTATCTCCAAGATAACATCAGACCCTGACTTACATGGATCAAGGAGAAAAATCCAGTTCTCCTTCGTTAAAAGTGTTTGCCCTATTCTGCCTGAAGCCAATATACAGTAGACATAAATTTCAGAGCTAATGAATAGTATCTCAAGGAGCCGAGCTTTAGCAGGGAGCATTGCTAGAGTTCTGTCATAAAAGTCATTTCTGTCCTTGCTGAATCCAGGATAAACAGAGGTTTTAAATGCTGGAAGAGTGTCAAGGGTTTTATAAAGCTGCCACCATTTATTTACTTGTGCAGCAGAGTTTGAAAGAGTCTAAAAGAGCGTATGCTTGTAAATTACTCTGCGGAGTGGGGGACCACAAGATGTGTGACTGTTCTGTGTAATTAAGAGTGAATCAAGGAAACTATTAATAACATGAGACCTGTGTTATTAATACCTCATGTTATTTCTGGTGTTAAACAGGCAGTATCTTCAACTTCACATCTTCAGCTCCACAGATCCATTTGTGGCCTTAGCTCTGCTCACCAGAGATACCTCTGAGCAGATCACACGGCTTCATGCACAGCACAGAAAGAATAACCAGTGCATCTGTCTGACAGAACAAACTCTGATTTTTAAATATGGATCATCTCATTTAATTCCAAGTTGGGAGCACAAAAAGTAACTGAAAACTGATAATCGGAGTGTAAAGAAAGCACAGATTAATGTCAGGCGAGAACAGAAAAACCCTAGTGATGCTTGCCAGATTTTCTATTCCTGGTCTGTCTTTGTACAGTATATAACCAACTATGTAAGATGTCTAAAACACAGAGCTTTGGCAAATAAAAGACTTTCCACTTACAATTTTCCCACTCTTCCTTCTCCTTGTAGTTATATATCCTATAAGAAGAACATTTACTCATCCGTGTTCCAACAAGTGCTGTGCATTAGATACAGCTATATATATCCTTAACATGTCAATCCTTGAAGTTCTGTACATCACACAGATTTTTATTACAGGAGCCCAGCTCCACAGTTCTTACACTAATTGTTCCCTCACTACAATCCATGAAGATCTGCCAGGGTTAACACTTACAGGTAAAACAACAGACTATTGGTCTCTATGAGAGCTTCAGTCAGATGACAGACAGAAAGTTTGCTCTGCAACGTGGTCCTCTTGGCAGGACCCTAGCTAGAGGATGCTCTGCTATGAAGGATGAGCCAGAGTCTTTGCTTTAGATAACCACTGAATTAAAAAAAAAATCTCTAAAGCAGAACTTGAATATGCCTATCATGTTCTGGTAGTGATTAGTAAATATTTTGCCAAACAGATGTTTGTTTGATTATTAGTGTAGGAGGAATAGGTGTCCAGAGACAGCTCTGGACTCTTTTTTATAAGTGTCAGGATGGTGCTTGCCTGCAGCCTCCGAATCGGGCACCTGACACACAGTGAGCAGAGCAAGGCACCTCCGTACTCGGCATGCGGGCTACCGTGCAGCCCCATCTGAGGCACCTCCCCTCCTTACTCTGTGAAGGCACCAAGCACCAGAAATGCAGCATCCCACGCCTCGTGCCAGGCTCTGGGCTCCATAGCCATGGGTCAGCCATTACAACACCCCAGACTTTATGGGCCCCAGTCTTAAATGCTCTCTTGGAGAACGGAGCAGAGTTCACCCAACAGAGTTTCCCCCTTCCCTTGTGAAGACTGGTGTGAGCTCATCCTTGTTGTTGCAGTCTCGGCTCAGACAGCAACAGGAGGTGAACCAGGTATTTCCCTACCTAGGATGTGAGCCTTTATTGAGGGTCACGTTTTGAGCCCATCTGCTCACACTTAGGAACCGACAGAACATCAGTATGTCATCCCTGGGCTGGTGACAGAAAGGTCACACGAAGTGCTGAGCGCCAGCTGCAAGGTACAGCTCTAGCTCAGCCTTTGATTTATCTTGTCCCAGCAGAAGCACTAGGGAGCACTTCATAGTGCAGCAACATACTTCTTATCTTAACTTGTGGCACAAGCTGGTGAGTTCAGAGAACTTAGGGAAAAAACCCAGCTACCTGATAGATTTTCCTCAGGATTATAAAATTCTAATTAAGATTTTCAATGAAGTTATTAAAAGTATGGGTTAAGCTGAAGTCCTTGTCACCAAACATAACAGAGTATTAAAACATTACACAATGAAGCATAAACAACAATGTGCTTCATTTGTCCATTTACTTTACAGTCAGCTGAAAGAGTATTTAGGTCATTACATTTAAAATGCCATTGCATTAACTCATCTCTCAAACAACACAGTATCCAGAGTTAGCAGATCTGCTAGGTTTCCTAATGCCTCCCTGGAAAGATAAAGAAGTTCTGATTACTATGACAAAATACTTAATAGAAAAGTTGTTCGTAGATATTCTGGTGGCTTCTAAATAGATGTGTTATGTCGAGCCACAGTTGAACTCTGTGCGATGGAGAGAACTGGTGTAAATTGATCGGAGTTAAGGAAGAGGCAGACGGATACTGGGAGCGCAGCTGTCTGCGTTGGTGACTGATAGCGGGGATAGTGATGAGGGGCAAAGAGGTTTGGCTGATGTCAGAAACGTGATTTCAGGATCTCAAATTTGAAAAACGATCTCAAAGGAAACACAGCCAAGACCTGGAATAAGAGAGGAAAGATTACAGAAGAGCATGAGAGAGAAAAGATAACAAACGCCAAGTATGAAAGAGAGAGAGGTGCCTGCACAGAGCCTCTCCAGCACGAGCTGAAAGTGCAGTGCAGTGCTGGGAGCTACCCCCAGGAGCCCAACGGTGTGTATGTACAGCTGTTAGCATTGACAACACTCTGAAATTTAGACTGCAAGGGAAAAAAAACATAAAAATAATAAAGTTCTTGAAAATACGTTTTATAAACCAGAGACAAATCCAAGATTTAGATGTATGTCAGGACTGGATCGGAAAATAATTCAGAAGAGATTGTCCTGTCTGCATTACACTTGTCTACTTTTGAGTTTTGCTCCATCAAACGTGCCAGCAAGGACTCTTACTCCTAGTTCAAAAATATTTTAAACTGGGAGATTTCTTTGCCCAGATCAGGTCTCTCTACCTGACTTGTTTCCTCAGGACTTCCAAGCTTCTGCAGAACAGATTTGTATCTTACAATATTGCAGTTTACAATGTACACAAGTAAAAACCACTGCTACTGGTAAACGGAGTGAGAAAACTAATAATATCAGTACTGATTTCCATGAATATGTGTACATATAGTATGTGAACCAAAATTTTAACTTTGAGAAAAAAGATGTAATGTGCTTAAATGTAGGTAAAGCTGAGCGTACACAGGGCACGGAGCACCACTGCCCTTGAGGTCCACAGGCATCTGCTGTGTCATACAGTCCAGTCTACCAGCAGTCCAGCAAAGCCCTTAAGTTAATGTTTGCTAGCTACTAAAACATCTTTAAAATCATGTCCCCAGCCATCAGCAGCAGTTACAGGGAATATCCACCTTTTAGCAGTTGCAGTCACTGAATGGGTTTTTTTGTCCTGTTTTTCCTTTAATTCCTTCAGTATTTTCTGTATGTGCCTTATTAGGTACTGGCATTGACTAGTAAATATTTTGCCAAACAGATGTTTGTTTGATTAAAATTATGGGGGAACTAGATTGATTTCTGTGCTCATGACTGTATACTGTAAATAACTTCTCTGCTTTTGAATAAATTAAAAATAGCAGATGTACAGTAATAAGTCGATAAGGCTAGAAATGTCTGCAGTGACTCACCTGACAATCAGCACATTCAAATCTGCTATGGAGAAAAACAAACCCTTTGAGCCAACCGGACCTTACTGCAGATTATCTGAAGGCTTTAGCTGGCCTGTCATTGTCTGTGCAATCCAAGCTTTTCTTTCCCCATATGTCTGGCTGTCTGCAGATAGACCATATGGAATCACAGCAAACTGCAGTAATGGAAGGACCATCACTATCTGGGATGATACGCAAAAGGGTCAGACAGGCTTTGCCTGCTCTTTGTGACAACAGTTTTACCTGTAAGGTGCTACTTGATTGTTTTCCATAAAACAGACAATAATTCACAAAGCCATTCTTTACTCTCCAATAGAACATAAAGAGTCCTTAGTACAAGTTAAGATTTATTTACAAATAAATAAAATCTTCCATCCTTTTTATTTTTAGAAGTAAATTTCTTTTACTATAGACTGCTGACATACTGCATTTCTGTTCTTGCTTCTAAAAACACATAACTATTTCCCGAGTTTATTTTCCTATTAGGCTTTGAAGGTAGTGAACACATTCCATGTAATACATCTTTAAAAATATCATTTTATGTCATATTTGGAGCCTGAAGAGTGGATTACATAGGAGAAATGAATACAGTAGACAGAGAAGTTGGAGAAGGATTCAAGTCACATTTCAAAACTAAAATCCCCAAATTGGATTTTAAAGCCCCAGTCTCAGGGAGGAGTTGCCGTGCAATTTTATTTCTGTCCTCGTCAGGGCCAAGGATCAGAACACAATCCAAAGAAAATACAAGTTGCAAAGATTCTTTCCTCAAAACACAGCCTGAGTTGAAACTATATCCTATGCAGAGATAGTATGATTAGGGAGAACTACACAGTGCTGGACTGTCAAGGCAGTACAGCAACTGGATCAGTGTTACATTACTGCCACAGACCCAGAGACGTCCCTGGTTATTTACGGGAAGGTGGCTGGTTCTGCATGAGGATAACATACTGCATTAATGGACAAATCCGTGTTTCCTTCCAGGGCAAAATTCCTTTCGATGCTAAAGGGAACTTTACCAGAAACACAAAATGTAGCTAAAGAAAACTGTTTTCTGTAGCATTTGCAGGGAGAGCCTGGTGAAACCCCTTGTGTCTTACCCAAATGTGATTACATTATATTGCCTGCCTATGTTGAGTGGTTATTAATCACTTTTAAAGCCAATTTGTGAACTTGGCTTACAACATCTTTGCTGTTCTTACAACATCTTTGCTGTTCTCCTTGGCTTTGTTTAAATTGATAAAAAATACAGTGAAAAACATTACCAAACCAGATGTTGTATTCTTTTTGAAACTAGCATGAAAACTCGAACTACCTTGCTTCATATAGGAAACTTTACATGCAATTTTATTTTCACCCATTTAATCACAAGCTTCTGTTTCCATAGTTAAACAAAACCAGACACCAAAAGGAGCATCTTCTAATTTTTAAAATCCCCATTCTCCTGCCAAACATTTGGTTTAGCTCAATCACACAGAATAGCTCCAGGGTTTTCACTGCATAAATAGGAGTACGATATTAAGTGACAAATGACTAAAAAATAATATCTTAAGTCTGATCATTCAAAGTTAAGTTTCCTCCAAACTACAATACTTTCTTACAAGTTTCTGAGATGCAGTTTAGAAGTATTTCTGGATTTGTTCAAAATGTTTCATATGCCTCCATAACCAAACATTTTCTTCGACTACAGTGAAACAAACAGGAGAATCAAATCAACTTCATTATATTTATTTTATTTCATAACCTCTGGGCCAGATTCAATAAAAGCTCTATCTGATTTTAGTCTGTGTGACAGAACATTAAAAAGACATGGTATTTATTTTATTTAGCACTCACTACTTTTTGAGCAACAAATGATAACTTCCTGCTGACTCTTGTTTACTATGACTTATTCATGGGAATTGTGCTTTAAATAGCTGAAGTCCATAGGATGTCAAAATCTGGAGCTGGGACTGGAATGCACACAGATCTTATTAATTAACAAGGCCTGGGAAAATAAATGGGATAGAGAAAATATATTTGGGCTCTGGATTCAGCATGAGAACAGAGTCAGCATTCAGATTCAAAGCCAAATCAGAGCTAACATTCAAGTATGCACGGAATGAGGTCCCTAGCAGTGGTTATTGTAAGATTCCTACTCTGAGAGAAATCTCCTGATACTGCCTTCATTTCTAGCCAACTCAGAGCAACGTCCTTGATTTCTTTGTCTCTTTATTAACCCAGTTTTAGACCCAGGGACTGATATTCCACTCTTGCAAATTGGAACCATTCACCTAAGCTGATCAGGCTCTCTTTGGGAAGACAGTTCCCAAGGAGAAGAGATGCTGTTGCAAGTCGTCTGCGCATCACTAAGCGCTGTGCTGCTTCTGGAGCTGGGCACGAAGCAAGGAGCTTGTCTCATGACAAGTAGCTCTCTGCTACTTGAGCCCTTTTTTTCATACAAGAGATAAAACTGAGCACACTCTGTCCACTTGCAGCAATAAAAAATGAGAAAGCCTTGAATCTTGCCCCAGCTTCATCTTAAACTACATTTTGTCCACCTGCATATGTCCTTTCTCCTGGTTAATGCTTATTGCAACATTTTGCAAGCACTGCCAAACGAATGAATAGAGGATATCTTACACTCACGATATGGCTGGGTTTTGTTTGCAAAAGAAATGATTCTTCCTTCAATAAAAGCCAGAAGAAAATGTAAATGCTCATTGTACTAACTGTCCTGCACGGCCTCGGTGACTCTTCCCTGGAGAATGGGCTGATAATCTCTGGGTTTTTTAATCAGATTTCCAAAGTATTTGCACAGCTTTGATGCACGTGAACATATGTGGGAGCTCTGTGCATCACTCCCAGCAGACAGTCCTCTACGTCCCCACTTCTCCCAGTAATTTACCTTTCTGTTTTAGCTTGTGCTCTGGCAAAGGACATGCCTGAGAACGTGCATTTCTGCTTCAACCTCATTCAACAGATTTTCTTTCCTAGTTTCACCTATACCCAAAATTTGAGGGATATTTATTTTCTTTGCTCTTCTATATGAAGTTTTTTGTTTAAAGAAAGTCACTGTCCTTTTGAAAGCTTGAGGGCGCGTGAAAGCAGTCTCTCTATATTAAGAATCCCCAGTGGGAAACCCATAGTTGCATTTCCTTCTGCATCAGCACCAGGAAAGCAGGAACACAAGGTCACCAACAGCAGCATAGAGCAGATATAACCTATGGTCAGACACTGGCCCCAGGAGGGTCAAATTCAATGCAGGTGATCGCAACAAACACTTTGAGTGCAAAAGTTATATGAAGATTTGTATAGTAACTCAAAGTATTTTCCTTAAATCACATGAGAAATTAAAGATCTCAAGAAAAAGTCTTAAAAGATCTCTTTCAAATTCTCAAAAATATTGTGACTTGAATTCATCAGTGTCTGCCCTTCCCCACACCCATATATATTGTATCTTTCTGGTTTAGTATTCTTTTATATTCTTAATCATTCTTTGAAGTAGGTTGTTTGAATTGTATTACAAAATTGTTTGTAGAAAAGATACCATTCCATTACTTGCGATATATAATAATGTCAGTTCCTTGTATTGGATTGGATTCCTAGCCCCATTTTTCCTTTCTGAAAAACTATATTCAGTTTGGAAGCCTTTCCATGTGCAGAATTCCCTCCTGGATTAACAAGGCTGATGTCACCGCTGTGCAATTCTGGGTTAAGCCGCAGTAACTCCCCTGATCTCAATAAAGCTTTAACAGCAGAAAACTCCAGTAACGCAATAGTGAGTCACACCCAGGCAGCTCTACATGTGGAAGGGTTCTGGATGTGTCCAAAGAGCAATCAACGAATGCTTTTCATTTTTTACCAAATGCTGGCTGCACTACACTGCAAAACATGGATTCACCATGCCAATGTACACCTAGAAAAAGTACACAAAACAAAAAAACAAAGAGCTGGTTTTGATGTAAATGACCTATACACGTCAGTGAGCTGAAGCTATTTGAGATACCAAGGGTTATCATGGTATGAGGCAGCGAAATTGATTAAATGTTCCTGATTAGATGAAGTCACACCGTAATAATCCTTAATCAAATAGTGTCACATATGGCTTTCTTCTCAGTTTGGTACCTTGGCTATAGGACCATGGGACAGGCTCCAAGTTTTTTATCGAGAACGTGCATGTGATTTCAGCCAAAGAACAAGACAGGAATTCAGTGTTGCACACAGTGTTTGCAGAACCAGGCGATGTCGATTGTACATCAGTTTACATATATGTTAGACTTTCCTCTTCCCATAACCCTCTTGTTTTCCTGTAACAATTCATACTGAGGGACTGCTAACAAAAGAGTGCAGGGAATTTCCCAGCTTTAGAAGCAAAAAACATCAAATTTAATGTGCCCAGCGTGCCCAGCATCATTCTATTTAAAGCACTGGTAAATGAGCCAACAAACTACTGTCCATGAGCATTACATCACATGTTGCCGTGTTTCTCTGAGGCTATATAAAGCTGTAATATGTTCACTAATGAATTGCATGGTATGTTCAGGCCATATGGCACACTGGAATTGTACGGTTCAATGCTCTAGTTACGGGGGTACGTAACAATCAGTATCTGACATCTATATCATCACATGTTTATGAAACGTCTCCCAGGGAGACTACATGTTAAAGTAAACAGTGAATATTTTATTGCTAGCTCTCTTGTGTGCTTGTTACAATTTGGTTTATATATTATTTGTTTATAAAATCATTCGTGCTAATAACCCAAAATGCCAACATATTTTTTATTTTCCTCTATGTCCTAATTTCACTGCTCCTGTGGGAAGAGAGATAAAGTGATTGGCTCCTGTTATTTTGTTTCAAAAGTTCCAGCTGCCGACTAATTACCCTGTTGGAAAAGCAAACACGGCTGTTTCCCATATCTACACTACATTTTCTTATTTCCAAATATGAAACTACAGGAATCCAAGGCAGTTAATATGTCAGGTCTTATTTACATAGCTCTTCAGTTATCATGTGGAGCAGCATCTCTGCCCAACCTTTGGATTATAAAAGGATTTTGCTGAAAGATAAAATGCTGGGGAATGGGTTAAAGTATGTAAATAAATTTAAACAAACACATAAACAAAAAGCAGACCACTTGGACTATCTGTGTGCGTTATTGTAAATGAAACCACAATCTCCTAATACCCCTATGAGGTCTCTCCATTAGCTAATAGCTGGTTTTAAACACAGGCTTATAATAATTCTACCAACTAAATAAACATTTAAAAATGAACACACACACATGTGCATAATCATTCCGATTTACAAGGCAGAAAATGTACCACATTATATTACACTGCCTATTTTTTATTCATTAAATTTTGAACAGTATAAGCCTGCTTGCAACTGTGTGACTCATGATAAAAGTACCCCCTTGAAGTTAAAGCAGCTTTGAGTTCCCTGCTTCCTCACAAGGTGCTGTACTTACAGGAGCTGCCGTGCTGGGAGAGCAGACCTACCTTTAACAGCTGAGGAAATGATAAGCCACGCAGGTCATTATACTGGGCTGGATCTTTCGGGTTCCTGCAGCCATTCATTCTGGGTACAAAAATCCAGGATGTGCTCAATCAGAAAAGCACGAGCGCGCTTTTCTCTTCAGCCCGAGCGCTGCTGCTCTTCCGCTTCTTGTCAATATTTAACTAGTTTGTCAAGTCGGATTATATCTCCTGTCCTAAATCCTACTCCTTTAATTCCAACTAAGTGGGTGTGCTTCCAACGCAGCCTCTTAGTCAAATATTGATAACGTATCAAAGTCATTTGTTTGACCTGAAAGGTTTCTTCCTGAGTGCATTATCATATATATATGGTTGCCAAACCAATGCACCAGAGGAACCAACATGGTAAACAAAGAGCCCTGATGTCTGTGTTCCATAGCAGTATGTGCAGAAATCAGGGACTTAGTTGGATTTTCGGCATTTCTGGATGGTTATTTGCCACAGAATGAAGATGATATAAAAACATCATTCACAGCAACAGGAGGAATTCCAATATATACGTACTTTTCAACAGACTAGTATAAAATCACATGTTTTGTCAGCCTTCTTTTTTAAAGGAGGCTGAAGGAAGTGCTTCCGCAGGGCTGATCCCACCCTCCGATGTGGCCTGCAGCCTCCCTCTCCCTGCAACCACCCCACCACGACCAGAGCTATTTCTGCTGACTGCAAACAAGTCATTTCTGTTTGACTCGCTGAAGATGCAACTACGCACTGCTATGAACAGGCTCGTATGAATTCATTTGTTGTTTCACTTATGCACATTCATTTGCAGGCTAAGTGTGTCTCTTAGGCCCAGGCAATTTGCCAATACCATCCTCAATGGAACAAAATTTTGCTCTCCAAATTTAAAGGCACTAATAATATCAAGCAGCAAAAACAATGATGCAAAGCCCATATGCTATTTCAAGCTACAGTAGTTAACATTAAAAAGACAATTATTACCAGCCCACTGCAATATTTTGTCTCAGGAGGCAGAATTTTTTAAAGAAATGTTGCAATGTCTTGGTTATTTGTTGGGGGGAAAATGCTGACTTTTAACAACAAACTTTGCTTATTCCTAAAAGGGATAGGATGAAAAAAGGCTACGGGATTCAGAATAATATATACAAATATTCCTCATAGATCTCTTCTTCCCTGTCTCCCTTAAAAGGGGTATTTGGAGCCAAAGAGCTTAGTCCAACCAAATTATGTCAGAAAGGAGACTCACACTGCTTCCAAGGAGGTGCAGTCTACCTAGTCGTATTTCCCTGCTAAACTTCTGGAAGTTTGTGGATACTGGGCATTTTCCCATGTCTTTGATAATACAGAACATTTACATCCCTGTAAAGTTATCTAGCCATTATTCATGACTAAGTCAGGTCTCAAAATTTCTATCTACACATGGATGTACACGTTGAGTTCTCATAATAAGTTATCAGGACAAGATCATTATAACTGTGCCTGACCCAAAGGCCTCTGAAGCAAGTGGAGGTTTTCCTGCTCATTCTCCGGGCTTTGGGCTGGTCTGGGCTTCACCCACACACCTACACCACAGGCATGCAGGGTGGCTTACTTCCATTCCCATATCTCTGACTCCGAGACAACAAAACTCTCTGTGTCCAAAAACATCACAAGATGGTTCAAGGTTGATATATAGGGTCTTTTCCAGCGTGACATGATTTCAGATCACCAAAAACTGATAGAAGCTCATATCTGCCATTCAGAGAGATGGCCCCTAACCTTCAGGTTACAGTTATCAGCCAGTGAAATCATCTGTGCAATACAAATGGTTATTCTAGATATAAAGGGATTCTTAACCTAGATAAAATCTCTTGGGCAACTTTATTCCCCACTCCCTCCCCCGGTGCTTCTCTGAAACCCACAGCCTGCACTGAAATAGATGCTAAGCCTCAAACAGACAAAAGCAGTTTTGTAGTTCTAAATCCAAACCATGCACAATTGGTCTCTGAAACTAGTGGAACAAATGCTACTCTCTTGTAGCAAGATATTTTTGTCTTTGATAAATATTAACTGACGTGCAATAGTCATAGCAAAAGCAGCTGACCCATATTTCATAACTAGTGGAGCTATACAATGGGGAAGTTTTCTTTGACAATATCATTAGACGCACTCAGCTGCTGGGAGCTGGGAACTGGATCCCGGTGCAAAACTCCTTCTCAGATCACTGAGTACAAGATCACTGCACGTGGCCTCGAAAGGAGGAAAAGCACGGGAGCTCACTTGACAGAAGATTTTAATGTGGTTCTTTACATCTTTTTAATTCGTTAAAAAAGGAAAAAGGGGAGACATTCCAATTATGTCTTATTAAATGTTATTTTTCACTGAGGAAACTGTGGACTCATCACTATCAGCACATACAATCACAGGGAGGAAGCATATACTGGGGGGGATGAGTTTTGTCACAAGGGTATCATGTGATAGAGCTCACCTAGCTGCTGGGATTACAAGATAACATACATCAATTTGTCATGAGATCATCTTCAGTGCAGTTGAATTGCTATTTTCAAAAAACTATCATTGAATGTAACTTTGGTGAAAATTCTTCAATACCTGAAATCTGCAGATCTGAACAAGAATGCTACACATCTAAAAGTCTTTAGAAAAGACTACATTCTTGAGCCTAGAATGGTTTTCTGTTATGAAGCTAAAACACAATGTTTTCAGAGTTGCGTTGAAGTTTGGGTGTTTTCTGATTTTTTGCTAAGAAACAATTAGATTCAAAGTCTGGAAACAAAAAGAGGAGTGAAGAAAACCTGAAAATAGTAACATTCTGCCTAATATTTTAAACAGCATAAAATACCATGAACCTCAGAAGAAAATACCACAAATTTGGTACAGGAAAATCTTTGCTGACTTAATGCAATTCTGACTGCTTATTAATTATTTATTTATTTAAGTATTGCACGAGCTTCTCCAGCCAAGCTGTTCGGGTTGCCAACATGAATAGCTTCCCACATCTGCTGCCAAGTGATGTCTCCCCTGATGGTATTCAGAGCTGAAGACCAAAAATTTCACATAGAGCAGAATTAGCTCTTTAATAAATGGGTCTGTGGAGCAGTTCAGCCTAGTATAAAGCAGCTGTTTCAGCAGTCATATGGCTTTTAGAAATAGTCTTCAAAACTTGCCTTTGCCACAGCATCCATGTCAAGGAGTTACCCAGTGCTTCCATTGCAAGTCTCCATTTTTGCATTCTTAAAAAATATTTTAAGTGAAATGGAGACCTTGAAGGCTGTATTTATATTGCTTGACATTCTGTGTTGGCTGGGGAATGAGAGTAAATTCTGACCTTTAGATCTCACTGAAGATTTTTTCTCCTTTTCTTGAAACCCATTTATTTATGCATGTTAATGGTTTCACACTTGCATAGAGGCAACTTTTTCCTCGTACACACCGCAAAAAATGTAACTCACAGATTCACATGCATCTTGGACATATCAGTTGAGGTCTTACCATCTTACAATGACTGCTGAGCTAATTCTGCCAAACTCCCATTGCCCCCAGTGGAAATTTCTCCAAAACGAAATGAAAAAAACCTGGGCCATGCTCTGTGTTTAGGAGAAAAATGAACTGTCTTGGTAGCTGCCACATTTGTGTGCCAGAAATTGTTGTGTGGGATTTTAAAAGGTGCTTACTTTTGGCCTCTGTTCCCAGTGAAATCAGTCAGTGATTAAATTTCCATTGACCTCAGCGGGAACAGATTTAAACTCACATTAAGCACTTTAAAATCCAAGAGTGCAGGTTTTACATATTGGACAACATACCTTTCCGAGCACTATTACAAACCTTTTTCTCCATCAAATCTACAGGCAACGCATCTTTTGCAGTAGATGTTGGAAGAGACTGAACAAGTGCAATTGTTTTTCAATGTCACTTAAATAAATTGCGTATAGTGCCACAGGCTGAATAAGAAGAGACAATTTTTGATAAGCTCATAATGTTTTTCTTTGTCTTAGAATGTGCTCATTAAACTTTGAAGAGTGTACTCCACGCAGCATCCAACATAACTACCGTTCTAACACTGCCATGTCTGCCCCATCACACAACAAACCGAACATGACTTTTTCATGAGAAACAATAAAAAATGGTCATCAATTATTGAAGTTTTCGTTTCAGTATGTATGGTTGAAAAAACATATACATGAGAATAAAATATCTCTTCCTACACATCACTTATGCACACACTAAATACTTTAGTTTTCCCATAGTAGGCCAGGCCAACCCCAACACCTTGTTTAGAGCATTGACTGACATCTATAGTTCACCTTTTTAGGCATGAAGGAATTAAAAACCCTCACTGTTGTCCTATAGACAGCTATGGCCTTGGGCTAAAAAATAAATACCCGCTTTTCACAGAATGCAGTAGGCAGTTTAGCATCTCCAGAAATAAAATAACACTTTCTCCATATCCTCTATTTCTATCTTTTAGAAAGAATCAATGAGGTAAAAAAATCTATGAAACATTAAATAGTTTTGAATGCGGCAATGTCGATAAAACTGATGGCACACACAGTGTGGAGAAGGTAATTAGTCCTGCAGCCCAGCGTTCCCTCGCATGAGTGGGAACACTCTGGCTGTGCAGCTTTCAGTGACCTGAAGGTCATTCTTCTGTATAAGGACATTTGCTACAAGGAGGTCACTAAGCTTTTTTTAAACCTACAGAGAAAACAAGGAAACTGCTTTCCTCCTCTGCCAGCTTCTCTGCAGAGTATCACCATGTCCTTTCGAAACTTCTGCTGCCTTCTGCCCCCACACTATAACCTGAGCAGTGGACAATTCTTTTTTTCTTTGTCCTTCATTGCCTCTTAACTTTCTCGAGATAGAAAAGACCCTCTTTTAACCTCACTCTTCTCGGTTTTTCTGTATTCATGGATGCCAAGGGAGAACGATGAGGAAACTGTTTGCTTCCTTTCCCCCCCATTCCCACTCATGTCTCCCTATTTCCCAAGAGCAGTCACAGCAGTGCTTGTAAAAGCTTATCTCCTCAGCGCCTCGTCCTCTACATCCTATACTTCCCTTATCTCATCCACGAGATAGCATCTCAGCTAGTACAGTGAGTATTAGCTCATTCTGGGGTTCTGTAGTGGATCTGAGGTGAGCGAGTCACCCAAGAGCTACAAACACCCTTTCCCATGGCATTCATACATTGAAAGGCTGGAAAACCTAACATCCAAATATTGGCCAGCCAAAACTGGCTTAACATGAGATTGAAAAATATCACAGCCCAGGGAAGGATGGCTGCAGGCCATAAATGCAAATAGCTGTGCGATTAACAACATGTTATACCCATAAAATCTAAATCAAACATTGGTCAGCTGAAGGTCATTAAAGAAAGAAAGTCCCTTAGTTCTCCTTTACTCTTCTCTGAAAGGCTGATACTCACCAGTGGGAGGTACAGTGGACTGAGAGGAAACCACACAGATTTTAAAAGATTTTGTTTCAAAAAAAGAACATGCATTTGCTGAATAATATTGTGAGACTAATCTGTGCAAGGAAAGCGGTAATGAAGTATAAATTACCAGGAAAAACAACAAAAAATCTTTGTTCCTCTGAGTGACTACTGTCAATATGTATCACTTACCTGGTACCCAGAGAGAACACTCACCGCACAAATATTATAAAAAGGCCAAACTTTCTGGAGTGCTCTGTATACTGTTCCAGCTTTTGTAAGCAGAGTTCAAGAAATGCGAAACTACTTACTGTCAAATGGCTGCCTGCTGACTGTGAGTAGTCTTTTACAAGAGCTAGGGGGATTTGAATGTTGTTTCTACAAGACTTTTACTCAGAGGTCCTCAAAGCAGTGGAGGAGGCTTTGCATACCTAAGCATAGGTAGCATCAGCTGTGTGACACATCAGGTCACTGTAGTATGAAATACCTTCTGAATAAACAGGATCTGCTTAATTTGACCACTATCTCCCATATGAATCAAACCATGCTGGCAATACAAATTCCAGCTTTTTTTTCATCTCCTCTCTTGGACTGAGTAGAAATTTTGCTGTATGTAAACCAAATGGAGAAAGAGACTTTTAATCCTTGATGAAAATGTCTATAACCAAGGTATGTCTTCTGTATCTATGGTAAGACAGAAGATTATAAACATTTAACTTGTAAGTTCATTTAAGAATTACAGGCTAGTGAAACAAACTCAAGGAAGTTAAACCTTTTGGTCAGAGTTGCACATCAACAAGGTAGCTACAGAAAATGAAATGCTGATGTGTATTTGAATAGCTGGAGGACAAATTAGCTTCTTTGGAAGATGTTTCAACTTCTGACTCTTTCAAATTTTATTAAGGGATTAATTTTCCTTAGCAGCTACCAAACAATAGGAAAGATCAGTAGAAGTCCAAAACTGGCCAGCTGAGAAGCATCTATTACACCTGACTCAGGAAATGATGGCACAATGTGTGAAAAAGTCCGAAGAAAAATGGGCCTCTACACTGAAATTACCAAATTCAGTACATTCACATAAACACTGATTTAAGTATGTTTACAGTGGTTTATATTTATGAACATATTACTATTGCGTTATCTTCCTTGGCTTCTTTGTAAAGTTAAAAGGAAAACAAAATCATTCTAGTCTTCATTTGGGAAGTTTTTTTGATGCTGACTTTATTTATTTGTCTATTGGCAAGTAGAAGCCTTAAGGATGTGTAAAGTATCTGTTGTGACACACAGTGCTTTCTTGCTAGATCAAATCTAGGTCTCCCTAGACAGGAGATAATAGCACAAAAGGGGAAGCGTGAGATGAACTCGCACTAGAATTAGAAAAAAGAAAAGATTTAAAGCTGAAGGATTTGAGGGAAAACATCCATTATGATACACTTCACATTCACCATTAGGCTGCCCTTGGGAGGGAGAGAAACAAGAAGCTGTAGAACAGGGTTTAGAATGGGCTTCCTGGGACTTGAGGAACCAGTAGACCTCCATTAGACAGACTTTTGACAGGTCTCTAAGTTAGGATCTCCTATCTATAAAAATAAATATGGCTGTAGCTGACAGACTATTGTTTCTACCACAGCGTAGATCAAGACCAGTCAGAACTCTTCTAAGACTTTGAAACCAAACGATTTTCTAAAACCCCAGTAAGCACACAGTACCGGTATGGCATTATTTGTAGTTTGGAGTTCATGAGTGACGGCTGCCGCCTTCCTTAAAGCCCGCACTCCCGGGGCTGGGCAGGACGTGCGGGCTGCTCTCTGCTTTCCTGGGGACGCATGTGAGTATCTGGGACTCTAGTACTCAGCAGACGTGAAACTATCCATGCACAACCCAAAAGATCTGAGCTAACAAGGCAAATGCAATGAATCTCAAATATATGTTTTCATTCTCCTGTTTTGTAAATCAGTTTTATCATTTTTGGCACAGTAATGTTAATTATTGCTTTTCCTCATTCTGACCATGCAGACATAGAGTAGAAAACCGATGAATCTATTCACCTCTGCTAAATTTGAACCCTCTTCTCTCAGTTACTTTAGCTTCTATTGTTCTCTTCCCTTTGGGGAAGACTCTACTCTGATTTTTTGCAAATCTCTGGAGAACATGTGCAGCAGGACAGCTTCCACCGTGTGAAGAAATGGGTGTTGGAATATTGCTCTGTAAAGGCAAAGAAAAGGGCTGATTTGAAAGTGGTTAAAGACTGAGAGCTAGAGAAGCTTTGAGGATGGAATATATTGTTTTACACAAAAAAAAAGTTCCTTGTTCAGGCTCTCTTGTTGCTTTACCAGATTACAAAGGGTTTTACCAATGGGAAATAAAAGCAGAAGGGGCAGGTTGGACTCAGGGTAATGGTTTTAAATGGGGCTGTATTCTCTTAATCTGTTTCTAGAAGAAATCCAGCAGAAGAAAGATGAATCCATGGTAATAAAAATACATGCATTATAACAGTATTGGTAAAGTATATACTTATTTTGGGATGCCCTCAGCAAGCTTAATATGAACTGACTGAATTTAATAAGGGAAATAATTGCTTTCTTGTTGATCATTCAGGTATGGATCTGCATCCTTTGCTTTCCATGTCTCAGACTGAGAAACTAGGCAGAAGCACCAACTTCTCCACTGCGTGTTTTTCAAACAGATTATTTGCGACACCAAAGTTAAACAGCAGAACGCAGCCACATGAGGCAAAGCTGAAAAATGCTTCATCTTCCCCGGTGGGTCCTACCAGTAACTAATAAATATGTAAGAGCTGACGGAGCACTTTAGGTCAGAAGCAAACCGTTGATTCTTGCAGCACTCCCAACAGGTCTCCAGCAGGGAGTCCACAGAGCTGCAGGGAGCAAATACCTACTTTTACTATAGGTCTCTGAACACCTGCAAGGTGGAAGGGGGTGCTGTGAGGGAATGGGAATTGAGCAGAGCATTTCAAGAGCAGTGAGAAGCAGAGATTCAGTTAACTGGCTGCCTCCTGGACTCTGTGTCATACAAATCTTAGCTTCAGGAGCATCCTTTGAGTTCAGGAAGAACATTTCACTACATTCACAAGTTGTCAGATGGTAACACAGGGTTCAAATAGGGAGATTTGTTTGTAAGTAAATTCTTCTCCCACTGCTACAGCTGTGTCGAGGCTTATGCCAACTGGCATTTGAAGCTGTTCTACTGCCAAAATTTGCTGTCTCCAAAGCAAATGGGAATGAGCCAACGTCCTGTGGATCTCAACTGTAAGTAGCCATCTAAGACAGAATATAAGATGAGCTTGCAGAAGAGACTGGCAATCTCCATAGGAACAGTCAACTCAGAGACACAGAAGGAGTGAGAAAGAGAGAGAGAGATTATGTATATTGGATAAACAGAGTTCATTTTTGTCTCCTGACTAATATTTAGGATCAGATTCTCCACTGGGATAAATCAGAGCATCTTTAGCCCTATGTTTGCAAAAATCTTGACATCATTGTATAAACCATATTATTTGAGATGATAAATCTGGGGTCTGTTTTCTTTGCCTTATAGTTGAAGGGCCTCTAGGCTATTGTTTTCAAGGCTCTTTCTAACAACAGACAGGCCAAGACACTTAGTCACACTTCATCTTCATGCAAATTGAAACTGCATGTAGTTCCCTGAGTCCAAGTTTAGGGAATGAAAGAAAAACCTGGAACCAAACACCACAAGGCAAGTAACAAAACCATGAGAGCTAATGGCTGCAGAATCTGTCCAGCTCACATCAGTGGAAGTATGTGATTTTCTGCCAGCTGAGGACCCAGCCCTCAGTCTAAATATTGACTCAGTGTTTGGTCTCATGGACTAAACAAGAAGTTTCATGAGGCATTTCCCAACCCAGTTGAGTTTGGACAGCCTGAAAGCCTCCACTTCAGCCTTTATATGATCAAAGTTGAGAGCTCTATTTGAGTTTGCTCCCGAATACAGTCAAAAGACTCTTCAGCTGCTTTGAGATTTGGTTTTTACATACGCTTGCTGCAGCACCTACAATCTAATAAGTATTCTCCACAAATACAAGAAAAAAGAATTCCCACCCCTGTAGTCAAGCTTAAAGCTGGACAAAATTTTGAAGAATTATTTTTTCCCTCAAAAACAAGTGATTTATATGATTCAGGAAAGGGAAATCAATCTTTACTGTTACACCTGAAGTGAAAATTATCTTCCAACCTACTGAGAGCTTTGTGTTTTATTTGGCCAGCTAAGTATGCTCTATAGTAACTTAGGAAAAAAGGCAAATTACAAGCATTTGAACATTTATTGAATTATTTCAAAAATATGGCAATATTTGCAAGATTTGTATTTTTTAAACATTAAAATGGTAAAAGGATTTTTTAGTGACCAAGGAGAAAGCATCAAATATTATCTTCTGCATTAGATGTGTAAGATCAATCTTACCCCAGGACCATAAGCACAGTAGAGTACATATCTTTGCTTAAGAATTTTGTTTTTTCAATCCATTTTCATCTCTACAGCCACTAGAGATCTGAATTTTCTTTGACACCTCTTCTCTCTTGAGCCTGATCCTGCATTCTCAGCATACCAACTGCACTGCAAATTTTGGGAAAAGAATGAATCCTTATCCTGAGTAATTGCTTGTTTCTCTCTGATACTGAGTTCATTGGCTCTGAATTTCTCTAAACTGCTTTTCTAGATTGGATTTTGCTCTTTTACAGGCTCTGTCAGTGATATGCTGCCACATATGCTGAAGTAGATCTCATCAATGCACCATCCTCTGTTCTAATCACATTTTGGTAACTGACATAATCAAGGTAAGAGGTCTTAGTTAATTATTTTCTTCCCTAAAGGGTTATTGGAAGATTATGGAAAGAAAACAGGTATGTTATTGTTAGCTATAATGCCACTGCCTCAGTCAAAAGCCATCAAAATCTCTCTCAGATCAAAGTTCCTTACTGAGAATTTACACTGTGCCATGTCCTAACGAGTATAGCCTGGGATCACGAGTCCTCAGGGCTCAGAAAAGAAAACCACCTCTTTTTATCTGTAACCTTTTATTGTTGCTGTTTTCCTTGACTGCTTAACTCTGACCTTAAGTGCTCTTGTGCACCAGCCTCCAGCCTCCATTTACAAAGGAGTTGCCCCACCAAAGGGACAAAAGCTACATTACCCCCAGCTTTGAGAGCAGCCATATACACTGGGATTTTTTTCCAATAGAAAATAGAAATGCTTTTTGCTACTCACATTTTCAATTTGCCACATCTGCCTAAGATGGGATCCTTTCTATTCACCTAGAAATGACAACAGCGAAAGCAAGTGCACGTCTGTCCCCCATTCACTGCCCAGCTTCCTGACACAGCGTAATGGACATCGCTGATGGGGACACACTCGCGTGAGTGCCATCTGTGCCGAGGGAAATTGCCTAAATACAAATGGATGGGGCAAAATGCACCTCAGGAAGAGAAGAAGAAGATGGCAATTGTATCTGTTTTGAAAGGCTGTCAAGGATTTCAATAAAGGGCAATAGATGCATTGCCTTTGATTAGCTCATAAACCCCTGTATTACCATTCTGGGGAAATAAAGCTCTACTTAACAGTCTCTGCTCTTTCTCGTAGCGTTGGGTGGAATTTATCTCTGATGGCTCTTCACTGAAAGTCATCATTTATATCCCAAGAAATACTAGGGCAATAAAAACTGCCATACACAGTGCAGATACTTCCTCCAATTTCTTTTTGGAAGCTTATTAATTATCAGGACTTTCTGAGAGGTTTGTAAATCAGACCAGAATCTGCTTAAATAATCTGTGAATGCATGATAATGCTCATTATTTTCAGAGACTCAAAAAACACACCCATTCCTACCCAAAAGTCCCGTAAACCAGGCAATACCATCACCACAGCAGGACACTTGGTAGACTGTCTAGTTCAGCTTCATGAGTGTGTGAGGATCCCTGGTCTGTAAATACAAGACACCCTTTCTGTATTTCCTGTTAAATGATACAAAGCAGCAGTAATTGTTTACCAAGGATTCAGCTAAAGGTCTTTATTTTATAATATCTTTTAAGCGACTTGTTTGCATTTGTCTTAGGAGATGTGCTACCTTCTAAGAAAAACACACAATGGCAACAGACCCCCTGGAGAAGATCCACATCACAAGAAAAGGCTGAAGTCTGCTTAGGAAAAGGGATCAAACAGGCACACCCTTAAAATAAACAGAAAAATATCTGCAGCCTGCACGTGATCCCCTGCCTTCCCGCAGCAACTCCTGCCCACGAGCCCATGTTCAGCCACCACGGGGGAAGGAGCAGCTTTACCAGGCCACCACCCCCTTTCCCTCTGCACCTGAATCCAGCTGGGGACATGAGGTGCCCCACACGCAGGTGCACAGAGATGCAATTCATATACTCGTGAACCAGTTTGAAAGAATATAGTCTAATAATTTCACAGGGAGTTTGGTCAGAGGAGGCCCACCGGGCTCATTCACTTAGGGAAAAAAAAAAGAGCAGGACTGACTTCTGCAATGCAAGTATTTACACGGGCAGCTCATAAATCCAGTGGTTTTAGCTGATCAGTCAAGGGGAATGATTTGGTAAGGCCAGAACAAAAAACACCACTTGGGAAGAGCTTAATTTCATTGTCTGAAGGTTTCTCTGCTGAGTTTAACCAGCCCTGCCCTCCGCTTGTTTAGGCAGCTTTCTTAGTAACAAAAGACTTTCACACTCCAGCATACACGAGAGATACAATTTTCAGACGCGCTGACGTGACGCAGGCCTGGTGCTGGCCTCACGGCGCGCAGACTGAATGCAATTAGGTTCTGGTCACTGCTCTGCAGGCAAACGCGAGCTTCCAGTCCACTGATTAATTCATCTCTAGCCAGCACAGTGACATCCAAAATGGGCTCACTTCACACTGGGGAATAGGGATATTTCAAGGTTAGAAAACTGTATTTTATGATATTTAGCAAATCCTGTGGTACAGTATCAGATGCCTCAAATACCCAGAATGTGTATCCCAAACCAAGGTGCTGTAGAAAAGCACAATTCTCCGTTCTGTACAGTACCAACAAGTGTATAGAGAGTAACTCACCCTATTTTTAGGTTTGTCAGACATTCATCTCTCACTTCCCTCTATCCCTATCTCTGCTGGCACAACTTCCTGAGCTTTGCTAATTAGTGCATTGAGCTATACACATGGGTATATAAATATAGATTAAAGACCTTGTGTTTCTGAGTTTTAAGAATACCCCTAAAAGTAAATGGTAATTGTGTCTAATATGGAGCACTGTTCTCTGTATTTCCTTCCTTGCCTCCATTTTGGGAGTACAGTATAAACAATGATTTTACCATCATAAATAATTCAAGTCATTCCACTAGATATCAGTACTGCCAATTAGACATATTTCTTCCCATCAGTGAGAATTTCCTGTTTTCTACTATGCTTTGGGAAAAACACTCTTAGCCTTGATGCATAAGGAATTGAAAAAATCTTTTGTTTCTCATTCACGGCATTCAGAGTTCACCTTGTACACCGTGAGCCTAGATTCACAGATTTGTGCTTCCTGAAGTTTGTATCCTCATTTCAAAGTGCCGTCCTGCAATTCATGCAGGGCTGGAAAGCACCATAATGCAAGTTTATTGGGCCCGTAAGTGACATATGTCCTCATTACCAGCCCTGAAATATATGTAATCCATATTAAATACAACCCTGAGCCATTTCAAATATTATTTGCTCAGTTTTAAAGGGTCATTAGAAGGTGAGCAAAGGTTGAGGGAGAACTTTATGCAATGGATAAGAATAACACAGCACAGATGTAACGTTTCTGGTGGATGATCCACCAGGTTTTACAAGCATTAATTAAGCCTCACATTTTCCATATGAGGTAGGTAAACACTGTCACTCCCTTGCTCTCAGACCTGTAAAACAAGGCCAGTAAAAGACCTGTGACTCATAAGACATCAGAAGAGCCAAGAGCAAAATTAAAGAAGACTTAGCAGCCAGCCCACATTCTAACAACTTGCATTAATTCAGTCAGTGATGGGATCCCGTGCTCTACTCATGCAGGGTCACATCCCATTTCCCCTGCCAATGACAGCAGATTCCTGGCTGTATTCGACTTCCAGTTTTGCGTAACTATAAATAATCTGCTACATCTCATTCTTCCAGAGTCCAGTCATCTATAATTTCCAACATAACTTCTTTCCTCCTCCTCCTCCTCTACTCCACTGCTTTCATGCTTAACCCCTCAGTTCTTTTCTTTGCAGCATGGTATTATGAGAAACCTCTGTAGAAAGGGAGGCTGTGAACCAAATGATGAACATGTTCAGCGTAGAGTCCGCAGCTGTGGGAAATTCAATGTTAACAAAAGCCAGCAGGAAGGTGTTTAAATTCTCCCTTCCGTCCTCAGACCTGAATATCAGCAGGGTGTAAGTGGTTCACAGACGTTGTACCTCTCATCTTTGCCATGGGATGCATTTCACTTAAACACCACAGTAATATCTCACAGCTCTGGTCTCCATTCCTACCTATTTTCAATTCTGAGATATATCCAACAGAAACTGTAGCTAATAATAAATAATAAAGCACTCTTGTACTAACTTTCAAACACCGCTCTGTACCTGTAAATACCAAGTGCTGCACCAGGCACTCAGAATCAGAGATGCCACAAAACTCAAGATGAATACAGAATCAAAAGAAGCAGCAAGTTCATATACTGCTACTCCAAACTTTCTGCACTGCTGGGCTTTATATATTATACAAAAGAGATAACCAAAATTTCTCTTTCTGTAGTTGGTCAAAGATGTCCAAAACTCTGTCCTAAAGAGGACTTTTGAAATGAATTCACTAGCAAGTTGCTTAGGACAGAAGTTTTGACTGAGACGTGCAGGTTTGTAACCAGAATTACTGTAAGGGTAATTGCATACCCAGTTACTTAATCTGAGGTTACATTTGCTTAAGTTATTGGAAAAAACATATTTTATTATTTTTAACTCTTTGAGCCAACAGTCCTGCAGGAAAGAACTCCACTCTGTTCTCTTTCAAACACTAACAAAACAATTGCCAGAAAATTTTTAACTGTAGCATTTGTCCCTGATGCAAACACATATATATTTGTCAGCTCTGAAATTAGATCCACTGTGCTGGTAGTCAAAAGAATCAAAATGATGGTGGAGAATGGTGATGAAGTAGATATGAATCCTGAGTATCAGGGCATGATGAGCTCTAGAAGCACCACTGCCTTGTTTTCACAACCTGATGTATTAAAATTAGCAGTTTGTGTCATTTTTTGAAATATTGTATTAATATCTACATTCCAGCATGGAGTTCCCATTTGATTCTACACTAATTTAGCATGCACTGCTGAGGGCAAAAGAGGGTCAAGTCACCTCTTGGCCTGTGCATGAAAGTCCTGCATCATTAATGAGCTGAAAAAGGAAGGACCACAGTTAGGCAGGTGATCCAGCAGAATAAGTCTCTTGAGCTGGAACCACATAGTTAATTCCACTGCATCAATATTTCAAATGCATCGGGTTCAGAAGAAAATACGCTTGCCAAAAATAACAACAGTTTGGCTTAAAATCAAAACCTGTAAGCTGCAATGTGTTAAGTGCCAATGTTCTTGAAATACTTCCTGATTTTATGAATACAACCTGCAATTCAAGTACCATCATGTAATCAGGATAAGAACCCATTTAAAAACTAAAGGTATAAAATGCAGCATACCAGACAGATTGTGGCTTAAGAACAGAAATACGTATAGAGTCAAGCCATTGCTCATACGTATCATTTCAATAATGTGAGTGAATGGCCTAGACAAAGAGATGGCTTGTATGTGGTGGTAAATATGCTGCTATTTTTAAAGCTCACAGGCTCCTTTAAGACTGACAGCGTTGGAAATCCTGAGCTATACTATGCCAAGCAGTGTTCAATTTGTTCAGATATAACATGTTCTGGGATCTGAAGAGGTGTGTTCAGTCTTTTCGTACAGCTTTGACCAAGCCTATCTTGCTTTTTTAGTTGAATATTCACTGAATATTACATTTTACTCAGGTTCTTCTTGTACAGTGCCTTGTAGCTGCCTACCTCTGTCAGCATCTCATTTCTCTGGACAGTGAGGCCAGAAATTCATTTCAACACCCTGAGAAAAAACAATAGAAAGCATAAGACCTGGAATGCTGGAGACATCCCATGCTTGGGACCAAAGTGTAGTTTGGAGAAAAATGATGAACTGAGGAGATGCCACTGGAACTGATAACTTGAGTAAGCTTGAGATAAGTGATTCTTGAGTGGGTCTCTCCCTCTCTTTGCGTTCAAGCTTCCCCACTTTGCACAGAATACTTAATTAGACAGAGAGATTGTGTTGTTCTGTACTGGGAGATTTAGATACCTATTCCTGTACTAGTGGACAGTCAATTATTTATACAAAGTAGAAGAGAGTCAACAGAAGGGACCGAGAATGCCTCAGGCAACATAATGACCTATCGCTTGGAGGCTACAGTGCTCTCGAGGCAGAGGAGAGAACTGAACCTTGTAAAAGCAGGACAAAACCATCTCCTTCTCCCTGGATAATAGACCTCTTTTGCTGTTTTCTTTTTTTTCTGAAATGAGAAGGAAAATTTGACCCAAATTCACAAGCAGTTTCCAGGCAACTGAACTTTGCCAGAACACGTAATGAAGCTCTGAAATGCTATTTGCCATCCTGCTGTAAAAACTTAATGGACTGCAGTCCTACCACAAGGTAAACTAAGGACAGCCAGCTACTTCTGAAAGGCAGGGAAGGAGAATATTCTGTCACCGAGAAAACACTAAACACTTACCAGCAGCACGTATTTTCATCTCCAAAGGATAATGTTCCAGATCTTGAAAGTGATGTGAATCCTTCCTCCCCACCATCAAGAATCTTATTTCCATTTCTGTGGTATGAAATTACTATTAATTCCTTATGCTATCTTGGGATCTAGAAGATCCATATATTATCCAGAACTCTCCCTGTTTTGATGCTGTGTAAACTGTGGATTATGGGCAACAGAATAAGCAGGGATTTCAGAATAGGAGCCACCCTAACCATTCTTTTCAACACATGGGGCAGTAAAGACATGTTTTAAAGGCTTTTGAAGGAAAGCAGTGGAGTATCTTTTGGTTATTGATGGAGCGTTTTCCTGAAGTGCGAGGAAGAGCTGGGAAGTACTACGAATGCCTTTCAATACCTCTCCAAGCAGAGTAGGGAGTTGAGCTTTACACTAATGGCAGGTCGGAGAGCCAAGTCAACTCTTCACAAGGGGCCTCAAGAGGTACGTTTGCTTAAAATGCATTTAGGGAAAGGCAAGCTAATGAAGGACCACAAAGAAAGAGACCATATGACTGAGTGAGCAGATAGGAAAATAAGTCTCTCCCTTTCACAAACTTAAAGTAGTGCGTTTTACCTCTAACCTGGCTAATAGATTCTATGATAACAGATTACTGAAGAAAAAACAAATTGACCTCTATTGCACTCTCTGACCAGCTTAGAGAAAAACGTGTTCCAGTCAAGTTCACACATTTCACTCTCTCATGTTGGGTGACCATCATCACATATAGTGACAGCCTGCTATGCTGGTTCAGCCTTGCATACTGCTGAGGATCCTCAGGACTTCCAGTGACACTGCTCCTGTTGGAAGGCAGACCCTCAGGTTGCTGACAAGTTAATGCTGAGATGGTCTTCTGGAGAAAAGCCATGCAGTTCTAGCACAAGGTTGAATGTCACAGCAGAAAGTAGAAGCCTGAAATCTTTTAATATCTTAAAATTTAACCAAAATTTAACCAATTTATTTAGTAACAGACTTCTATCCTTTTCTAATTCTGGATAAAGCCATTTTAATTAGCCCTTGAGTTAAACGATAAGCCAAGTACTACCAGCTGTCTTTTCCCTATTCTTCCTAGATGTGTGTGTATGAAGACAGAGATACTTAAGAGGATAATTGCATCCCAGCTCTTTGAATGTTCGCAGAAGAAATCCTGTTTGAGCTTGTGCTTCCTTCTTGCATTGAGAAACCCAACAGGGCAGCTCATTGCAGAACTGGATAGGAGCATAAGTAATCTGTACAATTTATTTTGTTTGCCTCATTGTGATTTTAATTATTGCTAGTAGTCCAGTCCCTAAACTACATTCTTTGTCTTGGAGAACCATACATTTAGAGAGATGCACTAATCAGTACTTACCTGCTGTGCAACTATGCACACTGACAAGATATTTTAATGACTCAGGTAACCTATTACACTATTCCAATCATAAATAAAATCAAAGGGGAAAAAAACTAAAGAAATGTATATGCTGATCAAAGTCAGGCAAAAGAATGATACTTTCTCTCTCAATTTGGCCAATAAATACAGATTACACGGTTCAATAAAATAAAAAAAAAAAAAAAGAATGATATACTGTTTTGGATAAAAGCACTTCAGAAAAAAATATTTCCTTCAACTGTTTTTTACTTTGTGGTTTGAATGATCATATTCCACATTAATATAATTTTACACCCATTTTAATTTTAGTTATTCTACTGACACTGGTAAAGTATCACTGTTAAGATGAAAATTGTCTAACACTATGTCAGTTTTGTACTTTTATTGCCGCCTGCCATTCAGCATGGAGGGCACAGGAGAGGAGATCTTCTTTCTTCAGTTAAATATATGGCTATTTATTTCTTCTGCAGTCAGTATTTTCTTTACGGTCTCCCAGATAAAGATGTGGGAAATAGTTTGTGTCCAGATTTGCGAGGCAAAACAAAACACAGTATGACTACTGCCGAGTATTACATTCTTCTGTATGTCACAGTGAGTGAACTTAATTACGGTTCATTAACCCCAAATCCAGTTTCTCATTCATGTACCCAGCAGTGTGGTATCAAGTCATCTCTCATAACTTCAGCATGATGATCTTAAATCAATGTGGACTTTTTTTATATCAACATACCCTATAGTCCTTGCATTTTTCATGATATTTATAAATGGAAACACAGCACATCATAATTAATAATTTCAGAAGCAAGTTTTGAAGAGAAATAAACTGGGATTATCAAGTCTCTTCCCTGAGGACAGAGACAGTCTGATTAAGTGATTTGAAAAGTTCCTTTTAGATATGTTTTGCAGAAAATGCCCCTGCTGCGTCTGCCCTCTGGTTATTAGTTTCACCTGTAAACAGTTCACTGCCACTGCTGACTCCACTAAAGATCTTCTTTGTACTTCAATCTGCATTTTATGTGAACTCTGGAGCTATTAGCCACTAATATCAACAGCATTGCACAGTCTGGGAACGTTTATTGCTCCCCTGCTTAGTTTAATGTTTCTGCCTTAGTACCGTAATATTATTAATAGTCACAAAGTACAATAAAAGAAAATTAAGTGTTTATTTTCTTTAGGCTTTCACCACTTTACCTGCAGCCTTTTTCCATTACATTTGCACATAAATGAGCATACACTACATTTTTTAGATGCAAATCAGGGTTTAACTCCCCTAATCATATTGTTCTATTTTCAGTCATCTTCCAGGCCACTTTATTTGTTATTGCAAATACAAGTATATTATGTTAAATCTATACATATATATGTTTTATATAAATGCAATGCATGCATTTGGTAGCTATTTGCCTTGCTAATAGACTCCATTTGTGTATTTTTCCTTCTTTTAAAACAAATATTTTGTAAAAAGATGGTCTTCACTAGAGGCATGACATAGTTTTCAGAACACACTCACATCACATGCATGCCAAAACAGCCTGTTTGCTGCTTGTGGTGCTGCTTTATTTTTCCCTTCCGTTTCATAGCATTAACCACATTCTTTCCAAAGACCAGCTCAAGTACATATTCCTATTAAAGAAACTAGACGGTGGATAAAATTAAAGATTACATGGTTAATAAGCATGTAAAACTGCAGCTGCGAAAAGCCCCTTTCTGCATGGAACAGGCTGTGTGTGGCACTGGGGTGGGCACAGCTCAGGCGGCTCCTCTCCCACTGCACAGCAGAGGCTGGCGGCGTCTGAATAGCCAACAGGTACTGGTAGGGAAATGGGATATAAAATAACACTTTCTGGGGCCCACATACTGACAGAGTTAAAATTTAACCAGGCCCATAATCTCTTCAGTAGAGAGAAGTTAGTCATTTTCCCTGTCTAGATAATTTAGCTACATAAGTGTCCCAGCCAGCTCTGCAGAACTTGCACAACCCTGTGCAATGGCAGCACGAATTACCTAAACCACATGCAATTTTGGTTGTGAACTTGCAGGTCCAGGGAAGCCTGATGAGCCCTGATTTCCCAAACAGTCCTCAGAGTGGCCTCCGGCCAGCCTGGCACGAGTATCCACTACTATTGGGCTCTGCAGCTCGGATTCAACTCTCTGCAGTTAAAGCTTCACACTTCTGAGCGGCTTAATGAAAGACAGTAGGTGGCTTATATTTTTTCTGAACTGGCTCTAATTTGACAGTATTTTTCCAATATTCAGGGGCTTAGATTATATGCCAGGAGTCCTGGCACCATAGGAAAAGTATTAGGTTCTCTATTCTTTCACTCTGAATCTAGATTAGCAGCCCCAAATTCCTGCTCCCAGTGGACTGAAAAGAGGTGCTTTGAAATGTATGCATTTGTTGGGCTATATTCATTTGCACACATAACTAATTATAAAGTAATTACTATTATCTCAATACATCTAAACAGGCAAGCAAGGGAAGACAGAACCATTTGTTACAGTGACAAAGGGAATCAGCGTTTTCTTATCGTAAAAATCTAAGTTATCTTGTTTTCCTGTACGTCAGTGTAATTAATCACTGTATTTAGCATTCATAGATAATAACACCCAGTATCTGCTTTGATGAGATACAAACAAGCATATTATGAATCACTTCACATCCAGACCATCTTAATTGCTAAAATTACTGTCTTCTTGTGTGCTGCTTCTGTAACAGCAGTTAACTCAATGAAATGCCTGAAACACCCCCCTTGCTTTGGCAACCAGTTTAGCTACTGAACTAATATGGCATTTGTCATTCTTATTACGAAGCCATATTCTTCCTTCATTTACAATTGCATCAAGCCAGAGAAGTCCGTGGGGTGATGCAGGGCATAAACAAGGGCATAATCAGACTTCCTATAGTGGATGACTTGAGGGAGCGAAAAAAACTGTCAAATTCACTACTTCACTAATCCCATCTAAATAAACCTCTTAACTGGAAGGAACACAAAGTGAAATCTTACTTTTGTCTTTAACTGAGTAATAAAATAAAATTTAAAAATAAAAGAACACTTATCAGTTAATTGAGATTGTCTTCAATTATATAAATACGCCTGACTAACCTTTAGGGCTTTTCATTAACCAGGGTTCATCAATTCTAATCATCTGACACTCAAACACTCTAATGGCCATGCCAATGTAATTAAAGTTGCCAATTCTGCTGACAAAGTTCTTAGGTTACAAGCACAGTTATCAATGTAGGATAAGTAATCTTGTACCACGCTGATTTCACAGATACTGTCCTATCCCATTAATGTTTTAACTGATGACAGATTTTATTAATGAAATTAATCTCCAAATACGTACTCGGTCGTTACTTTCTGTTTAGAACCGGAAGTAGCCACCGGTTCATAATCCCATGTGATACTTTATCACAGTTAATAAACACAATAGGAGTCCTGGTAGAATTAATCATTATCTTTAATCAAAATAATTAAGGTTTCAATCTTCTAAGGGTAATTTGTTTGACCCCATCCTACCGAACACATTCTCAAACATTTTGCTATAGGGATTGTGACTGCGGGCAGGAGGAGAGTCAGGGTGGAAGAAACTAACTCCACAGTTGCTTTAGAGTGTCTTTCATATTGTACTAATATCCACATGCAAGGTGTAAAGATTTCTCACGGCTACAAGATGACTTTCCAGTTAAATCATATAGTTGCTGCCTACAAAATGTGCATAGATTCATTTAAACATCATATAATACTGTCTATTAGAATAATTGAAAAGCATTCTACAAGCTACTAGGCAGCTGCAGACATCCAAGCAACTGCCAGACATGACACACTGGAAAAGTTTCATTGACGTCCATCAGGCTGATCACAAGAGTAAAGTTACCTTCTAGTTCAGATGTGTTTTTCCTCTCCCAGAATTGCGACAAGATATTTATGAATAAGCTTTCAACAAGAAGTATCCCCTTTCTTCCTTACATTCAGCATTGATTTATCTTTTTTTTAAGAGATCAAGAAGAAAAGAATCAGAGGAAATCTTACACCATATGATAAACACACCTTACAGCAATGTGATTTACAACAAAATACAATCTGAGTTTCCAGTATCAGAAAAGGAAAGGACAGACAAACTGGGTCAGATCAAGGGTTTTGAGAGTGACCAGCAGAAGATGGCAAAGGAAGAATTTAAGAGAATGGCAAGCGTATTGTCATACATTCATGGGACACTTTCACACAGTTCTGGTCTCAATTTCTTTAATAATTTCTAAATTCAATTTTCTTTCTTGACTGCTGCTGAATATTGAACTTTTTCATTAGACTATCTTTAGTAACTAAAATGCCTCATTCATGAACAGTAGTACTTAGTTCACATCTGAATATATTGAATATTTTCATCTAATTAGCAATCCCTATAGCAATTGTCATTTTTAAAAATTAAAATGCAGTTGTGGAATATACCTGAGCAATAAATACATCCAATGATCTCTTAGCTGCTTTCAGATATTCAACAGCAGAAAGAAAGCGATGTTCTAATAATTTTGAGAGTTTGGTTTTGGTTTCTTGGGTTGTTGCTTTTTTCCACCAAAATCACAGAGATTATAGAATTATCAACTCACAGGTATGTCCTGATATTCTCACTCAAGCAATCCCTGGCTTTTTTACTGTATACCATAAATAGTTATGAGATAACCAAAAGGATATTAAGAAAAAAAAAAGAATTAAGACATGCTAAATATTGTTGCTCATAAGCCATGGAAAGTTACAGGGCGTTGTTCTCCTGCTCAGCTGGCAGAATTTCTTCTGACAGAACTGCAGGATTTTGCCTATATTAAAAGGAAGAAGAATAATACTAATTTGCTCATATCTTGTAAGAGTTGCTAAGCAAACTCATACTGAAAATTTGCATCATTACTTGAGCTAGCCAAGAGTAAACAAAAAGCTGACAGCAGGCAAGGGTTTGGGTTTGGGTTTGTTTTTTTTTATTTTCACAAATAAATTACTTCAGTAACTACATAGGCATCTACCTGCACTAGCTTGGGGCTGCATCAGCTTAGGTCTTAGCTTACAATGAAATACTTTGTGTATTCTTTGACCTAGAGCCAACCCTGTTCAGATTATCTGTACAACTATGCTGGAGTCAGTAAAGCCGTGAACTTGCACACTGAAGCACATGCTTCTTTACGTACTGCAAATTGGCTGGCTGGTGTCAATGAGAAAATGCACAAAGTGTAAGAAGTGAAACATATACAGGAGTTTGTAGGAGGAGAGCCTGCAGAAATATCATTTAACTCATAGACTTTTGGTATTTGCTATAAATGTACATTCCCACATGCATTTCAAGAGCATTTGACACTTTGTACACCACATTGTTCAGAAAGAAGGTGTAAAAGCTACACTGACACCTTAGCACGAGTATGTGGTACAACTGCAACACTTTATTAGTTATATGCAACTGCCCTTGTACACCATGTATGTTTTTAAGCCATACACTCATACAAGGGTATATAGAAGAGCTGTCTCTATTCAGTCTGAACAGTAGAGGTGGCAACGAAGTGCAATGTTGTCTCAGAGAAATGACTAACAGGCTCAGCAAGCTACCTGAAGAAGTATATGGCAAATTCAAGAATGCAAGCCTGCTCTCAAAATACAGCCTCACTTTTTTCCACATGACCACCAAGTTGATGCGCGTCTCAAACACAGCGAAAAAAACCTACAGAGTCATATTATTTCCTTGATGTTCCATCATTCTCTGTTGGGCTGTCAGAAATGCACAGTAGCAATGCTAGGCACTGAATTTGTCAGCAGTGGCAAGAAAATCAGAAGCAGTTAGAGATCAATATTGGTTAAAATTATCTCAATTCTTAGAACCATTTCTTCCCACAACACACATTTAAGGACAAATTCTGGAAACCATTCAATTTTCATTCAGCTTAACAGGCACTCACCCTCTGAAGTGCCTAGGAATTGTTTTTGAAAGGGGGCTGAACAACAATGTCAACTTTTGGCCCAAAGTCAGCTGGAAACAAGGCACAACCTAGAAAGCTGGCCCTCAAGATATGCTTCCAAAGACCTTGACAAACTTAAAATTAAATTTTAATTATCCCTGTTCAGCTTGATTTATAATAATTGTCAATATCTGTGGTTTGAAATAACACATTTTACAACATGATCCGTCAGAGAAAATATTTTCCTAGTGACTAAAGGGAGGAAGAGTCTGCAGTGAGTCCAAGAATTATATTATCAATCTTATTTATTATTTTTTTAAACCATAACACACAAACATTTAGGAGACATTGATCTGAAATTGAGGTGAAAGGCTGAAGAATACTATGTTTTCCTGGGTTTGGAGCAGTCAGATTTAGGAGGCTAATCCTGCAGGCACAAGACCAGCTGAGGTCCCAGGGTTTCACAGAGATAATTAATGGTGTTTGAAATGCTCAGAAATTTTGAAGAGTCCATAGAATTGTAAAAATTTTACTTGTCAATTATTTTTTTTAAAATAATTATGATGTGTCAAGAGTTGCTAACTTATTCGTTTGGACAAAGATTCTTGTGATGTTCTTCACAGCAGGTAAACCCACAGCCATTTTGTACCCATGACAAGTCCCATTAAAATATTCAGCTCTTTTCGTTCCTATAGAGTTGCACAGGAAAGGTCACTTTTAATACTGCACTTTCAAGCTTATCAGCTTCTGGGCAATATTTCTGAAATAAACTGCCGTGACTTAAAGGATACCAGGCAGAACAACAAACAAACTCTCTTTCTCAACTGGTGTCAGTGTTTCTTGCCTTCGAGCAATGGCCACTCGCAGAACAACAGGCTCAAGCTGTGGTTGTGCCAGGAATTTTCTAAACCCATACTTCCACTTGCTCAGAAATCATCTGCTTTGCTGCTTTGAATCTATTTACAAAGAAATTATTGCATGTGGTTTTAAAGAAGAGGAATAAAAGGGCAGACTAAAAATATAAGAGCAACTCAATTCATGTGAAATGAGAACTGCTAAGCTACAGTGAAAAATAGGTCCCAATAATGTCTGCAGAGGAGTGTTCAGAGACCATAAACCACAGAAATATTGCAGTTACTGTCCCTGCCCTGTGTAAATGGCTCACCAGAAACAAATCCCATCATTTGCAACTATTGTATTGGCAGGTCAGTGTAACAGATGATGTACGTATCCTCAATGACTTTTTTTTCCTGTATAAAATGGATAAAACTAATACACGTTTCCGTTTAGATTTTTTTGCACTTGACTCTGAAATTGTTTCTGCCATGGGTCTGTGAATACCTGGCCATTGCTTGATTCATTCTTACCAGCAGTCACTTTAGCCAAAAAGATATTATAAGTTTTTGCAATTCCATTTTCTTTTTAAAGGTAGCCTCCTGTAACAACTTCTTCCTAATAAGCTATTTGTTTTTCATAATACCAGTTGAATGAAACGTTTTGTTTCATGCCTCAAATCTTGCCTCATTTACAACATTCATCCATTTGGGCTATAAATAAAATTATCATTGCCTTTCTTTTAAATAACTATTGTGGGTAAAACTTGCCGATCCTGAATCTCATATACAATGGAACAAAAGAGGACTTTCCAGCTTTTCTGCATTTTACCTCTCAAACATACAATTCCTAAACCAATAGGCTTTCTCTCACAAGTTCTTTGCTTATTTACAAACGCAAGCCCAAAAACTCCTCATATCATCTGGAAGACGGTATATTAAACCTATTGATTATCTCATACTGTGCCCTAAGGCAAAATTTCTCCTTTAAGAATTACAGTGCATTATTCTACAACAATATTTTCCCTCTCCTCTCACCCAGGCAGCAGAAACATGAGAAGGTGAAGAAAATCTCAGTGAAAAGCTGCAGGAGGGTGAAGTCTACAGTTCAGCTCAGCTCTGGACTTCTAGCTGAAGTCTGATTCTCTGTCTAATTACTAATTTTGAGCACAGACTCTTCTACAGCCTCACAAACCATGAAAATCCTCCTGGTTTCTCGGCTGCTAGCCAAATCAATGTTTAGGAGGATGAGCAGGCAAGGCTTGAACAGCAAATCAAGAAAACAGAAACAACTCCAGAGGAAGTCTTCAATAGCAAAAATCTAAAAATATTATTGAATATTGAAATTCCATTAGGCATTTTGGGAGAAGGGATCAGTGGGGCTTTAGAGGACTATAGGCAGGGGAAGACACTCAGTTTGTGTTCCCTACCCTGTGTGATCTTATGATAGGAAGGCAATATTTTATCCCTAAACAAATTTCCCCTGGGCTGGAGGTCAGTATTTGCCTCTTCTTCAGTCACCTGGAGGAAAGGCCACTTCGTTGCCTCTTCCAGAACTGACAGATCTCATCCCTGCCAGAGCTCTGCCTTGGTGCAGTGCTGGGGTGTAGGAGGAAAAGGAAAAACACAACCTTTCCGTGGTGGAGCGGGCACACAGATAGAACCCCCCAGTTTTGGGGACAAAGTCATCTGTTGACACAGTGGTGTTAGGTCAAAGGTTGGACTCAATGATCCCAGAGGTCTCTTCCAACCTAGCTGATTCTGTGATTCTGTACAGGTCTGCACACCAGGTCTGCAAACCTGGCAATGCAGATAACATAATACCATGGTAGTATTAATACCTTATAATTTTTCTATGATTTGATGTTGCATATTTCTAAAACTGTGATAACACCATGAAACCTGCATATCACCCATTATTATAGGGAAGCTTTGTGAGAATTGTCTTTTAAAGTAGGAGGTTTCTATAGAATTGTATCTTTAACTGTATATTCTCACAGTCCAAGGTTCATTAATTCAACAGTCAATTTATTCTTTTGTAAAAATGATACTCCAGAAGCTACTGTTTGAATAGAAATAACATTTCATAAGAAGCAAACTCCACAGAAGCATGAATAACTAGCAGACAGTTTATGTTTATTTGATAAATTTATGAAATTGAAGGCTTGATTGAAAAGAAATCTAAGAGAGAAAAATGTGTTCTGAAAAGAAATTTTGCTTTTTGTAGATTTTATCAACACCAACAAGACAGCTTTACAATGCAGAGTTTAAGTTTTCAACTGCTTAATATCTTCCCAGCAAAGATGGTGTTGTAAGAGAGCAATGACCTCAGGATCTGTACCCAGAGCTGAGAACAAATTAGAAAAAACTAAGGGTTTTTCAACTACAAGTTAAGTGGAAAGATTTTTAACTACAAGTTAATAGCATCTTTCCAACCAAATAATTATTCTTCTTCCATGGGTAATAATGAGCTTTTTCCAAAATTATTTCCTAGGGAAACAGTCAGAGGTAGATTTACTGTATTTATCTCTCAATTCTGCACAAGGAAACAAAAAAATGATAAGACTTATATCAGCTATAGAAAAGCCCACAGCACAGCTGCCTTCTTCAGGGACATGGGAAGGATCTTCAGTGAAGAACCCGGACCAAAGCCAGAAGTGGCGTCCCCTGACACAGTATTCACACAAATTGTCTCTGAAACACAGAATATTTCGATAGCACAGGATGAAAAACCTTCAGACTGCTCTATTTCCTTAAGAAAGGAAAATACAATTGAGTCAAAAAGAGGGGAACAACTTTGGGTCATTTGAATGGTGAAGGTGAGCTGTGTCTTGTGGAAGTCAACGCGATGTGTGCAGTGCTGACACTATAGTTATTTATATAGAGCATGAATGCCAGAGGAGCTGGGATTCCAGGGGACAGCCGCACTTTAACGTACAGCATCCTTGCTCCATTCATTTCCTTTTCATCGAGGGAGTACCCCACTATGGGATACTTAACTAAAGAGAAGAAACTGAAGAGTTCTGATACACCCCACTGCAAAGCCTTGAACACCATGTAAGGGCTTCTGTGGGGTTGTTGGGGGACTGAATTTATCAGTCAAAGAACAAGTCAACATCATTACTCCTGCCCTGAGCCTGTGAATCACTCAGAAAACTTCTTAGCACAGAGAAGGGCCGCGTGCCATTGCAACAGCACGTACACACACACACACACGCGTGGACAAGACTTCTTTTGGCCTTGAAGTATCTAGTCCAGATTTAAACTCCCAGGCTATTGGCTTGTCACCAGGCTGTCAGTTGTACAGCCTCAGATGGTAGCCTACATTTTTCTGCTAACTCAGTGCCTTCTGTTCCCAAGCAGTGGACGTTGGATCTTTGCAGGAGTTAAGAGTTATTGGATGCACATCAGGAAGCTTTTTAAAGGACCATCAGGAGATAGGTAGGAGGTAATCATAAAGAAGAAAAAAAAAAAAAATCAGATTGATTTAAGTTTGAGTTAAAACTCATCTCTCTCAATTAGACTTTTTGCTATTTTCAATGGATTTACGTCCTATAAATACATCAAATGCAACTGCCGAGGTTTTCAGCACAAATATGAAGTGATCTAAGTAATGTTAAATTAGTTTTTAAAGTTCTGTTAAATAAATTAGACGAGTCAAGGTAAACACATAAAATTCCACACTCCCTTCAAGGGCCACAGTAAGAAGAACTTTTCATTGCTGTTATATGTGCTCTTCCCCTCTCTTTCACAAAGCTACCTTGATACGTTCCACTGGTGTTTGGAACAAACTGCATAACCGGGAGAGAGAAGCATGCAGGGAACAGCATCTCTGAGTCCCTGGCATCCCCGCCACCTGGGAGCTGAATCCCACTTGAGAAAACAGGATTACTTGATGCCAAAACGGCTTTTCTGAGTCCCAGCAGCCCTTGACTCACTCTTCTAGACTGCACGGGTATAAAAGGTAGCAGGCCCAAACACAGATGGAGCACTGTACGCTATATTGGGACTGTAACTAGCACAGGACAATGACAGCTGAAGCTATCCAGTCCCGCAGAGACCAAGATTTCCCTTGGTTTCCTTCCCTTTCCCCCATCCTGTACCTCTTCCATCCTCACAGCTGAAAGCAGGATACTCATAGGGATGTGGGGAACCCAGCATCTACACAGATACAACCCCACGGCCTTGGGATGCCATCCCTACAAGAGCACAGAGACTGTAGAACGCAAGAGGATTTTCCAGTCTGTCATTTTTAAGATCTTTTACTACACACAGTGCATGAAGGATACCAGAGATGACACTGCTGCGTATTTTCCTCAGTATGTGGAGATTCACCCGTATAACACACACAGGAACAGATCCGTAGAGTGTCTCCACGTACTACACTTTCATTTGATTTTCATTTCACCTTTAGATATTCAATATTTAAGCATTACTAGTCTAACACATAAGCTTTTTGAGTGATGGTATCCCTTCAAATGAGACAATGTCAAGGATTTGGTGCCAAAATAACTGGTTTTGACAGTACAATAAAGTCCTTCACCACTTTCATGCATACCTTGTATGTATACAATACCTTTAACCAACATATATGCCTCTTTCACGGAGTGATTTCTTCTTTTGTCAACAGTACATGCACTGACTGCTGAGTGGGGGATAATCTAAACATTTTAACCTCAGCTTTCAGTTTTTCTAACCTTATACAATCCCTACAGTCGTGTCTCACTTGGTATCAGTTGACTATAAATGTTTTTGCTTACCTAGAGGGCAAAAAAAATTGAAACAGAAGACAGAATATAGCATTTCAAAAGAAAGATTATAGCCATTAGTTCCACAAACACACTGTACCTAACTCAGAACCAAATTCTGCCCTCAAAAAATGATGTGTCATTTATAATTATGTGTATGTGTGTACATACAGAAAATGAAGGGGACAGACAGAATACGAGAGAACAGTCTAGCCCCTAAATTTTATAAAGAAATGTCTGCCTCAGGTGTCTGAATGTTGTGGAGATCTATTATATTGTTATCTTTGTTTAACAAGACTTAGAGTGTATTTCAAATGGAGTTCATCAACAAAATTAATTATTTTACAGAAAAAGTTAGGGTTTATTTTTGCACTGACTTAATTCTAATTCAGAATGCCAGCTCTACCAGCTCTAGCTGACAACATTGGTTAAAATAAAACAGGCAAGCAGGAGATCTGGACCAATTTTAGCAGACTTTATATGATAAAAAACGTATAACTTCAAAATAGCTAATAGAAATCTGGCACAATATTCGTACATTGCAATTTCATTCGAATGTGATTCACAAATCCTTGTGGGTTAAGTATTACTATTTCTGTGATATGGAAAGACTAGCTAGAAAGTCAGTGTCAGAATAAGCTCCTAGCTTGTGTTTCTGTGCTCACCCCACTGATGTCCTATAGCTCCTCTTCACAGAAATCTCCCATCTCAGCATATGTTCACACCATTTATGCCAGTTCTCCTAGGAAAAGATAATTTTTGTGTGATGTGTCAATGGCACGACCTGAGATATCCCATGGTGGAGGCAAATACTGCAAACAGAGTTTGGCAAGAAATGTCTCAGCACACGATTTAGAGTTTTCCTATGCTGAACTGGGAAACGACAGAGACCGTTATAAATAAAAATCTGATACATTTCAGCAAGAAATTTCATAGTTTTTAAACTGGCATTTTACAACAGAAAGAAAAAAAGGAATTACATTCCTTTTATTCGACGGGATGCAAAACAAAGAGATAAAGGCATCTAAATTAGACTCATCACATGGTCTGCACTGGTTGGGACAGTCCTCAAAAACAGTTCCCCAGGTCTTCTTTGGAATGCTTCTCTGTCTTGGAAAATCCATACTTAAAAATCAAACTGGATTTTCCACGTCTTCCCCTCTTGAGTTTTGGCCCTAATATGAAGAACCTGATGCAACAAGTTGGCATGTTTCAAACTTTTCTTCTTCCTGTTTCCTTTTTTCTTTTATTCATACCAGATCACCTTGGTCTTTGATAGATCAGTTTGAAAAGTCCATTGGGATTCTAAAAGCAAACGCAAAAGCAAAGCACATGCAACACATGGCAAAGATAAAACAAATAGCTCTGAAAATTGCTGGAGGATCAGCACAGTGCTGATAGAGTAGTGAATCAAAAGACACACATTCTTTAAGGTTTCATTGTGACAGTCCTGAGCTGAAGGCATGAGAAAACTCAGATGAGTCACACTGTGTTATAACGTTTATCATAAATCAATGCTATTAATGCAAACAGACAAGACAAGTCACAATCTGATGCGTTAGTCCAGAAAGAACAGGAACAGACAGATTTTCTACAAACCAGCTTAACACAAAATAAATATAAAAGCATCTTTGTTCTTTGAAACGGCCCTCTCATTGGTGGAAAAAAATCACCCACTATTCATACTTCTTTTTAGAAATTCTTGGCTTTAAATTAATGTTTTGAGTACAGCATTTTCCTCCGGCCAAAAGGTCAAAGGAATTTTAAAGCTGGTACATTTCTTTTAAAAGTACAGCGGCTCTTCCCTCTGTCCCCAAAGTCAGAGCAATTGGCTGCTGCCTTAGATGGTGAAACAATTCTGCCTTGGTTCTTCCCTTAACTGCCCTTGCTTCCCTTCACACAACTTCCCTTGCTACTTTTCATACACTGCTTCCAGCTACTCTTCACGCGCTGCTTCCACTAGGGATGAGGAAAGTTTGTCCATGTGTCGAATTATTGGTAGTCACTTCTACCCATAAAATAGAAGTGGAGCATCATAATGATACCCTGTCCTCCAGAGCACTCTCACAAGGTGGCAAAGCACTTCAGAAAACATATGAACTATCAGCCTCAAGTTACCGGTGATGAAACTGAGACACACTAGCCATGGTAAAAGGACAGCTGTTAGTGGAAGCAGCCACTAATTACTGGTTTCTCTTTTTCACCTTCATTTTGCCCACCATCTTTGAAAAGTTATGCCAGATCTTGCTTTCCCTGGTTGTCCACTTACAAAGAAGAATAAACTGCGGCAAATCTCTTTTCTCTCCGAGAATCACACTAGTGATATTGGAGCTTCATAGCAATATGGAGCTGAATAACAAGGAGAGGTAATACCAGGGCATGACACTGAAATGCAGTTCCTGATCCTTAACCCTCTAGAACTGCAGAAGTACTAGATTTCATAGGCAGCAGGACCATCATTATCTTCAAGTCTGACCTCCTGCATAATGAAGGCCACAGAATTTCATTCAGTAATTTAGTCAGTGAAGGGAATTAATACGGGACGCTTGATTCTGCGTGCTAAAGGAGCTCTTGAGATTACTGAGGTAGTAGTAAGGTTAAAAGGAGGGTAAGGTTATCTGTTGGGTGCTCCATTCCAAGCAGTAAAAGCTAGGTTAACTCTGTACTTTCCAAATGTAAAAATTGGCCGACTTTATTTATAAGCCTTTATCATCATTTATCTCCTCGTTTACCAGCTCTTCCAGGCTGTATCTACACAGATAGAGCCATCACCCCGAAGCTCTGAGCCACTGACCATCTATACAGCAGATTTGCTTAAACCAAACCACAGTCCAGCCCAATCCTGGAGCCTTCACCAAAGAGACGAGCCGATCCCTTTCACCATCTCCCTTCTAAGATACACTTTTCTATGGTCTATTTTATATTTGTTTGCACAAACATATGCCATGAGCTCAGAAAGTCTGTCAGCAATTCACAGATGGCCACAATCATATAAGCAGCTTTGGTAGGGCTATGAGGTCTGACTAGAGATGTTAGGCACCTCTAATATGACTTGGAGCATCTCATTTTGGTAATGGTGAATCAGAGTTAGCCTTGTGCAGAGACAAAGGCCAGCTGCCCTACAAATTTAGCTTTATATTCTGAATTACTTTAACTCCTGACATTGTTTGGGAATTTGGGACTGATAGAATGTGCAAGAATTGTGCCTGGAAGCTGCATTTGAAATTAATGTTGTTTCCATGTCTAACAGAAAATGCAGCTTAAAGGGGAGCGCTTATCAATGACAGAGTGCTGAGGCTAGGCCCAACACCCGTCTGTTTTCCAGGGTAGCACACGTTGCCTGTTTGTCATGAACAAAAAGTAAACTGTGTGTTATTCACAGTTACAGAAAGAGCAAAAGATCAAAACATTGCTGGGGATGCACCACACACTGCCTTTTCTTACTGCTGTTTTCCAGTTCTGTACTGCCTAGAAACCTCCGTAGGGAAGGGAAAGAAAATGGAGGAAAACAGTCTTTGAAAAGAAGTTTGGCCAGGCTTTCGTATCTCAAATAGTAGAAAAACATCATACTAGAAAAACATTGTATAAACCTTGCTTCGAGGATTACTTTTATCCCTATTTTATAGGGATAAAACAATGGTGAATGAGCAGAATGAAAAACAATAAAACACTAATAGCATCAAATTCACAGGAGAGAAATCACAGTACAAAACACAGCAGTATCTCCTTCCTTCAAGCAAGTACACGGACAGAAGTGTCCATGCTAAACAGTCCAGAACATGGGCCAGTTTATCAAATTCACCACGAGCCTCAAGTTGTCTGCATTTTAAGCAAATGAACAGTAACCCATTGCAACAGATACTCCCTCCAATATCAAACCCCTCTTGCAGAGCTTTCCTAATTCCCACTTGGAGAGTTTCTTCTGAATCACTTCACCGTGGCCAGGCTGGGGACATTTGCTGGCTACAGGAACAGCAGGAGAGTCCGTTCCCCAAACACCCTGTGTGTCCCAAAGCTGCAGTGAGGCCATCCGCAAGAAGACAGGTCCCTCACAGAGCTCTGACCTTTCCTTTTCTGCCAGGGCAGCAAAATCCTCCAAAACCCATGCCTGTACCTCCACCATGGCATCCCACAATCACCATCTTCCTGCAGTAGCCTGTGATGATGGTGGTTGCTCCTTTGACAGCCCTACTTTTTCAGGGGCGTCCTGTGAATACCTAATTTCACTTCTTTTCAGAGAGGCCTTGATGAAAACTGGTCATGCCCCAGGCCTCCTAATTTGACCAAATGTTACATTCTACCATAGCAAATGTGCCTCCTATGTAACTCACAGGCTTGTATTCATCCAGAAAATTGTAACTTAATGATATTTAAAATACTGCAGTTACTTCTTTCTTTACATGTATGGAAACGCTGCAGCTTTACAAAGGTGGCTTTCCTCTATCTGTACCATTTGGCAGGAACTGGTTTGGGTCAATGGTTTATTTGCCATTTGTTTGCTGTTTGAAAGCCCCCACACAGATGCTGGATGTTTTGTTTTCTTTTCCTGATTGCTTTCACACATGAAGTTGTAAGGACATGTCAATTGATCAAATGAAACTATTGCACACTTAAACTCACATCAAGTGTGCCAGGTGAGGAGTCCGTGTAATTGCCTGCTTTGGCCAGTGGTGCTTGTGGCAACCTGTCATCTCTGTGGTTTCCTCCACTTGCAAAATAGTTTTTGAACTATTTCAAAGTGTTGGAAAGCTCCAGTCCTATCCGATTTGTGCACCCCAGGACAAAGCTCACCCTCCAAATAAACCCCCCTTAATTTCTATTTCGTAAAATTTTAAGAAGATAGGCAAAATTTGCAATACAATAAGTCTTCTCTCATGAAACTGTAGTGGAATTACTGGCAAATAAGCATCATTGTCTCTAGTGGATGGATTTAGATCCAGTTTTAACCATTTTACCCTCCAGTGGGTCTTATTGGCAACATGGCAAAAGTCTCCCTTAACCACATCAGTTCTGGTTTAGTTATAGGCTCTCTGAATCCAAAGACTAATTTCCATCAAGCGTTCCATTGTTTCAGCTATAATACATTAATATCTTAAATGAATACATTAAATAAATTAAATGAAAAGTGTCCAATTTTTAAACTATGCTCATTTACTTATTTATTTTATCATTAGAGAAAAAATATTCTAAAGTATTGTGCTTGTTAGATACGCTTTGTCAAAACACTAGGTTTAAAATACAAGTGCTTATAGAATTATATTAGGAGTGCAATTTCTCTTTCTGCAGTTTCATCTTTTGTGAAGCTGAAGATACAGCTTTTGTAGCAAGGACAGTCATTATATTTTTGAACAAACAGAATTCATTCAGTGACAGGTTTATTGCTTGTTTATCTCAGAAATATTTGCTACTGTGGACATCATAGAAAATTGCAAGAAAGCGAAATATTGAATGTGTTTTGAATTGCATTATATGGAATTCTACAGTTTGAGTGGTATTAGATAAAACAATGTTCTCAACTCACATCATCACATCCAGGAAGGATGCTCGGGTTCAAAAGAAAAAGATTCTTGGGTTCACCAGAAAAAGCTGGATGTTATTTGTTTTCTGTCAATATTTTTGGTTGACTAAAGCAAGGCTTGAATCTTCTTGACATCATAATTTCATTGTATCCCAGGATCTGCACAGAACTGAATAACTCTCCTTGCTTGAGCTGCTAATGTTATTGCTTTAGAAGTTTACAGAAGCAAGGAGTGAACTGTAAATTTGACAATGCTGTAGGATATAGAAATGATGCATTTAAAAATATCCCTCAAAATGCTTTTTCAAAATGGCAGGATTAGGGACAAAGGTCACATTTTTGACATTATTTACAGTCAAGTTGCTCAGATTACTTGTGGAAAAAGCAGCCATGAGACACATTATACCCACAACCACCCATCATTGTGATATATGTTATGGTGAAAACATAAGACCAGCTCCAAGGGAGGGGTAATGACTGAGATGAAAAATGCTGGGTACTACATGTGGCAGCATTTCAACCAGTAAACTCCTCAAACATGAAGAGGTAAGAGTCAATCTAAGATCTCTCCCTAAATACTGTATTCTCCTCCCCACAGCAGGAGAACTGCAGCTTGCGGGAGCACTAAATCAGGGAAGAGACAATAGAAACTTTAAACGAACAGGAGATTTCAAGAGGTCTTAGAGAAGTTAATTCTGGTTTCCACTAGAAAATGAAATTTCTTACCTGACTGGAATATGAAAAAGCATACTCTGAATGGTCTGTCCTTGTACTTTAACTGAGTATAATTCACCTTATAATTTCTCTGGCGTTCCTCAAAACAGATTTCAATGGATGCCTAAGCAGCACTGCTACACAAGCTCTTGAGAAGTATCAACAAAGCATGCTAATGCAATGCTACACTAACCACTGTCATGTCAAAGCTTTCGGCTCAAATTTAAATATACTTTCCTTGCCCTGGATCCTTCCTTACCTCTCCCCCCACATTAAAGATGAGAATCAGTAAATGAACATGGTATGTGAATTCCTTAGACAATCACCTGCATTTAAAAGTTACAGATGAGCAAATCCTCTCCCCCATCCACTCTGCAGTCGCCCCCAAGAAAGAGCCACACACTCAAAGGCAGCACAGGACACCTATCAGCAGCAACATGTTTGAAGGAAGAGCTGAAGGCAATGCATAGATAGTAAAAAAGCCAAGGCTGAGCTGAGGATGTTTAGGCAGGGTGAGTCAAACTCCATTCAAAGTCACAGAATAACAAATTCTAACAGTATCTGACTTGAAAGGAATTTTTTTTACATTATTTTGTTCTGGAACTTGTAATAACCTGACATTTCTTAAAATACAAAATTGAAGTACAAAGAGTCCCAATTAAGCAATCCTGAGACTATGAAACAAGCCAGGTGCGGCAAGAAAATTCAAATTAACACTCATCTCAAGCTTCAAATCAAGTGTCAGTTTGTTCCTTTTTATTTTAATTTATTGTAGTCAACATTAGTTAAAGCTGGAGACATTTGTTCTCTTGCTAATGATATACACATAACTCCCACTTACATCCCCTTGCTCCTTCCAATTAAGAACAACTTCTGAAAATTTCAGCCTGAAGGCTTATCTGGCACAGATTATTCACTGTATCATACGGATTCAGGTTCTTATGTCTGCAAGCTCTTTAGAGCAGCAATTTGTTCTTTGTTTAGCATATTTTGCAGTATACAGTGCTAAATAAGCTTAGGGGGTGCTATTCACTGAGGCATGTTTGTGCTCAGTGGATTCGGTGTTACCTTGTGCTTTGTTGTTTTAATCTGTGCAAAACCCCTCTCCAATGCAATGTATAAAATCCAGGCTGCCTGTAAGTCAGCCTGGTCCTTAAGGAAATCTTCAGACTAAACACACAAAAATTAGTGGGTCTGAGAAGCACTGTAGGTGGAAATGTATCCCACATTATATTACCTTGCTATTCCCTAAGTAGACAAAACGAGCACCAGCACTCTGCTTCTCTTCTCTGCACAAATTGCCGTCCTTACCACGCGGGTCTGACACATCTTGCCTGCGCACTGGGAATATTTAACACCAACTGAGCAACAAAACACCACCAGTCCCTTGACTTGTTAAATTCAACACAGCTCGTCCAAGTTAACCATGTCATTGTTGCATTATTTCTTTACTTTTCAATCTTACTGAAATAAACTTTGGAAAGTATAAAGACAGGGTATTATTCCTCTGAGAGCCACGGAACAGGCTCCCCCGTCAATGCGGAACATGTGATATTTTATGAAAGCAGCACATCTGGTTAGCTCCCAGCCCCATTCTGTGAGCTCTCAGGCTCTCTGGACAAGCGAAACAGACACGGGGTAGATGCTCCCTGCCGCTGCGGAGTCCATGGGATGGCAGAGAGCTACAGAGCTGCCTCTTTTCCCCTTCAGGAGCCTGAGGCGGCCTTACCAGCAAAGTGCATGTGAACAGGGCTTTGTCAGGTCAGGCTTATGGTCAAATAAAACAGGTCCATCCAATGGTATCTGTCCTTTCAACACAGACAAATATCAGGTAGCCACTTAGCAAATACCATTATACTTAGCACCATTAATCTTGACACCTTTTACTTTCTCCTGTGTCCAGCTAGCAAGCAGCACCATGGCTCTGGACTGGACGGGGGAGAGACACTGAGGGATGGCCAAGCCCAGCGACTGCAACACACGTCTTGGAATTCATTTCCTATAAAGAGTGGCAAAAATTTGGGTCTTTGAAAATCTTACATCCTCCATAGAAAGAAATGCTTTTCTCCAAGAAAATATAGGGAATCTCTCCAGTTTTATTTAACTAAAGCTTTCTAATCATTACTGTTGTTTAGGGAACTGGAAATGGGTAATTAGTAATTTTCACTCTTTATAAGTTTTCCCTGAAGGAAAGGGAAATTTAACATACCACATTTTATATCTTCTGTGACACTCATCCTCCTGACTCATACATCAGAGACTGAGCAAGGGATGTTTAGATAAGACACTGTGAATTGTTACAAGGACTGTGTAGCCAAGGGGTGAAAATATTCATGGCATCAGTTGACTGACACAGGAGAGGACTTGTAATACCTACAGGTTATAAGACATTTGAACCTATACTGAATCCCTAGGATGACTGGAAGGATACTTACACTGAGCACTTGATTTCTGAAGTTGCTATACAAGCCAAGCAATCTGTTCAAAACATTGAACAAGGCTTAAGTGCTTACGCTATCGACACTTCTTTCTCTGACAGAGAACCAGAGACAAGAGTATGCTGATGAGATTGCCACTGAGGGAACAAAGCAATTTCACAGAGCTACAGGGCCAGGCTCCTGCCTTCACTCAGAACAGCATCAGTCTGTAGAAACTTCACCAGCCTGCCCTTCATCGAACAGCATCAAACCTGTCCTTAAACAGCTTTAGCAAAAGGAAATATTTCAGGTTTCTAGTCTGTTGACCTGATTTTAGTCACACTTACTGGACTGTTAAGCTCTTAATTGCAGCTGATTCTAACTTACTATAAACCAAAATAGCTTGATTATCATCAGTGTTGACTTATATCACATCAGAGCTTGGTCCACTGACTTTCTTAAAATGATTGTTGATTTACTCTAAAGCTTATGGGGGTGAAATCAGGCCTTGTCTCTTCTTTACACTGAAGCTTCAAGCTGCAAGCCTAATTTTGAAAAGGAGGTTGACAAAAAAGTTCTTCTGTAATATGTAAATTAGCCAGGCAGAAAGTGTGCCAGTTAGCATTAAACTTAACTGCCCTCCCCTCCTTCTGCCTGTCTTAACCTACCATATCATTTAACCTGCTCTTTAAATAAACAAGAACTGGTTCAGGTTGCATATTTTATCTCACAATTGCTTCTGGTGCTCCAAGTTCACATTAAAAGTTATTTTAAATATAAATATTGTATGAATGTTTATATGTTCCCTGTCTTGCCTACAGGGATTGATACTTTCCTAAAATTTTACATATGATTGCATATGAATGAAAATAAGACCAAGTTCAAAGCCCAAGTAGTGTGCTTAGGACTTTGTATTTTAATAAGCATAACAGGCAATGATAAAAATACCTATCAGTCTCCAGTCCTAAAGCAAGAAAAGGACTGAAATTACAAACTCAAACAGTCAAAACAAGATACACAAGAGTTAGAAGGTTTCCCCTTATTTATTTGCAGTAAAATTGTATTTTTTTCCTGCTACTTTCAAATATGGTACATCTCTCTTTTGAAATTGGAAACCTGTATCTCCAAAATTCTGTGTATTAAGACATGTCCCAAAATATCTCCTAAGTTTTAACCTTAATGTGAGAAAAAGGAACTTACTATTGGTTGGTATTAAACTTAGTTCTATTTCATACATATTAAAACACTGAACTCTCTTTCTTGAATGTTTATCTCTTAATCCTGTAGGAACACACATGGCAAAACACAGATCAAACCAGCTGCTCAGCTGCCTGCAGTACTGGGATCTTAGTGAAAGGCAAGTACCAGGAAAGGTCAAACTCTTTCCCATCTTTACAGAAGACCATGTTATACCCTGCAGCAAGAGATCCAATTATGGTTACCACCGTTAGCCAAGGTCAGAAAATTATTGAATACTATTAAAGTTCATCCACAGTATTTACCTCAGCAACATCCAGCAATCTTGAATTCCACTGGGGGACAATATATTGTTATTGCCTCTTATTTGAGATAGGCCCTAAGCTAAACATATTAAGAAATGTTTGGAACCAAGGATTTGGGTCAACACAGTTTTAATTTGCAGTAGTTCTTTCATTTCAGAAAGTGTCTTATTTCCTTCTCTCGGGTATCTGTCTGAGCATATGTAAAGCACGATGAGCACACTTGACTAAAAGTTCACCAAACAGTATCATTAACCTCAGCTGATTACACTTACTGCCTCTGCACTGCAGACCATCGCGGAAATAAATACCAGAGGCTAGTTTTACAAAAGGATTGGACACATTTATGGTTGTTAATAATACATGCATCTCTGCAAGGTAAGTTGAGGCTTACAGGTAGGAGTTTCAAATGCAGCTCACTGAGTTAAGTGCAACAAGCACGCTCAAATCAGTACGTTGACCCAGCACTAGCTTAAAGGGTACCTCATCTCCATCCATCCTGTAGAGCCTATGTCAACTGAGCTTTCCACGTGAGGGTGGACTTGACAGCATGTCTGCACAGAGCCACAGAACTATACTAACTAAATTGTCAGGGCAAAAGGGCTAAAACTAGAGTTGACGCTATCAGCAGAAGGCTACAGGCAAAAGCGTTGCAAGGATATTTTAATTATCTCTAAAAGCAAGCATTACAAATTTAGAGTCAAAGATTTAAGGAGATATATGCATGTTAGGGTATAAAACTCACAGGCACCAGCACACTCACACTCACAGGCTCTGGTAATGAAAAGGATTTGGCATACAATTGTGATCAGCAATAGTGCTGTCTACAGCTCTGTATTTGGTTATTTTAATTTTTAAAACTTGATTTTTTTTTTCTGGCTGCATTGCATTATAGAAGTACAGGGTATTACAATTGCTTCAAGACTATCTTGAATTCAGGCTCAAAGTGGTAAAACTCTTTTCAACAGAAGCCCACATCTGTGAGTGCCGCTGGGGACATGGTGGGTAAGAAAGCTGCAGGCTGTGTTGGACTTCCTTTTCCATGGCTCCATATTGGTCGCAACCATCAGTATGGAGTTGTGATGGATACTGTTCTTGGCCCAAATATCAGCAACACCTATAGTCAATAACAAGCAGATAAGTCAGTCACAGCATCCTTCTTAGAAAGGCTTGACGTTTTTACTTATGACATGGGCCAACATGATACACATTGTGCCATAACTCAGTCTGCCCTTAAACCGCTGTGAGCTCCAGGAGTGCTGGAACTGACCTTCTGCCTTGCCCATCCTCTGCAGGTAGTAGAGATGCAGTGCCCATGGATAAACAGCGAGCATCTTCCCAGTCTTGCCCCATCCCAATAGGATGCAATGGTTATTCTGAATAGGGCATTTTTCAAGGAAGTACCTATGCTCTCTGCTTTACACAAAGGGAAGAACATGGAGCATGTATTTACCATTTGGAAGGAAGAAGAATATTGTGCATGAGTCTCTGCTGAAGAAGAAACTTTTAGCTATGAAGAACAGTGTGAAAAAATTTTAAATGTACTTACTGTAAGCCTGACATTTTTGAAAGTTTAAAGAGTTGGTACTATTCCTCTATTAATATAATTTTTAAAATTATCTCACAGTCCTGAAATACCTAAAGGATTTATTTTTTAATTAATCTTAATATATAAATGAATTAACTAATATAATTGCTCATTTCAGAAAGTTAATTCTGTACTCAAAAGAGTAGATGCTATAATTTTGGTGCCACATAAACTATTCTTTATAGATAATAAAGTCGTTTTAATTGTCAAATCTGCATTAGCAAAGTTTTGGCAAATGAAGAAGACTTTGATCTGTGAATAATTACAAATCTTTACCTTGGCATGGCAGGTAAGGCTTGCATTTCTGCAGCTAGCAACTCCCTGTCAAACACATCTTCATAAATGTAATTTCTGGAGAGGTGAAGGCTTACTGGTTAAGACTTTCAAAGGAATTGGTGACTTAAGGTATCTGAAAGTTTCCAGTGTCCCACCTAATGAGACCTGTGTTTCAAGATTTCCAACATTTCTGTAAATAAAGAACCCAAAGTTGAATGCCCAAAGCAATACACCTGCAGTCACTAGTCAATTGACAATCAGCAGAACTAAGCAATTGTACATCAAAAAGCTTAATTTAGTTGCTAAACACTAGTCCTAAAACTGCTGAATGAAAAAAAAACTTAATTACTTTGAAACACATAGCCTCCATTGAAGGAGATTCCCAGGTCCCTTAGGTCCCTTAGGACTGACTCTGAAAGGAAACAGAGTTCCTGCACCAGAGGGAAAGAGCGATGCCACAGCAGCATTGTCCAACTCCCTCAAGGACAGTGAGTGAAGGTTGTGAGACAACCCCTTTCAATGATGTATGTTATGCTCATAAAATTCATTAATAAGTCATACAAACACTGAGATAGTCCAAGACACAGGCATGTGGAAAGGGAATAATTTTTAAACCTTTCTAGGTTTAACCAATACCACATTCAAAAGTAATTCAGTGCCTTGTATAGGTGTGCCATGCTGATTTCTGGACACGTTTAACTGTGTGTCCCTTAGCACATATAGTGAATTTTGCACAAACTTCAGAATACCATGTAGAAGCCAATCTGGGAGGCTGTGAGCCAGCTACTGCAATAATTCAACTTGTGCTGTTATCCAGACGTAAATCAAACCCTCTATGTCCTCCTGAGACAGCAAGACCTGAGACTTTGCTGAATTCCTACACAGATAGAAAAAAAAAAAAACCAGCCTTGGCAATGTAGTTGATGTGGTACTCAAAGGAAGGCTTGAAGTCGCAGAGGAAACTGAGATTACAAGGTGGTTGGAAAGTAAATAACAACCCCATCAAACAGAACCACATATGGAAGAGGGATAGGAGGAACCTGCTGCTTAGCCAGTGACAACCAGCGTGATACAGTATCACAAGATGATCCAATTTACAAAGACAGAACATGAGAGAAAACTCCTACCCAACCCTCAGTAACAGCAGGAGAAACAGGTATGAGATACTAGTTGATAACTAAAAAATGTTTGAATGAAAATAGCTATGGAATAAACAGAGGACCTTAGCTTCACTCTTGTCTAACTTAGACAGATGTACATCAGGAAAAAATCCATTGAGGTTCCTGGAGTTTAAGGGATGTAAAAGACACGAATGAAATAAGACGCAAACACTTGCAATATCAGATTCTGTCACCTTAACCTATACACAGTATGTACTTTTCTGTGTGAGATATCTATCTGATCAGTGCCACTGAAGTTTCTACTTAGTGGAATAAGGCAATAGACAGACTGGCTAAAGGTAAAAACAGCATCTTGTATAGCTTTAGTAAAGGTGTTCAGGAATTTTCTATTGACTACTCTAGAGGAGACTGCAGTTTCCACAAGAAAAATCAGTAGTTTTGAAGGAAAATGCCAATATCATTCTTAAAAAACAGATTTCCTTTAGGATAACAGAAAATGTTTAATTTCTGGGGACAATTTTCATGAATTTAATGCACACACGTGCCTACTTACTATGAGTCAGAAGGTTTTTGTTTGTACGCTCAAGCACGGTGTGTTTAAGGTCACAAAGAGCACTGTAGTTCACCTGCTGAGTGCCCCCACCTCCTCCACCTCGTGTACCAGGTAGAGTCTGGGGTTGCTTCCCCTCCAGAGACAGCACTTCAGAGGATGTGTGACCGGGTGCTCCACACGTACCATAGGGTAGCTGGGCAGCAGGGGAATGCAAGGCATATAAATGATGACTTTCTGAAGACATTGCAGCAAAAATGGGAAGAAAGTAGATTCAGTTTAAGAGGAGATATTTTCAGTGTTTCTAAGTAAAAAGAACAGTTTTAGTTGAAAGCAAAATGTCAAAATAATGAACCGAATTTCCCAGGATGGAAATACCTGTTCTGTCCCAGTCTAATGCCTAAATCTGAGAGGAATTCTGCATTACCCCTCGTGGAGTCACTTGATTCAAGCACTCGTCTTTCAGGAAAACTCTTTAATAAACAGGTATAGTACTTCAAAAAACTGTTTCAATACACTATGCAGTGAATAATACACTGGAGGCAAAAACAGATTGGTAGAATTTTGGAGAGCCATGTCCCGTATGTGCACATCACTGAAGACACATAGGAGCCTTCTGCACAATTACATGTTGGTTTGGGATTCAGTGCAAGAAACCACCACCCTGAAACATGAGCATATTGTGAGTTATCTTTGCCAGAACTCATAAATTCAAGCAAAGGGAAAACATATTGGGTGTCTGGAAACTGTGGAGGTAATTTTTCCCTTCAGACCTGCTAGAGATTTTCACTGTAATGAAAAACTCTAAGGTATTATTATAGAAATAAGTTGGGAAACTGTTTCCCAGCCAAAATTACTTGGATCCGCTTTATACACTAGAAAAAATACCCACTGAAATCATAAAAACTCTCTGGATTTACACCGTTAGCTTCCCACAAAGCCAGCTGTTGATACCCAATTATTTTAAATGCTTTGCGATGATCCCAACTCCCTTGCTATCTGGGTCAAACGAGGCCCTAAAAGCAAAAGCAGACAGGAAAGCTCAGAGGCGCAGGAACAGAAGTAGGTAGAAACAAACTGCTAGCAGAGCCATTCACTGCAATTAGAGCTCGACAAGCACTTACACACTCCCTAAAAACGTCTGGGATCGGAGTATCTACTCTTGAACGTCCCTGTCTCCAGGGGTGCTGAGCAAAAGACACATTTACACTGCAGAGTTTTGTGTAGCTCTGTTGACAGCATGAAGCAGAATATTTTCCATATGAAAGATTTAGCCAGTTCTTTGGCAGCTTGGATTTTAACCAGAAAACACTTATTCCATAAAGGCAAAACATACAGTCATTTAACTGAAATTTTCAGTAAGACACACTTTATCTAAAGATCAAAATTATAAACTCGTGGAGCAAAACAGTGTACATCATCTATTATTACAGTTATAGAATTAGATGAGCAAGAGGGCCAAAACTATATATATTTTTTAGAACACAACAGGATTTTACAGCTGGGACTAAACCAAATGTCAAAATCTCAGAATTTTTAACACAGCCTGGAAACTCTGGTTTGCAGACAGTTCAAAGCTGTAGCTTTGACTTGAGGCTATCCCACATTCATTGTGAGTAAGTAGACAAAACAAGCAAAACTCAAGAACACCAGGGAAAGTTGACCGCAGCTATTTGTAAAACCAGTCTCTCTGGATATGCCTACGTACCTTTTTGCAAAGGTATTTTTTCCCTTTTTACACTTACGTGCACACAAGGCTGTGAGAGACACATAGATTCTTCTAGGGATGCAACAATATTCAAAACAGGACATTTGAGAGGATGCCATGACTGAATTAGCAGGAGGTAGGTTCACTATTCATTTTCTCTCTTGCAGGGTGGGGAATATTATGTCAACACTATAAAAGAACTTAGGACATAATTTCTCTCTCTCTTCTCCCCAGGATTGTATTCAAGTAGAATCAGGCAACTGTGAGAGACAGAGGAGACTTGTCCTTCTCAGGGTGTGCGTTATGTTTAATTGCTGAAGGCCTGAAGCATTTTAAAAGGTTTGTCAATAAAATCCCTATTTAGTTAACCCCAATCTCCTCCGATCTCTTGTTACAGGCAGCCTTCTGCTCTTAACATCTGGGCAGGCAAAGCCTCCAATTACACTGCTGCATTTGGTAGCTTAATAAACCTAGATAAGGGTCCCTGGTATATCCATTTCCCTTGGTAGCTGCTTATCTCTGGCTACTCCGATGATACGCGGCCTTTGTGTCGCAGCGAGGCACATAATCCTGTGGCAGGCCATGCAGCGTGTGTGCATATTCACATTAAATCCAAAGCTTTCCATGACCTTTCCTCTTCTGTGGCTGGACTTGCATCTTTCACAGCTACACTTTGTAATTGATGGGGAAGGGGCAGGGAGAAAGGGAAAAGAGCAGCCCAAGATCGTGGCCAGGAGCAGGCTCGCACCACTCAAGCTCTTCTCCCCTGTATGTAGCTGGCTACGTGCTGGCATCTTTGGGGGAAGAGGGCAGGAGCGGGCAAGGAGGCTGCTGAGCTGGCTGTGGACCAGATGGCAAGCACCCACCAGCTACTCCAGGAGGCCCCGGGGAGCAGAGCCCAGCGTGCACGTTGCAAATCACCAAAACTCCTCTGAATCAGGATGTGAGGCTCCATCCAAAATAAAGATCTACTATCAGCCAAATAGCTCCACGGCAAGATTGCTCTTTAATATGTCCCTAACTGGATGATATTGAAGGAAAGCTGTAAAAATCAGCTCTCAGCACACAGTTGTCTCCTCTGCACTGAGATGAATCTATGACTATTTTCTAAGCCTTGCTACCTGCAACTGTAAATTAGCACAAACTTCTCATAGTTCAGTCTCTGGAGTTTGTTGACTTGAACATTTGATGCCCATTTCTTTTTGTTGCACTCAAATTTTGTATTGTACCATGCTGAGGTTTCCTTCCTGAATAATTCTCAAAATACATGCAGACATCTGTCTTGCTTTTTCCTTCATTTTCATTTTTAGTTCCCCCTCTGCAGCCAAATCAGTGTTTTTAAAAAGTTTTTAGAAATTGTTTAGGATTTCATATTTTCATGTTGAAAGTCTGACAGGGAATTTGCTGAGATTCTGTAGCAACATGGACTGATCTTTCTGCTTTTTTTAAAGGCCACAGAATATCATTGCCCTCTGTTTTTGTCAGTCCATCTGTCAGCTAATTTGCAGGCACTAGTAAAATCATCTTTCTGTTCTCTGTACTTCTTAGTTTTCCTCTGCTTTTGCATCCACTTCTGTGACAATGAACAAGGGCAGCTCAGCTACAGAAATTTCTCTTAAAACTTTTATTTTAACCTTCAAGTCTCATGTTTGTCGCTTTAAGTTTATGTGCCGAAGACATAAGAAAGCGAAAGCCAGCAGTTTGTCAAAGCACACTCTCTAGGGATCTGGGTTCTGTTTCAGCTGTCACCCTGTCCCCATACATACCTATTGATGGAACTTCTGATGTGCAGCTACAAATGGTAAACAATTCGTCTCTCGGAGCGCGCTTCTGCCTGGGTTGGTGTCAGAGCTTTTGATCAATAAACCATTGAGGCATCTTCCAGCAGGAATATTGTTCCAACTGTTGCTCAGGAACAACACGCTCCCTGCACTATTTCCTTGTTTTCAATGCTATATATGAGCTTTTTACTTTTATTCTCTCTTCAAGCAATATCTTCTCTAACTTGCTATGCAGCTGCTGCTCACTGTTTATCCACATCTCCAATTCTTGAAAAGGCTCACTGCTTTCTATTAGTTTAAACCAGCTTTAACCAAAGTAATAGGTCACTATTTGCATCACTCCAAGAAAGGATTTCAGTTCTTTCTGTGGCATTGGCACCTAATAGAGCCATTTCTTCACATTATGCCCAACATGTACTACTTCTAATGTAATTCCCTGGGTTCACTGAGTCCTTTTGAACTCTCAGCCCTTGTATTTTTTAGTTATGACGCTAGGGTTTGCCAGGCTGCTCCAGCGTCCAAGAATGGCACATACAGTAACTGACTGCTGCCAGGATATCCAGCACTTTACACACTTCTTTATTTTCAAATCTCTCTTCTGCAAAGGAAATCCAAACTAGACATCTCCACCACTGCTACATGGAAGTGCTACCATCTATCTTACTTGGTGAAACTAGCGACTTGATGGTGTCTTTATCCAAGCTGACGTAGATTCTACTTCTAGGACCCCACACGTACTGCTGTACCAGTAAATGACGTCTTTAAACCCATGCAGACCACAGTGTTTCCCACATTATTAGCATTAGTGATATGCTAATATTAGTAAAGCCTAAGCACTGCTGTCCCACACCAGTGGCTTCTCTTTACCTCTCCCCAGCTTCTGCTGTGAACTGACCCATTCAGATGGTTTTTTTCTTCTGTGTTTTCTGATGGCTGAAATACCAGCACTCTTGTTCAGATTGCCACTTGATTAAAAATGCAAATGCAGACAAGTATGTGCTATTGGCAATACACTTGTAGATAGCTCTGTTTTCACAAAGTCCTGGTGTTTAAAGGCACTGGGTGTGTTCAACAATCTGTTCTTCTGTTTAGAAGGTTTTTACACACTCCACCCACACAGGGATTTTCTTATTCCACAAAGTTTCAAGCAGATTTCAGGGCTGTCTATTATATAGCCAGTTGATAGCACTTCACTTGCCCAGTCTGTGGAATAGATGTCCTTACTGTCAGGTTTGCAACACTAACATTGCCATAAGGAATAGACTTTTCTAATATTGCCTTTGAATTCAGTTTACTGAGTTCTTACACCAGTTCTATAGTTTAGGGTTTTCACTACAAATGGGCAAACATTAACCTATTAATTTAGCAACACTACATGTACTTCAGTGCTGTTCTTTCCTGTATTCTATCTTTTACCTCAAAACAACACACTTGTCACCTTTATTAAACCATTCTCCTTGACTTATGCTCCTGTTGTATGTGCTGAATGTTATGGGTGTTTTCGCTTGCCTCTGCAACACACTGAAAACTGTTTGACGCTCACATTCTGCATGTCTTTTCCAGTGCTGCACCATGCTTTTGCAGTGCCTGATTATGCCCTTGATTACATGCTTTTTTTCTGATGCTGCAACCAGCTGAATAAAATTTGAAATTATAAATTCACATGCAAATAAAAATCCAAGTTTTGAGAGACTGAAAATATTTGCAGATTCATAAGGAATTTGGTAGCAGTTTTAGGTGGAAAAAAAATAACCAAGCTACAACTACTAGAACACTGGCCAACATCTGACTAGGCAATATTTTTAATGCCACCTTTCATTTCAAAATGCTGGATTACATTACACTACACAGTGATGTTAGACACATTGTGAATGTCACATTCAACTAGCAAAAAGTCAAGGCTCTTCCTTTCACTGAATTTAATTCCCACATACGAAGAGTTCCCCTCCTGCCTTGCTGGCACAGCACTCTTCAGAGCTTTGCTATAATGTCGCTTTCTCTGTGGCACCTTTCATCTGAAGATATCAAAGCAAGCTACAGACATATGCTAATAGCAGAAACTTCTTCGAATACTTATGAGGTAAGAAATTATTATAGCCTCCAATTTATTGATGAGAAAACTGAATTAGAAGTTTATTAAACTGAGTTAGAAATTGATTAGAGGCTCTCAGCCCTGTGCGTTGCTCATGGATAACTCACAGATAACACATTCTCAACAAAGGTCTCCGATTCAACTTAGTGTTTTTACACGTGATGCCAATACCATCGCAGGTAGACTAAATGAAGGTATTACTTCCATGTCCCAGTACAATTCATTATATTACACTGTTACCCTTATTAGAACAAAGTGGTGTCATTAAAGCTAATCCTACAGAGCTCCACAGGAGCGTGTGACCAGAATGAAAGCAGCAGGGCACAGTTCACGAGCCACCAGAGAAGCACTTTACCACAGCTTGCTTTCAGAAGCAAAAGCCTCATTTTAAATAAAACAAAAACTTTTACTTTGATAAATGCTGGCTGCTTCAAAAAGATATTCTGTTCTCAAATCTCCCCAGCTACATGCCACCCTACAGCTGTAAGGGCCAACCACGTGTGTAGTCAGGCTGGGAATTACCCACACAAATAAAGAGCACAGCTTGAAACATTGACTTTTTCTGATCAAAAGGGTCTGGGAGACAACTGGACAGTTTGGATCAGGCAAAGGATAGGGCTTTTATTATGTTCAAAGAGCACCCCAGTGAATAGAGTAGCCAGTGTGGCCCTGGTGGCAGTGATACGTTCTAACTCTCTCCTCATCCCACACAAGTTACTTAAAAGCTTGGCTTTGGGTCTGTTTAGGGGTTGGGTTTTTTCCATTTTTCTTTTTGTGGAAGAACTTCTGTAGGGAAAACCTGAAATACAATCAATCCTTTCATTAGCTTTTTTAATAGCATTCCCTGTCTAAGCTGCCTCCCCCACATACCAAATAATAAGTTGAAAATATTACCAAAGAAACCTTGTCACATCAAAATCATTATGCCCATATTAAGGAAATATGTGCTGTAATTTTATTCAAGTACAATTTTTATTTTTCTGTGTGTTTTCATATTAATTTTCTTCATATATTTCAGTCTGAAGTGAAAAAATAATACAGAAAAATCCCTTTCCATCCTGTTTTTACCTAGTTTCCTTCACCAGTTATTTTCAACTACATATGCTGAAATGAATGATTTAACATTAAAAAATTATTCATGAAAAAATTTAAAATCATGAAATATTCACACTATTTCACTCTGTAAAGCTGTTCTTTTTAACAAACCCTAAAGGATTTAAGGATTTAAGCCACATGATAAGGCAGAATGTTCTTCAGAAAGATCTGTTTCTCTTTTAATAGCCATATATCCCAGTCTAAACAGAAAACAATCTGACATGGGAGTATACGACAGCTAAGCACTGTATTCCAAATAAATATATTCCATCAATATTATGAATTTTGTAGTTTATTCTAATTCTAAACAGAAGTACTGCAGCAATAACAGCAATGGCTTTGGTCTTGATTTCTTACACAGCAATCCAGAAGGACATAGATTTCCACCTTGTTCTCCAATTGTTGTTGTTTATTTTATCATCATATAACCACAAATACGATAAAATATCTTTACTAATGTCGTAACAACATGATGGGATGGAGATCTGTTATTTAGAACCAAAAAAGAATCAAAGATTTTTAGTCCTTCTATCTCAAACCAGTTTGATTTTCAGAGTTGTGGTGTTTTGATTATAATCAGTTTGCAGAAGAAAACTTTACAAAACCAAAATACAGCAACATCACTTGTACAACAGATGAAAATAAAGTTATATTGAAACTGTAAAAAAGTATATCCTTCTTGGGTGGCACATTTTGGTTTTTAAATATCAAGCAGAAATTACAAAGATATTCTTTTCTTTAACTGATCTCATAGGATTACCTGTAAGAATTGTTATGAAGTTAATATTTCATAATTCTTTCACCTGAATATAAAGCTATAAAACATCATTGTCACTTTGCAGGCTTACCTGCTTTGTCTGCAAATGTAAATGAGTGTCTGGGTGTATAAAAAAAAAAAACTCCAACCTGTTGCCAACGTTGGAAAACTACAAAGCAATAACAGCCATTGGCTATACTAGAGATTTCTGGAATAATACCTGTGATATTATGACTAAAAGCTGATAGGGATCCAATTTCATTGAACAGCAAGACTCTTCTTTTGACCTGAGTGGCAGTTGTATCGATTCCTCTGTCACATTATCTGGCATTTCTTAACAGTGGTAGGATTCTGAATCTTGTTAAAATACATGGCTTCGAACTACTAACTTCCAGTAAAGCATTAATTCAAATATTCATGACGCCCATAATCACTCACTAAAAAAATATATATATCCTGTGAAGTACATCTATAACCATATTTGTGCATTTATATTTTTTTAACTTTAAAAAAGGTTTATTTGCCCTCATTGTAAAGCTTATCCCCCAAGACACCAGCTAGAAAGGGGTAGAGTGGTATGTCAAACAACACTGAACTCTTCTCCTTTATCTGAGGTGAACAAAAAGTAGTTACTGTGTCTGCGGTGGAAGGAAGAGTGTTTTAAAGTCTATGACATTTCTCACTGGCATGTTGTTTGAAGGATGCTTCTGAAATGGATCCTTCTCATTTGAAGCCTGAAACTCATTCATTGATGCAATAGGCCTGAATACAAAACACTCTGATGAAATTTTTATTCATATTTTGAAGGCCCAAATCCCTGTTCTAAGAAATTTGAAGCCATGTCTCTTTTTTCAGAAACAACTCTTTCTTTTTCTCGCTCCTCCATCAAGTACCATTGTAGCCTATATATTCAGAGTCTAACAGATGAGAAGGAATTTTTTTGTTTTAAACATCACTATGCAATACTTGAAAATTAAATCATGGAAAAAACATTCCAGAAGAAGGTTACAATCTGATACAGATGGGAAAAGCAGCACAGCCAGGCAGGGTGAGGAATGTTATCAGAAACGCCTATTTGTATCTCATGGTCCAGAGTTCAAAAGTAGAAACATGTTTCCTTTAAACACACAGAAATCTGAATTCTTTCTGAGATACGATAGTGCTGGAAGACTCCACCAAACAAGAAGAAGCTGTTTTCGAGCAAATCAGGGCCAGATTTTCCAAGCAGAGCGTCCAGCCCTGAATGCCTGAGAGGTCAAACACAAAACCTTTGGGAAGAGATATGAGAAGAGAGACGTAAAGACGTGTACAGGCAGGAGACTGGACTAAAACATAGTGCTCAGATAGAATTTGCTAACAGAGTGGACACAAGCGTAATGAAGATAGACTTACGATGTGAAGGCAACAATTAAGAGGAGGTATGATAAAATAGGATTTGGGGGAAAATGAGAGGAACACAAAGTCCTTTTTTTTTGCCTGGTTTAATTACATGGAGTCACAGGGCATCCAGTGTGATTCACTACCATGCTGCTGAAGGCCCTTGAATCTCAAAATGTCTCTCCCAATTTGTTATGAAATAATAGCTGGCAGTAAACAATGAACAGTGCTCATATCTTTCTAATTAAATGTATGGATGACACTCTTTAATCTAGTTATACATGTTCTACTCAATATAAAGCTTCGATAGAGATTGACCTGTAATATACAAGTACTGAAAACAGATGTATGCACTGAGAAACTCTGCATGCAAGCATAACCTGTAAACACCACGTGTAGCGGAAGACATTATTTTAAAACTGGGTGTGTCAGCCTGATGGTGTGATGGGTTTATATGTTCAAAATATTGAAATACTACACTATTTCATCTTTCCCTCATGTGTTTCCTTCAACACCTTCAACAGCAACATGGGGTAATCAGACACAGATCTTGAGCTGGCATATATTGGCATAAATACATAAATTCATTGACCTCAAGTCAGTGCCTGAAGACTGTTTTTCATCTGTGTACAGCCTCCCAATGTACTTACCACTTGTTGAAGAGCAGGGAGGGAGCATTACTCAGCAGTGCTAGGTTAACAGTAGGACTTGATGACCTTAAAGGTCCTTTCCCACCAAAACGATTCTATGATTCTGTGATCACCTTCTCATACAGCCAGTTTCTGTTTCTCCTCTAAGTCCTTATGGGCATTTTAATGTGCAGGTAGCACTGATTATTACACAAAGCACTTTTGATGGTGTTACACGCACAATATTCCCTATGACATTGGCAAATGTCTCTACTCCCCCTTTCTGATGGAAAAGGGTAAGAATTAAGCATAGTGCACTATCTTGGCTATAAATTAAGCTCACTGGAAGCCAGAAATATCTAGTTCCTTGTTCCCATCCACACAGCAGACCACATTGTCACCTCAGGGAAAAGAAAATTTCTATCTTAATGCATTAACTAAAGGCTGAATCTACATCAGTGAAAATATTTAGGGAAAAACAGTACTGATTTGCCATACTAAGCAACATATTTGTGCAAAATTCACAATTGCTAGCATTTCGCTTAGCTTTCAGTAGCCAGTTTCCATGAGTGGTGTTCTTTTCTACAGATAAATATTGATAGTTCATGGCTGATTGTTTGGATCACAGCACCACATTTTAGCTGCAGGATTTAGGCTGGAGTCTGTTTCAAGTGGGGTGGTGCATGCCTAGAACTAATAACAGAGATTAGCCCTGGGAATAAACACACTTCTGAGCATGCAAAACCTGCCAGATTTTGTTTGATGCTAAGAGTACTAGATAAAATTGTGAGTTCATACTAAACCTACCTTCTCTGCCCACAAGCTAGAAGACAACTGAAATAGTTTCAATAGCACTAGGAGCATGACATGGCCTGCTGAGTGCATGCAAGCTGAGAAGGCAGGTTCTGTTGCAGGCTGAACAACCTCAAAACGGCTACCTCTCACCATGAGAGCACTGAGCTGCAAGGCCTGAACAGGAGGGAGTTTAGACCGCTTCTCATTAGGGTCCTGAGATCAACTCAGAGTCTGGGGAGGACTCACTACTCTTCACTACTTTTATTTTTCAAAATAAAGAGATGTAATTCTTCGTCATAAAGAAACAGTGCCATTTCAAAGCTAAGGAAAAGGACGGACACCTTTTGAAAAGTGCTCTGCACATTTCTTCACTGGTCAACTAACACTACCTGAGAAGTGTTAACCTGCTAGCTAAGGCCTAAGGGAGAAGAGCAAAGTCCTTGAAGGCCTTCAGAGCAGTGGAAACCTGGGAGGGAAGGAGGGACGCTCCACTGACCCCTGCTAAAGAACACAGAAGATGAATGAAAGGCATCAGTGGATAGACTGAAACCTGCTCAGTCCATGTTCACTGCTTTTAGCATGTCAGTGGGCATTTTAATTTGAAAAACAAAAAAACAAAAAACAAAACACAAGTATAGCATAAGATCAAGGAAATTACACAGTTGCAATAATATGTAAAATTCAAGGGAGACTAATTGTCTTAAATTTGCCTGAGACAAATGGTCACCACAAATTAGTGCAACACATTACAGCGTGGGGATACAGAAGTCAGACCAAAGAGACAGAAACGGAGAATTTCTATTTTCTAGGAAGTCTTTGCAGCCTTTTTGTTGCAGAAAATCTCAACAGCAAGCCGCAGTGCAGGTGAGGCAGGAGTGGTTGGCTGGAGTGGGCTGTGGGCAGCTCACGCAATGGGGTTGACACAGGCGTGGATGAGGCCTTGCAACCCAGGATAGCAGGCAACAGGGCTCTGGGGTCCCACAGTCAGTGCTTGTGTGTAAGGAGATGTTACAGGAGATGAGAAATATCTGCTCAAGGAGTCATCAGAGATAAGGACTTCCAATGACTATTGGTACATTCTGGGAAGGGAGCATTTGGTTATTCTCTAATGTCCTGTCACCTTGCTGCTATCCTTTACTCCCATTAATCAAGTACTGTTTAGTGAATCATTTGACTATTCATGAGTGAAGAAGTACAGTTCATCAGGCAAAGTTTCATATTTGTGGCTTTCGTGTGAGGAGCCAAACTGGTGTTCATTAGTGACCCCTAGATCCTGAACCCAGCCCATCCAGCTACCAATGCCAAATCCACCTGCTCCCAGCACTTCCCAGCATCAGTCCCAGCAGTACGAGTGCTCAAAAAAAGAGGCAGCTCTATTATCAACACCCAGGAACAAACTTCTTCCTCAGAAGACAACCTCTGAATGTCAAAGCAATGGCATGGGCTTCCTTGGCTTTCTCGGCTTTTTTTGTTTCAGCTTTTGTTACACAGGCATGCTGAGTACTTGACATTGGTGTGTTTATCCTCTTACACAACTGTTCAACGTCTATGAGTGTTTTCCAGTCATGTATCCATAGTACAGCTATAAAAACTCTTTGTTAATCTCAGCCATCATTTGAAAACATGAACTAAAAATAAATCTAGAATACAACCTCAATGAACTCAAATCCTATATATAGCAAAACCAATTATTTTACATTTACATTTCTCTTTCAGGCTATAGTACAGTAGTTTATACATTCATTATGGTGAACACATTTTTCCTAGTATCCTCAATAGTAAAACAAGCATTTCTGATTAGATGACCTCAGCTACCTACAGCTCTCATACACTAAGTACAATATAGAGTGGTCCCACAGAGGCTGAGTAGGATTTTAATTACAAGTTTGTTATATTTGTCTGGATTCCTTTCCTGTGTAAATCCAAAGAATTCAGGGACATGCTTCTATATGATGACATGTTTCTATTTAGGATGCTATAAAATTCCTCCAGCACTTTTGCTCTGGAGAATCTTAAAAATCATGAAAGGCTGTGACATTGTGATGAATAGATAAACACCTTTAAAATGTACATCATTATGAGCATTGCCTCTTAACAACTATATTTTTATGACAGATCAATAAATTCAGTAAATGTTCTTTCTTACCACAAGACTGCTGTCCAGAGAAAGTCTTTTCCCAAACTCCCTTTTCTGTAGCTGTCTCTTTCTCTCCATAGCTGAGGTTATATTTTTTCCTTTTGATCAACTAGAAATGTCAGATGGTTTCCAGAATCACTGAAAAAAAAAAATTAAATGCACATTTCAATATCCTACTTAACAGCCTCTGTCTTTCATCATTAACTTTGTAATAACCCAGCAGCTAATGACTTTGTGTCTATAGTAGGCTGTGTTCCAGGAACAAATTTTCTGTGCCAAAAACGCTAAACTCTCCAGACAGAAATATTACCAATATGTTTGGGTCACTTCTCAAAGAAAAAAAAAAATCTGCTACTACTGTCTTTATCAATACACCCCATGTTTTCGTAGTCTCTTTTGAACTGGGCTGGGAGCTGGATTTGCAGAGCCAGTGAACTACCTGGGGCCAGGGAGGCAGGGAGGGAAACAGCTCGTTTCACATTAATTGCACTCCGCAGTAAGCCCTGCTTGTTGGCACATCTGTGCTGCTACTATGATGTACAAATTTTGGACCTAATTCTGAAGAGTTCTAAAAGCTTTCAACTCCCATTATCCTTAATGAGAGACAAATGCCCTCAGCACTTTCCTTACATTTTTAAGGTCAAAAATTCTGCTGTGGTAATCAGACAGCCCCGCTGCCTGTACAGAAAAGCCGGGGAACTTCACCCAGGAAAGCGCTCTCAGAGAGAATTAGTCTTTCCAGTTTTGTAGGGTTTGGTTATTCCTGGTTGATGGTTTCTGCTAAAACCAAGCTTACAAATGACAACCACCAACTCTCTCTTTTCCTAAATGTTCCTGATGATATAACCATTTGAAAGTTTTAGCTTGTATTTTAAGGTAATATTTATTGTGTGTGGTTCAGGAACATGTGCAAACCTAATGAATTTATTCAGGATTTACAGAAAGTAGTAGAATAATACCAGAAATCAGAATCTAGCCTAAATTAAGGCAGGCAGATATGCTCATAAATACAGAACCAAGTACAGGAATTTTCTCCTACATCTCATAGTGACTGCATTTACTGTATCAGAGGGCAACATCCTGTATCTCAATCTGGGCTAAGTCCCATTAAGGACAAAGAGCTTTCACTACAAGAATTTGTCCACATTTTTTAGTCAAGATTTTATGTGGAAGCCTACTTAAAAGCATAATTTTAGTAAGGTTGAGATATTCATACAGCACTACTTAACGCTAAACCTAGATAAATTCATTGCATTTGACTGAAAAACAAGACTAAGCAAAAGACAAATCTGTTTCTGATCCTTCTTACTTATTGCAAACAGCACCTTCAGTCACAAACAAGGAGGTGATGCATGAATACCACTGGGCTTGGCTGTAGGGTAACACAGCTGGCATTCCCAAAAGAAGCCTTGCATGTGCCCTCCAGATGTATTTGCATGCCTATGGCTAGACTTGACTTCTCATGCACCTGTGAATGATCCCATCTGTCGCTGTGGTGATATCAAGCAGATAAAACCACTGCAACTCTTTCCCCAAGTTGTCCCCGAATGCTCTGCCATGAGGGCACATAGGAGTCTGACTGCTGGCCAAGCACCAGCTGCCTGCAAGGAGAGCAGGATGCCCCAGGCTAAGCCTCCGAAGCCAGCTGGAATTCAGAGGGCTCCCAGAGGCATGCAAACTGGGATCATCAAGTACAATGTGGGCATCACAACTGGGACTGCTCTTGTAAAACACTTCCCGTGGGGAAACCATCATTGCTCCAGCTACCAAGCCATCCAGTGGTAAATTCAGCCTTCTATTAAACAGCACCTGGTGTCTCCTACGCTTGTTTTGTACTTCTGGTTTGCATTTATGCAAGACCTGAACGCAGGCCACTTTCTCCAAAATGGATAAAAATTAGCCATTCCATACATTCATCTAAAGAACATATGCAATGAGAACATGTACATACAATGGTAGGAAAATCTCAGTTATTTCACTGTGATCATTCCTGTCCTGTAGGGTTTTTTCCAGGTTTACCTGTAAGCCCTTGCTTCCTTTTTGTAGTACCAATCCTAAAGCTACACACACTATTTAATTCAGCTAATAAGGAATCTCAATGGTGTGTTACCACATAATTACCGTCATTTCCTGATTAGCTATCATGTCTCAAAAGAAATACCACAATAGATTTGAACAAACACAGAGGCAATATATTACACTGTTCTCGTGATTATGCCAGAAATTCGCAAAAGACAGACCTTATGTAATCTTCGTATCATTCTTCTGTGCATTCATCATGCCCGGAGAGCATGACTTCCACCAAGGGAGTCTTTGTTGATCAGTGAGCACAGAACCACTTAGGAGTGAGCTAGTGAGAGCTACAGTTGGAGCCAATTATGCCCGTAGAAGGTCAAGTATTTAATATGAATAAGTGCCTGAAGTTTCTGTCTGCAGGTATTTGGTGGAACCACCCCAAATTCCAGGTTAAAGGTAAAAGGAGAAAGGATTATTATTAATTATTTGTATAGCTTACATGCTATGCTGCCTTGGGTACTTCAAGGAGTGGATTTACTGTAGCCCTACGTAGCACAGCACGTGGACCTACTCATGTCCTGGTGAAGTAGTCCCAGCCCTGCAGACTCCACTCCTTCCCCCACACACACTATGGAAGCTCAAATCTCTGGACATGTTACCATTAGCAAGCTGTCATGGATCTCTCCTGAAGAGTTAACAACCTAAGGCTGAACCCACTTAAAGTTTTGAATCAAAGGTAATTATCAGACAAGATAATACAATACATCGCCTGTACCAACATATGCTGGTGCCTCAAAGTACCCAACTCAGGAGGCCTTTAAAGAAAACTGATCATCAGAGTGAAGTACTTAACAAAAACAGAACAAGTTTCCATCTTAGGATGGTCATTTTTGTGCATCATACGGCTTGTCACAGAGAAAAAATGACCCTCCCAGGTAAACCTTTCTTCCTCAGAGACCAACCAAGAGACTAACAACAATTCAAAATGGAGCTAACACATCCGCCGGGAAGCTCAGCAGAGAAGAACGGTCGTCCAGATGGAACAGTCTTGAAATGTAAAAGCACTGAGAATCAGTTTTCCCAATCATCAGAAATACTATTTTTGTGTTACCAAGAGAACAGACTGTAGAAATTTATCTTCCTTCCCTGACCAATTTGCTTGTTGATATCTCTACAGCAGAGACCCCAGCGATCAGCATTCAGACCTTGACTGTCCCATTTAGCTCGGCTGAACTGTGAACCGTTGCAAAGTCACTTCTGATTTATGGTGTCTTCACTGATACTGCACTCACACATGTAACGTTGCCAAATCTTTGGGGGCACATCTTACAGTTCTTTGTGCTGCAGGAAATGTTTCCGCTGTAGAACTCTCCTCCAAGGGACTATAGAGTTCATCTATGCTGAGCAGATTGAGGAAGGCACTGAAGTTAGAGGCGCCTGGTGATTAAGCCTGTATCCTCAAGAAGTGTATGGGGATCAGTCTAAGAGAATGCAGGTCCCAGGTGTTTGCCTACTGTCTTCTCAGTTTTGCGTTGAGCTCAGGGAAAAAGGTTTTGTATGGACACAGGAAGAACTCTTGGGGGAAGACCTAAGTGGGATCTTGCTTCAATACAGTTTACCCTCACTGTTCACAAAGCCAGCAAGCCAGAGGCATCAGCTTGATTATATATCCTGAAGTGCAGTATTTTTAGTACTCAGTACAAGAATGCTCATTACTTCAGGAGGTGGCTCTAAAACTATGCCCTGCAGAAATGGTGTGATTAACATAGCAAAGCACTCTAAAATCTATGCAAGAAATTTCTTGGATTATATGACCTTCTTCATTTCTAGTAGTAACGAAGTATGATTGATGAATATTGCTTTAGATGATGAAAACATGTAACCTTATATTTCTTAGATAAGCATCCAAGATATTTTCAGACAGTTTGAAACTGCAGTTATATTTCAACAGAGCTATGCCAACATATGCCAGCTGGAAACTAGCACACAGTATATCTCTTTGGTAACTGGAAATGGACTGTATTTATTTTTCTGTCTCTTACAAATTAGAATAAATTTAGCAGTTATGACACATGACAAAAACGACAGCTCTGCAAACTAGCATCCTTTTGTTTACATTCAGAATGCAACCTCCCCACCTTCTGCTTTGCACACCTTAACGCTGCCAGAAGGCAAAACACCCGTAGGACAGCAAGGTATTCCCTCCCAGCAGTCTGCTTGTCTTTCTGAGGTGTTAACAAGAGGACAGGTTTTGTGACGTGGACATCAAACTGCTGGGTAACGGAATGAGGTCAAAGTTATATAGTAATCACCTTTAAGCACCTTTTTCTACTCTGATAGTCCTGCCTGTTCGACAGCCATACTTTAAGCATAGGTCAGGAAGCAGCTCTGAGAAAGTAAAGACTGTCATCAATGCAAATGTTAGTCAGAATGAACAGGTGACCTAAAGGTGAAAGATTTTATATCTCATTACCAACCTCTAGAGTGATTCGGTTTCCTAAGAACCTAATTGAATTGAATCTGTCATTGTCCGGCTCTGTTTCTTTTGCCAGCTCTGGTGCTAACACCAATGTGCGTATGTTTGCTTTTGTTGTGGTTTTTGTAGGAAAAGGGGTAAATAAGTATGGTGCAATTTGTCTGGGCCTTTTCAGAACTGGAAGGAAAAAAAAAATTCCAGAATTAAGGAGCTGATATGCATTCAACAGATCAAAGATTGTTCTGTTCTATAAAATCACTATATTTATCTTCCCAGGCATAGGCCACTCAAAAATGCTAGGTTTGTACCAAGCTCTGAGTACTTCCCTTGGGTTTTTTTTAAGCGGTAGAGCGTTCAAACCATTAGAGCAGTAACAGCAGAAAACCCCACCTTCACAAAAGATGAGAAAATTCTGCCTAGTGATTAAAAGTGAGCCATGAAAATGGTTTCATTACCACACCCCTCCCTATCCCTGCCATGGTATTTAGCCTGGTCATGACATTAAGTGACAAAGTGGAAAATGCCAAAATTTTCTTTTGAGCTGATGTTTCAAACTTCAACACTTGGGAAACAGAAAACTACAGTGACATCAGCATTTCTGCAAACTGAACCTTAGCTAAATGGTTTTTGTTTCACCCACAGTGTATTTCACAGCAATGCTGTAAGCAGGGCCTGCCTGCCTAATGCCCAATACTCCCAGGTATTTGCTTAGGCTGGTCAGCAGTTCGTTAGTGCTAATGTATGCATTGTACATTCCCACCCACTGGATTAGGTTGCTATTTAGATAAGCAAGCCGCATTTTTGCAGAGAGGGAAGGAGAATGTGCCATGTGCCAGCATTAATGAGTTAATTACATTAGAAAAATTCCAATGCAGGAACCTAAAATGCTTATCTAAGTAGAATACTATGGGAATTACAAGGCAGCAAACACAGCACTGCTGTACTATTCTGCCTACATATCCAGATATTCTGACTGGCTTTGGAAAATTATATTAAAAAAGAATATGTCAAGTCAGTCAGAAAATATCTAGATAGAAAAAGATTGTTTCCGAGTTCTCTTTTTTTTTTTTTTTGTTTTCCTGTGGGATAATTGATTTTGATACACCCTGAGTTTCTTACAATCTCTAAAGCTGTTCCAAAGAATATTGGAACTGTACAGGCAGCACACAGAGCCAGCCATGCCCTGAAAGTTGTGATCCAAAACACTCCCTAATCCAGCCATCCTCTAGTTCTGTCTGAAAACTGTCCAGTGGTCATCCACAAGGCCATAGTAAATTAGCCCCAAGGAAGGGTGGGAAGGGCTGAAGCTAGGCAAGAAACCCTCTCATCTTTGTTGTGATTTTAAGTACGATGACACTGACACACGGCAGTCTACAAAGAAACTGAGGGTTGACTAATTTGAGAGTCAAATGCTGTGGACCTCTCCTGCCCTTACACCATCCCTTGAAAGGGAATGAGTAGAGCAAGTAGGATGGTCTCATGCAATTTTTGACTGCTGATCACTTGCCAGCAAAGAACAGACTCTTAGTATAATGTTCTAGAAAAACAGCATTTAAAATAAAGCATCTCAGCTAAATTCCACTGTATTTCAACCACAGTTTTCAAAATACATTTATGCTTTCTTCATACAAGATAATCTTCCATTTATTCAGCAAACTAAACAACCAGTAAAGCTTTCTATAGCATTGCTTCTAGGATTTAAACAAGTTAAGATTAAGGGCTTAAATCTAGCAAACCTATCAGTGTGCTCAAAATAATACCAGGAATTTCAATAAATCAGAAAATAAAGAATATAGCATTAAAGATGTTATTACTATGACAGCTGTCAAGATGAATTGCATGAGAAGCATTTAAAAGATTTATATCTCAGTATCTCACCAGGTTAATTAAATGGATGCATGCATTCATTTAAGAGGATAAGGTGGGTTGCAGTGACATAAAACGAGAGGGCACAAGATTACGTTCTTTCAGCATTAACAAGAACGGGTTGAACTGATATCATTTCCGTATTCTGTAATAAGCATGATTCATCCATTGCCATTTTCAGCTCTCATTTTCTTTCTAGCAAAAAAAAAAAAGACTATGAACATTTATAGACTAAAATAATCAAAGCTTTAACCTTTTCAGCTTTTTCTGTTTGGATTGGCTGTCCGTTTTTATCATGGGGTTCCAGGGCCATGCCGCAGGGAGGAAAAGAATCACCAGCAAATTACACCAAAGAATGCTGGAAAGGTCAAAGGATTACCCTCCCCTGTTTGCTTTTATGGGACATATGAAGCATTCATATCATGCAATAAAATTATTGAGACAAAAATGATGAAAGATAAGCAGACAGAAAGCATGAATCTGTTGTCAGGACAGCATGGAAGAAAAGGATATATTACAGTGTTATCATCAATAAAAAACAGATTATGGCAATGGTGTTTGTGTATCCTTAGTTCCTGCACTGAAATCGAATCCTTCTGAACGTTGCAAGACGTGTATCCAAGAAAGACATCCAAGCAAGGCTGAGGCTATTCAGGCTCAAGAAAACATTAGCTATAAAGCTCCCATTTCTTGGGTGAGTTTCTAATCACTCGTTATGATATATTATTTATTACTATATACTATTATAAATTATGTGATATAGGATATATGGTAAAGATGGATTCCCTTAGCCATTGAGCCTCTTTCAGCAATGTTTTGCAGTCTAGGCTATTAACCTGCAAAAGGCATGCTCTGAACACAGCAACAGCATCAGCTACCTCTGGGGGCTTCAACACACATTCATCTCCCTAGGGAACCACAGCCGAGCTTAGGTCAGGAACAGGCAGCTCCAGGCACCTGGAGAAGCCGAACTCCAGGACCTGAGGGAATATCATTGTTACTATTCACAGACCTAAAGGGTTACGTGGAGGTTTTGAGGTTCAAAAACAAATGTCCCATTTATATCCCAATAAAGATGCCTCTGGCATCAACTGGATGCAACTTCTGTAAACTAGTAGATCATTATTAGAGCTAGTTTTTTATCACAGTAAAATGGCTGGCTGGCAGCAGAGTGCCAAACGGGAATCTCATTGAGTTTCAAACACTGAATTACAAATCTTCATCAGAGGCAGTGGCATCTGGTTTAGGAGGCCAATAAAGAAAGATAACATACCAAATTCATACGTATTCATCTAATATGTTGCAATGTTCAGAAAAATGCATGCAATTAAATCCAACATCTGAATCAGTCTGACAGACAACTAACTGGAGGGAAGAATTTAAAATATGCAGCCAAGTGTCCTACATCCTGCTCAGTTTGATTGGTGTTTTCTTCTCATTTTTCTTTTATGGGTGTAAATCAAGGCACTACTCAAGAAAGTCCAAGAATTACAAACCAACATGTAAGACTTGTATCAGGGTCTCTGTCGTAAGCAATGGTGGACTGCCAACTCAGTTTTTGAAACTAGAACTAGGAGCTTGTGTAATGTGCCTAAAGATCCCTTCTTCTCTGAGACAGCTGCATTTCAGTCAGCATCTCTTCTGCCTACCCATCTGTCCTAATCACAGTCCAGAGGGACCACTAAAAATCATCAGTTCTTTGTGCACACTCCACCCCTTCCACCTGCACTGCTAAGAGGGATGGTGGCTGCAATGGTCACAGGATGGCCCTGTGATCTGAACACAGCCTGTCAGACACCAGAGACTGAATATACTTAGGAGCTTTTTGTCATTATCACCTCTCTCATTTCTCATTCACTCATTTTGCAGTCTGTGCACAATGAAGTATTTTTCTACAAACATTTTCTAACAGTACATGTTGGTGAATGAAAGCAGTTTTGAGAGTTGAAGTGTCCCAAATGAATGCTACTCCATTTGGTCCTCCCTGGCAGTAGAGATGAAAGGAATGAAAGATCATTATTTTACTGATGTATTCCAGCTCATGGGTAGGAGGAATTATTAAAATCATCTTAGTGATAGTTTTCAGACACCTGGTTTTACTCCACGGAGTACTGAGTAACACTTCAAAATGTTTACGTGGCTCAAAGGAAAACTCCCAATATAAAATGAGTATTGTAAAATTATTTCCTCAGTTACTAGTAACATCTTCAGCACCCAGCTCTGCACATCCTCCTTAGATAACCAAAGTCATTTGCATCAAAGGGAATATTTCAACGTCTAGACTGCAGAATTGTTTCTAATGAATCTGGGGCTTTGTGGGTTGTAACATGGTGTCTCGCATTTCACCTTGCTCTACAGACACTCCCAGTGGGTCAGGGCCTATCCTTACATTACAGGCAATAACTTTATAATGAAGGTATTAGTCTAATAACAGCCCAGTGAAGAAGCTGAATAAAGCTCATAATCCCTTTTTGTCCTATGAAAAATAAGGGAAGATAAGGTACAGTGAAATATATGTCATCCCTCCATGACCTGGGAAGACAGTAACTGAGAAAGGGCTCAACTCATCTAGCTGCATAATCTGAAAACAGCTCCTCTACCCCACCATGACTGAAGCCCACCATAAGGAAGAACAAGAGGGGAAAGACAGCGCCAATCTCTTCCAGTGACAGCCAAACCAGAACTGAGCCCCTGGTTTGAAAGAACAGACTGTAGCACAGGAACGAAGCACGAACATGCTTAGGAAATCATTAGAACATCATTAGGCCAAGCAGCTCCAGGTTCTTCCTGCACAGGACACCGTGCGTACTTTTTATCAGAAAAATTCTTCATACATTACTCATTTTGCTGTGCAAATACCTTCACCGAGTCCTGTAAATCTGTACAGTTAGGCCAGCTGTAACTACAGCTGCAGTTCCTTGGACTCTACGGTCACCTCTGTTCACTGCTACAGACAAGACACATAAAAGTGATGTGGTACCAGAGCTGAATTTGGAGGTGCCAGGCTAACTTAGCTCCTGTAAGGGTGGGCACTAAAATCCTGTTCAGCCTTTGCAGAAGTTAGAAGTCTATTCTAATTTCAGCCAACCTAACATCATCCAAGGATCAGACCCAAAGGAATGCAGCTCCAGCATTCCCAAACACACTTCAGTGTCTTGTCTCCTTCATGCTCATGCTCACAACAGAAAGGCAATAGTGTACAACTCATCTGTACCACTTCTAGTTTTGTTGTGGGATGTATTCCCTATACATCAATGAGCATACATAAAGCAAAACTCCAGAGATATTTCCCTAGCCAATTCAAATTCACTTTATTCTTACACAACAGAGCACGTAGGACCGTGGGATATCAAGAACGTAAAATTAAAAAGGAACAGATACACATTGATTAAACTCCATCTTCAGCTTATGTTCAAGAAAACTATTATGAAAATATTAAAAATGAAAAATGTTCTGTCCCCATCCATATTTCCTTAGGCAGTGACAGAACACTAAACAGTGCCAACATACCGACCAGCCCTTCGCCTCTTTTTTCTCTGCAATTCTAGAGTGATCTCATCTCAAACGTTGAATTCAGTCCTGGGCCAGAAGGATATAGATAAACCTGGTGGAATTCAGACAATAGCAGCAAAGCAATTAAAGTATTGACTTGGTGGGAAACGATTAACAAGTCCCTTCATAGTAGTTTCAAACAATGACAAAAAGGAGACTAAAATAGGAAGGAATTACCATCTACTCAAGTTTGAGGGATGTATACTAACACAAGACAGTGAGGAATTGATTAGGTTATTGACAATAGGCTGAAAAGAAATAAAGAGGGGGAAATGATGCTGAGTGTCTGCAGAAATTACCTAAAGTGAAATCCAATACAGATTGATTCCCAGATAATCAAAGGAACACTTGTCATATAAAAAAAAAATAAGGCAGCATGAAGTACAATAAAATACACTGAAAGTGGGGATGCTGCCAGGAATGAGTTGTCTGAAGACCTTGATGGGGAAGAAAAGAGCCTACTCTCCCTTTCTTCTCAGAGTCTCTCTTTATACATTGCACTGGTTGATCCATATTAGAGACAATTAGAGTGAAAGGCTTTTGCTTTGGGGGAAAAAAAAAAAAAAAAAAAAAAAAGAGCCACTCCATCCTTCCCCCCATGCAGTCAGCTGCCGGCAGTGCTTACTCCAGTTTCTCAATGTGAAGACTGGCTGTCACACACTGATTTCTAGTTTTTTCATCTGCCAGAAACTTAATAAAAATGTAAATTAAAAAACGTTCATGAATCTCCTACTTAAGAGGTTCATAACTCTCCTACGTTTTATGTCGTTCTACCAGTCTTTACCTCATCTGTACTCAGTTCTACCAAGTGAAATGGCAGAGAACATACAGTCTGCCACCACAGATAATAGTCTGATGCATTGGGATTATGGATACAGTAATATCCAGAAAATATTAGAAAGAGAGTAGGCATACTATTAAACTTCTCTAGTCTCTCTCTCAAGTATCTGCCCATTTAGAATGCGAAGTAAAAAAAAAAAAAAAAAATCATTAAACTACCAAAAGTGGCAAAAAATAAAAAAAACACCAAAACCCACTGACATTTCAGAAGTTCATCATTCACTACAATCTGAAAGATACTTTTGTTTGCAGTAGCAACAGTCAGGTTGGCACAGGATTATCCTTCCACTTTTTTGTGCACAATTCACATTAATGCTGCAAATGGGACTTTTTCCCCTAGATTATTTCTGGAAAGTAATGCTGCAGAGGTTTAGGTAAAGCTTTTAAGATTACAGTTTATGCACCTCCAGTCTTGGAATAACTGAAGTTATTCAATATTACTGTTTGGCTTGAATTTCGGCTGAAAAAAAAAAAGGTATTTTTAGCAGGAAGGTGGAAGTGTTAATACACTTGCATACTTTAAATTAGGCACTTTGAATTTTCAAGTGCATTTTGAGGCTAAATATAACCTTTTTAAGTACTTTGTTCTGCATATGGTTTATCAAGAAACAGTTTCAGAGATAAGCAAGGAAGAAAGAAAGTGAGCTTGGTTCATTTCAGGTAAGTCCTAAGTGTTTGCCCATACTTTGAGTTGGATCCCTGCTCTTGAGTGGGTGGTTTAAGTTGATTCACTAACTTCTGCTGTCTCAGTTTCTCCACTATACAGTGAAGGCAGTAATATATAGTATATGTAAGTACCATTTACAGAATAATTCCTCTTTGTCAAAGACTTTAATAGTGAAACTTTCTATTAGTGCTGCTGCTCTGTGTCATTACTCTTCTCTATCTATCAGATGCGTACATCACTACACACCCATACAGGAAAATGGTTCTTTCGCCAAATTCTGCGCGATGCAGCAGCAGAAGACACTCAGTTCTCATTCACCTCTTGGCTATTCTGTCAAAATGAATCTGATTGTAGAAATGCAGCTAGGGCAGAATTAAACCCAACAAAGAGGCAGAGTCAAGTCTGCCACCAACCAGCTGAAAGCAGCTACATAGGCAATGAGCCAGATATCCTCAACTCCCTGCACAGATTAAAACCTGGCTCCGCTGCAGGGCAAACCAGGAAGCATTAAAGCAGCACTCAACAAAAATTTAGAACAGGTCCCTTTTTTTCTGTAATAGTTGAGGGTCTTAAGCAAGATGCTGCAGCCTTTAGAGCTGTTCACCTTTAGTTTTCCTTGTTGGCTCACAGTGATGTTACCTGGAGCTATCAGAGAGAAGAGAACCTCTGAATGAGACTCCAAGAAGGAGAAGAGGAAAGAATGGAGAAAGCCAGGTGTGATCTTCATGGGACTTCTTGCCCAAGGGTGTGTCCTAAACCCACAAGAAGGTGTCATATCTTTCATGTCTTCTTGGGTGAGGTTCCTTTGAGTTAAATCTTAACTTCTGCTTTGCCGCACGCCTGGGTGAGCCACCCCATCTCAGCTGAGTATGATAGGAGCTAAGGGGATCTAGCCTCCTACTGCTGCTGGTTAAGTTAGATAGCTCAGGTTGGGGTGTCCCAAATATGCTCCTCAGAGTTCTAAGCTCTTGAACCATGCACACAAGCTCAGAATCTCCCTGTAACATACAGGATCCAAATCTGGAGTTCAAGTAAAGAGGAGTAAGTAAAGAAGTAAAGAATAACTTGCTTCCACAAGAGCCAATACCCAGTGGGTGAAAGTGAGACTTTAGTGCTTTACTAGGGAGACAGGACCTATCAGTAAGATTACCTCTCTGCCAAGAGCACAGAAAACATTACCTAGGGTTTGTGGTATATGCCCACCTCTGCATCGTCACGCTGCCTGTGGCTGTGTACCTTATGAACCATTCCTTTCTCAGAGCTGTGCTGAAAACTATCCTCAAGTCAATAAAGACTTACCAATGTCTGTTTAAAGCTTTTTCTTGTGACAGGAGATTTTTGTGGTAATTGAGAAGAAAAGAAATTCATTTGATTAAAGACTGGTAAATATAAGTGACAGAAATGGTTTCCTATGAACATCATGATGTATTCCCAATCAGTAACACCATGACAGAATTGCAGCTTAAGGGAAGGAAGTTATTAGTTTTAGGAAAGGCACATAATTAAACACAAGTCTACAGATTCTCAAGCAGAAACAAGAACAGCCAACCTGAGACTTCATAGATTGTGCTACTATTGTCTCTTTTCAGTTCATTTGGTGCTGTCTTTCATTTTCTTGGGCAACCTTAAAATAAAGATAAAGATCTTAGTCTCAAATGTTAGGGCTAACAGCCAGTGACATAGCAGAGAGCTGTTTATTAAAATGTTAGACTGGTTTCACTTTAATACTTTCCTGCACTAGCAGCAGATGTTAAAAATCCTTAATGATTTAGCTGAACTTTTCTTAATTTCTGTATGTTTCTCATGTGTAACTGCAAAGAACACCTAGGCCTTTTACCACCAGCACGATATGAGGATTGCATAGATCTGATTATTGGTAATTGGGATTTTAGCCTTTCACCTCTGGACCAGCATTTCAAACTCAGGCCAGGTTGGTGTTGAAATAAAGTCATTTCCATCAGCTGGCTGTTCAGTGACCTCTATGAACTATTACAAGCTGGTAGTGGACAGGTGTCTATATAATTAAAATACACTTTGCAAGCACAGTTGGCACCCTGGAATTTTCTTATTATGAATCTATAATCTGCTCCCCCCAGCTCATAAATGGAAAGTATTCAGGAACACCGAGATATCATTTAAAAAACAAGGAGGATACAGTGCTCTTTGTTAATCTCACAAACAAAGTACCTCTGTTTCTAGAGCAGTTTCGAATCACCAGACAAATGCTTTTGTGCACTGCAAAGACTATTATTCAGGCTAATAAAACTCATGACTTATAAGTAAAAGATCAATTTTTAAAACTGATAAAAACCTAGAGCCCTGTAGGTTATATTGTGAAATCTCACAGCCAGCGCTATGTATGGTGTTCACTGTAAAAAGAATGTATTTCCACACAGTATCAACAAAGCAGAATCCCACAGGATGTCCCACATATCCATGAATCTGCATTAAGTCAGTCAATATTCCCATACATCCACACAGAACTCAAGTATTTTTGGTAGTCAAAAATACAAAAAGAGTTTTGATAGGAGAAGGTATGCCCAATCTCAACATGACATGGTTTCTCTGACTAGGAATCAAGGCAACAGTTTTATGTTTGAGTACAATTTGGGGGCTGGGCAGGGGAATAGCACAGTATTTTATGGCTTTTGAATAACCAAGCCCATAGTTCAAGCCTCAAGCCTTTAATCTGTTTCTCTTTTAACCCAAACAGAGGTTTTCTCAGAGAACGTGTGAGAAAATGCTCTCCATTGACTTCACTTTCTTCTCATACTAATTCTGAACTAAGCAAGGCAAAGCACTTTGGGCTGAGGCCTTATGACAGATGCAGCTTCATAGAACTGTGGGATGTTCAGAGACTATCATGGAAATCTTTGTGGACTTGCCAATGACTCACTTGTGTGTCAATGAAAGAAGTAAGAAAAACATTACTGCCTTACTTCCAAACAACAGGGAAGGACATTTAAGTGCAAGTAAATCCCCAGTAGTGAAAATATATGTGCAAGATGTTGCACCTCTCTGAAAAGAAACATTGTTTGGTCTGACCTAGTTCAAGATGTTAAAAGATTTATAAGAACATAAAACAACAGTTGCTAAGCTTGGCACTGCTGTGCTGCAGCAGAAGGGCTATGGATTCACCCGAGAAAAAAGCCCTCATCTCAGTGTGGGAACACAGCAGAGAAGAGATTAGTTAGCTCAAGAATCGAGTAACATTCATTTTGTGAGAAGGTGAAAAGAACAACACAAAAAACCCAAGCAACCCCGAAGCTTTCTAGTGGTCCTATTAGGGACCTACTAGGTCCTACTAGGAAAGATGTACTTTCTCCTACTAGGGATTTTCTTCTTAAATCAGTTTCCTCAGCCACTAGTTTCCTCTGCAAGTGGCAACTGAAATATAGGGACCAAACTACTGCTAAGAAAATCTCAGCATTTACCCTTCCAGTCTCCAATTTATATGAATTAAAATTACTCTGCTTTTTACATACATTTCAGACGGAATGGTTAAAAGAAAGAGGAAAAACAGGAATGTGTGCAATCAAAGCAAGTATTCATACACCCATTTTTAACACATTTCTGTCACATTGTCCAGAAGAACATCTATAACCTGCTCAAACTGAACCACAAACCCAAAAAGTTAAAAACTGAAGACAGCCACTGTTAACAAATTGCAGATGCATGAGACTCACCCAGAAAGACCTCACAAATCAGCAGTGAGGGGAAGAGAGAGCAAATCATGCAGAAACTATTTAATCAATGAGTAAAGACAATTATAACATCTGTTAATCTTTTGTGTAGGTTATAATTAGATGCTGCGGAGGAGTAGCCTTTAAGGGGGAGGCAGGGAATCCTTTAACATCTGCTAGAAGGGCAAACACTGTGCAATAAATGACTTTAAATGCAATCAGCAAAATGAGAGCTGTGCAGAGTTCACAAAAGGCCTGTATAAAAGATTGAGGATAACAAAATATTTTGCCAAAGGTCATCTCCTGCAGCACTAGAGCCTGAATAATGACTGCTAGTTTAGAGGCCACATCAAAAACAAACGTGATTGTACCTCTGAAAAACAATTCTTTTCTCATTTGTGTCACTATAGCAAAAGCACATGCTGCTGCTCTATATCACGTCAGCTTAATGACTTATTAGGGCTGTATCTATCAACCTTGAACAGTTTAGAATAAACAGGTAGGTATGATGTATTTTAAAGACCAGAATTCCATCTAATTATACTGACACAGAACTATGTTGTACCGTAAAAGTGATGTGATTCTGATTTTAAATAATTAATCATTCAGTAGCTTCTAAAAAATCCAATTATTTACTCATTTTGCCCTTGAAAACAGCCATATGCTTTAAGCTGTTGCTCACTGAAAATGTGAGACCAAGAGGGAGTTATTTTACCCAGTTTAACACAGCCCTCTACTGGCAAAATAACCCCCCAAAATCTTATCACGATGAACCATTTTGTCAGATCATTTCAGAGCAGCTGAAAAGAGCCTACATTTTACAGCAAAGTTACACCAAATCTTAGAGGAAAGCCGCATCGATGGGAGCTTTAGGAATTTGCATAAATTAAGCCATCGCTTAATCTCTCTAGAGCCCCTGCACCAAGAGCATTAATTCCTTTTACCCAGCAGATGCAGCTCTGGACATCATCAGAGCACTGAAGAAAAAAGCCAAGTGTTCATATCTAGTGGAGTAAGTCATTTTAGAAGCAAATGCAATCCTTTTACTCATGTCAAGTTGTGCTGTATTCCTCAAGGATGCCGCTGGTTCCCAACAGGATCAATGCACACATGTGACTTCAGTTTGCACAATTAGGTAATACTTAGTATAGGCGAAGCAAGCACAATATAGTCCAGCTGCAAAAAGAATACTATTCAAAACACAAATGGCAACTACCACCAAAAAGCAACTTCACTGCAAAAGAATTCTTGCTTCCTTCTTTTCTCCACCATTACTGAAAATCCACAGTGGTGATTCAACACAGCTTCAATCAAAGTGAAGCAGACAATGAAATTCGCCTCTGTTGTTGCATGCAGTAATTAACTCTTCCTATTTGTATTATGTCTGAGCAACAAAAAAAGCAAAAGGATATGGTAAACTGTGGTATTTAACAATTTAGATAACAATGAATTATAATAATCAATTAGCGCTGTCAAAGAAAATAATTTGTGACACACATTCAATTCTGCACAGACCTATTGTGTGCACACCCTACCCAAGGCTAGTTTGGCTCTGGAAAACAGTGTTGTCCTGTGGAAAGCTTATCAAACATGCAGTTTAACAGGAGCATTTGTTCTTGCTGTGTGTCAATATTTTTCAGCAACATAATTTTTATCCTTTGCTTTATAATCCAACCTGCTTTTCAGGGTCTGCATCATTCACAGCCCATAGACAATGTTACTGCCAGTTTCCAGAAGCCACTGCTGCTGTACAAACCATGTTTATGTGATTCACCTGAATGCCAGACAATGGAATCATAAAAGATTCCAAGTATTTTTCACATAATAGCTATCTAACTTTTCATCCTCAAAACATCATGACTAATTCATGTAACCATCGGGGAATACCTAATGCAATTCAGGTTTCTGCTTGCTACATGAGCGATATCATTAGACAGCACAGAACAGAGTATTACAAGTGTTAATGGTTCATGTTCTATTTACATTGTACATTTATTCTGTTTTAGTAATAAAACTGCATCTAACTTCCAAAGGTGTTCTGGCAGCTTTGGCATGGATTGTTCTTAAGCATAACTCCAATCCTGCCAGGAGCTGAACACGTGCAGAACCGCACAGGAGCTGCAGAGCATCGCGCCGCATTTGGCCCTGGCTGCGCTGTGCTAAGCTCCTCAGCCAACTGTGCTTCCCTTTGGCACCTTTGTTCTGTGGCTTTTATCCCAACCTCAGTCCCGCTTGTCAGATGATGACAGGCTGGAGCCTGCACTTATTCCGTTTCTTTTCAGATGGCGAGAAAGCCCAAAGAACTGACATTCTGTTGGCAATTGTCCTCTTTAATGCCATCCCAGAACGTTATCAGATTATATGCGGTATCCTTGGGCAGATTTCTCAGATCAAGGGAAAATTCAACCAGGGGATCCCTCTGCTGAAAAGTGAGCTTGATCTGTATCCTAATTTGCTGCACTGGAATATAAGAAAGAAAACTTATCACTTTACATTTACTGGGACAGGATTTCTACTTGTTTAAATCCAAGCCTCAACACTTATACACAACTCACGCACAAGAACAACAGCAGAGAAGTCCACGAAGTTTTCTTAAAAAGGAGTAAAATGCACACTTGTAAGATTAGGACTTGAACTTAAAATTAATTCAAGTGAGAAAGATCTGACAAGTGGAACCTGAGCATTTTTTTTGATCTCGCTTTATTCTAATTATTTTGAAGATTTTGTAGGCATTTGCCAACATGATAACCTGAATACTGTGCAAGTGTAAATCAGTTCACAGCAGTAGATCATCATTATTTGCCACAAGGTGCTAGAGGGAAGGAAAGACTGGCCCATGAGGGTCAGCGTGGTAGGGATGGAACCACCTAACCTTAAACCCATTCCTTCTCCCCGGGGAAAGGCTCTACCATGATTCTCTGTTCTTCAGTCTTGCATTCAGTGGAAGCTTCTGAGCTACAAAAAGGTCTTTAAAGAACATATAAACTTTTTGTTTGTACTGTTTCTGAAGATGAAGGATGAACACCTAAAGAATAAAACTCTATGCTCTTATTTAAGCATGTATTTAAAACCCCAGAAACCTTTGCCATTCACATGGCATCATGAAGAGCTAAATTTAGGGCTTTTTTTTTTTCCCCCAGGATAATATGCTTCAATTCCAAAGACAGAACAACGGCTCCTAAGTTGCACAGTATCTTGACATGCCAAGCCACATTATAACATCAAAAGAAGAGACAGACAGGTTTTGATCTGCTGTAGAAACAGGGTCACTTGAGAGGAGCATCTGTAGTTGTAGCCACCCAAACCTTAACAGTAAGCCCCAAAAATCTGTTGCTGTGTAGAACTGAGAGGCCTTGTAAACAAAGTCAGTAGCAAGAAAAGCAAAACAAAATTGATAGTGCTAATAATTCAAGAGGAATCCTCCAATTCCTATTTGATTAATTTGTACTGACTTACCCTCATATACTTGCCAATCATAGTTTTCTGATTTCATTCTTCAGAAATGCGCTTTGTCTCCACAAAGACAGATCATTAAATAGAGGTAAACAGTAATAAAAGAGTTCCTCAGACACAGTACTGTGATCAGGTTACTCCCTGGAAAAGCCACTCCAACTGCAATTGCAGTAATTTAGAATGGGCTTCTGGTGAAGGATTGAAATGAGAAGCAGGAGACCTGGGGTTTGTTACCAGCTTTTGAAGTGGGCAAACTAAGTTTTAATAAATCACATCTATGGGCCAGTTTCCCCCTCTGTAAAATGGGAATAATTCCATGACAATCGCAGCTAGTTGTCCTGAAAATTAGCTAATCGGTGGTCAGAAACATAGTTCTGTCCCACAAACAGCAGGCAGTATAGAAACATTTTTTTCACAGCAGCTAGCAGTGTGCTAGTGTTTCTGCTCTTATGTTTCAGGATTCATTGGATTTCTAATACAAACACTCAAAAGAAAACAAAAATTACTGTTTCTCACATAACTGACAACTCATTTTATCCAAAAGGCATCAGATTTCAAAGCACTGTATGATTCTTTCTTTTAAACTTATATACCTCCAGAACTTGAACAGGGGCTAAAAGTAAAAATAGTCAAGTTTTGCTTTAAATCAATGCCTGCATAAGGAGCAAAACATTTTTTAAAGAAAACTGTTCTAAAAGCTATAAGGAAATTATATTAAAAATGCAAATTGATTTTGAGCATTCAAATAAATACTATGAATTGATAAAAGAACAATCTTAAGACAGACTAGGTTTTGTTCAGTTAATGACAGCACTCGGGAGATTTTAAGAATCTTAGAGTTTCATCACTTAATTTAAGAGAGCCACTTCAGTGTAACCTTATGCAAACAAAAGCCAGAATCAAGTTTTCATTTGTCCTTTAATCTGTTGCTGAACCACAGTCAGATGCATGGCTGTAATTACTCCTAACAACTACATACTTGCCGCTCTTTTAATTAAAGCAAAACTACAAATAGCAATGCTGACACACTCCTAGAGAAAATAAGCTTTACAGAGATAATAAAAACACCAAAACAGCAAAAGTCTTACTTGCAGCAGTTCAGTCAAAACATGCCAGCCCTGGAGAACTCAGAACCGTAAGAAGTCTTTGCAGTCCAGAAATTCTCTTGAGTTTATCCGGTGTTTATTTACTAAGCTTTAAAAGTCTGTGGTTAGAAGAACAGAGTTAGCTTTCTACACCATCCAGAGCACTACTGAAGTCCTCCAGTAACAGCAGACATAAAGTTTGCTGATAGTTGGGGCTGCTGCTGCTATGTAGTTGCTCAGTACTTGTAAATACAAGCTCTGTGGACAAAGTCCCAAATGACATCACAGGCAGCTGCTTATTGTTGAGTCTTTATTAACCGACTGTCAAAAAAGAAAAGCAAAGAGGAAAGAAAAGCACAAACTATCTTCCCTGCAGCACAATTTGCATCTTAGTAGGAGTTGCAGTGCTATACATATAAATACTCCTGTTTACCCAACTGATGTTTTCTTAGACTGAATAAACAGTGTTTGCAGGGAAAGCAGAAAAGTAAGAACAACTTAAACAGCTTCAACATAGAAAGAGTAGAGGGACAAAAAGGAAAATCAAAAATGCCAGCAGTGCCCTTTTCAGAATTTACCCCTGCATTCTCCTAATTCTTTTATTTGAAAATATGTAACTAGGGGTGCAAATCTGCATGGATTTTAAAGCAGACCAGATGACCTTAGTAAATTGAAATGAAAGCTTCAACTCATTCCTAATTTTAAAAGTTACAGAATTGCAAACTATGATCTTTGCAAGACTTAAGACAGCTCAACTTCAGTTACAATGTGTTTTGAAGAAAACTCTCTCTTTCCAAAGATGAAAATATAAGAAAGCAAGAAACAGCATCAAACATAGTTATTCACTAGGTGCTAAGGGCATAAATACTGACCTTTCCTTCTCAGAGGTGGAGGTCCAAGACCAAGTAGTGCTTTGGAGCTGAAACACACACTCAATTCCCAGCAAGGCACAGGGTACTCAGTCGAGAACCAGTTCAGCTACTAATCTGAATCTTTCCTCTGTCATTGAGAGTTCTTGCTGAAAGAGAGGGGCTGGGACTCTGTGCCTTGATTTCTCAGAAGTCAGTCCTTTCAAGTCAGAACTTCAAACGCTGGAAGGGCACCACCAAGGGTTGTGACAGACTGAGCTCTGTTATCTGTGCACGCTTCCCCATGAAAAGCTCCAACACTGGGAAACACCTGGCCACTCGCACCCAAACACCCTAGCCTGCACGTTCCACAAACAGCAAAACAACCAAAACTTGAGCTCAGTGATGAGCCAAAGCCAAGTTTTTGCTACGTTTTTAATTGCTATACAGAAGAGCATCAACCCCCATTCTGCCCGTATTTACAGAGAGCAAATCAATCTTGGGTCAGATCCTCAGCTGATGTAAATCAAGCTAGATGCAATCACACACCTGAACAATAGCAGTCAGCACCAGCTGAAATCCTGCTTTTGCCTGCAAGAGTGCCATTAAAAAAAACTGTGTGACCCTGATGACAGAGTGCCTGGTTTTCTTGGTGCTTGCCCCGAGTGGCAGCAATACCCTGCTGACATAGTGCTGCTTAGCTCGCTGGAACTCTCACCTCTGCTGCTTGCTGCCTTTAAAACTTAAGTTTGTGCTTTTGAAGGAGATGTGTTGTAAATCCCCCAACATTTATTCCTGTGGCTAATCAGCCAGTAGCACACAAGAAACACCATACTGTATAACTATGAGTTATATTTACCACCCTGACTCAAACACACAGGGTTGCTTTCCTCTTCCATTGCAGTCAGCAAGGTTTTATATCATGCTCATTAAGAGCTTGCTAGTTTGATCCAGGAAGTCTTCAAAATACTTTGAAGATGAAGTGGGCTATGGGAGTAATAAGTACTAACATCTAATATTCAACACCTTGAATTTCAAAACATACAGCTTTAGTCCCAGCTTCACAAGTGCCATAGTGCAGCTATGCTATTTAAGCAAACATGAACAAGGCCATGTGCTCACATATACAGCTCCATGAGGCTTCAGCTCATTTCAGCAGGAATAAGCCCATCCATAAAATCAGTGGAAGAGTTAGATTTTGTTTAAACCTAGTGCTGATACAGTGTTCTTTCTCAGACCAAGGATAAGATTTGTTTTTTCACCTGCCATTAGAAGTATTTATAAAATTGCATAACACAGGTTACACTCCAGCTCTCTTGATCACAAAACTGCCTTGTCCCATGACACTAATGCAGACACACACATGTAGAAGAAAGGAAGAGCGTACAGATTCATAAAATAAGGAAACCACTGATTTCATCGAAAAAGCCAAATGTTTAATGAGATAAAAAAGGACAAGCCTTAAGGAAAACTGCAGCCTGTTCCCAGGAAGAATTTGTATTATTTAGCAAAATTTAGCACTTACTAAACTTTCTAGAGAATGTTAATGCATTTCCAGGCTGAGCACATGTAGGTGAGCAGGATCAGGACAGCAGACACACTGCTCACATCTCTGTGGTCAGGCAGCACTGCAGAGGCAGTGACTTTGACTGCCTGAAAGAAATTTTTCTGAGACTTCCCTCTAAGTTTTATCTCAATCCTTTTCAGAAATGGTGGATCTTGTAAAAATAAATGTGCAAAGAAACAAGTATTGAGATTTGTGGGTTTAACCAACAAGTTATTCTTCCCAAGAGGAGAATTCCCATGCGGGTGGACAAACAGATTCTGCATTCTTCAAATTACAGCCCTTATTAAGGGAGTGGCCATTAGCTCACCCTGTCAGTGCATTTATCCATCTAATTTCTATTCTAAGTCATCATAAGATATAGCTACTGGCTGTGCAGATACAGCTTATTTTTGGCAGGAACGCTGTGGCTTTTGTTAGAACAAAATTCATGACAGAATTCAGTCCTTGACTAGCTACAGGTTGAGTGAAAAGATAAAGAAGTTGAAGTCATGCGCTGCAGTAGTTGCTCCTGGACTGATGCGTAATAGGCTGAACTGAGTCATGCATCTGAGGAAATAATTCAGCTTCATACTGCTTCATTTCCAATGGGCAAAAAGGTAAGATGAGACGTAATGAACTGATCTAAGTACACACAGACATTAGTAAAGCTTGTCAGTTAACCTATGGCAGTATAGCCAGGATCTGCTAAAGACCCCGTGTCTCATACTAACACAAAATCCATACTATCTTCAGATTCACTGTCCACATTTGATTTTTCTTGATTACTAACTTAGAAAGTTTCTCCTCATTGAAGAAGCCAAAACAAAGGTCTGATCTTCTCACATAACAGGGTACGTGGATGGGATCAAGTCACCTAAACTGCACAACATTTTTCCTGAAGCACTGCAGAAGTCCCTGCAGCCACACATGCCCAGTGTGTGTGTTCGCTCCTTACCAGCACAAGAGCAGAAAATGGCTCGGACACAGGTGCCTCCGGGTCCACTCCCTCATTACAGACCCATAAAGCTGCGCCACGAGGTGATCGGCCTCACAGGCCGGCAAGTTAAAAGGGAGGTGGTAAGACCTAAGAGTATTTCCTCTGAGGGATGTCTGACTGTGCCACGAGTCCTGTGTGGTTCAGTACAGCTTCAGAAAGTGAGCTTGCAGGCCACGTAAAAGCCTTGGTTTACCCTCTGATACTACTCCTGGGGCAAGGACAGACAAGCTGACAGACTGAAGAGCAGTTTAGTCTAGAAGAACTAAATTGCAAGACTTAAAATCCTAACAGATTGTAATATAATATAATATAATATAATGTAATCCTAAACTGTTATATTTTTATCCCACAATAAATACTCAGATCACTGGAGGGCAAATTAAAAAAATAGTAAAATAAATCACAGGCTGCAGAATTCGCCCTCCTTGGAGTTGCACATGGTTGGAAGTCTTGAGCTCGTTCCTAAAATATCACGGAAATTTCTCCCGAATGACACGAGGGTACTGAAGAGCAAAATGCTCTTTGAAAATTACTATTATTCTCACTTTTACCAACACAGCTGAGTATGTCTCACAAAACAAATACATACAAGCATGTCGGATCATCACAAGTTAGCACAGTAAACACTTTTCTAAGCCTGGGGTAGCTGGCAGAGAGGATAAACAACAGAACCAAGCAAAAATATGTGGTGAGAATAAAAGGAAGCGTGTGGGGGCGGTGAATGAATCTCCTCAGATACTCACTGTCAAAAAAGGGCCTTCAGCTGAAGAGGTTTGATCAGGCTGGTAAGCTTTTGATCATGAAGATAGTTTGGTTTTTAACCTTACTAGGTGATTTTTCAAAGATTTTAGCTCCACTGCAAGTCAAGAATAGGGGAAAGGTCTTTAGCAAAGGCAGGCTTTACCACTAGAACAAACAATAGCTCTCTCCTCTGTCACATTTACGAATTTAAGCTTCAGAGAAAGCAGCAAATAACACGTAACAACAATAACTGCCTTCCGATCGGCCATTCCGCTACATACGGGGTCATGGGACATTGTCAGTCTGGTTTTCCCTTTTCAGCTGTGCTTGATGCCTGCACTGCCATGCTCCCCCCTCCCAAAGCTCCTGGACAGCTTTCTGTAATGACCTGCATGTTCCCCAGTACCTGTCACTCCAGCAGCTAAAAAGGTGGTACTCTACCTCCTGGAAGAGGACATTTATATGGAAAAATTTACTCTAACTCACATCCTACACTATGGGAAATCCTGTCCTTAAGTGTCAGGATGAAGCCTTGACATCCTATTCTGAGACATAAGAAAAAGAATGGCTAAAATGAAATGTTTTATCTAACCCTCCAGATGAGCTGAGAACTAAAATGAGCATATATGATTTTTCCAGCCATAGCAGTCATTGGCAATCAATTTCTAAATCTTTTTCAGTTCCATAATTTTTGCTTCAGCAGAATTCTATGAAAAGCATTCATCTGAGAAAATTGATGGGATGTCTTTAAAGGACATTGGCTTTCACTATAAATTGCCTCATTGTAAAATACAATGTTAAGCAAATCATACAAAGTCTGTTTTGAGTGTTGCCCCTTGAAACTGGAAGACGTAGGCAGAAGATGGATTTTTGACTTACAAGAGAACTCAGAACTCTTTTAAAGGTGATTACTAAATATAAGTACATAGGACTGGCTCTCATTAATTCCATGGGTTAAGCCATTATTCCTTCTTTGCCTTTCCTGTTGTTTCTGGAATCAAGCAATTGATTCAGCCACCAGTGACCTTATCCAGAGTTAATTGAAATCAATGGCATTAGTGGATTCTGGAGCAGGCCCAAAACCAATGTGCGTTCGAGGGCTTTCGTATATCCTTAATCACATGGGTAAGCCTCTGCAAATTTAGATTTCAATGGATCCAATCATTAAATCAGTTATGCAGTGCTTAACTTCACATATGGACAGTGGTCCCTCGCTGGTTTTTTGAAAGTGGTCTCTATTAAGAGGAGAAGGTTATTTCCATAATCTATTTCTCATGAAAATGTGTATTTCTACAGGTGTCAGTGTTCCAGCAAGGTTGCCACCTAATGGGAAAGCTGACTAATTTGCACTCTCCTCCTGCCTTTTTGGACATGTTGCTCTGTGTCAGAAAGCAGAGGTATCAGCTTGTGAAACACACATTCCTCTGATGCAAGCATCTGGCTTCTTGGCAGCCAAGTTGTGACAGGTTCTGCAGCAGCTGTGACAGCTCCATGCTCTTTCAGATGGTTAAATAGTCTTGTTTTTTAGCCTAGCTGTTTATTTTCTGCTGCAATCCTGGATGAAAGCCCATTTGCCCTTTTAATCAATGAACTGGCCGTTGGATTGGAGTAATCAGTTACATTTTTGTACATGTCAGAGCAGAGATTCTTGCCCAGAGACTGCCAGCTGTACAGCCCTGCATTCTTGACTCGATGCTTAACCTTGTCCTGCTCCGTCCTGACACCTTTACACACCAAAGGAAGGGTCATCTTCCCAAAGTGAGAGCAAGCACTACAACAGCTTTCTTCACCCCTTAGTCAGAGGATTTCATAGCTCCTGCTCTGATACAGGAGATGCTAATCCGATCAAACAGCAAATAAGGAATACAATTTATTTATTTCAGATGGCTTTATAAGCTGTCCTCCCATGTGCACGCACCAGATGGAGATAAGAATCTGGCTGGAAGCTTTAGCCTTACGCTGTGCAGCACAGAGGTAACAGCACATAAACTTATTAAGAGAAAAAATTCTTCAGAGAAGATTACATAAATAGGAATTAAATTTTATTTAAATTGCCTTTAAACATATTATGAAAATCCACAATATAACAAGCAGTTCCAAGTGGTGCCCTCGAACAAATGAGCACACGGCACTCCTAACACCAAATGTGAAAACACAATGTTAAAAAGGAGTTCTCACAGGGATACCACAAAGATCAAAAGCTGCCATCTACCTCTCAGCCATTTGTAAACCCATCTCCACCTTTTCACTCCAAATCTGTCTCTCTGTGATAGATATCCTTCCTCCTTTTTGCCCATGTATTGCTGCTTGTGGAGGAAAAATAAGTAATGAACTGACACGGGCAGGCTACGTTCTCCCTTGCGAGGCTTTTACTCTTTGTTCTTCTTGTGCTTGCCATAAAGAGCTCTTTTTGTGGGGTGCAACTACTGTTACTTCTACCTTTGCCAGAACAAGGACACTGCACAAACAGGCCAATTCCTGCTCCTGCCGCAGAGAGATCTTGAGGAGGGGACAACCTTCCCCGTTATCTACCTTCACGTGTTTCGTTGATCCCTTGATGAGGACCTAGTAACAACCTGATCAGTCCTATCATCCGCTCTATTTGCCAAAGCACACACACATGCAGTTAATCAGTACCCACAAGTAGCTCTGGTCACTGGCCAAGAAGACGCCTGTGAAAACAACACATCAGTGTCACCATGTGTCCCAACCACACCAGGTCACGAGTAGCCAAACAGAGTGACCAAGATCAGCACTCAGCACCATCCTTTCCCAGAGGCTGTAAGAAAACAATAATCCTAAAAGTGTTTGAGATACATTAGTGTCATTTAAAGTTCTCTTTGGGTCTTTCAATACCATCTTCAAAGCAGAACAGGGAGGAACCACTACCAGCATATGACTTATTAAATAAAAGCTGCAACAACATGCCTCATTTTAATACCATATAATTCCATATTGTGATATATAAGTTGACAAAAGCAACCAGTATTCTGGTCTCTTAACACCCCTGAGATCCACAGAAGTCAATCCATGTCACAGGTGAAATACTCAGGGGGTAAGCTGCTTGCTTAAAGGCCAAGTGGAGCCACCAACAAATTAAAGTCTAGGAATTACTGCTCAACAGAGCCCTGGACAATACCATGAAGTCTTACCCAAAAGTACCTCAGTGCAAGTCCTCAGGCCTCTCTCTGCTGTCCTCTTTAAAAATTCTGGGTTGTTGTAGAAAGCAGTAATAAACTGCACACACCCTAGGATTTCAACAATATGCTATGATTACTTTAAATCTGTGAAATATAACAGCTCATAACAGCTAGCTAGACACTTTCCAGGGAAGGAAACCAAAATGTGTCTTTGCAAACAGGATGATGAAACAGCCTGAAATTATTTTTGTGAGGAGAAAGGTTTCTTAGTCTTCCTGCAAGAAAAAAAACCTCCATTCTGTTTGGGTAGAAAAGGGCAGGTATATCAAACGAAGGCTGTTCTGGTTTATCAGACTGCCTTCTCTGCTACAGCACTGAAGATTTTATTGCATGCTATAAAGAGAGGAAAAACTCATCTTGTAATCATATAAACACAGTGAACAACACAGAATAAGTATCAATTACTTTTGCAAGTTTCAGTGATAGCCTCAACCCCTGAGGATAACTTCGAATGGTATGATAAAGACTTCAGTTAGATTAAAAGCATCAAAAGCAAACCAGCATTCAAAAGCAAACAACTCCGTCTCTGCTATGTAAGTTACCATAAATTTTCTGAACTGGCATATTTCCCTCCTAGCTGTTCAGCTGTTCCTTCCCCACAGGTAAAACAAGTCAATCTGTTTGAGAAGACAATTTGCCACCCAGCTTACTTAATGCCACACATTAAAACAAAATGACTGAATAATTTCGATGTCAAAGAGCTGTTTTAATGGGAATCCATGGTTAAAAGAAACGACTGCAACAGAGAAACGTAATCAGATGCTGCTGACTTCCATGTGACTTAGATCTAAATAAAATAACTGTCCAACTTTTGGTCTTATATTTTACATGGAACTTTTCTCAAATCCTTCCACTGGTCCCTGCATATATGTTATTCACTGTTTACTTTAATCCCACAATCCAAATTCTGCTCAGTGACGTTAGTATAAACACAAATGTGACTAACAGACAACAGTAGATCTGTGATAAATTTTCATTCATCTGGAATTAAACATCATGATGTCTTGCAGCATGATAGCAAGTCAATGTAGCTGCATTTTCCATTCCCTTTGTGCCAACATACGTGGCTATGGGAAGTGCACGGAAGTACAGAAGACTGGTGATATTCACACAGTGCAGTGCAATGACTTGCAGAGATGTCTGAAGTATCTTTGAATAAGCTACTTCGGTTCTGGGAAGCAACTTGGCCACATTAGCTCCCTGGTGTGGAGCAGAATGAAGTAAATACACCCTCAGCAGAGCACTATGCGAGCGTGGTTGCAGTCCTGCCCCAGCAAGCCAGTTCAGAGCCAGATCAGTTATCTCCACATGATGCTGCCATATGACCACCAGACGTATTAAAAGTGTCCATTTTGCTTTCCAAAAGAGAAAGCAGGAGAATTCTTTATCTTCACAGTGTAAGTCACAACTTGAAAAGGCTTTCCTAGTCATGGTGTGAGCTCATTTGATACCTCCTAAAACACCATTCTTAGCTGAAAGAATAAAAGCAGCTCTGAGGTTGAGCACCAACTTTCAAATGGTCTGTGATAACAGGAAGCAAGACTCACCCTTACTTTTTGATCAAATGAAGGGCTAGGGCTCAGGCCAGTTGACTGTTTTATTATACCTGCTAAAGATCAAGAAACTGAATTGCATACTGACCAGCACTGCTAGGGTCTGCTCCATGTTGCCCTGATTTCAAATACAATCTTAGCAATTCAGATGAGCAACTCCAACCTGCTTCAAAGGCTGATTTCCACACACTTGACTTTCATGCACTCATGGATATATGTATTAATGAAAGGGATGAGCTGTCACTAGCCAAAACCACTTGCTTAGTATATTTGGTACATCCTCAAAATATGAAGCCTTTACAGTTTTAGCCCAGATATTCTTGCTCCACTTTATGTTCTAGGTTGCTTTGCGGAACTACTTGGATCAAATCTTGGGTGTTTACCAGGGGGTCAACCATTACAGACAACTGGAACAGCTTCTCTGACGTCTCCCGTGCCCTGTTGATGCTTCCTTACCCCTCCAACATTACAGATACAGCAGTTCCCAGCGTGCAGAAGTGTATCTTACTCTGTATGAGCTGGCATTATCAGTTAGTATTGTTTATCTGATGCCACAGGTAAATGGACAATGTCTAAGAACTTTAAATAAGGCCCATTCTGCTCATTGTCCACAATATCGACAGCTTCCCTTCAGAGCTCTTACAAACATCCCAGAAGCTTGGACATGAATGATTTCTACAGTGCTCTAACTTTGGCACATGTCTTTAAACAGATGGAAATTATTGTTATGCAGCCTTAGGCCATATCAAGATCTCTCTTTGTTTCTGTAATGAGGCCCAATTAATACCCAGGACTTTCTGCCACTCAAAGGATTTAAAAATATCAGGATTTCAGCCAGAACTGTAATGCTGATGTGCGCTTTCATGATATAATCTAACAATAATTACCTAAACCAATATCAACATAAGTAATGATAGTCATTCTTATTCTGTAGGAAACTTAGGTATTGCACTATATTCAAAAAATATCTACTATAAAAGACTTTTCTCATTCCCATTGCAGGGTCAGCATTACACCTTAGTGTGGTTTCAAATTAGAGTAATTTTATTGAGCTAGACAGTTTTTGGGCTAGTCTCCATGAAAGTTTTGCTGCAAAATAAGACAGGACAGTACAGTTGTCGCTCTGTGCAATCTTACCACGTAGAGAGCACTAGAAATATCTGCCCAGAGAACTGGTGTAGAATAGCTATTTGGTAGTGATTTACTGCTAATTTTGCAGTAATTTCCCCATGTAGACAAAGCTCTAAAACTAGGTTTCCATTTTTAAGGCTTATGCATTCAGAAGCTTTTACATAAAATGATACCAATGAAAAACAGTATTTATAAAACATCACAGATTAACAACTTAATCATAGCTTAGGCAGGACCTCCAGGTTTACCACTCGCCCCTGAAAAAGTCAGTTTATGAACGCTTGAAATGCCCATGGTCATTTTTGAACTGTGATTTGTTCATGAGAAGTTTGTTCTGATTATTTAGCAGTTCTGGGCAAATGTTAATATGACACTGCCTCCTAATTAACTTTACAGTTCACCTTTGGTTTTTCTCCACCTGCAGCACTAGGAACCCCCTGAATTAAATCTCAGCATCTTTGCTGGAACCAGTAAGACTGTTCACTAACTGTGGTTTCCAGCTGCTCCCTAAGATACCTGAAAATTTCCACCAAACTCAGAAGCCTGGCCATTGTACTCTGAACAGATTGAGATTGGATTAGTATACCCAGATGTATTACAAAACAGAAATTTACAACCAGGACTAAGCTGAACCAATGTTATTAAAATATAGCAAAACTGAATGCAAGCAAGCTTGGAATTTGCTTTCCTCTCCTCCCTTCCTCTCCTCAGAAAGATTCAATGTCCATATAGTTGGCAAGATAAACAATAAATGCCACTGGAACTTAATGGGGACAATGTACCAGAAATGGTAAATATAATGACAAGAGCTGGTTTAATATTACATGTTATGATTTTAAAAATATAATTAATTACTACTGTCAGAAACTGTGCTAAAAATAGGTTATTGAGTTGCATTTTTTCTAAATGACAGATAACTGTAGGAATGCAGCATTCACAAGGAACTGTTTGTACTAGGCACTCTATTTCCTCTCCACCCAGCAGAACTTCCAGAAGAACATCATATGAATTTTGCAAATATATCAAGGAGAGAACAGACACCAAAGGCTGTAAAAACTAGATCACAGACATGCAAGTATATGCAGGTGCTATAAGCAAACTACTTTTTCTTCCTGCCAAAAAAGGCCTCTCTAATCTCCAAGTTAGCGAGAATGTCCTCATTGCTCCAGTATTTTCCCTGCAGCCACAATATTTTTTTAAATACATATGCAGCCATTTGAGTTTATCACACAGAATGACAAACTTAGCAAGTGACAGTGTCTATCAAGTCCCTTGAAGGTTACATACACTTTATATACATCTTGTAAATCACTCTACATATTCAGGCTCTCTGTACAGATATTAAAATACTATCATCAGTTTTCAAGAAAGAGAATGAAGAATTTGGATTTTAGCTATTTCTATAGCCCTGACTCAGGCATAATTCTCCCTAAATTGAGCAGAGAGTCAAACCTTATGGGGAGATTAAATTACTTCAGCTCACTGCTCCACTACCTACAGAGCTGGTTTTGGTTGGAAATGTTTGGAGTCAGGAGCTGAAACCACAATTGCTCATTATCCAAGCAGCTGCTTAGGATGAGATACCCCAGGCTGCACGACGCTGTGGGTAAGGCAGGGCGGTGTGCTGGAGCAGGGCTGTCTGACACCAGGCACTAGTGATCCCCTCACAAGGAAGACTTGTCTCTCAAGCCACTCAAGCCAGCACAACTTTAGTTTACTCAAAACAAGGGTATGGACATGCCTTACATACATACTTACAGGATTGCCCCTGCTTCCGGGAGGAACAGCAGTGTTGTCTGGTGCTATGAAGTACAAAACCAGTCACCCCAAACAATGCCAAAGCAGAGGAGAAACAGAGCAGGTCCCATGCCACCCCTCCTGCGGCTGCCTCTGTGATTTAACAGCTCCTGGCCTGGCTGGGTAGTGGGTAGTGCCTGGCTTCTCCAGAAAATGCCAGGAAGCCACCTCAAAATGATTAATGCCGTGTCTTCCAGTTATCAAGTATTCATTTTCTATGGATACCTCTGGAAAATAGTTGCCTTCAAGATGCCATATTCTATAATTATTTTTGTGGAAAACAACATGGGTGCTGGGAGCAAGGCAGCAGCTGAGACACTTCTCAGAGACAGATGTTCACCTGGAATATCTTCCACCTGAGTACGCGTGAGCGCTCGAGCAGTCTAAGTGGCCACCTCAGCTGTGTACTGACTTTATGGCGATCTTTTCTCTTTCTGCCTGGGAATTACACAATGACCAAGTGTCTGCACCTTACCACAACACTTACCCCTTGCTCTAGAATTTAAGCTTTAATTAAAAGTTTCTACACCTTATGCCTGGAAGGAAGATTTATCAAAACATGAGCAGAACATAAACCTTCAACCTATATAAAGCCTCAGACAAGCGCTTGGAAATTCTGTTATTCTTCTTAGCATGACACTGAAATGAAATAACAGCATTTCCTAGAGGCAGCTTCGCTGAGAACACCAGCTGTTTAATAAACATTAAAGTGCTATTCTTGGGGGTTTTTTGCCACCCTTCCCAAAGTGGCCTAACAGATTTTGCCTTCAGCTCTACTGCTTCCCCCTCAACACCCCAAACAGAAACCTATACTTTTTTACCTGTGTAAAATATATTTAAAAACAAGATATTAACAGACTACAATAAATTCAATTGAACAACAGTATAATTTATTTACACATTTGCTTAGGTGAAATCTCCCTCCTTTCAAAAAAACTTGAGCTGCAACCGAGAGTTTCAGAAAATGCCACGAAACATCAGGGCTGGGCAAGGCCCCCTCCACAGAGGGCACAGAGCTTGCTTCATTAGCGTCTGTGTCACAGCCGTTCAGAAACTGCCTCCATTAAAAGCCTGATCCAAAGCCCGTTGATGTCAATGGGAATCCATTACCTTCCGCGGGGTTTGGGTAAGCGTACCGCGAGCTGCACCGTGCCAAGCGCCGCCAAAGGAGGAGCACTCCACAAAGAGCATTCCCCAACAAGACCCGAAACCACAGGGGCAAGTCACACCCTGCGTGTGGCTGATCCCTATCGTGCAGTCCTGTCTCAGACGGCAAATCTCCCAGCCTCCAGGGAACGGCAGACAAACACTTTAGTCATGGCACACTGCGGAGGGCAAACAAAAACTGGTTTTATTTCAGGACAAAACCACAGAAACAATGAGGCACGGCAGCGGTTTCACAAATCCGCAGCCACTCATGTCGCAGTTCCGCATTACACCGGGCCCAGTGCTGCACGAGGAGCTGCCAGAAGCCATGATCCCTCTCCCAACACCAGGAATGCCCTCCCACCTCCTCTCCTGTGCCCTGTCACACAGCCGAAGGGTGACTCAGCTCACCTACCAGGTGGAAATCATCTCTGCTGCTCATGCACACAAAATCTCTCTGCCCACAGAGATACACATGCCCTTATCCTGAGCAGAATCACCCTGCGGCCACGCAATCAAAGGACACTGTGAAAAGAAGGGGAGGAAGAGAAATGGTGGGGAATGGTGGGGTAGAGATGGACACACAGCCACAGCTATCCTAAATTAAAATGAAGTTACATTCTGGTGGGTTTCCAGGAAAAAGGCTGCTGTGTGATCTTCCATTGCACATCATTCAGCGCAGTGAGGTGTGCTCTGCTTGCCCAAAATACACCCTAACATTTGCATATTGGTTTTATTCCCTACTGTAATGAAAGAGATAAAGCTATTAAACTTTCCCCATACAAAAATCAAATTTATCACCTATACTGAGCCAAGTCTATTGACATTGCAACCCCACCAATATCCACTGGAGAAGCTTATAGTAGGCAATTCTTTTGCACAGATTGGCTTTAAAGTCTCGGACACCTGTGCACTGTCACAAATCTATCCAATATTCACAGCTTCCAGTCACTCATCTGATTACTACACAAGTGCCTCCATGGGATTATATGGGAGAACAGAGGAAAACAAGGGGGAACCCAACGTATCATCCCCTCTCCTGCCTTAACTGAATGCCAGAGATTGCCCCTTATTCCCATTTCTTTTTCTTCATTCCTGCTCAAGTATGAACGGTAACACCCAGTGGACATACTGCTGGGAAGAATGGAACTTCCTTCACTGTAGAAATGCTGCACTTATTTTAAAATGCTTCAAGCTGTTAAGTATCCTTATAACACACAGGTTTCCAGTTCAAGGGATAGGTCCTCTGCCTCCACAGCACTCAGTGCCCATACTGGTGCTAGAAAGACGAATTAAGCTCAGCTCTACCTACACACTATGCCAGAGAAAAAAAAGACCAAAAAAACAGTGGTCCTCACTCCTTTCAGTGTAAGCACGGTTTCTAATCTCACGTTCCCAGCCACACATTCATAGGCTGGTTGTATGCAGTGTCTGGTAAATACTGAGCCAGTTAAAGATTAATATACACTGCTAAAAGATCAGTCTACAGAAGTGAAAGGTTTGGGCAAGTGGGAACAGCTTCAGTTTGTTGTTAGGGCAGTGTTTTGTTGCACCATACAGACCTGAACAGATCTGGGACCAAGGCTGGTACAAAGATGGGAATTCAGCTGAAACATGAGGAAGATCTTCCCATTGCCACTGGCAATGTAGCTGCAATCAAAGAATGCCTCTCAGCTGAATTTTGTCAAGACACAAAAACAAATTACCATATGAGTCACCATTTCTAAGTTTCTTACTGAACAAGAGCACACGCAAAAATTTTACAAACCACTTTGTGCAACACAATTTCCAGTACGTTGCCAAAGACCCAAATTACTAAAAAACCCACAGGCCCAGGCGACGCTGCATGGCAGGGAAACATTCCTGTTTTGAGCTCTATCAATTCTATTCACCAAGATATACTACTGTAACCACTGAGCACCTCAGGTGATTAAAGAGTTAATAAAAACATAAGAAAATGCACAATTACATAAAATACAATCTGTCAATCAGATATTGGAAATGGACTATGAAGATGCCAGTATAAGTGCATGTATTTATACCCAGAGAACACTTTAACCAGTCAATTGTGATTTATACATGCTGCAGCTGTCACACACACTATTTCTGATGTTCAAGAACCGATGCATACTGTCAGTTGAAGAAATGTCTAGTTATTTGCTATTTTGTAGTTCTGTAAATCACATAAATGCTCATATTATTACCATGTGCTCTGACAGTTTGCATCAACAGACCATCTCGGAAGAACTACAGTGATGAATTATTGATAGTATCTTACATAGCTGGCAAACATTTATTTGAAATGCTGTGATACAGAACCTGCCTCTTTCTAGTCTTGAGATCGACCCTAATGTAAACTGTAGCATAAAACAGATCAAAAAATATATAGCCTAGCTCTCAATTCATGATCTCATTTCTATCATTCGATGGTTCCCATAAAGATTGTTTATTATTGATGTGAAATGCTGGAACCAGAATATCCTGTAGCTGGAAGCTGGAAGTCTCAGTAACTGAGTCAGTGTGACTCTTTTGGCCTCCTCTCAATATGCTTTATTTCTTCTATTGAATAAACAAACAGTCCCATTCTGTAATGACAAAACAAGCCAGGATTTTCCCATACTGTTTTGACAGATGTTGTCAGGGACTGATTACAAAAACCTGTATACATAGTAGATATTTACTACTGTGATTTTCCATAATGTAACTGAACTACACGCAGAATAAACTAATGTCATAGGAAGATGTGCTAATGAAAAGCCTCTGACTATGGAAATTAAAACTGCAAAATAACTTTTCCAACTGCAGCAAAATCTATTTTTAAAGGCACTGGAGGAAAAAATATGTTATTTCTTACATTGTACTAACAGGGCACAGAAGAGTACAATGGAGATGAAAGGACCGATTATCAAAACACCTCAATGTCTGGTTCGGGCACCTCGCAGGAAAAGATCAGATCTTTTTCCAAAGGTCTCATTACTCAAAAGCTCTCAGCAAGAACAGCCAGACCAACCTTCAGCTGACTGCTACTTAGCTCAGTACATTCAGTCAGCATTTAGTCTATTAATAATGTTTCTGTGCTCTGTTTTTGCAGGTAGTTGGAAAATGCATCAAAGATGGTGGGGTTTAATTATAACGAATTATTTTAGAGGGTTTTCTGGGGTTTGTGTTGCAGGAGGGTTAGGAGAGGATGCTGTTTAACTGACCACACCTGTGCATTATTTTAAAAAAACAATAAAAGTAGAACAATGCCCCATTACAATTATATGCAGAACTGTGAAACACAATATTTTTCTATTATCATGTGTTAATGTGCCCTTTGTAACTGCTAAAAGGAAGACCTTAGTGCAACATCATGGGGCTTCCTTTTGAATATTATTTTTCAGGTCTGTAGCCCCCACTGGCTTTGACATTTACTTGTTAGATAAGAAATCACAAGTGAATATCAAGAGGACAACATACTTTTGAAGCTAAGGGAAAACGAGATCTATGGGATAGGGGGCATCACAGTCAGGGTATTTTCATCACAGCGAGGGTATTTGGACCAGCAGGTTTACACAGCCAAAAGGTGTCTTTGCAAGCCCAGGTGACTAATAATTCTGAAAATTAGAAACCTGTAGCTCTGTATGACTGACAAAAGAGATATTTCACTGCGTCATTTTGTCTGTGCAGAATGAAGCACTACACAATTCATATGTAAAAGTGTATCTCCCCAGTATTTCTCTAGATTCTGCGCAGTCACAGAAATAGACCTGCATGTATGTATGCATACACACTACACATAGGCTTGAAAGAATATATATAAATAAAAGGACATCAACAATATATTGCACATTTGCAACAACTGAATCCTCCTACTTTTCAATTTCGAAGTAACTTTAAATCAAAACTACAAAGAAGAAAAAGGCTTAATTCTTCACCAATGTGATGGAAAGTTGAAATATATTGATGCAATTCAGTGCGTTTATCACCCAGGAGGTAAAGTATTTAGGTGGGAATTAGGATACCTTAGCCTTTCCAAGGATATGGGCCTAAGTACTTAGGCTTTCCTGGATACCAAGGATAAGATCCAAAGCCCATTTTAAAATCTATATTTTTTTCCAATGATTTACTTTACCATTAGACTACAGACCTGATTTGAAAGAACTCTCACAAAAGTGGAAATGACCTTCATAGTCATCGTGCCTCTTTTCTTAAAACCTTAACATTCTTCATACTAAAAATATATAAAAATCATTTGTTCAATGAACACTATACCACCAAGCTGAAAGCAATACAGCTGCCTGGTTAGGCCAGACTCGTGGTTGTTGCCGTACTCTGGGAAGGATCATAAACTGCCTGTCATCCCTCCATGCCATAAGTAGGGTCAATATGTCATTCTTTCCATGCAGAATATTATGTAAGAAATTACAAAGAGGCCCTATTTAGATTACATTCCTTTTTATTTCATATACTAATTGCCCAGGAATGGCAAGGTAAAAAGAATATATTATCCCAGCAGAAATTTTAGGAATAGCACTGAGCAAGATGCGCATACAGTAATGTTTTACACATGCACTCTGACCTCTCTTGACACTACAGATCCTTTTCCTATTTCCAAAAGTTTCCAAGAGGAGGCAAAGGAGTCATGTCTGTCTATCTGATGTCTCAGTGACATTTCATTGAGATGATAGTTCACTGGGATTTGCACATCTAAAACTCCCTCCAGGGAAGCTTGTGAAAAATATCATTCTAACCTACTTTCAGGACTCAGCGGAGTAATTCTGTTTCAAGCACCAACGGCCACTGACGTCGATGGGAAGATGCGAGGGAGTGCAAAGAGACTTGGTTCAGCTCAGCCCCGTAGGGCCTGGTAAGGCCTAAAAGCCACCCATAGAAATGAAATACCACCGTGAAGTTATTTAAAATCAAGACCTGATTTAAGGAAAAAAGCAAATTATTTGAGGGATGATATTATTGAACTAGCAAAAACCCAAAACTATGGCAAATACACCTACAGATGAGAATCAAGCAAAACCTTTATTCAAAAAAAACTCCCTTGAAATAACATATTCATCCTCCAATAACTTTGAAATCAGCTATACTTCTAGCTAAAAAAAAAGTCAATTGTGAGAGATATGTGATGATACTCATAATATTTCTAACTATAGGTTGCATTAGGCATTTGGAAAAACAGAGTCAGGCTAAATCTAGCTTGCTTTTCGTTGCCCGAGTTCCAGATCTGAAGCAGCCATGGCAAAGCAGAGGGCTCTGCTGACACATTCATGGACCCCCACACTAAACTTTTTAAAGATGCCCCCACAGACAGCACAAGTCGTGGATGTTTTCTCCTCCTTCTTATTTTTTTGTCTTGTCTCACATCAGAGAGTCCCCAAGACTATATAATATACTGTTTTAAACCCTTACTTCATCGTCCCTCCTGAACCCAATTTAAATTTCAAACTCCATTTGATGGAAGGGAGATGATGCTTAGTACCTCTGTGAAAAGAAGCAAGACTGCTAAATCCATCAGCAAGTGATTCATCTTTTAGATGAAAAGAGCACCACCAGAAAATAGTGGAATACAACAGACTCCAAAAAACAAAATGGGCGGGCAACATATTTAATTTAAATATCATAATTTGCACTGTTCTGGTAACATTCAGTGATTATTACTTACTGCATGCAGTGAGAGAAATGAAAACCACAACCCGTATGTGAAGGCAAGATGCCAAGGAAACAAAGTAAATCAAAAAGAAAGGAGAATTTTAGCTAGATTGACATGCAGAAGCAATTTTCTTGAGTGATGCATGACTAGAGTGAGAGATAAGATGAGCTCTGATTGATTTCCTTGCAATTATATGTGTAAAGACAAGAGGGCACAGCATTACTCGTTATACCTATGGGTTATATACAAATGAGGACTAGCTGAAGTATCCTTGTAAACAGCAATTACAGCAGATACAGACAAACTGGGTCACATGTGCTTCACCCAAAGGTTGGCTGTGTAAGTGCTGATTCCAACTCAAAAGATGTCAGCCTTGCTAATATCAGACCCTTCAGCTTTATGTTACCCAGCACAATATATTTTACACAGTAAGCCAAGTTGCACCTCTCCTTCTCTTTTCCACACTTCCCAAACCATACGAGAGGAATAGTCCCCTCAAATTCATTTCCATTACATGTTAACTAATAGGGCTGACCACGGGGCTACAGGAAAATGCCATTTCCCTGCTGCTCTGGGAGCTCCTACAGCCAGCACCACCCACCAGCTATGCCTGGTATGCAGCTGAGGCATCGCACGGAAGCCATGCTCACAGATAACCGCAACTTACAACACCAAAAGATGTGCAAGTCCATGCATAAAGAGGAAGACTTCACACAGCTGCTGTTCTTACGATCTCCCTAGATAAGTGTAAGGCAGTGTGCCCCGCTGCTGCCTCTTGGCCAGTAAATTAAGGTGTGGGCTTTGCCTCACAGCAGTCTAGGAAGAATTTTCAGAAATTTGAATCCTCATTCTGTGGGAAGAGAAACGCTTGAGGCACTACAAAAATAAAGAAAAAAAAAGTTCTGCTGGCCACAACGACTGCAATCTAATTGATTCAAATAACAAATACTTGTAACTCTCCAAGGCTGTCAATAATTCTAGAAAATGTTTTGCTTAGTTGAATCTACAGAGCTGACTCCTCTTCCATTAAAATTTCCCATGCTTTATACTCAGAGCTCTATGGATTTATTTCATATCCATGTTTACTCATATAAAGTTGTCATTTGAAATTATTTTAGGCACAATATTTACAAAATTAATTCAGTAAGAAAGCTTATTGCAGAGGGATTCCAGTTTTGACTGCTGAAACCACTTGGTCCAATCATTCATGGTAGTAAATAAATGTTATGAAACTTCATCGAGAAACTATTATCCAAATTACTGAACAACAACAGAAAAGCCTCTATTATGTTCCAGGAATGCATTTCTGGCAGAGAAAATAACATTCGTATACAATGTCTTTTTATAGATTAGCGAGAGGAAAAAAATACTGCATTGATATACTGCAGTCAGAGATTTTTTTCTTTCCTGAAGAATTACAAGTGACATCAGTTTTCATAATATCTGAGAAGAAGAGAATATACTTTGTTGAAAGAATTCCAGCTTTTTTATTCTGCTAAGTTGTGTTACTGAGACAAACTTTCCCATTGTTCATTGTTTGCCAAGTTGTGGCTCTGGTGTACACAAAGAAAAAGTGTTTCAAGCTCTCAAATATTTTTCCTGAATAATTATTTTATTGTTTTCTCTCGAGCAAAGCAACAAAATGACCCTACTGAGATCTGTGACACCATTTGCCAGGGTCTTGAAGCCTCCACCTCCAGTGCACAAAATTAAATTTTCCATGAGATCTCAGCAGACTGTTCTCAGGATAGTTATTCCTGGATCATGTCAGTTCAAGCAATTCTCTTCAATGGTCAAAAATGTTGCTCAAAAATTCAAGAATTCTTTTGGCCATTTCAATGGGAAAAGGATAAAAATCATGTGTGTGACATCGGTGAGCTGCTGCAAATTGTCACATTGCCACCAGTTACTACCATCAACCATGTTTGCATCACAAAACCTTTCTTAATACAAGTAGACTCATACAGAGAACGGACATTTTTCCCAGTCCTGTACTCCTACCACTCACTCTGCATGGAGAAAGTTACATTTTGCAGATAAGGAAATCCCAATATTTTTATATGTATATGACAGGCCAAGAAAAATCACATTTGATAATTGCAGTCACAAAAAGAGAGTTTCTTAGCGTACATATTTCATTGTGAAAAAAACAGCTTTATTTTTAAAACACATCTATTAAATATATTTATTTGTCTTCAACGTATGTTTTAAAAAAAAAACAAACAAACAAACCTAGATATATAGATGCCAGCTCCTTTCTGGTCTAAATTGGCTCCCCTGACACAAGTGGACTGCAAAAGTTTATGCCACTATAATTTGTCCTCTCGTTCTTAACTGCACCCAGATATTTAATTCAAGAGTATTTCTCCTTTATTTTTTCCACTGACAGTACCTTACATTTTGTGTCAGTAGAATTAATTTTGGTGTGGCATACTTTCCCTCATCATGAGTGCCCCCAAAATATTTGTTGTGTCAATGTCCTGATTTCATTGGGATTTGGTTTCAGTTTGTGGCCAGCCATGGTGATCAGGGCCCTTAGCAGTTAAATCCAGGGCAGATGACCCAGGCTGGCCCACAGGTGTGTTCTATAGCACTAACATCAAGTTCACTATAAAAGGGAGGGCTCGGGAAGGAGAGGTGGGGGTGGTTTTGCTGTCCTCTCTTTTAGTATCTCTCTTCCCCCCTGCCCTCCCCTTATTTCCAATGATTGCTATTCCTGGAGCAACTTGCTGCAACTTTGTAGCTAAGTATAATTTTGCATGTTTTGTATTGTCATTTATATTGGTTTCTTTATTTTATTAAATCTGTTTAATTTTAATCCACAAGTCTCCCTCCTCTTCCCAATTCTCTTCCTTGGTTGGGGAAGGGACATTGGGTGAGAGAAAAACTGTTGTTTAGCCCTGGGTGTGGGCTAAACATAGACAGTCAATTATTTGTAGTCCCAGCATGTCTTAGCATCTCTGTTTTGCAAAAGACATACACAGTGTGGTGCAGTGACTGTCCCATATGTTGAAAGGAGGACTCTCACACTGGTTTTGGCTCAGGACTAGAGGGAGAAACTGAGCTAAGCATCTGGACTCACCTGGTTTTGTACAGCCATCCTTTCAGATTGCTCTTGGTCTTTTGTTTGTGGTGGAATCCTCATCTCACAAAAGCCAGCAGAAGTATTTCTCCCCCCATCCTGGACACCCTTACTGTCACTCTCTAAAATCAAAAAAGCTAAAAACTTTGACAAACTTAGTCCCACTGCAGCAGGTCATTTTTAGGCCCTTAAGACCAGATGCATAACCTAGGTACTCACTGTGGAGTATCAGCAGGATTTCACAGCAGAATGTGTTATGCAGCTGTCTGCCTAGTCAGCAATGTCACACAAAATGACTTTTTATCCCCTTTTCTTTATGAAGACAAACACTTAACAAAAGACAAACTATGCTGTTGACTCGAACTTCAGCAGGTGTTCCACAAGTTGCTGCTCTACAGGAGGCACAAAGCAGCAGCTCCATAAAATCAGCATTAATTTCTGGAAGTTCTTCTTACGCAAAGTAAAGATTATAGTAGTTCAAAGAAAACAGCCCATGCAACTGTCAAAAGGCAAGACCGTACTCATCTTTTGAAGAAGGTCTATGATAAGGACTGTCATTGTGATGAATGAAATTAAGAGCTTCGCAATCAGAGAGGAAGGGTGATGTAGTTGTTAAAGCACAAGCAAATAACTAAGACAATTTAAGCCTGTCTTCTTTTTTTTTTTTTTTTTGAAAAAAAAACTTTACCACTGTGTCACCTGTGGTAACTTTACCACTGTTACCTGTGCGACTTTTGGACAACCACTTGTCTGCATTTCTGCCCCACTCTGTACCTCTCTCCCTTTGAAATAGCCTTTTTTCCAACTTTATTGATTCTGACTGTCAAGATCTTGGTGCAGGAGGCAGCAGGAGCAGCAGTGAGGCTGGGATGAATGAAATGCCCTGGGGAGTAAGACATTAACCGAGCACCTGGAGTACCACCACAGGAGTTCTTGTGCTGTCCAGCACCTGCTGCATGAAGCTGCATCCTCTCAGTATTAACAAAGTCCAAATGAAGCTGCCACCAAATTCTGATCTCTTAAATCATACTGAAGAATAAGTTACTCTCTGCAGCCACCTCAATCTGTCAATAGAGCAGCTTCTTGGATGACACCAATTGTCACAGCTGCACTGAGGCTCAGCAAGCAAGTTCAATATAGCAGTGACAATAAATCCCATCTTAGGATTCATTCCAAGGATAAAAAATAAAGTATTTCCTCATGTTTGCTCTGCTCTCTTCTCCCCTGCCCTCCCCAGCTCTTATTTTTTTCCTTGTGCATGAAGGAAATAGCTTTGTAGGGGAAAAAAATCCCTCCAATTAAATGTCCTGGCACATAGATCAGCCTGCTGCCTTGCAGAAAGATCAACAGTTTTACCATTAAAGAAAATGTGTCTTTGCTCACAGTACAACCTGTGTGAAACTGTTAGTACTCAATGAAAGAAACACCTCGTTACCAGATCTTCCATGATGGAGGAGAGGTTAGCTCAGAAGAAGAGATGGGGAAGGCAATCTCAAAGAGCTAATACAAACTTCAGGGTTATAAATTGGGTTCTGGAGAAATTGTAGTGCATGGCTCATGTTGCTAGAAAAGATCTTATTAGAAGTACCCACATCTTGATTCAAACACAGTTTTTGTGTTGCACAACAAAGCCATGATATTCCCCAGAGAAGCCTCCATACTCTCCCCTCTATCTCCTTTAAATGAACAAAGAGTCCATTTACAGATATTTAGCTCCAAAATTACTCAGTTTTGGTACTCCATCACAGTCTCCTGAAGGGACCAATAGCAGTACAGGGGACTTGTTTTCTGTTCTCATAAAGCTCTGTCGTTGAGAGCTAGTCAATAAAACATTCTTTCAGTTTTTACTGTCAATAATGATACATCATGTTTGCATCAATCACAAAGCACTTTACAATACCTTATTTCACAGAACAGCTGTAAATGTACATCCCACCGGTACAAAGATAACCCTGCAGCACTGAGTTAGAGTGGGGCGTGCACTGCCTGATCACCATGTCTGTTACCTGTGCAGCCCAGGTAATCCTTCACACCTCCCAGTCAAGTTCTTACCCAGCCCAACTGGATTTAGATTGCAAAAGAAAGCAGGATTACATTATTCTCTACAGAATTTCAAAAACCATGAAATTTTACACTTAAATCTACCTTGTAACATGTATTCCTGTGTTACAAGAGTGCATAACAATACATGCATTTCTGAAAAGCTAAATATACATCACAATATTGAAAGTAAGGTGTTAGCAACAAAAATGGCAAAAGGAAAAAAAAGATCAGCTCTGTGTTTCTCCACAGCAGCACTAAGGAGTTATAAAATAATTGTTCAAAATTAACCTGCACTAACGAGCATAGCAATAATTGTTCCCTGCACGTTGCAATGTCAGAGTGTGTTGCCAAAGTTAAAAGTGTTGTTTTGAATGCGAACATGGTTCCAGGACTGCATTTTGTTCCCCACACAATCTTTTGCAGTGGGTCAGTTTCTCTTTTAGCTGTACACAGCCTTTCTAGGCTGAAAAAGAGAGGAAGACTATAAATACAGGTATTATTTTCATAGTGTCTCTGCATATATTCCCTACAGGCATAGGGGGGATGGAGTGGAAACAGTAGGAACTACACAGCTACTGTTATCTTCTCTGGAAAATCTGGTGATTTGGAAAGAATAAAGAATTGGCTTTTCCTTCAGGACCAGCACGAAACTTAGTCAGTGTGGACAAGAGGCTGGAAAATAGAAATAAATTACTTTTCTTCCAACAAATTAAGGAAATAAAGGAAGTTCCTTCCTTGGAGCAATCCCATTTATACAAATCGGTATCTAGAGACACAGCCTAACCCTACAGAAACAAAGCTCTCAGTAATGAGTCCGACTGCCTATACAGGGGGAGTTCTCCTGGGTTGATGTGACAAAGACAACATTCATGTGGGCTACCACAGAAGAAGTCATATAAAAATCACCCTGAATTCCTGCTTCATGGTTCCTACCACAGAAGACATGAAGGGGATAACTCTTTGACTTTGGACAGGAAAATGACCTTGGTCCTGCAGGCAGGGTGTACGTCTGAAACAGTAATTCCATTAAGGACCAGGACCCATTTTGTGAATCACAGCTACCCGCACTGATCACCAAGGCCTTAAAATCTCAAGTGCGATATCCTCATTTATCAACTCTAGTTACTGCAACAAGATTAACGTTCCGGACTACCGCCCTGAACTGTCCAACTCTGGATAACTAAAATACTGTTTTCTCATTAGAATTGCTTTCTCTAGAGGAAAGGATCGTCAGCAACTTCACTGTATGCACCATGATTTTATTGCTTAGGTGTGAAGCTGCGGGGTTGCCTGTTCTGCCACCAACAAACTGCGTAAGCAACTTTGAGAAGGTTAGTCTCAGTTTATCCACAGGCTCTCAGATGGATAGTGTGATATTTGAAATGATCACTTTGAAGACTATAGATCAAGAGAGAGATTCACCATTGTGGTGAAGTTCTGTAGAGAGAGGGCTGCCGGAGCTCTTACAGCTTCCAGATTTTGAAGGACAACCTGAACCAGGATTGCCAGTCCTATAATTTGGGTAATTAAAGGATAGCTCTAAGTTTATGCTTTGTCATTGACTATTGATCATGTGTCATTGACTAGTCAATGACTATTGATCGCCCCCCTTATCCTTATGACATAAAACTGTAACATGAAGAATACAGTTTACCGAAGATCTAGCTCCACAAATACTAACGAGTGCTCACACAGCCCTGCCAGTAAGAGATCTCCTGCAATACATCCTGATTTTCCCTACTTACCTTCTACTATTTCCTACTGGAAATCATTCCTACCAAAATTATACTCCTTGTCATATACACATCTGGTATACATTACTCTTTCATTTAGGTTTTCCACTAACCCTGTTAGAGGGTGTAACCTTTTATATTACTTTAGTATTTCTTCTCTTCCTCTACATATTACACAACTTCTGTGTTTGATAATAATTATCTGTCCTCCCAACAACTTGTCCCCCAACTTTCCTACATGTGATCCATAGAAAATACTAACGAAATCAATGACTGAGCAAACAAAATGGAAAAATCATTTTTAAAAATCCCACAAAACCAAAAATCCCAGAACTGAAACCCCAATAGGCTTTATTTTGTAATAGCAAACATGCCCAAAGTGCAACAGCAATCCATGATGTGGCTTTACAATACCACCAGCAAGGGATATGGAACAGTGTTTTGTTGTCCTTTCCAAGTAAATTACTAGTAAGAGAAGAATGAGGAAAGAATTGGTCACCTCGCTGAGGACCAAAACTTACGGTTTGATGAAGCTGAAAAAACATGAGTACTATTCTAGTTTCTTCCAGCAATGTCTCTATAAGTGCAATAGTTGCACTTGCTTTCAGTTCAGAGGTCACAAGATTATGAGCAAACTATCAGACATGACTTTGTAAATGTGTAAATGATGTATTCTGCTTTGTAACCAACAGCAGAGATTTTCATTTTTAATCTGGAGAACAAGCACCATCCTTTTGACTTTTTTTAAGATTTTTTCCCCAAGTTGTTCATGCTCTGAACATCACTCTCAACTCCCTCATAACTCTCAAGTCTCAAAAGATGTCTCTACCACCATTTTGCACGTTGCTGCATTGATATTTATCTAGCTAGCACTGACCAATGGAAGACTTCTAACGATACAGGGTTTTGCATGGAACATCACCCAAGCCAGCCTATGCAGAACCATGCAATTAGCTTTCAAGATTCTTTAGACACTATCAGCCCAACAGGTCCTATCAGAGCTTTCCAGGCCCCTGGAATGGTTATGGAAATTTAGTGTTCACCATGCTTATTAGAAGAGACTGTCATCATATTTACCAATTACTCTGAAATTATTGGAATCTGAGTGTGGTAAGACTAAGGGTAACAAGAAGAATTTATTTGCAAAATCTGAAATACAGGCAACATAATTCCCGTTAACATAAATTCACACAGAAATCAAGCATATAGCTGCTTATTTCTTTCATCTTTCTGACCCTGCATAATCCACCTAATGGCCTGCTAGATATTCATAGCTGAAGATCCATTTTTTACAGGAACATTTGTGTTCTTACACTGCATTCGTGGAATAGGATCTAGACTTGAGGATCTCATTTCCCTTTATACTCTGCCATTCTTTGAAAGAGCCACAGTCACATTTTCAAGCCCTTCTCTCTTGCTTCCCCCAAGATTTCTTCATCCTTACCTGATTTGGGAATAGGGTTTGATCCCTCCCAGGCACCAGTTCTGCCATCAGCATGGAGAGGTGTGATTATCACTTGCTCAGAGAGCAGATTCAGCTCAAGAGAGTTCCAGTGTTTGGCAAAGCCCTTTAAAGACCATTAGACCATTGCCCATTGAGAGGCAAAATGCTAATGTTCAAATCCCAGGTCAATGTAAGCAGTGAATTACTGCCTCACTGTTGAGGACAGACACAATGGTATCCAAGTGTGCTGGAGTGATAAGTTTCAAAAGGAACTGTGAAAGATGCGCCAAACGTAGCACAAGCTAACGCTCTCTCATTATGTACTACCTTTTTCTGTTCTTGTGCCAGGAGGATCGTGGAACTCACGACCAGCTCCAATGACCATGGTGGAAGATAGAGCAGTGGTAGGGAAGCACCAGCTCCTGTCACAGAAACTGGTGCCAAACACCAAAGTTATCAGGGCTGACATGTCCCTTAGGCCAATACCTTCACTTGTACCTGAACATAATACATGAGTAATGATCAAGGATTTGAATGCAGCACAACATGAAAAGCAGAGGCCTCTATCCTCGCAACTACTGGAGAATACCACACAGTTAGGAAAAATCCCCCTTCTGCCCAGGTAGAAGGAGTTTTGCTACTAGCTAGGCTTCAGGTTGGGTGAGACTTTCATCTTTATCCACTAATTAGCTTGACATCCCTCTGCTGCTGTACCACTTCCCACAAGTATGGGGCCAGGTTCTGTCCTCCGGAGTTCTCTAGAGCATCAGTAAAATTATAAGAGAAGAAATAGTAAATCCTACCTAAAATTAATGTTTTAATGCAGAAACCAAAGAGCACTTTGCTTTTCAGGAAACCAGCAGAATAGTAATTCTCTAATCCTATGCGCAGTATAACCATTAGAGATTCCATGCAAGTCTTTATTAAAGGAGGGTATATGTTCAGATACCCAAAGATTTCAGAGTTTGACCTGCCAAAGACATGAAGTAGTAGTGGCTTTTACTGTAGCAGAATTACTGAGTAATACCACCCAGGGGAAAACTCCAGGAAAGTTCTCATCTGTTTGCCATTATAAATTATGCCGACCCTTCAGTTGGACTTATGTAATTTTCCCTGTGGAGACACACCGAAGTTGTACAATTTCTCAGAAAGTCATTCTGGGTAAAAGCCCAATAGAATCCTGCCCATGTTTTGGCAGAATTTAGGGGCCAATATCCAAGGAAACAATCCAGAAAGCCAGCTTTCCAAAGGATATTTAACCTTGGGGACACCTAAAAATTTGTAAGTGCTCCCAAACTATTTCCTCAACACCTGTGCAGAAGTGCACTGCAGTTTGGAAAGTTTCATACGTAGCTCCGCTTAAGCTCCACCAAGCTCCAGAGACCAGGCAGCAGCGTGCCTACAGGTCAGCGAGTTCCCTGAAGAGACATGTGCTCATTGTTTAATTATGCAGCAAAGGAGGCTCTGATTTGCAAATGTTGGTACAATGGGATGAAGAAGGAAATACAGGAGTGTTAATACATCCTCTTTACCTGTTTGTTTGTATACTTTCTAAGCACCTCTCTCACTTCTCTTAAGGTAACTGGTGTATTAGATGAATCACTGGACCTAGGGGATATATCAGTCATTGCACATATGCATAAAGGAAAAGTACATGACATGAAAAATGTTATTATGCAGGAGGACCTAGATTCATCTTTTGATTTATACTGAGTGAGTCAAGCCTGTTTAAGAGAGAGGCTTAGTTTGAAACAAGTTTTGTCATCATTAGCCCTGACGTTCCATCAAAAAAAAACCCTAACATCCCACTTTTTGGTGGGTCTACACTCAGAAGTTATCAGCTTCCTCATTTACAACTTTAGAAAGCAGTTATTTGGTGTTTTGTAATAAAAAACAACTTAGATTGCACTATCCATCTGAAGATCTCAAAAATACCATAAACTGGCAGTTTATTAAAAGTCAGATAGCGTACAAAAGTAATTTCCATTAGTATTAGCAAACTATCGCAGTCTTAGCTGTTTGGGTCTATCCCACTTCCTTACAATCAGCTAACTATTCTTTGCACTCTTCTGTACTCCTACTGCCTTTGGGCTTGTATCAAACCTTTAATGCTGTTACAGACCAGGTGCTGCTAAAATTATGCACATAGTTTTTTATTATTTTATGTATACTATGTATTTCATAAACATACAGACATATCTATTTCCATATTACTTATTGCAATTAAATACACATTGACCCTAATTTTGTTACAGTGGCTGGTAATGAGTAGGACTTTTACCCAAAGTAGTTTCAATCTATTCAATAGATTTTGGTCTGTGAATAATTGCCAATCAATAAGGGTATTTGAAAAAGAAAACCGGCCCCTCAAGTTCAGAGAATTTTGGTGTTGATTCTCTTTAATTTTCTTAGTTTTAGCTGCATTACAGTTATGTTCAGAGTATATGTGCACTCATGTTTATGTTTCTTGACAAATGCCTTTAAAACTTGATTTTACAATTTAATTGACATTTATTTTGTCAACAAGCTTATTTCTTATGAGCCTCCCTTCGCCACGTGCTCTGTGCTACTTACATATTAACAATTAACAAGGTGCATTTAACTGAACCCCTACTGCTGCAATATGATCTGTCGCTATGAAATTTGCACGAGTCTTTACTCACTGTTAACAGAAGTGAAGCCAAAACAGACTGACTGACCATGATATGTTCGAATAGGAAGCAATCAGGAATTTCAAATTATTTCAGAGGAATTTCATATGATAAGATATAATAACAGGTAGAAACCAATACTTGTTAGTTCTGGAAGACATTTTTCTGATTTCGTTTATTACGTCCTGATACAATTACGAAAAACCTGAGATAACATAGGAAACAGTCTTCAGTCACCTAATTTCAGCTGCTTATTTAATACCAAATGGGTAGAGACAGTATTCTCAGATAAAATATTACATAGGAGAAAACCACTCTAAACTGTCTACAAAAATCTTTGTTTCCATTTCTAAAATCAGCACAATGATCTACTAAACAGATTAAGATTAAAATTTAGAAAGGCATATTAAAAGCAGAAAACTTTCAAATCTCACTTTTAGGCAGATGCAGGCATGACCATAACATGTCTGGAAAGTACCAGCATTCAAATATGGTTGTGTATTAATAAGTCTGTAAAGGTTTGTGCATCTATCGGACACAGTATCCGCAGTGACTGCACACAGCTACTTCCTGGGTAATGCCTTTCACCTATTCACATGGTCTGTTTTATCAGCAGAGTTTTTTCCCAAAACATGAGGTTAAATCAAAAGTGTTAATGGCATCTTTCAGTGCTACTAACTGTAAACCTCTTTTATAATAACATTTAAGGCATTAAACAAAAAATCTGTCCTTACTTACAAGGCAAAGTAGAAAAGGAAGGTCATTCATTACACCCCATTCACTATTTTCTGTTTCATTCTGTAAATATTATAGTGCTACCGAGAAAAAATATAATGTCTGAGGTTCACAGATCTTCCTTCAGAGTTTTAATCATTCGCTTCCCAAGAAGAGGTTTAACAAATGCCACACTGTTCTGTCAATATTTGTATGCAGCACCACATAGGGCAAGCTGCCAAACTTGCATGGTTTAAAGAGCCAAGGGTAGAAAACTGACACCCTAACAAACACACTCCCCGCTTTGTCTCTTTTAAGGTGGTGGTAAAAGTGTCATCTTTGCTTCTGACTGCAGCTTGGGAAAGCTCTTTGTTTGATTGCTTTACTTCTACAGAAATGCATTATTTAATAATCTTAGTTCACCAAACTTCAGGGATTTGTTTCATGCCCAAACGTTTCTTATGCAATTATAAGCCTTTTGCTCTCCACCAGCTGCACTTTAAATGCATTTTAATTGGCTGGAATTTAGAAGGAATCCATTTGGCAGTCATTTACATTTGAAGCACGCCCCTAGCAGCTGAAACAGGCCCCAGAAGCAGCGCGGTTACTTCATCAAAAGAAACTGCTTGAATACCGTTGACTCCTACATAACTACAGTGAACTCTATTATATAGGTGTGGTGATGTAATTAATAATTCTCCGCTAAATTTTCGCTTATACTGGGAGTAGAACACATTACCAGCTGATACATTTGCAGAGCAACCTGCAGAGTTACAGCACCCAGCATTAGTTTTCAATCATCATTGTGTTTGGAGAGAAAGGCCTTTCTTGTGCTCTTTCTCTCTCTGATCTAAACAGCGATGTGGCTCTAACACTGGTATTATTGTTTCGGTACTTGCAGCATATCAAGAATGTTGCCAGCTGGATTTTTGTATATAATATTATTTTAAAAGCTTCTAACATGCTACTTATTCAAGGATCAAAGTATAAACTAAGTTTAGTACGTTACATTCGGAATGGCTCAGTTTTCCATTTCTCCCTATTTTTGGGTTCCCAATGTGTACTGTACGCCAGCTTTGCAGAGTCTTAATTTAAGGCAGTAAGTTCACTCTGCTCTGCAGTTTGTAATGCAGAGGTTTGAGAGTTGACAGCAGTAGGGAGAGCTACCAACAGCTGCTCAGAAAAAAAGAATGAGAAGACAATTAAGGAGAGAACCACAAGAATTCACTCTGTAAAATGCAATATTTAGGATGAATGTAGCAACATTAACAAGTCAGATTTAAAAACAGAGAGACATTCCAAGTGATACTGATTGAACGCATGGTATCTGAAAAACCCAGAGCTCTGCAAGCCGTGAAAGCTCCTGTGAAATTGTAACTGCTTGAGAGTTCACTTATCATCAGTGTACCACAGAGGATGAAGGAGTGAAAGAAAAGGGATTATTCTCTAGCTGAAGTACAATGAGAACTGTTTTCTACATTTAAAAGGTGAATAGTTCTTGAAGTGAAGTTATGACAATACTTGCCGCCTACAGAGAAAAGCAGCGTTTCAAGTGCATTGTATGAAAAGGAGAAGGATTAATGCCACAGAGAGAGACCATTATACTATAGAAGAGCTGCATATTTTAATAATTTGACTCCATCCAACTCTGGAAATTTCCATAGTTAACTGGCTTATACTCCTGAGAAGTGGAAACTTTCAGTGGACTGAGGTCTTATGGGAACTAGAAGAACCACTTAAAAAAAAAAAAAATCCAGAAGCACACAGAAATGGCCAAGGTGGATGACACATTATGAGAAGCCCAATCTTGTTACCTTTTAACCACCTTGTGATACTTCACTGGGAGAGGGCCAAGCAGCTGCCCAGACTCTGCCTGCATTGTTATGGTAACCCAGTGTATCACACTCACTTCATGTATTTAATCCTCAAATATATTAATGACATACAGAAATATTCTTGCCTTCCTCCTTTTGAAGGCACAATGCCTATGACCAAGCTGGGACATGAACCCAGCTCCTCAACGCCTGCCTTCCTCCATTACGTCATGCATTTATAATTGCCCCATGTAGACACACTTGCGGCTACAAGCCAGATCAGAGCTGACACGTTAACAGCTGAAGGAAGCATCTTAGATCTTTGAAAGCCAAAGGAAACAGAAGTGGAGGCTTAAATCCAGACTTCTTTTACCCTCATCCAAGCAGAAATGGAAGATTAGAGAGCTGCTCACCTTTATCTCATCTGTAGCCTACCAAAACATGACAAAACTCCCATCAAGTTCAAAAGGTGATACGGATGGGAGAAGAAGAGAAGAATTGCAAAACTATTTGTGACCTCAGCTATAAATGGAAAGAAAATCCTAGATCATTACAAGCAACAAAAATTCACCATATTTGAATCCTTACTCATGCATCAATGAAAACTTTACACTTTTGCCACAGGACTTTATATGTTTATTTAAAAAAATAAAAACCCTTCCTGATAGAAGTGCTACGGTGTAAATACCCAAGGAAGTATCAGTATGAACTGCGTGGTGGATGTAGAGGAGTTGTAGACAGGAAGGCAAATGGCAGCATGTGTAACAGCCTGCTCCTGTCCTCCTGCCTCTGCCAAGTGGCAAGCAGCAAACTTTGGAAAGAGAAAGGTCAGCGCTCTATTCATGCTGTCACTCTGGGAATCCCCTGCGTTGTCATGGGCTGCATGATGACAGCCATGAAGCCTTGATGTGCCATTGATTGTTATAGGACATTGAAGACAATTGGCCATTATTTAGCTTCAATATCTATCTTCGCAATTATTTAAATGTGAGACACTGGCAAATGTTTCCAAAGAAACAGTATTGGTGCGATTTTCAAAAGAGAGGGACTGATTTATTTTCAAGCCTCATGTGAGATTCGAGTCACAGCCACAATAAGCCTCAGAAAAGCTGTACACTAAACTGATTTTCTGGTAGCAGTTCTGCAAGAAAACCCTTGCATTGACAAAACTTAAGCATATGAAACATTTACTATTAAGACAGTTAATAGCCCTAAGCACAGTGAAAAGGAAAAGCATTACTTTGAAATTTCAGAAACTATTAAAAAAAAGAAGATGGAGACAGAAATATGGGTGCTATCAAAGGAAAGATAATCAATCCTTCAAAAGCCGAGACATCAAGCAGTAAAGAATACTTCCACCATGCCTAATGGCAATTCTTTGCTGCCTTCCTTCCCTAACTGCTGTTGGCATTCAGCTGGATGAGATGAAAAAAACCAACATTACAGTAGTACACACAAGCAAAAACAAATTATGGCAAAGGAGAAACCCCACAGTGAATGAAAAGCTGGTTTTCTCTTATGCAAATGCTATGCATCAATGAACCAGTTTCCAGTCTAACAGAACCATCTTCAGGAGATATATAAGGCTATTAGTGTAACTGATACCTGGTTAAAAAAGAAGGAGGTGAGGGGGATGAGAATGCAAGTGTGTAGGATTTATTAAAACAGCAGCCCAGCAGAGCCCTAGTGAAACATATGACAACAGACGAGAAGAATGATGTCTCTGAAGAGGACGCTAGAGAGAATATGTCATCTAGCTGGTATGCCAGAAACCAAGAGATGGGAGTATTAAAATAAGGCTTATTGCAGGCTTTTAAAAACTGGGTGAGAACACTGACCACTCAACTGTTTTTCTTTAATCTGGAGACTGCCCAGGTGAAATTCTGTGAAGGCAAGTAACTGGATCATCAGACTCCCCCTGGTCCTAACTGAGGTGGGCAGGCAGACAGAAAGCAGAGGACAAATTGCAGCCTTTGTGCTCACAAAGTGGGATTACCTCCGTACATTTTACATCACTTTCCACCTCCCCATCTTCCTTCTGTACATTTCAAGATTTCCAGATCTGGGCAGGCAAGTGTAGGATAACAGCAGACTTAAGCTCCACCAGCCTATAATATTTTCCAAAGCATCACCCAAAAGGTGTCATAGCACATGCACAACTCCACCTTGCTATGGTGTATGGGAAAGGATGTATATTTATGAAAATACATTTCCTTCTCTGACCTTCTTTTGAAATCTGATTCTGCATCCCTTGCTCCCTTCCTTGAAGGAACGACATCCAATTCATCCCTACATACATATAGGGCGTATCTTCATGAAGACTGTATAAAAACCCCCTGAAACTCACAGCGTGGATGTCAGGTCCTTGGCACAGTTATACTTCACTATACGACTCCTGCTGTATTGCACTGCTTACTCATGTTGACACATCCCCAGTGGAAACAGGGCTTAACGAAAGCAATAAGCCCAGTTATTAATGTGTCTTATGCTCCTGCATAGCAAAGTCGAGGCAAGAATGTATACAGAAGATATATCTGATTATTTTTGGATGGCAGTGACTTGATTACAAGACCTTGAAACCGTGCAGTAGTGGAATGAGTGAGGAAGACAATCACCTTCCTTGTTCATAAACTCACCTTCTTGAGAGAAACAGCAAGGGATTTGGGGATGTTAGAAACCAACCCCCTCCTTCGCAGTAAGCAGCACTCTGAGAAATGCTTCCATGTCATCAGTCTACCGGGAGTTCAAATGTCGTCTGTCTGTACCTATTTGGAAGGAACAAAATCTCTGATACTGGAACTGGAACACAGGGCATGTTACGGAAATACCAAGAGCTGAGATGACAGACACCCTTTGACAGATCAATTCCCTAGAGCCAAGATGCATGCATTGTTAGTCTATTATCTGCTGCACGCACTCCTGCAACAAGGTATTTGCAGCACTATTACATTCTTCTAAGTAGGCCCCAAACAGTGATAAATATGGAAAAGATTTTTCAAAAAATAAAAATTAGTTTGTGTTCAAGGCCAAATTCATATCCTCAGCAAATCTGGCTAGGCACAAAGTCATATTACTCAGCATTAACATCAGTTTGGAAGCTCACTGCAGTATCAGTGTCCATGGACTTCCTACCATCACTTTTCTTTGTGAAATATCACTTTCTTGTTGCCTCTCATCACTTGGAAAGGGAAAAGATATTTTAAATATGACTTTGTATTCAGAATTGCTGGAATCATACGCCTTGCAAATCGCTGCTGTCAGAGAAGGTAGTAATCTGCTCACAAAGAGAAGAGTAAGACCAAATGTGGTCGATATGAAAAACTTCAGACCACTCCTTTGCAAGGGCATGGTCTGAGAGTTCAAGTTTTCAAGGCAGAAGACAGGCGTGTGCAGAAGACACCAAAGGCTGTGGGATAATGCTACTGAGTACAAACAGGTCTGGACAACATAACTGACTGGAGGGCAAAAGTAAACAGGGGTGGAGCAAAACCAACCCAAATTATGCATCCTGCGTGGATGCACATTCACCTTCAGGGGAGTCAATCTGCTGCCCTGGAGAGACGCGTCACCTTCAAGAGAACAATATTTACTTTGATGCATTAAGGCAAATGTCATTTTCAGTTGCTGCATGCTGGCTTACCTTATAACCAAGCAGATTCACACGTCAAGCTGTGACAACTTGAAAAGAAACATAAAAGAACATAGAAAAACTATATATAGAGAAAAAAGTATAAATGTGTTACTCTTCCCTTGTGGATAACATATAACACCCCATTGTAGATTTAAAAATATTTAAAACACCTACTGCTATTCTAGGACTTCTCACTGAGGATTAAGTTACAGAAGTAGGGGGAGACAGAGAAGCCCACGGCTGCTCATTCTTATTACCTTTATCAGCTTGAATTTCTATTAAGCGAACAGTTAGGTTGAGGAAGACTAATGGATACTCAGCACAGGAGATTAAGGACCCCTAGAAAAGCTGAATGTTTTGTTTACACACATTCCTATCAATCTCTTGGTCATAAGCACTCACAGCTTGTAATAAAATAATGCCTGAAAGTTCATGTCAAGGACATTATTTTCAATAAAAGTAGAAACTATGACATTCTCATTAGCTTAATTAAGATAAGAAAACCTGCAAAGACTGTTTTTTTTTTTAATTAAACTATGTATTGGAACAGCACAGAATGGTAATGCACAGTGTTACCAATGAGACTGGTAACATATGGATTTTTGTGAAATAAGGCTCTGATCCAGGACACCAGACATACCAGCAGATCATCAGGACCACCAGTGTTGGGGAATTTCTATAGGAACACAGAATTCTATTGTTTCAGAAGAAAGTTCCAGATCATGCTTTAATCACTCAGGTTTTCACCACTACTAAGCAATTATTATAACAATGCGTATATTAAGAATCCTGTTTCACATATTCTTTTAATAATAGCACTTGGAACTTTATACAGTATTAGAGGATTCAGCATCTAAACCTTCCCAAAAGACAGGCAAATAGCAAATGTCATGCTCTCATAACACATTTAGGTACTGTATAGATGGGACATAATTAAAGTAAGACTTAATTAAAGCTTTTCTTCTCCAGAGATGGACAAATAAAACATAACTTACTATATTCTCGAGTACAAAAAAGTCTAAAATTGTCTTCATGATTACACAACTGTAGACTCTCAGTACAGCAAAGGAGAAATACACTAACAGTTGGGAGTAAGTGTTGCTTCCACCTCTTCCCATTTCAGTCTGAACTGAATTTCTAATTCCCTTGAATTATTTCTAATCCCTTGAAACAAAGCAGTCAGGATCTATTCTGCTTAGTATAGAAAACTTGACTTTTGTAACACACTGATGAAAGATGGTATAGGTGATCCCTTTTGCTTGTGCTGAACTGTACTGCTTTCAGTGGTGCACTACAAAAATCCACCTGGGTGGAACCAGCCACTTCAAAGTGTGTCCTTGGGCAAGTTACTTAACTTTCTTGGTTAACAACTGGGTTTCTTTATGGCAGTACTCACCACTTAGTATCTGTAGGTAAAGTGCATCGAAAAAGGGAGCATCAGCCACCACATTACTGAACGCTATATAAACTTAGTGTTGGTCACTTTATGTTTGGGGTGAGATCTGCAAGATGATGGCTGAACTCAGTGTCCAGTATGATGCATGGCGAGTGACTGGAAAAAAAAAAACAAAAAACAGCAGTACGTGCTGAAGTCAGGACTTTAATCTGAAGTCTCATATTAAACCTCAGTCCTCTGTATAGAAATCTTTCTGCCTACTTCTAATTTGTGGCTTTCTCTCTTAAAGGTATTTGGCAACACCAGTTCTCTGAAAAGCCTTACACATAAAGCTACCAGAGGAAGCAACCTACTGCTCTGTGTTTTCCAAAGAGAGCTAAAGGTAAACTGTGTTGAGGAAAGGTGCCACCAGTCGGTATTTTCTATGCCAGCAGCAAGCCAGCAAGAGACACATACCCCAACATCATGGCTCCTGCTGGAGAGACCCTCATGGTTAGCTGTGATGAACGGACGTTTGTGCTTCAGGCACAAGTCCCTCTTAAAGGCTAAATTTCTGGCTAGGTGCTGAGGTACAGCCCTGTGAGTGGTGAGCAGAGACACAGCCCCCGCCTCCAGATCTCCCCCTCCACTGCAGGTGGGCAAGGGAAGGGCAGTCTGCTTGCTCAGTGCTCTGGCCCAACCTGGACAGATAAAACTGTCAACCAGCAATGGGTTTGGCCAAGGGAATATATTCAAGAAGGCTGGGCTGCCTTAATTTTGAGAGCGGATTATTTTACATCTACTTTAGGGCTGCTGTAGAATTATCCCCTTGAACTGAATTAGGGCCTAAAACAAGGTGGGAAAGCTTTTGAAAGCTAGTTTGTTTCTGTTAAAATATGAATGTAAATAGTGAAGTTACAGGTGGCCTTAGGCTTGGCTGCAAAGGTCTGAATGGCTTTAATGGGTATTGCACGAACATGGGTGACTGTACCTCTGTGCGGAGGATTTGTACTCTCAGCAGCCACTGGCGTGGTTGTTGGTTTGAGTTTCAGGGTGATGCAGAGGCATAACAGAGCTTGGAAAGCCAGAGCAGGGCCAGGAATCACAGCCACGAGGTGGAAATGACAGAACTGACACCTGCCAGTCAGCCACAGATTTACTGTCATTGTCTCTTCTTTCAGCTCCTCTCTCTGCAGAATGGGGATAACCTTTTCCTCAAATGACTGTGGTGGCAAGAGGCAGGGAATTTATCTATGAAATCCTCTGCTGGAAGCAGTTACAGGAGCTGAATATTGTATTATTACATGAGAAATATCATTCTTTCTAGTCACAATGCTGTGCTAAATTTTCCTGAGCATAGGTGATATTTTAGCAGAACTTTCTTTGTTTATAGAGGCATGGGAAAGAGAGTGGGACAAAGAGTTACAGCACGACTAGTAAATAAGTCCAAATTTTCTAAGGTCATAAAAATAAAGCAGGACACAGAGGTCTGTATCTTAGCTGTAAGATCTTCCAGTTGCTTCACTCTTCCTCTAAAAGCCAATGAAGCTTTCTGAACAGAGCAGAGAATGATATGGTCAAACCTCCTGCACCAAGTAAATATGTGGTTGAATTCTGAACAAACTGAGAGCACTGTAGGACAGTGGTATTTACAATTACTCAAATTAGTGGGCATGAGCATGTATAAACACCCCAACCAGAATGAAAGCATTTTGGTCAATGAACCAGTACATGACAGAAAGAAAAAGGCAAAAGAGTTGACTAAAAAGGATGAGAATAAAACAGTCACTGTCTGGAAAGAAGCAGAAATTTTGGCATTTCAATTTGCCGGACATGAAATTCAGGTTTAAGGAAATTTTCCTTCTTCACATCACTCCTGCATTTTCTGAGGCCCTTAGGTGCTGTAACATGGGCAGCTGAATTTTCTGTTCTATTTCCAGAATGACAACAAGCATTCACCAGATGAAATGAGATTTGTGCCAGGACATTTTTTGCCCCAGGTCTTCTTGACCACAGAGCCCACATACAACTTTTCACAGATGGGTATTATCTAAGTTCAAAATAATACAATGGATTATTTAAAGCATCTCCTGATGACAAAGCATTATTAAGCATATTCATAGTGCAGGACTGAGAACGGACAGCTGGATGTCTGCAGGAACAAATGTGGGGTTTGTTTATAGTTGGAGTTTCCAGAGCCTCAACAGTGATGCTCTGAGTCAATGCATCCTCTAGCTACCCAGGCCAGTACCATGGATGTTGAGGTCACGTTAGTCATTCTCTGCTTGCAACAGAGACTCAAACACACCATGTTCCTGCAAATGATTGCTTACACCAGCTTTCTGCTCCAGAAATCCTGTTCAAGGGTCTTGTGTTGATACCCACTGACAGTGAATCAGGCCCTGAGTATTTTGACAGCAGAGCAGCACTTAACTTTTAAATATACTGCCCAGCTGTGGACTAAATCTAAATAAACTGCATGTCTAAGGCAATTTTCTTCCTTGCATGACAAAGCTAGGTTGCTTTTATTCTGATCCCTAAATAGACCTCTCCCATTTGTATTTAGCCAAATATTTTGCTGTAAAACTTTAACAAGGGGAATGATGATTCACCTGAATTATAGCTATACATCTGCAGTAACTGTTTGCAAGGGTACTTGGATGCTCAACACACCCATGGGATGGCTTGCAAAATAATCCACAGGAATGTACTTTAGAAAAAAACAGCCGTAAACACACCAAGATGAAGGTTTGACTGGGATTTAGTCAGTTAAAACAAATATTTTTGCATTGAGCAATTAGAATTACAACTGAAAGGTGTCCTCTTCACCATGTGGTACATGCATATGGTTCACATAAAAGAAATTGTTAGCTCTTAGGTCAGTAAGTGCATTCTTAACAATTGCAAGCAGAAGGGGCAGATAAAGAGCCTGAGACCAGGTTGGCCTTGTATCACACATGAAGATTGATTGAGGCAGAGCAATTGCAATAACAAGCATTTCAATCATGCCCTAGGCCTCGCTAGAAAAGTGCTTTTAAAAGGCAACAATAGAGACACTACTGCTGATACAGGAAAACTACAGTGTGTATCATCTGGATCTCCGAGATGCTAGGCTGTGCACTCATGATGGATTGACTTGTCTATACCACAAGAGCACGTGGCGAGCATGTCATTGTTCTGTTCTTCTGCCACTATTCTTTGGACTTAGTCCCCACAGTAATCGGGCACTGGGCTGCATGGGGCCTCAATGGCATCACATTACTTCTTCCCTGAACTATCATTGCTATGTTCTGGTTGTTACTTTTCTTAAAAAAAAAATGTACAAGTTCTGCTTTTCATTGCACAAAAAGCAGTTGAAAATGAAGACCCAGACAATGAGCCTCGACAACCCTAGCAGATATAACATATTTGATATCCTATTTTTATTCTACTGTCATGTTGCAATTAAAAGGAAAGATTTGCCACCTCCTTCTTCCCAATTAAAAATCTCCAGATGGAAGTTGACTGGGCATGCCAGATAGCCGTCAAAAAAAAAAGATATAATGAAATGTAGAGGGAATTTATCTTGATATTGTCAACAACTCAGGTTTTAGGGGAATAAGGAGTTACATTCATCCAGGAAAATAGCAATACAGTTTGTCTACAGCACCAAATCAGTAGCCTGCAGCTGCACAGTGAGAATTTGCAGGGATTCAGCAACAATTTTGCATGGAAAAGGCACACATTGGATGGAAAATGTAATAGAAGGAGCATACATTCATTTGGTCTATGATCAGAGAAATCCCAGGACTACAAATCACTGTACAAGTGATGCCACAGCTTTGCAGCACAGGAGCTATATCGGTCTTTGAGGATGTCCAGGCTTTCTGAGTTGTTTCCTTTCCGTGTTGTGGGATGGATTCTATCTGCCATGGAGCTGCTGCCATAATTCCTATTTATTCTGACTGTACAAGAAGAAAACACTGGACATTTGTGGAACTTGGTGTCATTTCATTGAAAAGCAGACGAAACCATAGAACAGTAAATTTTATTTGGGAGGGGAGAGAGGAGAAAATTCAGTGTTTTATAGAAAAGGATCTTGAAGCACTGGAAGACTGCTGTAGCAAAAAACAATGACCTGAGCGGAAACTAGACTTTTGACAGATAAACAAGAGGGAGGATGTGCTCCTCAGAGCTGCATGATGAAGAGTTCTGCTCCTTCTGCTCCATCACCTACTCATGTCATCTTCTAGTGCAGAAAGCAGTCTCAGGGTCACTGCTGATTTAAAGATAGATCTGCTAATCTGTGGTTTAATAATTATAAGCAAAGAGTGCACAATTTGTTAAGTTTCAGGCCAAGTTTAGTCATATTTCCCCAGTACTGCAAATCCACCTACCCCTCTGGCAAGAAAATGAAAGACGTAAGAATCAAGAACAAACATGTACTACTGGAGGACACACACTGCATTTTTAAGCTCAGACGCTTAGAAGATTTCACTATAAAGTGGTTAATGATGGGCCAAAACCCCAAAGGTTTTTTATTCTCCTTCACCAGCTGTCAGCTTCAGCTGCAGATAAAACAGGAACCTGATTTAAGCTTCGTAGATAAATCCAGCAAAGCATGCAAAGTGTAGATCATCCCCACAAACACTGGTAAATACCTTACATGCAAGACCGTGGTGCTTCTTGGTGTGCCTTTTACTTTTCTTCCATTTTACAAATAGCAAAACCATCAACTTTGTATTTTTGTGTCTCAGAAATTCAGTTGCCTCCATAAACCTCTGAACTTGGCCCAAGAGTCAAAGACCTTAAAGCAGTTGTGGCAAATTGAGACAAGAGGAAGTGCTGCAGTGCATGACTGATGGATGTAAAGCAGCTCCAAGTGCATGGAGAGGTGCCACTAGGGATCTTTCTAATAAGTGGACTGGTATTGTTTTCTTTTACTGACTTCATTACCAGCTTGATTTTGTAACTCAGCTCTGTAAGCAAAATTCTTGAATTCAGATTGACAGAGCCTGTGAAATCGGTGGAAACAATGATTTTTAATAAAAAGCAGAAGTAAGAAAACAAAATTCCTGACCTCCTCAAATCATGGTTTGCACCAAAAACAAGACAATAAAATTAATCTGCAGTTACTTTATGGCTCTCTACATAAGGTCTGATTGATAGCTGATTTACTGGTTAGCACTGAGGGAGCATACCTAGAGAGGAAAATCACTTCACAGAAATAAGAACATGAAGAGCTTCAGACAATGAAAAGTGTATCATCAGTCATACATTTCTCTGAAATGAGCATCATTCATCTTAATATACTTTCCTGTCTTCTTGCTTCATTTGAGTTGGAAAAGAATCTGATAAAACTTATTGTATTTTTGATATAAACTAAGCAGTGAAAGAATTATTTGATGTGAGTGTTACTTAAGCCTGAATATGTAGTCATTTTTTAAAAATGTGGATTAGGATGAAGACTTCTTTTTTCTTTGCACATACCAGATCTATAAAGGAAATATAACATAGTTTTGGATGTCCAGTGAAACCACAGAGTGCGTTTTAAAATCTACATCTATATGAATGCTAGTGTTCTTCATATTTGAAAAAGAAACATTGCCAACAAAAAAAAAAGGACAGGATATTAAGTGATTTAAATCACAGTAGAGCCTATAGAACTGACTCAACAACCAGCTGTGAAAAGAGCCAGATTCTAGATGAAATGGACTGTAACATATTTACAAAAGAAAGCAAGGAACATAACCTTCGACTTTCCCTTAGGCCTCATAAAAGAGATTCAGCTGTGATTTAAGAGACCCGAGGCAGGAAGGTATCACAGAGCATAGCACACTTGTTTGATGAAAAAAAAACAAAACCAAACAAATCTAGCTACTTAAAACGTTATAGACAAGATTATTTGCAAGTAATTATATGTTTTTCATCCTCTTTTATTCTCCCATCCCAAAGAGTGGAAAAATCTATTACTATATGGATGTGATTCCATGTGAGGTATTCTTAAGGAAGAAAAAATATTTAAAAATTTAGAAGTACTCTTTGCATCACAGTGAGACTAAAGCAACAGCAGCTAAACAGGAGGAAGTCCTGCTCTATCCCTCTGCCAGTGAAATGACATTCAGACCTGCACCAAAACCCTAACCTTCTCTGCAAGAGAGTTTCTCAGTACAGTCTGAAAAACTGAGGGTAAACTAGAGGGGAATTCAGAATTTATTTAATGATTATTTAGCTACTTCATTTTACCATGGCATTCACCACTTTCCTAGTGCCTTACATGTGTGCAGAAAGCCATTGACCCAAGGCACTAGCAGCCAAAGCTACGCTCCAGAAAGCACTAAAATGCACAGGCTTCAATCAGGTTTCACTGAAGATGAGCCTTGCAACCTTTCCTTTACAGTAAAAAAAGCACTGCTTGCCTTCCCATCTCACCACACAGTTCCATTTCAGGCGGACCTTTCGTAGCTCTGTTTCAGTTTATGTTAACTTAATGTCACCCGCTCCATTTCTCCTCCACTTACTTCCACAACATTTGAGCAGACACGCTACCCAAGGAATCCTCCGCTGTGCTTCCAGTTTATCAGACACCAACGCAAACCTTCTGGTAAACTTGTGGTATAGTATCAGTCAGATCCGTAATTAGAGGAAATATACCCCATAAGACATTTTCATATTTAGTGAAGAGGAAAAAAGAAATTGAGAAGTAAAAAAAATCAGTCAGGTGCTCTATGAATCATGATGTCGTTTGAAGTCTGAATTCCTTAATAATAATGTTTTTGCTGACACATGTTGTTTGTATTTGCCTTCAGAACTGTCTGTGTTAATAATGAGTAATTCCACTTGGCAAATATTTACATAAAAGTATTTGTTCTTATGTCACGGGCACAGATAGTGTCTTCGTTAAAGGGAAAGAGCAGCCAGGAAATTACTAATACTGCAGCCAATTTTAATGTGCTGCCCTGGGATATCCCGCCACAAATTTATCTGCACACAAGGGCCAGGACTCCAACCTCAGTTACCATCACTTGGAAAAAGCAAGGCTCTGCCGGCCCTCAGCTTTTGGACACGATGCTGCATTCTGCTAGTCAGACACAAACCTCAGAAGTTCCCACCACTGTGATGGTTTTCGAAGCCACTCCAGTGTGGCCTGCAAGCACAATTTAGATACAGGCGTATAACATTTACAGCATGAGTTAATAAGTCAGGTAGAGAACTATTTGTCATATTTCACTAAAACCACACCATTTTCCTGTACTAATCCTAAATTCAGTCTACACAGACATTTTCATTTGGAGGCAGAGGCAATGCAATGCACTGTAAAGTGGGTGGAAGGGATTAATGCTCTCTTCTGGAAAGACTGTCTGTGGAGAACAAGAAGAATAATTCAGGGCTCTGCTGATAGATTTTAGATGTGAGGCAACAAGGACCACGGTGACTCTGAACTCAGAACTACGAAGACAGCAATGCTCAGGAAAAAGCTGAACTGGACATCAGCCATTAATAATTCAACCATCGCCTTCCTCCAGGAACAGTTAAGTTTGGAATCCAAAATTAAGTTTTCAGACTAACTTTTACACCCAGGAGGAAAACCATCTGAGAGAGCAGGACAATGAAGGTAAAACAGAAGGATCCTTACAGAATGCTATTCCTACTAATTACTGTCTGTAATTACCACTAAACAATTAATATCTAATCACGCTTTTTAAACAACAGTTTGCATTTGCACTGAAGAGTTTGTAAATTATGTGGTAAGGATAAGATTAGAAAGAAATTTACCGATGCTTTTGTTTTTCAAAGCATCAAAGATGTTTTTGCTTTTACTTTGTATCATTTTTAACGATATTCAGTTGTAGGTAAGAAATAAACCAGCTTGTGTTTGCGTTAAGTTTAACAGTTAAAATTCAAATGGTCTACCGTGGTTTCAAAGCTGCCAATTGCAATTGAATATATCCTTCTGAAAACAAAGATGTTGCCTCTGTAAAAAACCTTGCCCAGGAAAATTTCTCCACTTGGTGTTTGCTGTAAAAGGGCTGCCAGTTCAGGCAGGAACAAGCTCTTCTGAGAAGCTGGGAAATCATAGTTAAATAACATAAAAAGCGGACTGGAAGGGAACTTCCCATTGATGAAAACAGGGAGTAAAGACAATGCAGAGTGCTCCTGAGCACTAAGATCAAAAGGTTTCCCAAAGTCATCAAAGCACACTATAGGTAAGCCATCCCACCAGACTGAGATGCAGAATGTGGCTGTGCCTATAATACTGATTTGAAACCAAGGACGGAGAAATAAAACTAAAAGGAACACAATAAAACATTACCCACATCATGTGTTTTTTCTTCACAGCCGTATCCAAAGCTGGACATCCCAGGAATTCTGCAGATGTCTCCGTCAAATTCCTAGCAGAAGATAAACATCTGCTGGGGCTGAAACAAAACCAAGTGGATAAATATCTCAGGTTGAAAATACCCAAAGGACTTTGCATGTCTTCAATATCTTTTTGGACTCTTTGACCGTGGGAGGCGGTGGTGAAGCAAAGCACATTTAACAGACCCACAATTAAGATATGCTCTAGTGTCTAAAAATTCTAGCTTCCAAACTCAGCAGGTTCTCTGTTTGCTTTCCGTGACTGAAGGGGAAAATCCAAACATGACACATTACTTTCCCTTTTGAACTTGCACTTTTAAACATTTCCAACAGCCTGTGCAGGAGGCAATCAAGAAACTAATGAGATCACTACATATGGCCTTTGGATGTTGCAGCCATTGTAAGCCCCACAAGCCACACTGCCTGCTGTATATCATTCGTTAATGACATCTGTCCCTTTGGAGGACAATCCACCCCAGCAGCACCTATACACGGGACAGCCAGTTGTCTCTGTTGTGGCCGGGGACAAAAGGCTGACGTGGGCACTATTCATGCAGTTCAGTGACAGATTGTGCGACACAGCATGGCTCCTTGCACTGTCTTCTGCCCAAAGTATCACAGTGAATGGAGTGGGTCATAAGCAAAGTATTTTCCAAAAAGCTATCACCGTTTCTAAATTATGAAGGGATAAACGGTGCAAAAGGCTTGCAAACATCTTGTCGCTGCTCCTACCCACAAGCCGTCCTAAGTGTTCCAGGTTGCTTTGCAGATACAGAGCCAGCTGGCGGTTGTGCGTAACCTGTACAATGGACTGTCCCATACCTTGGTTGTCTGGCAGGTTGTGTATTTGATGACTTATCCACAGTTACAAATCACACCATTGTATTGTGCTACTTTTATAAATGTGTCTAGGCCTGCTTTTAAAAAATGGCCATGATTTCCGAAAGCGAGCAGTCCACAGTCCTCTTAGGTGAACCAGAGCTAACAAAAGTACAGCTCTGGTTCTCTAAATCTCTGACACTTTGCTCAAGAGATGGATGAATTTAGCAAAGCTGGGAAGCATTGCTTCCAAGAAAGGTGACACGAGACAGATGCTAGTCATATTCCCTTATTTTTTTCCCTGAGACACACAAATACGAGATGAAATTTACCTCTGCCATGAAATAATATGCTAACTCTTGTTTCTCTGCCTTGGGAAAAAAAAAAAAGCTATTTATTTTTTCCAGGGCAAAATATACAAAGACATGCCTGAATATTACCACAGGCACCTTTAATGAAGATTTAAAAGACATTTCAAATGAAAACCTTGGCAATCCTCCCCTCCTCCCAAAAAATCAACTGCCAACAGCAAATATTTCTGCTGGCAAACACTTTTCTGCTCTATAAAATCCTTCCCCATTAGGAACCTCCTTCCCCAAAGGCCTGGTAAAAAGGGTTTGAGAGAGCTCCATGAATATTGTCAAGTGGAGGCTGCACTTTGCCGTAGGGCCAGAAGGGACCATTAGATCATCTCATCTAACACCTGCATTTAAAAAAAAAAATCAACACAACAAAACAACGAAAAACCCCCAGAATTTCACCCACTGACTTCTGTATACAGTCAGCAAAACATGTTTAGTTAGCAAATATCTTCAGAAAGTCATTCCCCCATCCTTGAGCATCAAGAAATGGAAAGTCCATTCAGCAGTTCCAATATTTTTATCTCTATGGAAAAACTACATTGCACATCTCAAGAAATACTTCCTTCTAAAAACCAGTCCTCTTCGACTGAGAGCAGCCCTGAGGAGAAGGACTTGGGGGTGATGGTTGATGAGAAGCTCAACATGAGCCGGCAATGTGTGCTTGCAGCCCAGAAGGCCAACGGTATCCTGGGCTGCATCAAAAGCAGCATGGCCAGCAGGTCGAGGGAGGTGATTCTGCCCCTCTACTCCGCTCTTGTGAGACCCCACCTGGAGTACTGCATTCAGCTCTGGTGTCCCCAACATAAGAAGGACACAGACCTGTTGGAGTGAGTCCAGAGGAGAGCCACGAAGATGATCAGAGGGCTGGAGCACCTCTCCTATGAAGACAGGCTGAGAAAGTTGGACTTGTTCAGCCTGGAGAAGAGAAGGCTCCAGGGAGACCTTATAGCAGCCTTCCAGTACCTGAAGGGGGCCTACAGGAAAGCAGGAGAGGGGCTTTTTACAACGGCAAGTAGTGATAGGACTAGGGGGAATGGTTTTAAACTGAAAGAACGTAGATTTAGATTAGATATTAGGAAGAAATTCTTTACTGTGAGGGTGGTGTGACACCGGCACAGGTTGCCCAGAGAAGCTGTGGATGCCCCTTCCCTGGCAGTGTTTGAGGCCAGGCTGGATGGGGCTCTGAGCAACCTGGTCTAGTGGAAAGGTGTCCCTGCCTGTGGCAGGGGGGTTGGAACTAGATGATCTTTAAGGTCCCTTCCAACCCAAACCATTCTGTGATTCCATGATTGTAGAGAGCTACTCCATTCTGGTACTAGTGTCTGTGTTTGTATTTCTCAAATGCCTCTCACTGAATGCAGATTCTACATCTCACTGGGATGTACTTGCACGTTAGGTGAATGTTATCGTGCAATATTGAACGTGTTAGTAATTTAGGAGCCAACTTTTTATAAAGTATACAGTATGCCCATCAGTAACTGTACCGTGCTGAATGTATCAGACAGACATATGCTCCAGTGATAGTGAGCCTAAGAGTGAATTTGGAGACTGATCTTGATTGATGCTGATCTACATTGATTTATCCTCATCTATAAAGTAAAAGGACTCCACCTGTTAGAGCTTCTGGGTATGGTTTCTATGCTAGTCAGTTAATTTACCTGCTTGTGCAGAAGTCTTGTATTTTAATTACACAAAAATGTCTTAAAGTAAACACAAAACTAGAGAGAAAACCTTTGACTACATTTTTTTTAAGTTATAAAACATTTTAAATTTCTGATCAATTCATATCTTACTGTATTCATACTAAAAATCATGGCACTGGCATATAACTTTCAAAGAAAATTTATGCTAATACCTTATGTATTTAACATTATAACACATTACTGAACAGCTTACTAGCACTTCACATTTATAATTCATTACATGATTTTTGCCTATCCTCACTTGCTGGAACATTTCCCATTTGGGGGAAAAAATCCAGATTGGAGTTATTTGTCCATGAGGTAGTTTAGGTCTCTATTTATCAGCATATGATTATTTTGGCTCTGGGTTTGTATAACTATGTCGGTTTCCCGCAGTATAAAGAAGAAAAGACATTTCTGCCTTATTGAGAGAAAGTGTAATGATGACACAAAATGACATCTGTTGTCCTCATAAAAAGGTAAAAGATAATGAGGTAGAGAATAAAAGGAGAACCAGAAGTTTAACCAGGAATAAATCCAACAAAAATTGAGGAATGTGAGATTTCAAAGTCAGAACAATTAAAGTTTGTGATTGGGTATACACGTGACATAGTACTGCGTCATTGTCTATCCAGGGTTACTGGGAAGTATCGTGCTCAACAGTAACTGCAGGATTGGCCTTCACATGGTCAGATGTGACACCTAGTAAACAGCTCAAATATGCAAAATCTGTTTTGCCTTCTGTGAGTGGTTTTGCCAAGAGAACTAAGTGATGACGTCATCTGAAAAAAATCTTCCCAAATTATATTCTTACCTGAACGATAGACCCACTCGCTGTTTTATGCTGTTTGTGTACAATAGCTGTGAGTAAGCATTTCAAAGCAATCATTGCCAGTACTCTTAAACTGGCATCCTTGCCCATCCAAAGATAAGGAAGCGCTTTGCAAACACTGGCTCTTAATCATTTGGGGAAATACATTCATCCTCAAACACCACCCTTCTAAGGCACGTATGGGAAATTGCTCTCTCCAACACTGATGCATGTAGGCTTTCTTAAGGAGAAATATAGAAAAGTTTTATACCACACAGCCCTCTTATCTCTGCATAGCATCAGTGTAAGCTTTCTCCTGTGTTAAAAACTATGCTAACCATCTGCATCAGGCAGATGCTTTCTCTCTGGGAGAAAAAACAAGGAAAAAAAAAAGATTTACTGGTTTACTATAATTTATGGAAGAAACTTCATCATCATAGAAGAGACTTCATCTTTGACAGCTAGAAAAAAAGCATCATGCTTTGTTTTCAGTACTTCCACTGGGAGGCATCCCTCAAATGCTAGATAACACTGGCAGATGTAAGACTGGAACTCCAGTCCCCTCCAGGAGTGGAAGTGGAATTGAAGCTCAGACTTTAGGATTTATAAAGTTGCTTGAGGAAAGCAACTGCAATTAGTAGGCATATGTTTAAAACAAATCTTAGAATTTGTGAAAATCTGCAGGACTGAGGCACCTACCTAAGGCTAAATATATGCTCGACTACTTTCTTGATTTAGGACCACAGCTGGGAGGGAAGAGTTCCTTATGGGAGTTAGCTCAGGCTCCCAAACGCCTGTCAATGGGGAAATAAGAAAGCAGATTCCCATTTGCTCCCATTCAGTTTCTATGCTAAATAACCTGCACTGACTTGAGGTTTACAGCAAATCTTGCTCAAAATCATATGCTACCTGGAGAAAGAACGAAGTCACTAGTATAAAATCAGGGAATCAACATTATGAACACATCTGTGAAAACCTACATGAAGACACTGGTTTCTTATAGGACTCAAATGGATCATTTCTGTAGCTCCTATGTAAGAACTCTGTGACAGTTCAGTGCTTTACACGCAGCATAATAATAATTCCCCACAAACAGCTACAAGATGAAACAGATCACACTAACTCATTTACTTGCACAGCAGTTTAAATCTCAATGGATATAAAAGCATTTAATAAATTACAGCCTGTGATAAGCAGACAGAATAGATAGTGAACTGTGTTGTAGGTTCCTGGACACCACAGAAAATCTCCCACAGCCTCTTCTAGGAAGATAAAACAGCAGGTAGGTGGTTAGGGTTAATTCCCTGTAGTACAGTATCAGCTACTTAATGAATTAATGAATAACTTAGAGTTAATTTCAGCCCTGTTGCAAACATACATACACGGATCATCAATTGTTTCCAGGTTGCAGAATAGTAATTTATTACCTGATATTGTATAAAAAAGGAGATGAATAATCTCCTCTCCTTAGCTACATAACTTTTTCCCCTCTGGCTGGAAGTTTGTGGTTTACAGGAGGTTATATTTCCTCTAAGACACAGCCACACACAGAAGGATTTTGTTATTGTTGGGGACACAAACAATGAGCACATTTTAGGTTCCCGACATAGGTGGGGAAAGTCGTCTGCTCTGAAGTCCAAATAATTACAAAAAGCCCCTATCCATGAAGAGCGGCATTCAGCTAAAGAATTAAGATAGTATTGTCTTCGTTCTGCCTTAACTTGTTACATTTTCTTATACCGTCCTCTTAGAAATATTATATTTCAAGTGAAGTGAAGAGAGCTCAACGAGCACAGATCAGCTGTGGATTAAAGATGAATTAAATTCTTAATTTAATTAAAGGCTAATTAAAGACTGTGCATAAAGAAACCTCCAGACCAAGTGCCTGTCATCTTATCTGAGCATGGCTATTATAGTCATTTCTACAGCTGTGCTTGCAAATCTTTATATATAACGTCAATGCCGCAATTCCTCTTCAAGCCTTTTCAAAGTGCCAATCCACTGCCATCATTTTTACTGCTTTTCCCCATTTCCAGATTTGTCAGACACACTTTATTCCTTATGAATCAGAAATTGCTAGCTTTTGTCAGCTGGTATTTCTCCAGATGTTTTGTGATCTCACATCTTATTAATGTCGCCAGGATATTGCCTGCCAGTAAGGTTAGGCACGTAAACCTGTAATTGTTTGTCTCCTGCCCTTCCAAATGGCTCCCACGCTGACTAACAGGTCTCGTCAGCAAGGTCAGCCAGAGAAAACATGCATATAGCCGTTCACTAGTTAAACACAGCGTATTTTTCATTCAGTCAGTCACCAAGGTATTTTCAATGTTACGTATCTAAAATATATATCTACTGGCACGAAGACCACAAATTCAATGGTGAAATGGGAATTAAAGAGTTATAAATAAAAAGAGAAAATAAAAAGAGAGGGAAATGTTTCCCACACCTATCATTTGAAATCTCATCATTGGAAGAAAATTTCTCTCTGTCTCTTACAAATAGTCTTTTGTGTCTGGTGTATTTCAAGTTGCTACTAGTCTTCAGGTTATGCCCTGAAAAGAGCCGCAACACTAGAAAGAGCAAGATGTGACAAGACAGCTGGCAGGAATCCAGAAGACATAATTTGCACAGTATAGATTTGAGACAGCCTTAATTTTGGGGGTAAGTTATTGGGGGCTTTGATGTTGAAACCTTAGACATTCAAATTCTATTTACACCAAAATCTACCAAGTATTTCTGTAAGGATGGTGTCATTGCCATCTTTACAATTGGCTTAGACCAGGTAACGGAGAAACAATAATAATGTTAACTACACACCATTTGTTAATCCTTGTGTCCTTTGAACTAAAAGACCTCAAGTACATTTAGAGACAGCAAGGATGTAGCAGAAAGTTAAGTATGAATGACCACCTTATAAAAACATTGCTGGCACTAGACAGCTACACAAAATCTTCTAGCTGCTTCTGCTGCTATTCCAAATTCAAGTTTGCCTCCATGTCATTAAATAGTTTTCTTTCAAAATCCAAGACTTTGCATAGTTTTAGAGTACAAAAGAGCATGTCTATGCTTGTGCAGACGCTTCCCCTCTGTCCTCTTCTGAATGTCTGAAAACTCCAGACACAGATATTTCCCTATTTACACATTGATTAAACATCCTTGTTACTGGTCATGCAATTTCATCTGTTAGTTCATTCAGTATGCTACAATGGAGGTTATTTAGATTATCCTAAAGGATATCATCAACATTTTTGAGAACTATGTCAAATGGTCATTCAGAATTGGACATCTGATCTTCTGTACACAACAGGCCCTCTTAGCTCTTTTGATTGTATATCTGTACTGAGATTCTCTGTGCAAGATCCAGTTCAAACAGGTTTTCAGGCCTTCTCCTTTCTTTGCATATTCGTAATGCCCAGCTTTAAATTCTCACTCACTGAGAGACACTTGCCCCATTCCCCAGTTCTTCCTTTTTGTCTGCCTGGGTTTAAAGCTTCACACTGTGTCTGTATTTTTGGTTGGAAGTAATTCCAGGCTTCCTCTGGATTGCTATCTTTATGCTCCTTAGTTTTACAAACACCACTAACACCATAACCACCACAGCACTCAGCCTCAGGTTTATGCCTACATTCTTTTGTCTTAAAACTGAAAAAAACCCTCATTTGTGATGATTCAGTCCAACCAAAATTGGTACTTCTTGTTGGTATACTAACTAGTCAATGTTAAGACATAAATTCCCATCAAGTCCAGGAGTATCTCAGCCCTGCCTTTTATTTTTCTAATCTATTTCTGGGAAATTACATTATTCCATTATTGTGCAGCTAGTAATTTTACTTATTTTCCTTGTAATCTAATAGATTACTATACTAACTGACACCACATCCAGCTCCACCATCATCTCTGGTATATTCCACAGATACTTTCAGAAATTCCCTCATTCCTTCCTCTCATTGTCTCAGATGGGCTGGATGTTCCTTGTTGACACTCCATCTCCTGCTACTGGTAGTCTTTCCCCCTCGTATCCTATTTAGCTCTGTTCTCCCCCACTAGCTGATCTCTCCATTATCCTTCCTCACGTTCACATTCTTCCATTTATTAACCTCCTCACAGGAGGGTCTGCTATTTAGATCCTCTTGGGCATTAGCTATCTGCAACTTCCAGGTTTATGACCAGGCTCATCCCCCTCAATAGTCTCTCAAATTCAATTGGAAATCCCAGGACTTTTTTGATTGCGTTTCTACTCCATAAATTTTTCTGTCCACGAGGTTTATTAAGTGCTTTTTCGTGCCAGCTCCATGGTTCCATAAATCCTGTACCCTGTAGGCTTGCCTGCCTATGTCATGTTTCCATATTCGATATTTCCTAAAGCTGGCACTTCAATCTTCCTTATCCTTGCCAGAAAAAGAGGAGGAGATGCCCCCTCTTTACTTACATAGGCACTAAAAAGCTCATATAAACCCTCACATACAAAAATTTCCTGGCTTGTGCTACTTGCTGGACTTCCAGTGAACACTGTCTGTTGTGCTTTCAAAGCCCTCTTCCTCAGACAGCTCCCGAATAAATATCATCTGTGACCACAACGAAGAAGGAGGTGCCAAGCCTGTCAGCAAAAATGCCTCCTGTAATGTACCCTGGAGAAGGACACCACAGACAACCGACGGCTACAGGTTGATGGCAGCATACAACATAAAAAATCTGCTCTACAGACAGCCTTTGTGCAAACCCTCCTTCCTAATGCTCTGCTCCCTGTTTTCCACTGGTCAGTTGGATTGACACATTTTTCTGCTCCTCCTACTAAAATGCTCTGGATTTATTGGGAAGGATCACGATCCAAGGTGAAATCTTGGCATCAGGCAAGACAAGTGGCCCTTAACATCAAAGGAGGTGAGACTCTGCCCAAAGGTTCCAGTGCCCAGAGGAACCAGCACAGTCATCTTGTCAAGTTTCTGCATGCAGAGCTGGATTAACTCTGTAGATCAACGTGCTCTATCATCTTCTGAGTAGTTACACTTTATTTCATCTAATACCAAGTATGAATTTTGTAACTAGCTGTTGCATATTAGGCTGCTTCATTTTCATGATTTATGTTGCTAGTCTCTTGGCATCCACCTCAGAATATAAATCAAACAACATATAAAAATCATTGCCAAAAAAAATAAGATTTATGCACAACTCACAGTGGTCATGCAGCATCTCTAACTATAAAAGATGTTTTCTAATCAATTTAAGACACATCATCTTTCTCATCTCAGAGCTTTAAAAATACACATTATATTGAAAACCTATTCACAGTACTCCTCAAAGGCTGCACTTTAAACCCTCAGTTTCTGCAGCCAAATAATGCAGAAATACATCTTACAGCATTACATTGTATAAATACAGTCAAATGGAAACTTGAGACTCCTAATATTAAAAGAACCACTTTTGTCCTAATTTTTAGCAAAGAATTATTACTAATGACATTCAGTGTTCTTGAGGCACAAGTGAAAGGTAACACCTAATGAGAACTGTTTCCATCATCCCTTATGTGATTCAGAATATTTTTCTGTTGCTATTGTTGTCATTATGTGAATGCAATTACTTTTAGAATTATAATTGTTAGTAAAGTCTATAAAGACAAAGCAAGCTGTATCTATCATAGAGATTACTACAAAAAAGTCAGTGCAGCTGCTCTCCAAAATTCTTCAGAGAAGAGTTGCATATCATAGAGGGTAAACTTACCTTCACTAAGAGTTTTGAAGTGTGAAAACATTATTTTTCACATTTTCAAAATAGGTCATTAATTTTTTACAAGCTTTTTTCTGTAGTTTTTCTTTTAAAGCTTCTTTAAAGTTTTCTAAAACCAAATAAAAATCTATAAAAATTGGTAAAAAAATTACAGCTTTTTAAGTTATATTCTTATGATATTTGTGGAAATATAAAAAAGCACATTTTTCATGCTCAGAAGTTAGGATGAAGTCACAGATATACAAGAACAACAGTTTTCAGCAAAATCACCTTTCTTGTAAAAAAAAAAATTATTGCCCACTAAAGAAATATAGCTTCAACTATTTTTGTCAGTCCTGTCTACTGATACATGGACAGAAACTCATTTCACCACACCTCTAGATACTTCAGTGCTATTAAGAATGTAATTCAAAAATCATAAAAGCCCAAGGAAAATGATCAAGACTGACCTCCCATTTATCATAATCATTAATTAAAATAAAAATAATTGCATTTATATAGATCTCTAGCTACTGGATGAAAGAGAGAGATTCTTTGACACAATTTCCACCTAAATTGTTAAAAGCCCTCCTCCCAGGCAGGAGAATGGATGATAGCCATCCCCCCTGCATAACACTTTCTCAATTTAGTAAAATGCTACTACACATAATTACAGATCTCTTGGGGGACTTTATCTGCATCGTTTTCAGTTCACAAACCTTTCCCTATCCTAGATCAAATTATCAGAGAGATCTATCCTCCTTAGTCTTGACTGGTCTGCCTGGACCCAAACCCAGAGAGTGAGCAGCACTTTCTCTGTAGACAGAGACCAGGACAAAGCCGTACCCACAGAACCACAGAGCCCCGGCTGGATCATAACTCCAGCTCCCGAGAGCTCTAACACAGCAATAACCCTGGTAGCACTAAGCCCAGCTTGCCTACTTGGAAAAGCCACGGAAACCCCAGTCCCTGAGTTCAGAGAGTTAATATATACCTTCATCTACATGACCTGACCTCTCCCTCACACAGAGGCGTTTAATGGCATGGGTTTCAGTCTATCCCAGATACCTTAAAAGCCCAGCTGTCCAGTTCAGCCCAAATATCCTGCAAGTCTGCATGTGGTTCCCCATATATTTGTGCAGCTCACTGAAGGCCTGCAGGGCTGAGGACTGAATAGGGATCTCTCTCCAGCTGATTTCCAGCTCTCACTCCTAAGAAAATGTCTGGTGGTTTTGAAAATGAGACTCTCATGTTTTATGGCCCTGACCAGGCATTTGATTTTCACAAGGGAAATAATACAGAAATGATGATAAAGTGTCCAATAATTCCTCCAGTAGGAATCCAGAGAGAGAAGACATTGAAGAATTTAAAACTGAAAGAAGGAGATGCAATTTAACAGCACAATGGTTTTGTTTTGGAAGAGTGCATGTGAAATGTTACTGTTGACTGTTTCTTTTTAACTAGGTTACTTCTGCTGAGAATATTTGTTCAAAGTGACCACAACATGTGAAACTTGTTCTGTGAACATTGCTGTAGTTTTCTGCAGCTCAGTGTAGCATGTCCCTGAAAGCAGGGATTACAGTCTTGCAGTGCAACTGCAGAAATAATAAACATTTGCTTATTTAGTATGTCCTTTAATGACCATGTGAATCTCAGCAGTCTGCTGCAGTACTTGCCAAGAGCCATACTCCGACAACTCATCATGCAAGTGATGGGAGAAGAAGGAAAAAGGCACACCCTCTTCTATTTTCTCATTCAGGGTACAAGAATTATCCCAGCTCCTGACGACCTCATTAACAATTTACACAGGTGGTAAAGCTGTCTGTGTGTATGCATACAGCAGCACATGCATAACACCGTATAGTCATGTCTTTCCTTGTAAAGGAAAAGAATAGGTAACCCTCACAGCTGAAACATTATCGTCCTCCTCAATTTGAAAATCATACTATTAAACTCCAGTAGAATGGAACTTTCTTTGCTGAGATCTGTCTGTGCCTCGTGACATTTAAGTATAATGAGAGAAGGACAGTCATAAAACATCATGTGACAATCTTGGATATACTGACGTCAATGCCAAAACTCCCATTTAACTTCAGAAGGGCCAGAATTTCAGCTTGAATCTCACTGAGACGCTGACACAAAGCCAAGGTCAGCCCCCCAAAAAAACATAGATAACTACAAGTAGTTGATCTACAACATTAAAAATGAATATAATCAATGCCCTCCCGCTGAAAGCAGAATGAATCATACCAAAATATCCAATCAAGACAAGACACAGATGTCAGGAAAGCTTCAGAAAAGTTTAGCAATGATCTTTGCAGCACTCCTTTTCATTCCTGTTATTTTGTAATTGTAAAACACATTTAAATTCATTCATTCATAGACACCTTGAAACACATCCCAATAACAGCATAATGCTAAGAAATGAGAACTAATTAAAAGAAATACTGTAAATGGCTTAACTTACTTAGAAAATACAGGCATTAATTTCACCTCATGGTATATGTGCACCCAACAGTACAAAACCAAATAAAACTCAAATAAAAACCTAAAGAGATCAGAGACATTATTTGTCCTCAAGACAAGACTTATTTCAGGATACAGAGTGTAAGGTACAGTAGCACTAGTAGACCGCTCGTCCTTTTCAGTCACCCAGACATCTAATTCCTTACATTCTCATCCACCTTAACAGAGGCACAGAACAGATGCAGATGACACTTTCACAAATTCTCCCTCTTTGAACATGGAATGATACCTCACTGAAATACTATTTTGTTTTAAACCTGGTTTTGCATCTTCATATAAGGCAATGGGGCTGGGGCACTCACATCCCATTGTAGCCGAAGAGAAATGTGAGCACCCTCTGTGAGCTTCTTGTCAAAAACTCCCTCTGACCTTTTATATTTTTATATCGATGCACATTCTCTAGGAATACTCTAAACTGCTACTCATGCTTAATGTCTTCATGCAATTCAGCACCAAATACACCTCCGTTATGCATTCAGAGCCTATTGGTCATTACTGAATGTTATTTACCTCGGAAATATGTGAGCTTTTCTGCAAGGCACTGTGCATGTAAGCAAGCAGACATTTTTCAGTGTCCCTTATCTGTGTCACTGACACTGCACAGTCTGTTTAGGCTTTTGCAGGTGGAGGGCTATGCCTCTGTGCCAGGTTTCCCATGCATGTTATAACAGTGACCGCTGCAGTGACATCATGACAACAGGTATAACAAACTATTACTGACTTCTTAACTTTTGCTTTTGTCTTGGGTCAAAGAGGCGGAACTCCTAGTGACAATACCAACATTTCATATTTACAGTTTAAAGTGGTGAATCAGTTTTTCCATATTCAGTCATTAACATACAATATCTTTTGGTTGTAAATTACATGTGTAAAGACACCAAAATGAAGCCGCTGCTAGAAATGCCTATTAAATGATAGATGTTCTTGCTGTTTTTTCGGGTCCATTGTATGATGTTTCGGTGCACCACCACAATATCATTTCTGACTCAAAAGCTCTGTGCAGGGGATTTAGGAAGATAGGATAGACTGTAAATGGTCTAAAAAATCCCTGAGAAATTTGGGACAACTTCATTGTGAACAAACTTCTATTCATCCACCGAGTGTAATACAGTGAGTGACAGCTTATACAGAACTTGGCAGGCTTCACAGAAAGAGAAATAAAAGAAAACTTTTAGCCTGTGATAAGCTTTATGACAGGGCAGTAAAATCTTAATTGAGATACACTGAACCATACAAAGAAGTTTGTATAATACAATACAGGTTTAAATGAATAGACATAGTCAGAAGAAGATGAAAGAAACATCATTTAATGATAGATCCTCTGATTTTTTTGAGAGTATTAATTTTTCTAATTCTTGCATTTGCTGATTTTCTTACCTATTCTTGTCATTTATATTATGCATAAGCAGATAAATTCTCTTATTTCCTATAATTATTGTAATTATTTTGACAAGCTTTAATTGCACTAGTCATTTTAATTCCCCTTTTTATAGGAATACATAGTATGGCCTCAAAACATGTATCATCTTGCCTTAAAAATTGTGTTACCCCAAACACAATTTTAAACCTGCTGAAATCCAACATATGTTTAGTTCATTACTACATATGGAGTGTGGGAATAGCTTTTACCATAGTTCTATTTCAATGCGTTCTCACTACAGGATTTGGTATGGCAAGGTGATTTTTATAGAAATTTAGTCAGCTGTAACTATAGCACTGGAGATATTCAAGCTGAAATCAATAGACTTCAGCACAGCTCAGATGTTCGTGCAGACATATCACCTGAAACAGTCACATTGCAATTAAAAGATTCATAATGGAAATAAAAATAAATATCTGATGGCAGAGATTTATTTTATATCCTCTTTTGCAACACCATGACAAGGCAGCTGTGAGGACATGATCTGTTGAACTTTAGTCTCTCTCAGAAGGTGCCACATGATTTGGTCTGCATGAAATAATGCCCACATAAAAGGCTGCATGAGCTAAAGATTTTTAGCTCAGACTAGCAGCATTTCTGAACCTAGTAACAACCCTACCTCCAATCCCAAACCCAGCCCAAGCTTTGCCTTTATCTACCCAAGTAATTCTTTCTAACCCAAATCTAAACTTGTGGTCCAGACAAGCAACAGCCCTAAAATCAGATCAGATGCCCATCCCTGACCTGCAGCAATGCATGCCACAACCCAAGAACCCTAGAAGTCCTAGGTCCCTTTTAGGGCCATCAATAAATTTATCTCAACAGACTCTACCAGTTTATATTCTGTTCTTAATGCTGTCTCAATGCTAACTGGTAATTCTTATGTCTATCCCAACAACCCCTAGTTCATCAGCCCTTTTGACCTTCAGCTCTGCCCCCTACTCTTAATTCAGATTTGTTCTATGCATACTCTAGACCATGTTCTGTACTTTGAGCCCATATTTATATCAACCACTCATCTACAAAGGTGCTAGAAAATTATTTCTGAAATAAAAGGAAATTCAGCCGAGGTTGGTTGTGGTGTCTCCACTTTCTGTTAAGCCATGTAGTAGCTGCATGGAGTACTATTTTGGAATGATGCTGATACAGTACCTGGCCGCTATTAGATAAATTTGAAACAAATAGGGCAACCACTATATTCCAAAAACTAACTATGATGCCATCACTGTCTGATCAGAAAACACGGGGCAAGGATATTGGTCCTCCTGATACCAGGTACAGTCTGAACAAATGGCTGTCATTTTCTGTTTGGTAACCTTGACTACAGTTCCCTTCTGTCAGATAGTCCTTAAACTTAGGAGTTCACTTCGCAAAGATATAATCCTAACCTTTTGTTGGGGTATTGCTCAGCCTCTTTCATCAGACACTGATAAAAGTTCCCCTGCAAGATAAAGGATCACATGAATACAGGCTTTCTTGATTCTTTCATTTAGCTCCAATTTCCCTATTGAAATCTGAGCATTAAGGATGAGACAAGCCGCTTCCCCTTCAATGTGTTTTCCTCTGTATGATTGCTTTGATGTCTACAATTATAAACCCACATTTCTGATACATTTTTCAATTTAGTGAGTGACCTTCATACCTGGTTGCCATGTGGAGTTCATACATATATGCCAGTACCTAAATGCTATCCAAGGAACATCTTCCTTTTGAGGACTTCATTGAAGAGTTTTCACTCTTCACAACTTAAAATCATTAACATTTTCTGTCAGTTATGTTTGCATAAACCATTGGCATTACCCAGGAACAGCAACAGGATGAAGATGCACCTACCACAGCTGAAAAGAGCCCATTCATCACCTGCAAAACTTCTACCTTACAAATACCTGGCTTTGACCTCAAAGCAGTTTTGTATTTAATTCTGGAGAAAAAGAGGAGAGGAAGGGTTGAAAATCCAGGGACAGATTCTCACTTTGTCATTTGACACTGCTTCACTGATTTCAACAAATTTATTCGCTCAATATCAGCTGGTGAGGCAACTCTCAGTATTTAATTATTAGAGTTTTACTTCCATTTTAGTGTGTCCACAGGTTTAAAGAGACAGATACTGTCTGAGAGAAACAGAATGAAAAGGAAGGAGAGTGTAAAACTGTTTCCATGGCAACTCTTGAGATAACAGTAACAGCCTACCTAGCCTAGAGGGATAGGTAAGTGAGACTAAAATATGTATGTAAGAGAAATATTTTCAAGGTCCTTTTTCAGCTTAAATACATACATTTGAATTTAGGTACTGCCTGAAAACCCTAGATATTATGAATCCTGTATGTTCAATATAAACAGTAAAAGAACATCTGTTTTACACTGTACAGAATGATTTAGGTGAGAAAACGTTTTCCGAGAAAAGCTTAGGATATTTCCATGCAAAAAAACCAAGACACGACTGTATCTTACCTAGGTAAATTGCACAGGCTTTGTGTCATTTAAAAGCCCCACCAAAGTGGCAATGAAATGGACCTCCACACTGTCTTGAATTTTGTTTCGGCATGTAAATGGTTGACTTAGAAGGTCTAAACAATTATTTTGTCATCATTAGTGAGAAAAGTTTCTGGCTTTGCACACGAACACCTTTTGCACCAGCACCATGAGAAAGCTCTGCGGTTGCAAGAAATTGAACAGTAAGGAAAGGCCAGTGGCATGGCTGGCAAAACCCAAGCAAGCAAAAAAGCTTGAAAAATATGGAGGACAGAAAGGTATTAGTGGTGAGAGTCAGATGGCATTAGAAAGGTATTAAAAAAATAGAGAACGCTTCAGGGGAAAAAGCTCCGAATAGACCACGTGTAACAGCGAGGTAATCCCATTCCCATTCCCCGTGGGAACATGCTCAATGTCTCACGCTCAGAGGCAGGAACTGTGGTGGTGAGGCCAGCCAAGGCGATTGCCCCAGCCACACTGCAGGACAGCTCGGGAAGCAGACTCTGGACTGCAGAAACTTTAGCCCAGTGTATTTAGACAAACTAACACCAATCACAATTTTCTGAAAAGCATGTTGAAAGTTACCCCATGAGGGTTCAGCTGTTCTGCACCGAGGCTATGGCTACACCTCCACCACCTCACTTCTTCCTAAAAACACCTCTCTCCTCAGACAGAAATCAGAAATCTAATTACAAACCTCAAATCCTGTGCAAATCTTTACTGCAAAGTGATTCCTTTTTTCTTTGAGGGGGAAGAAATAACCATCATTTATCTCCAATCTCCTGTCTTCTAAACCACCTGCTGTGCTCATTACTCTCCTCTCAGCTCTTTCTAACTCTTTCTGGAAGTGCGGTGTACAGAGCTGAAGGCAAGATTACAGTTGAGCCTTCACCAGCACGGAGGTGAGCAGAGTAATTACATCTGACACTCCTCCTACGACATTCTGGAATGATATTTCCCTTTTTACAACGGCATCATGTAGTTGGCACACAGCTGAGTAGTGGTACATATGTATCTGATTTCCAAAAATAGAACTTCACTTTATTTCCAGTTTAGCCTCTGTTCTGATGCCGTCCTTCAGAGTGCTTCATACCCCCCTCTTCTTCGTTTTGAGTCATAACACATTTTGTAACTGCATTTGCTACTTCATTATCTAAGTTGTTAAAGGAAAATGCTGACCAGAACTGAGTATGCAACAGATCTGGTCTGCCCCCAACTCTGAAAGCCCTCCCAGTTCCATACTAAGCCACTGCTCACCACTCAGACAGGTGAACAATTGGCTTTAAAATTTTTTTAAAAGCTATTGTGTTATGGCAATGACCTCTAGAGCAGCTTACCTAGCTGGCTTATGAGAAATGGCATTTGGGACTGTCAAAAAAATCTTTACCTAAAAAGTGCTTAAAAACTCGCAGATATATCAAAGATATTGCTTCCACCCTGTTGGTAGTTCAGTTATTCTACCACAATTACATTATTTGTCAAGATAAAAGTCTTGATTGTCTTAGCTCAGAATCCGTAAGGAATCGAAATTTGACTGAATGCTCTAGTATCCACTAGATCTTCCACACTTTTTCACTATAAAGGTAATTGCTATGCTCGTTTTTCTCCTCTCCCTTAGGATATAATTCATGAAATCTTATAGATAGCCACTAACAGTGGAGAAATCACTGCAGCGAACTCCTTAGGTACTCTAGACCAAGCCTGAGGTTCATTGAGCCCTTTAACTAGAAAACACAAAACTTATTCTTTCCTTGCATTGGCTTGCATGCCTATCCCCTTATTAAAATTAATTTCATTAAGCATCTGATCACAATTAACCGTTTGGTGAAGATCGAAACAAAGGTGGCATTGACTACTCCAGTCCTGTCTGCCTCACCCTTTATTTCCTCTCTCCCTCTGTTAAGCAGGGAATCTACATTTTTCCTTTGTTTTTTTTTTCTTTTCTCCTTATTCCTAATGTATTCACAGAACCCACCAGTTATCTTTTACAACCCTTCTCAAGCAAAACATTCAGGACTCATCTCACTGAAGAAGACTAACATGACTTAGACTCATACAACTGGGTAGTTCTCATTTTAAACCATAAAACGTTTTTTGAGACGTGTCCCAAATGAACGCTCGCTCACTCTCGGGCTACTGATAAATATTGGCTGTGGATCAACTTGATTCAAGTAGATTTCACAGGAAGAGCAGTTCATCAGCTACCAAATATAATTCCCTTCACACAGAACCCACTGTAGAGAGCTCAAAAGAGACATTTGCACCATGCCTCAAGTGTCACTCTAACCTGCACCTTGTTAAAAAGCCGAAGCTCAGACTTAACCATTCCCTTCCTCGCACTTCGAAATGCACCATTGTTCTCTAGAATCAGTGTAGTGAGTGATTTCTACCACAGACCTGTAGGGAGTATAAAAGTATTTCAGCCGCTGTTTCAGGGTTAGTCTTATTTAAGTTCTTGCCTTCTAGGATCATTATTCCTTCAATTTTTTCCAATACTCAACTACAACCATAGGCCTTCTCACTTGCACCCAGCTCCCTATTCATCAATGGTCAAGTAACTGCTTAAACAGTTTTAAAAAAAAACATAAATTCTCTGCAGAGTTTTAAATTATTTATCATCAGCCGCTATCTGGAAATTAGCCTACATATGTCTGTCCAAGAGATAAAGAGATATAACATTTTACTGACTGCTAGAGGAAGGCTGACAGCACTAAAGAGGGAGCTGTCAATAGTAATGCAGGGGAAAAAGGAAAAAAACATCTGCTCTTTTCTTCCTTCCTTCCTCCCTCCCCTTACTCCTCTGGTGACTTTAGTATGATTTGCTAGCAGCCCATCTTCTCCATCCTGGCTGCAGAATCACTGCCCATTTGAATGCAGCCAACAATCTTATTTGAAGCATCTACAGCACTAAGTGTGACAAACACAAAGTAGCAGAATGTTAACAGCATTTATCAAGTACTTACAACTCCTTCTGTAAACTTCTATAATCAATATTCTACATTCTCTGTCTGTTCAAATGGAGAACCCGAAACAGTAATGCTGTTCCTCATAGAAAATGCTAGTACCAGGAGATCCTGCAGACGAGGTTAAAAGGCTATGAATTGGGTCTCATTTGAAATATGAATGTACTCAAAGATTACTCCTTTATTTTTCACCCTTGAGGTAGGTTTTAAAAGGGAAAAGAAAAAAAAAACACTGCTAGGTAAGAATACATAAACTCATACAGTTTTGATAGATTTTATCATATTAACATATATTTAGAAATTCTTTGGCAATGAAGTGTTGTGCAGTCAAGAATATAAGCACTGCAATTTCTTCCAGGAGGCCTCATTTTGCCTCAATTTGTGCCTCACTCTCTCCTGACTCTGCCATGTTTAACTAGCAGTAATTACTATACTGCAGAAGAATTACATATGAAAGCTTTATTCTAGAAACATGAAGTCTAATTCAGCATTCCAGAACCAGAAACCAACCTCAAAATGAACAAAAAAGTAGTCAGGACATGCAATTTTTGCACCAGTAAACAGTAAACAGTAACTGAATGCAAAGTGTTGTGAGGGGTCTTACAAGAAAGTCCTGTGCAATGAAATGCAGTGTCATATTGGGTTCCATTATATCAGTGTATATATACCTGAACTAACTGTGAATCATCTCACACGAGCCTGAGTTGGCAGCATAGCTATGTCAGCACGCTGCTCTGCCTATGCTATTTATCCCAACACAAACTGTCATACCCAACTGCAGTTAATGCAGCTATATTGCTTCTGGGACCCAACTAGCTCAAAAACTACGTTGTGCCATGTAGACGTACACAGAGCAGTGGCAAAAGTGCAGTTTGAATGGATAAACTATCCCATTTTTCAATTAAGTGACTTAATGGATGCAGCACTTCAAATCTGTTCCCATGGCAATGTAGAAACAGCAATGAAAATACAGGCAGTTTCCTCTTATACTCTCAGTACAAGGAGGAGAACAAAAACCTTTTCTCCATTTGAATGAACAAAAGCAGGAGCATTTCCCAGTGCAAACATGTAAAGCCAAAATCTTTCCCATGTCCTGACCACAGTAAAATTCATGAATAAACAGAAAAGACTTGCCAACAAGGTCAAAAAACTTGGTTTTGCTTTGTCAGACCAACAGGGGTTAGGGCTGATTCACAGAGAACATCTTGCTCCCATTCCTCCTGAGCTGAAAATCAAAGCCCTGTTGGAAGAAGAGTCCCAGATGTTCTTTCAAGAGGGTGAATAAAGGGAGACACAGCCTGTAAGGTAGCCTCAGCTTCCCTGATTAGTCATCATTTCCCACTGTGTTTGGAAACAGACAGCTAGCGCAGTAGAGGAAGCAAAGAGTTGCACCACACAAAAAGTGATCACCCAGAATATCTTCAGTCCTGAGGACAAAACACAGGCAACTATTGCATGGTCTACGTCAAAAAAAGCAGCAAATTCCAAGACAAACAAAATGCAATTATTCTAATTGCCTCTGCTACCTTAGCAGTCTGCACCCTCCCATCACTCCCAAACAGAAAATACCTCTTAAGCTGCTAACTTCATTAATGGAGGGGATTTCCTCAGGAAAAAGATATCCCTTTCACCACATTGTCCTTCTGTCTTGCATCATCTCATTCTAGTCTGACTTAACCTTTGGAAAAGCTTGCTTTTAGGCAGGCCTCTAAAAGAGGTGCTGAGAAAGCAGCAAGACTGCATCATTGCGCTGTGACTGAAGTGAACGCTATGGTTCAGCGTGCCCAGATCTCCAGATACGTATCTCATTGTCTGTTGTAGAGGTCTGTTATTAATGCTTGCATTCTGGTTGTAGCCAAAAACATCAGTCAGCAGCAAGAACTCGATTCTGCCAGACTTGTACTTACATCTATCTACAACTGTCTCTTGCACACATAGCACACACACTAAAGTAGTAAAACAGGCTGTCCTGCATACTGAAGAATTAAACTAGGAGGTAATCCTTTTGCTAACTTTCTAAGCTCAAACACCTGAAAAACTAATGCCAAGATTACCCTGCTAAAGTACTTGTAGCAGTAGTGGTAAGTTCGTAGGAAGATTCCTTAACTGCTTCAAATGAAACTGCAGATCCTGAATTTAAATCAGAAACCTGACCAAAGAACACAGACATTTTATAGCATTTTCCTTAAAAAAATACAGTGATTCAAAAAGAAACAGACGAGGTCTCAGAATAAGCATCCTGACCTTTCATGCTATGTAAAACATTGTTATCATGCCACGTGCCACATCACCTATTATCTATCTCCAGAGGCCTAGGTCACGTTCCCCTGTTTCTCTTGTAGAGCCCAGGTAACCAGTTTCCTTTTTTTTTCCCTAACGGATTTGTCATTAAGAGCTTAACTTAGGCCTTGCTGCAGTCATCACTTCAGATCTAGAGCTGGCAGTAAATCTTGATCAAGGCATAGCCTAAATCTAGAAAAGGAAAGTGAGAGCAGAGATTATTGAAAGTAGCCCCCCAATGCAAATAACATTCTGATTACGTTCTCTGTCCACCTTATCGAAAAGTCCTTTGTCTGCCTTCCTTATTTTCTTCTCCTAAGCATTAGACATGGAGCAACAAGATGCAATTATATACATCCTTTCAATGAACACACAGTTATGTCACCGTGCCCTGAAATCCAGGACACTGCTTGGGCAGCTGCTTTCCACCTCATACTGCATGACACAAAGCTGAGCACTAAAAAGCAAAAGGCTCCAGTGGAGGAGATGCAGGTCTCCTACTACCCTGCCTTTTAAGTAAACAATAAACAGGATTAAATGGAACTTAATTTAATTCCATGGGAAACTCACACCCACTCCATGGGAGTGCATCACTTGCTAGCAGTCAGCACTGTATGGACGTCTCTTTTTATTAATAAACGCTCCTCCATCCCAGACGCCGTGTTTGTGTGTCTGTCTCCTTGTCACTCTCGACATGTGGCTTTTCAATCTCTTGTCTATAAATCCTCAAAAATCCATCATCGGGGTATTCTGAAAGAATTAGTACTGGATGTCTTTGCACATGTAAGCTGCAATATATTCAAACATCCACAACAAGTTCTTGAATTAAACCCAATGAATGCGGCTAGTATTTTTTGTTAATATTAACGAGACAATTATTTTCTTTATAAAGGACACAGAGGCAGCTTCTCTTTGCTGACTGTACTGTCACAGCCCACACTCCTCAGCCACAAGGAACAGTCTTTATACCCTCTGTGAACCCTAAGTGATGAGAATTTGTGATGTTCACTTTTGCAATGGTTTTCTAACTGCATGAGATGAACGTGATTTGGAGACACATTCTATTTGGTTTGTCACAGAAAGCACTGATACCTTATGCCACTTCATCCCTGGTGTAACGTTAGCTGAGTCAGTGGAACTTAGCTGGCCCAGATATGATTTATATATATGCTGTACTGACTACTGCAGTAATTTCAGAACAAGAATATCACAGTGACCTTGACATGCCTTCTGTTCTCTGTTAGTTTTAGTGGTTTTAATGAATACATCTTTCTTGAGCAAAGGATCAAGATGTAGTCCCTTAGATTACCCACACAGAAGATGGCTTCTAAATTCTTTTTAAAATAGCAGTGAATGGATTTAGGAGTTATTATGAACAATTCAGAGATAGTGCCTGCCAAAAGCCTGATTATGCTCCCAGCCATCATTTTTCAGACATGGGGAAATCTGTTAAAGTAAATCTCCAATTAGGAGGCTTGTGTTCTTTTAAATTAATGTTTCATTTCAATTTTGTTTCCTAGTTCCTCCTGTCATTTTCTGAGGAATACATGTGCTGAAATCATTCCTTTGATGAGGCGCAGACAAGAAGCTTAGTGTGCTTTGATGTGGAAAAGGAAAATGGGCCCTCTTTGTTTCTATGGAACCAGCTTGCAGATCAACGTATGATCACGATCACAGTTAATGCAGTTAGTGCAGTTGATTTTTTTCAACCAATAAAGAAGGCTGGAAGAAGTAGCTTATTCAAAGAGTTATGAGCAACCAAGTAAGGACAAGACCTTCCATAATTACCCAAGCTTCCTTTCTCCTTTTTCTTCAAAGCATCATGAAGCAGTGGACTGGGAAACCAAACTATGTTTGGACGGGGAACTCCGCAGGACAAGGCCATGCCAGCTAAACATCAAAGAGCTACAAACCTCTAGCATACCACTCCATACACGTGCAACCTTTGAGTCTCTTAACCAGTAAGTACCAGGACTGAATCACAGTGAGAAGTCCATCTGTGGCTGTATTTGTTATTCTCACTTCCCCATCCCCCCCAAAGAGGGGAGGAAATGACTGAGGACATCCAGAGCACTTGTCCTTGACATATCCCAACTATGTAGACAGAGGGATCAGACTTTGACTACAGATGAAATGCAGTCACATAAGACTGTAAACGTACTTTGGTATGTGAACAGAAGAGGTCCAACTGTACAACCACAATCTTCCCCTATAAATACACATCCTTTGATTTCATCTTTTAGAAAAATCAGAGGACAGGCCCAAAATTGCCCCAGCAAAGTCAAGAACAAAACTATTTTTTATGTCAGTGTAAGAAGGGTCAAGTCCACTCTCTGCTGATGGGGAAGATACCCTGCTATTGCCAACTGGAAATGTGAATATTTCAAACTACATCAGCATGCTGAAAATGGTGAAACAACTTCGTCTATCTTGCTAACTTCTATAGTTGCCAATCTAGTGTCAAAGGAGGTAGTTGCTCTAAGACTTTGTACTTTCTGACCTCACTGCATCTAGAAACATTAGCAATAACATCACATTGCTGTATCTGGTTTTCATATACAGCATGATGCTTCAAAGTGAAAGTCACATTAAAGATGGATTAGATTAGATGTGCTAAGTGCCTACTGCAAAGTGCAGCATGTCTTCAACTCCCACGGACCTCTGTGAGAAAGGAAAGTACAAGCACTTGGCAAGAGTTGGTCAGTTATGACAGGCATATCTCTTAGTGTTTCAGCGCCTGCTCATATGTATTCTGTATCAGCAAAAGGGATAACTTCTCCTGTAGTTATTATGAGCTAGATCATATATAACACATAAAATGTTTATTCCTCACATACCTTGTTCAGTGAAAACTACACTGTTAATTTTAGAATGAGAAATACCCAGTTCTGCTAAGTTTTACAGTTCCTTTGCACTGATAGCACGCAGCAGAGAAGGCTGATACTTCGGTTTACACTATCAGGGAATTTTTGATGCTTTTTTGAGCAAGTTTCTTCCAGGTCAGTTCCATGTACAAAGTAGGCTGAGTATTAATAATGTTAATAAAAATGCGCATTAATCAACCAATTCATTTTTAAAAGACACTCTTAGTCAGCAATAGGTGTCATAATGAATGACATATTGTCACCCTGATTCCACAAGCCACCTGCAGCTCACCATGAAGCTATAAACTCCTCAAAGAGAAACTAACAATCTTCAGATACAGAAATACAGAAAGAATAAAAGGAAAAAAAACACATTCCCTCCATTATGAGTCAGCTCCCTGCAAAAAAAAGAAACCTGGAGCAGTTACATTTGGGGAGCTGTCATGTTCCTACTTCTATATTCTCTTCCATTTCTTTGATCTAAAAAATCTCAGCCACTGGGGGCTAAACCAACCAGTAAATTTACATGGCTTCTCTGTTCACTCTTGGGTACTTATGACATTCTCTACTGCTGGCACTTTTTAACTATTCATTTTAATTTCAATCTGGAAAACACAGACGCTATTATGGAACAGACATTAGCAGGGGAAACTACCTCTCTTAAACCCGCCCTGACCTCTGGATTAGGAAACTGAGATTGTGTTCCCGGCTGTGCCATGGATCCATGCAAATGACTTCGGTGCTGTGCACCTCACTCTTACACAGTGTATACCATTTTTTTACACTACGTTTCATTGCTGAAAAGGTTCCAAATTAGTAATACTGCACTTTGATCAGCCAAACTTTCTTCTGAAGACAATTCTTTTTCTGAGAGGAATAGTCACTGCCTCTAGCCGAAGATGGAGACGCTGTCATTGTAATGCCTGTAAGTCCTCTGCAGCTGGAAGGATATGGAGACCTGCAGAGAGAGCCTACACCACAAACAGAGGGCTAAAATCTGAGCTCTTTGCCTCACACTAAATGACACTTTCTGGTAAAACACTCCTAGGCAATGTAGCAACAGAGGGTGGTAGCTGTTGTTGGCAGCCATACACCAAACTCAACTACACAGCCATACCCTGTCCTTCCTTGCCAGGCAGTCCATGAAGGAGCACCTTAAATCCCAGAGAAGCCAATGCACGACATGTCGCGACAATCAGTTGTGTGCTGGTAGACGCATAATGCAGAACCACACAAAGGAAAGGTGTTAGTAGGAGTAAGCCTAAGTGTATGTGCCATAGGAACATAAAGCCTGTATTTTACCTATCTGGAATCAGAAAATCCTTCCAATAGACTATGAGACAAACTTCTGAGAGTGACAAACGAGTTCTGACACACATTTCAGCCTGCCATTTGGCTGCGTCCTACATGTTCACAGAGACCCCTAGCTGCGATTTTGCTTACGACAAGCATTTGCCTGAGAGTACCATTTAATATCATTTTAATTGAAGAGTCAGGTTTCATTTTTAGCAACCACCACATGAAGCTGCAAGACTGCATAATGCCATTGCCCAGTACAGAATACCTGGCAAGGTCTCACAAGTTTCCAGTGGCACAAGTTTGTCAATCATCTGTGCAGTTTTCCACTTCTTGGCTGAAGGGTAGCTAAAATGTGCATTACTCCCCAAAGAAGTAATCAGAACAGTCTATCTCTGAGCAATATGATATCTACCTCAAAACCTGTGAAAACTGATGTATCATCAGGCATTATTTGATTCTTATGAGAGATGCACTGGGAAGCCCTTTAAAAGTCAGTTACACGATCTTTTACGCTTAGACAAAGCGCTGAGTCCCCATTGCTTTCAAGTTACTCAGCTCACAGGCAGTCCCAAAGATGGGATGCACGTAGCTCTGGAAGCACAACAGGAACAGATCTGAGACTGACTGCACAAGGCAGACTGCAGAACAGCTGTAGGCATGTCTGCCCTCGGAGCCAGCCTCCTGCATGTAGACCTGCCAGACAAGCCTAACTGTGCTGGTGTCTAACTACACATGCCAAATGCCTACTACAATGTCAGATGTGCCCAAGCATGCAGGTCCCTACATGCTCCAACCACCCTCCTCCTGAGGGCTGCCCTGAGGCCAGACACAACAAATGACAGATGTGGCCAGAGCTGGGCATAAGCTGGGCCAGGGCTGTTTTGGGGGCAGCTTACTTGTCCCCTTGTTGTTCCAGCTTAACTCCGTGTTCATAATTCACAGTACCACTACTAAGATTCCCCCTGCTCTTGGAACAGTGTTTGTTGTTCTTCCTCTCCTCCTCCCTTGACACAAACTGATACTGTTACTGATTCAGCAAGGAAGCGAAGGCTGTACTTGCCCTTACACTTTCATTTGTAAACTGATTTGTGTGAATCCCAAGAAACACATGATCCTGCTGAAGTGACATGTGCTTCCTTATTTCTCTGGCTAAAACAAACAAACAAAAAAAGATTTAAAATCACTTATGGCTTCACAGGATCAGCATGTTTAGCACGAAAACTGTTTATATCAGCAGACTTACTTAACACAGTAATGAGCTTTTGGCCAGGTGATAGGTTATGTTGAACCCTACTGGATCAATGTGAAGGGGAAAAAGCTCAGCTTATCTGAGTAATCCATCCTCTAAGTGTACACACAAGATGCCAAGATGGCCCACATATGCTATATGAAAGAAATTCACACTAATTCTACAACATTATATTGCCTTTTCCTGTCCATCTTGCTTTCTTTCACTTATGGCTCAAGCTCTAAGGATTTTAGCAAATCAAACCTGAGGGGGAGAAAAAAGGCTGAGACCTCATTACATCTTGTTTCAAAATCTTCTGCCACTTCAGTTAAGTTCCATGAACTTTCACTGGTAAAATATCTTTTGGAGAAGATCAATAGAATGATCAGCTAAAGTACTAACTCTATGTTTGAACGCAAATATTGATGAGCAAAGCTCTTAGGCAAGGAATACTGAAAAATATGTACAAAAGGCAAATGAGATTGTGCTTGAACGTGCTACTGAAGTGGAGGAGATAGGGAAGCTAGACAGGGGAATGGGAGACTACAGTCCTGTTCCTCACATAAAGATGATTATATTCTTTTCTTTCCCTAGTTTAAGACAAAATCTCAATACCAAAGCAACTTCTGACATGTTCCCCATGGAAAATAAGCCCTGTAGGGAGGGTAGGAGCACCTGGACAAGGGCAGCACATCAGCTGCTCTACATTTATCCCAGGTGCCTGCTTTCACCTGTGGTAATTGCCCAGGAGCTCTCTTAATGACTTTGCATTTAGAGACCCACAGCTGTGTACCACGCTGCAACATATTGATCCATATATGAAGACACCTGGGCAAGCAGGAGAAGAAAAGCAACGCATTGTAAGGCCCAAGAGCTGTGCTCGATTGTTGCACATCGCCCTAGTCAGAGTAAGGGCAATATCTACCTCTCACAAGTCAGCTCTGAGCTAATCTTCAATGAACTAGTGCTGGACCTGAAGAGCTGCAGCTGGTTTGCACTTAGGCTGATGAGCACAGCTGAGAGCACCAGCACCACACTCCTGCAGCCACACAGCCTCCAGGTGCCTGCCCAGTAACTCTGTACAGAAACCAGCTGGGCTACAGAGATGCGCCAATCCATTCCAACTCGTATGGATTTTACAGGCGTATCCAATATAGTCTTGCCATATATCACTTCATCAAAATATTTAGAAACACATTACAGTGCAATACAATACCAAAGAGCACTGGTTTGGACATTCATGGCTGGGAACGTGCTCTTAAAAAAAAACAAGCAAATACCATAGTGAAGACTGACTCGCTTGGTTCACCTGCATCCCAAAGTCATTTTTTTGGCCCAGAGTTTGTCACACAATACTTCAGGCTGAATCAGAACCCTCTGCACATAGGAACAATCTGATCCAATGATGTCCAATAAAGGTTTCTAACTATGTCAGTGAACAAGCAGCTAACTCCTCCCTCTGCTCATTGAAAAAAAAAAAAAAAGGAATTTACTATATGGGAACACATTCAAAGAAGAAATATCCCATTATGGACAAGGGTAAGATGCATTTTCATTTCAAAGGAGATAAATTGTGTGATTCTGTGATTCTGTGAAATTTGGCTTCCTAAACTCTAGAGTATCATGAGGGGGACTTCCTACTAGCTCTGCCAGTCATTAACAAGAAGTCATTCATCTGACACAACTGTCTATAAAAGAGACGGATCATGAAAGTGATCATGAGTCGCTGAAAAGAAAGCATTTTGAGATCTGAGAATTAAAAGTGCTATGGCACAAAGTAGATACGCAGGACAGTGGTTATTCATCATCCTTGCCTTCTAATAAGACAGTTTTCCAGACACCTAAGCAATTTCTGAAAATAGTTTCAACAGTTTTGATTAGTATCTACAGGGTGGCATTATTGCTTTCCTTGTTAAAAAAAAAAAAATCAGTATATTTTAAATCCATCTATAAATGTGTGATCAAGTTGTATGTTAGAACACTTCTTAAAACAAAGAATTTCTTACTTTCTGTCCAGCTTCCAAAAAATGCTCTCATCAGGTCAGAGAAAGTGAACAAGTATGTTTAGGCTAATACATGACTGTCTGTGCAACTTTAGAAAAGCATGGACTGATATATAAGGATTAAAGGGCTGTGAGACAGCACATCTTCACCCGTGGTTAACGGAGGGAGATTTAGAACTATCATAAATTCTTTAATGTAGAAGTTAAGTATAAAAATCACGTGTGAGTAGAGTGACACGAGGTCTTGGGAAGCAGCTGACAGTTGCTAGAAATTCATTGCAAACCATATGAATTTTGACCTTCCCTTTACAATCAACCAACTTATCAGCAAAGGCCAAGTATTTGCCATTCTACTTTTTCCTGCTTTAGACTACAAATCTTAATTTTATCTCAACATGCATTATGAATTCATGCACTTCATTAGGAATAACTAGGTAGGGAAACACGAAACAGGCACTTTAAAGGCCTTACGGTATTTCTCACACCGAGGGAGAATGCCAGGGAGTTTGAGAGAGCTCATTTACAGTGGGTATGCACAAGCTCTGAAGGAAGGGTCGCTCCAGAAACACAACTTATTAACACCTGATCTGTAGAATATCAAAAGGTAGCTGAAGAAAAGGTTTTTTAAAAATAAATATCACCATTATTTACGCCACTGCAATTATTCAGTGTCACATTGATTCTGTATTCCTTTTTAACCCCCGCGGGACCAGGCAGAGTTCATCGAAGGACTCATCACCCGCGTGCCTGCCCCGCCAGCCGTGCGGAGCCCCCGCGGCTGCGGGCCGGCAGTTTCGGCCCCCGGCGGTGCCCGCAGCTCCGGCCCCGGCCCCGGCCCCGGCCCCCTCCAGCCGCCTCCCCGCTCCCCTCCTGGGAACGGCGCCGTTCCCGGCCCTTTGCTGCCACCTGGCGGGCAGCGGCCGCCACGCCCCGGCCGGCCCGGCCCCGGCACCCCTCTTTGGGGAGGGGGTGGCCTTTCACAGCGGTCCCAGCCCGGGCCTGTCCGGCCTCTCCACCCTGCTTCGGTGCGGCTGGGAGCAGCGCACAGCTGGCACAGTTCACAGACGAGAAGCCTTGGGGCCTGCTCCAGCTGGGGAACGGCACTGAAATCGCTCAGGTACAGACACACCGACGATGAATCTCTCTTAGCCTTCGTCTAGATTATTTAACAAGTGAAGGATGGGCGCTATAGGCTATTTTTCACCCAGCCAACTCCTTTCCTCATGCATGCAAATCAGCACACAGGGATTTTATTTTTCATTTAGAAGGAGCTAGAAGAGTATAAATTCATCTCAGTCCTTCACGCTTCTGTTCACAACCGGTCATAATTTTCATTTATTGTTTGTGCTATCCTTTACAACTAATCACACTTTGCTTTTCTATCTTTCCATTCCCCTGTCTTCTGTTACTGCATGAGAAATGGCAGCACTTTTCCTAGAAGCGACTCAGGAGTAACGTGGTGCGCACCCTCCGGCTGACTGGCAGCCCCAGCGCCTGCTGTGCCTCTTCATCAACCCCACGTAAGCAAACAGCAGCTCCAACGGTGTCAGGGCAAGGGAAAGGCGTTTTGTCTTCCTTTTCTATTATCTTTAGGTGTGTAAACCAAACCAAAGCAGCAAAGGATTTTCCTAACACTGAATGAATAATAAAGATGTAATAATCTACTACTGTGGGTTTGGTATTGAAAGGGTTAAAATAATTGAAAGCAATAAAAGGTGGCAAATTTATTAATAGCCCCAGCAAAACACTGAGAATTTTCTTTTGGACTAATTTTCTGGTTTCTAACAGAAGATTTTAATTTCATTAAAATAAAACTGCTCCAAACTCCTTTTTTTTTCAGATCATCCCTAACGATATTGTTTCAGACCAGCCTGACACCGCAGGAAGCTGCCGCGGCACTGCCAACACACCGCTCTCTGGGATCAGTACTTTCAGCCTCCCCCCTCCTCTCTGGGCCAGATTCCTGCAGAACTGCAACTCCCACAGGTTGCCTGAGAACAATCTCCTGGATGGATGCAGCGGCTGGGAGCTTGGTGGGAAGAGAAATCCACCATCTCTTTCTGGGAACTCCAGATGAGGTGGGAACGCAGAGAGCGTTGCTAGACCACAGCCCTGGTCAGTCTGTCCATGTACTCCAGGCGTCCCACAGCCTGACGGCACCACGGTTGATATACCCTCATCTGAGACATCTTTGATGTTACAGGAATCTGCTGAGTCATTTTTTTTGTAGAGTGACCCACTAGGACAAAAGGCAGCAGAAGGATTTTAATGGCAATTTTGCTAAGGCAAGGCACAGATTCGGGTTGAAGTGAAACATTTTGCAACATTGAAAACAAAAAAAACCCACCCAAACATATTACTTTCAAGAACAACCCAATGCTGTGCAGATGGACAATAGAAAAGGGACAAACAAGGAGTTTCAACTTTTAAAAATTCATTTTACAGAAGAGAAGAATGTGTTAGAATAAGAGGTTCCTTCCCACGTGTCTCACTGGGGGAAAAGGGATTCGGAACAAAGTGAATGCTCTCTGGAAAGATTTTAAAAGGCATTTTCTGTCAAAAAAGAGGTGTGATGTGCTCTATTTCCTATTGCTATTAGTGCACACATACAGGAAGTGCTTGGATAAAATTGTGTCAAAACAGCAATGCCAGAACAAACGAAGGGTTCTCAGCAGAAGGCATAAATAGCACCTGCAGCGTTAGATAAGTCTCTTAGCTAAACCTACTCCTTACTGGTCCTTCTACTGTGGAGTAAGTGGCTAATCAACCTGGAAGGTGGCATCATATCATTACCCAAGACAGCAATGATTGACCTCAATTAAATGACTCAGCTGAGGTCTCCAGCTCAGAGACATCTTGGTTTGCATCAGGTGGCTTTGTAACCAAGGAACAAACAGGTGATGAGAGTCCGCTTGTAGCAAAGTCTGTGTTCATTTTTGGCACTTCATCAGAGACACCTTCAAAATTAGTCAAAACAAGCTTATGAAGAATCACCAGACTCATATGGCTGGGTCAGCTGGTCATGTTTCACTATGAAGTGTATTGCTCATTTTAGGGCTGTAGTAACCACTGCTGCCACATAAATTTTGTACCCTTCTTACTGTTGTGAAAATTCTTAACAGTAAAAAAAAAAATGGATACAGAAGTGCTGGTACAGAAGTACAAGACAGCTGCTAAGAGCAAAGAGACATATTCAACAGGACATGAGCTTCCGTGCATTAGCATTCTGTGAATCTTGTTTGAGATATTCAGAAAAGCCAAACGCAAAGTCTGAAGTTATATGTTGATTTCCCTACCAGAGGAAGTGGATTCACTGTGAAGGCAGTTAAAAAAAAAAAAAAAGTGATTGTTTCAAATGCCAGGTTTGTCGAATAACAGGTAATTTCTGAAACTTCGGAATAACTAGAGCTGAGCCAGAGGATCCCAGTAATTCACCGTAAGAAACAGCATGCGCCACAATCGTTTTCATTCCTGCAATGACGTGGGTTAGCAGAAAATTAAGTGAAGACCTCTGTACTTAACAGAACTTTTTTACTTATTTTGCCTTCACTGCCCTTTGCTGCATCTCAGCTCTCTACATACTTGAAGAGTACAATGTGTCAAAGTGGCACAGTGCAGAGCAGAACAATACCTTCTCCACAAGTCAGCACACTCTCAAAGACGGAGGACCAAGGGAATTCTAAAACTGGACTACCCTTTATAATGCAGCACCTCACCTATAGCCTTTAAGAGGTGCACACACCCTCACTGGAGCACAGAGAAACAATCTTTGTCATAGGCCCTAGACAGCTTCTCAGTTCATAACAGGGCTTGCAAAAAGAGGCATCTGGTTCTATAATCTGTTCCTGGGGGCTGACCATAGTTCACTTCTACTTTACGGCTTGTTCGCAGAAAAGATATTAGATCTAGATTTAGGCCACTAAAGTTATCTTTAAGTTATGCCACGGATATTAGCTGGTCAAAAAATTTCCCCTTTTTTGCAACACTTCTGTACTGGGACTAGTCCCTTCTGCGGAGCAAACACGTTTACCTGTGAGTGGACAGGCTGGTGAGCCTCAGGAAGGAAGGGAACCTCATAGCTACATGTCTTAAAGGGGTTTGCAGTTAAGGCAAGGACCCTCAGCCTGATTTGGAACAGGATGCATTTTTTTTTAATCCAAAACGACTCGCATGGTGTTACCTACTGAGATTTTTCTGCTGCAGAGTGACTGCACAGAGGCATATCTTAGAACCTACTCACTAGGTAAGAAACCTAGGCCAGCTAACAGCTCTCTGGAGTATCGGCACTCCTTACACCTCATATAGCTAGAAAAAAACAAGATATCATGAGAAAAGGTTTCAGAATAACCGAAGAAACCCTAAAATTGTCATTCAGAGGCTAAATGGTGTCTCACACGATTTTAAATGAGTGACTGGGGTTGATCCTGCTAAGAATGAAACATCTGAATCTAAGAAGTATAGTTTTAATTAACCCTAACCCAGTACACAACAGGAACATGAGCTTCTGCTCTTATACACGCATCTTTCAAGCTAGATAGCAAATGGGTCCAAGCTTCTCCTAAAACTCCTTAACCTTGAATGGAGTCTCTTGAGAGTGAGGAGGCACATTTCAAAAGCAGCAAAGCATTTTGGGGAGAGAAAGCTCTTCAGGCATTGATGTGGCTTCATAACATTTATATTGAATCACTACAGTGAGAGAGACAAGGGGCAATTAGATTGACACCTTGTTGGGATGGCACCCACTCTCTCTTTCTCTCTCTATACAGAAAAAGACAATCAATTGGTGAGAGGAACAAGGCTACAGCAAGAAGATTATGACTAATGCAACAGACAGCATGTACAGCAGCTCTAGCACTCAGAAGGGCTCCAGCTTTCCAGATAATACAGTGCAAAACTCTTTAGAAAGAACAGAGGTGCTGAGGACTGGAATGAGAATGTTTGTACTGATGAGATGCCTCTACAACACCTGCCTCCATCCAAAAATTGTCCATTAATAGGCACAAGCAATAGTCACCTTGCATGATTTGTGATCTCTTCCTCTCTTCTGTTTTAGTACAAACTACAACTGGTTAAAAGCAACCAGCTTTTCTTTGAGCTGGAAGAGAACAGAGTAGCTGATAGATGCAGAAGCAACAGAAAGGTATTAAAAGAAATGACAGACTTCGATCTGAGGCCACTTCCTGACCCATACTGCAAACAGACTAACACACATTATCATCAAACACATAGGTATGCTGATAAGTGTGACGGAGCTTCCCATCACTACATCTTTTGTGTAATCATGCCAGCATGCCCTAGTGCTATTCTAGAGAGAAATTTTAAATGTAGGAAACACAGACTAGTGATACAAGTTTGGCATAAAGAGAAACTTAGATCAACATCGGGTGTCAAAGCTGAAGGCTTTTCATGATTGGAGGGAGGAAATGTCAGGACAGCCTGAACAGTGCAGAGTTTTGAGTCATGTACGTCCTCCTACTCTGAAGCCAGATAGGCAATAAGTCCTTCTGGTGAGAGGAGGTAAAAAGGAGTTTCTTGCCACAAAACAAACTTGACATCCAAAAACTTCCAAATTAGTGTTTCACAAAGCTCTGAGAAACCCATCAACACAGCAGCATTACAGACAACCAAGGCCCACAGAGCTCATGGCCAAGCCTGGACTAGGATGGGAAGAGCCTGATATTCTCCGTGCTCATTTTCTTATTAGGGAGTTGACGGAGTGATGTCATGTAGGCTTACAGGGAAGCTCTAAGTGCAGAACTTAACATGTGTGGAGAAATTTTGACACTGCAGGATATAATTTCATCCCACACAGGTTAAGCAAAAATTTCAGAATTCTGTGCTACATGTTTTATTTCATTGAGACAAATATGTTTGGCATTCTCAATATTCGATAGAAAATATCTGTATTCCAATAGCTGAATAACTTTATTGTTGCATGTTTCCAATCTTACCAAAATGAGTAACCTCAAAAAATTTTCAGAGACAAGTTTACAAGCAGAGATACACCTTGACTGTTGAAATCAACATTTTTCAGTGGCAAAACATTACAATGGGATAAATGTTCAACCAGCTCTAGGTCACAGCAGTTATAAGAACATGACAGAAGAGGAATTCTCCAAGCTGCCATAAATGTTTTAGAAAATATTTCCTTCACCGCTCATTTGTTGCCTTCCTCGGCAATCCAGGAAACATGTCCAAATCATGCATATGTACACTTTCTCACATTCATTTACTCTGAAGCAACAACACTCTTTACCCGGTCCTGCACATCACAACTCATTCTTCCACCACAAAGCAATGCCAGCACAGCAGGATGCAGAACAGTTCACTGTGACAGTTGTGATTGTAGCTAATCTTGTGATTCACAGAACTTCTCAGCCCGTTATTACCAGTGAAAAAGACAAAAGGAAAAACCTGTAGGTATTCTGTTGTCTCTATAGATTGTTGGAGGTAAGAGCTGCAGGAGTCCAGAAAACAGTGCTCCTTCAGTGTAAATCAGTACACTGCTGACAACTCACACTCTGCAAGGGATGCTCGATTTGAGGAAATGAGTTCTCTGACTTGAATCAGCATCAGCTACAGAAGTGCGAATCTTCTGGGTGTAACTTCCCCAGAAGCTATTGAGGGAGATACCTATTACATTGAGGGAGATGTTTGCATTCCATCGAGGCAGCATGGGGCACCAGTTAGACCACTAGCCCAACATAAGAAATTTAGGCTCAACTACCTGTTTAATCACAAGTTCTTGTATGACCTTGTACAATTCCCTCAGTTTCTCAGCACTTTGGTTCCTTTACTGGAAATGTCACTCTTGAGGTAGAAGAGTGTTTAGGTGCCCAGAACATATGCATGTTGGAATAGAAATGGATGAGACAGACATGCAGTACAAGGAGTGATAACCCTCTGACATGCATTTCTGCATAATACTGTCTGTTGTTTCTTTTCCTCTCAGATTTTACCAGCAATAAAACCTTCTACCACATCCAGCACTTCCCAGTACTGCATGTAAAGCAGGTCACATGGCAGTGAGACAAGCACCCCTTGCCTGGCAGCCCATTCTTCATCCACACTGCAGTAGCATCCAGCCCTGTCCGCAAAAATATTTTCCCAGTGAACAACTGCAGGCTGATAGGGCTTAAATGGTTCCCCTCCATTAGCTTTCACTCCCATGCACTGCTGTGTTCTGATACTATTGTAAGGGGGAAAAAAAACAGGCCTTTTTTTTAAGCCAGCCATGTCTCCTGCAATGTATTACCAATGGCCTCAGTCAAACTAGCTTCAGTTTCTGGGTCCTCTTTGCTATCCAACTATCCATACCCTCCAAACACTCCAGCCTAGCACACACTCCTAGTGTGGAGTGAGGCAAAGCCAGGGCAGCCTCTTGACTGGCTTTTCCATTGGTCTAATGCCACAGGCACAACAGTACCGAAGCTATAAGGCTTGGCCTGGCCAGCACCTATCTGTGTATACTAGTTTCAACTTTTTAGATGAAAAAGATGTCAAAAAGTGCCAGATACTGTGTAGAAAATTAGTTTTGGAGATATGTCACAGCTTCTCCTCTTATCTAATTATCTAATGCACCCAAGATTTGAGTTTGATTGTGGTGCACTGAAATATAGGTATAATAGGTACTAGATTTTGTTGGTAGGGTTAATTTACTTTTCCAATCATTTTAAAGTTTATGAATGGAAGGCAAATGGGAATCTTTCTCTCCTCAGAAAGTAAAGTTTACAGCAACACTGTTAGAAGGAGGGGTACCCAAGAGACCTCATTTCCTCCTTTCTCCCACTCACAAATGGTTCCTAAAATAGATTTTCCTTCCCATAAACTATCTGGAGCTTTAATGAAAATTGCTGTAACAGAAGGCAGCACTTTCTTTCATGCATTACAGGGAGATGGGAAACGCAGGACACCTTTGCTACATGCTCCAAATACTACCATTCTACTTTAGAAAATGAAAAACAGAAACAGAGAGATCAAATGCTTGTCTGTTTGACCACCCAAAATCCAATGAGTACTTGCCCACAACTTCTAGTATTTTCTACTCCTGGACACTAAATAACAGCTAGTTTTTGCTATCATAAACCAGAAAGCTTCCAAATACAATAATATTTAAGAGCCCACCATTATGGAGAGATCTCTCTAAAGGACTACAAATGAAAACAGAACTTGTTTTTCCAGATCTTGAGCTAAAGAATCAATCTGGAAAGTCCAGCTTGTCTCTGAATTTGACTGGCCACTTCAAAAAGCAGTAGCTGACAGCAGAATCTCAATCCTATAAGAAATTGCCAATTCTGGAGCACATTCTGCTCATTTCAAATTCCACACGTTGCAATAATGAATGAAACACACATCATAAGTTTATACACATATTAAAGTGTTAGAGGTTCATTTCAACAACAGGCACATTCCATTCTCCTGCATGACAAGGAGCATTTTTCTTTTAATCTTCTTTAATTAATATCCTTCAGCTAATTTTTAATTTGCCTGTATATTATGACCAATAGGCAGATGATTCATAAACTGATACAGCATTGCAAAAGCTTTTTAATCAGTAGTTTGTGTTCTTAACTATTTTGAAACTTCTATATTTGTCAAAACCCATAGTTCATTATCTTCATTTGTATTATGCCTGAAGATTTCCATGAAGAGTCCATAGTAAGTAAATGAAGTTTTGATGGAGCCTGAGAAGTTGTTGTGAATATGTCCTTCTCCTTTGGTTGCTTTGTACTTTTATTTTTCACAACATAGCTGTCTAAAGAAACATGGATTTGGCATGATGCCTATGGATTGAACTGCTGTCGATAATCCTAGGTGGTTAAAATGTAATTGAGTAGAAACCTTATATACCTTATATATACCTTAAATAAAGCAAGTGGTGAGATTTTAGTCTGTAAAAGGATTTTACCTGGAACTAATCTCTATAGACTTAAACCAAGAACTGCTTTCACTGCCTCAAGGGAGATTAATTATTAAAGTGGAAAAAATGGAGATTAAAAGAATAACTACTAGGTAGGTAAGAAGAAGATATTCCAACTGTTTATACTACTGGGAAGAAAAGGGGTGTCTTCCTGAAATCAGTGCCAGTCCCAGTTCTGCTTAGTATTTTAAGAAAAATATTGGTCCAAGAAGATGGTCCAAGAAGGTGCATGCTACTGAAGCTTCAGGTAACACAGAGTAGGATGGTAATGCCAATTACTGACAACAAGTTTACATGCAGCTCTATCGGGTAGAGTCACAGAGATGAAAAGAAATGCAACAATGCAAAGGCCTGCATTTATAAGCAAGCATTTTGTTGCTGGAGTCTGGGCCTTATTACATGAAGGTGACAATAAAGAAAAAAAGCAAAAGCTGTATCATTTGTCATAAGATAACAATGTGGTGCCAAACCAGTTATCTCCAGGGATCACCAAGGCTGCTCATGGGTAACACTCCTCTGTTTATTTACTTCTAGAAAAGAGCCAAATTGCACACAAAGTTGCCGGGTTTAAGCCCTCAGCCCTACACCTGTTAAAGTGCAAAAATTATAAACAATATCAAATTAAAAGTTTGCAAACTAGAGTAGCAGTTGACAAGGACAGACGTGGACTAAAATCTTGATTTTAAAAATAAACTCATGTTCATACTGGGATGAATTCAAACTTTAGGAATGCCTCAGTTTAAGCCCCGATCTCAGACTCAGGAACATTCAGATCTGATGCTGGAGTCAAGGCTCATATCTCTGACACTGTTTGTTTCATCTCATAAAATGAGAAGCAACATAAAGTAGGCCATAAAGGCCGTGCTGCTCCATTCCTGCAGTGCATGAACTGTTTACTTTATTGATTAGGCTTAGAGAAGGGCAACGTTCCTCTCCATCCCATACCTGAGGAACAGGCAAGATGAGTCAGTGAGTAGGAGAGGAGTCTAGGCAGGTACTGCATGCAGGCTCTGAACAGCTTGGAAAGGGATGTCCACTCCTTATTGAAGAAGTTTGCTTATAACCTAGGTGCGTCTTGATCCACATTCTCCCTGTCCTGTCACAAGTCTTTCTGGAAGAAATATCTGTATATGCGATAGTAATGTTGGGACACTGTTCTCCCAGTCTACTCACTCTAATTTTCTTCATCCTTTTCATGAAATTTGGTTTTGAGTTTAGAAATTAGGAATAGCCATCTCTGTCATGCTTACCAGAATAAGAGATGAGCAGGTTCCTACTTCCAAGCATCCCAGTATAAACAAAAAGTAAGCAGAAGGATTATTACAAATGCCCAGGGATTTTCCTCTGCTCCTCGAATGTATTTACACTAGACAGGTACTACAAGTGATGAACATAGAACATAGAGACTTCAGTAAATACTATGAAAAACCTGAAGCAGCTCTAGCCCAATTTGCTACATCCATCCTGCAAGGCATCCAGCTGGGGACAGCGAGAGGAAGAAGGCAGCACTGAGAGTCCACAAATGGAGGAACTACAGTGCCCTTGCCAAGTCCTTGGCTTCAGATCATGGACGTTTTACCACAGTGGAGGTAAAGTAGAGCTAACAGTGACGGAAACGCGATCTGAAGTACATACCCGCATTTAACTAAACTAGTCACTAGATGTCACTGTAAAATGTGTCGAACACAACAGATGGAAAAATATACCTGTCAGTAAACACGGCCAACGGCACTTAGCACCTCTCAGCTACGACTGTGCATTCTTCGTAGAGAATCTGGAGCTATCAAAGCCTTGACAAGCTGAAACAGTAAAAAACTTGCGGAATCAGGTATCCATTAAAAAGTTCGGGCATTGAATCTCCCAGTTGCTGAATGCAGATCTCCGACTTGCTGGAATTTCAGCATTCTCGATGCTGAGCATTAATGGGAAACAAAATGGTTGGTCACAGGTAGCTCACATGCGTCCTACTAAAATGTTTGAGTTTCACTCTATACCTATAAAATGTCTACTTTGGACCTTTTGCCAAAGTTTTCTCATTCTAAGCACCACAAAAGCCACTGTTGAAACTGCATCTTTTTAAATGATTAAACTGCATCTTTTTAAATGATTAAACTGCCTCCTAACAGGAATGCTAAGTAGCAGTTACAACATAATCATTTGGGTCATATGCACTTCATGGGAAGTTATGGCAATTAAACTTCTTTCCTCCCTGACAGAGCATTCTGGATAACTCTTACAAAAGTGAATTTTCAATGCCATCATGTGTACAGTTCTAGTTACTGCTTTTTACTCTGCATTACTGGCTGGAAATTTTAGTTTCTTGATTATGAATGTGATTCCTATGGTATTCCCTTTCTAGCAACAAATTCCTTGTAGGCCTGATCCAGCTGGAAAAAGTAATTTGCTTTTTTTCACTTTAATAAACCAAACAGGAAGCTTCTTGTGGCTTTTTTTTTTCCTCCCTAATAGAAGAAAGATAAAATCTTAGTTCCTTATTTTATATGAAACATTCTTTGATGGCTTGCTGATATAAATACATAACAGATGGAAATTCAGTCTCCCGTAGCTCTGTTCCCCACAAACATTTAACCACTGCCTATGTAACACTGGAGCTCCTTTTTTTTCCCCCACTTCTAACGAATTTATAATACACTATCCCTTCCTCTACTTCTCTCTCCACACTTTCACTTCTCCCCTTTCTGTAGAAGCTGTGAATTACTCTTTGTTCTTCTTTCTCACAAACCTGTTCTTCCTATTTTCCCACCTACAGTGGAAGAGGCTCTGTTCTTGTGAAAATGTACTTGTTTCTCCATCCCATCTCAGGCTTGTCATCTACTCAATGTCATGGCTGCTAGTTTCTATGCCTGTCTTTCCTCCTCGTTGAGTACTTATCCAGCTACTCAGTTTCCAGAAATTTTCTTACAGTTACAGCTGTCTGGGCAGTTCCAGCATCTGTACTCACTAGTACGGATATTCCTTTCACAGCAGCAAGAATCAGGGGTAAATTATAGCCCTGCTGCAATCAACAGTAAAATTCCCACTGGTCTCAACAATATTAGGATTTTTACATACTTATACCACTAGAGAAGAAAGAAAGTAGGGCTTCCATTTCCGGATTCATTTGTCTAAATTATTAAAAAAAAATCATCTGCAATAATTTTGGGTTAGTTATGATTTAGCAGCTCATTCATAGTGGATTTGATGAACGAATGATTTTGTGATTCCTGCTCTGTGATTGTATTTTTGACAGATCTCATGATGTTATAAAACCCACACTTCATTTATTTCCATGATTAGAGATCATCATTCTCTATATAAATTTGAATATACCTTTTAATGATATGTACTTTAAGTATTTTTATGTGATTTTAAATTTTAATGTACATTTTAATTTTCTTTTCCCCTGCTCTTTCCCAAGTCACTTCCAAATACCATTAAAAATCACTTGAGGTTGCAGTAACTGCACCAAGCAGAACAGTGGGAAAGGTAGCATTATTTCCCTCAAAAAAAATGAATTAAATTGATATTGTAGGACCATTTTAAGTTTGGTGAACTTGAATTCCCACCTATGAACAAAAGCTACTAGAAGTCTGCCTGCATAAGGGCTTCAGGACTAACCCCAGAACTTGAAAAAAAAATTACAACTCACACAGTATTTCTGAGTTCTTATCTCTATACTATACACAAAAAAAAAAGTTTTAAAACTAGATTTTAGAACATCTGACAAATAATCTGAAATGCAGACCTTTCTACTGAGTTCAGCAGCTTGTGCCTTTGCGATTCATATGCATTAAGGGATACAGTCTCTAAAACACACGTAAAATCTACAGGAAGTGTATTTGTCTCCATTTCATAACTAGGGAACTCAGATACGAGATTGCTGGAGTGCCTAATTTAAGCACTATGGCTGGCTGGCTTAGTTTTGGTGTCAGGACTATTTCTCACCACAGATTGTATAGGAAGTCTGACTCTTGACAGCTGAGGAAAACTGTCAGACTAAATCACTTGTTGCTCTTTTGAACTATGTATCATAACACCCAATGCAGCCCTGTATATTAAGCAGACAGAATCCCACTCTTCAGTGTTGTACCTCCACAGAAGCCTGTGAACAGCCAGCTTTAAGACAAGAACCCTAAGGTGTTACCAGCAAACTTTGTCAGGCCTTCAGGGCTAGCGCAGCAACCTATATTCAGTTTTGGGTTGCCTGTTTTCAGTAGAATCGCTGATGATGCTTGAGTTGTTAGGGAGAAGCCCCAGGCTGACAGTTTTGGATCCCAGGGTGATTATGCAGTGTTTATTGTCAAGGAGGAGGGTAAAGAAAGACATAATTGTCCACAAAAGAAAGCTAGATTTTAAAACAAAGGGATCATAAAGCAACCACTTTCATGAGGTCACTGACCAGCATTTAGCCCTCTAGTACTAAATTAAATAGATTGTTTAAATGTAAGCATTCCAAGCTTAAGTGACTGAAAAAAAATCACTTAGCATTTAATGAAAAATCCAAAGAAAAAAATGTATGTCTAGCTTGGATGATGCAACTGATTTAGTGACAGGAGATTTTAGACTTAGGCAGCACAGCTGTATTTCCTTCCAAAGTAGAAACAGAGCAGATTGAAAAGGAAAGTTTCTGTTACACACAAAGTTTTAGGATTAGTTTGGTTTCTGAAACAAGATTTCTGTTCACTGGGTCCAAATCCAAGAATCTTGAAGGATAGAAATTTGGCAGTAATTTTGTTTCAGAAATAATATAAAACATGTTTCAAATATGAAATAAGCTATCTGCCCCCAGTAGCATTATGTTACTGGCTACTTAGAATTTGGCTCGTAAACTTCTCAGTGCAAATCCTGAGATCTCTGGAAAAACTGCCTGCTTGGATTCTCAGGGTTGCCAAGCCTGAAGCAGTTCAGCTGGCGGGACTGCCTTAGAGCTACTGATCTTGGAAAATTTAGGTTTCACTGCCAGTGTTCCAGCAAACTTGGTTTTGGTTTGGTGGAATGAAAAATCTTGCCATATACTGCCTCTGCAGCAGAAGAGACAAATAAAAATCCTTACATATGTGTTACATGTATTGTTAACACATAGGAAAATGAATACTGTGAAATTACTCGGTAAGACAATTAAGTCTGTTGTGCATATAGGAGTTACAGGAACTGTTCAAATGCTTACTCTTAATGCCTTGATGACCAAGATCTTAAAAGAAGACACATTACTTCTATTTAAATCATCAGATAAAGCTTTCCTTTGGAGATATCAGAACGAGATGACTATCTTTGAATCCTAGAACAATGTGACATCGTCATGTATATCTTTCTTATGTAAAAAATATATATATAGCCTACATGATCTAAAATAGGTTTTTGACATAGACACAAAAGGATTGATGTCTTTTTAGATGATGGTATATAAACAATCTTGGGGAAAGGTAGAAGAAGCTTTCAGTATTACTCTATGTGGCAACTGGTAACAAGTAAAAGATCATTTTTTGTTATGAAATGACTAACACAGATAAACTTTTAGGAAATATTCCCAAAGGCAATTTAAAGAGATTTTTCTATTTGCAGAAGGCACTGTTGCTGTTTAATTTTAAAAGTTAATAAAATGACTTCTTAATTATTTAATAAGGCAGTGAGTAAACACAAAGTCAATCCTAGTCTGCTTTCTTAGTGGATGAATCATACACCAGGTTGAAACATTATGGTCATGAAATAAACAACTATAACAATTTCAGTTTAAATAAAAAATAATTACAAAGCAAAAGGACTCAGCTTTACTGTTTTTCAAAGAGGGAAGTGGGTGTTGTGCCAGGGCAATGGTTTTTGTTAGATCTAAGAACTTGCTACTATTTTTTTTTCTTTTAACATGTATTTTTACATCATTTATTCTTTACTATCATAATGTATCACTAATTTATAGCATTATTGAATGCAAGCACTTTATCTCAGGCTTTTGTGAGTTGCCACGGTATTTCTAGGGCAGGGTGATCTAAGGGCAGAAAGAAACCACTTACAGTTCCAATCTGAATATAAATCCTTGGAAAAAAAGGCAGACGTAAGAGAGGGAAAAAAAGAGGGGAGAAACAAAAGATAATTATAATTCCTTCCTTTCTCAGTCTAAAGATCAAGCCTTTCAAATCCCTTATAATACACTTGAAAAAAGATTGAAGTTGCTATGAGTAGCAGAGCGTCTGTGGGTTCAGCCCTGCTCTGATGCAAGCTGATAGATGTAACATCATACAACCTGTGTACATATAGTGTGTCTGTGTGTGCACGCAGGGAAGGATTAGGACTGACCATGTACATAAAACTGTGTAAGTCTAAAATAGATGGAAAGCTTTGTGTTTTTCATTTGACTAGTGCCTGCTGTTGCAATTCGTAATGTGCAGAGCTACTATTGAAGCTTACCTGCAATCAAACCCTTTGTTCAAAGGTTTAGAAATATCTGGGGAATATTAAGGAAAAAAACCCAAATAATTGTGTCAAATAGCCAAGAGTCTTGCATTTTAAAAAAATTCATTTTGTCCTGTTGTTAAATAGAAAACAATTAATATCTCATATTTTTCAGCATTTTTAGTTTCCCAGTCAAGACTGCAAATGGAAAAGGAGAAGTTTTCATTTGTGTCTTGGACTCATATTTTTAATTAACAACAACTGTTATTATCTACCACAATCTATAGCTTCAGGATGTGCATGGCTTCCACAAGAACTTCTTAGTAAATCCACTGTGAATCATTCAAATTCAGGTCTCAGTGTAACAGCCTCCTATTACAATTACAGTCTAGCATTTAGCAAGTACAAGCAGAGCAAAGCAGGACAACAAAAAGGGTCTCAGAAGCCACGGGAGAGATGTCTGTAAGTGGTGTAGGCTCTTCCTTCCATAAACCATTCTGGCAGCTGAGTCTCCTAGCCTGGCCACATTGTAGTAAAGTAAGAAGCATGGAATATCGATCATGTAGAGTCAAACCCTTGATTCCCACTGATTTCATATAGGTTGTGCACAAAGGTGCAGTGTCCATTGCCTTTACTTACCAGTGGTCATATGAAGTCAAAGTTCATTCAAGACTTACCTCCTGGAGCTTCTTTTTACTTGTGAGGATTGTTGGTCTGGCAGACCCATGTGATGCAAGAAGAGGAGGAAAATGACACCATCTCCTCAGGCACATTTGGCAGGATACTGCAGAGAGCATTCCAGCCTTCAGCTCTTCTGTGGCCAGATTCCGGCTTTGGGAAGGATGACTATCCTCTTCCCACCTACCTATCTGCAGACATGTCCATCTCCGAGCTCCACCAAATCCACGCCCACCCCCAATCCGCTACCTCCCCAGCCCTCCTAGCAGCAATCAACAAATGCACCCTCCTGTTCCTGCCACAGCCTCACCCAGAGAGTCAGGGTTGAACTTGGCAGTCCCTCACCTTTAGCAACAACAACAGCCATCACTGCCCGTCTCTCTATGGCAGGCACCGGAGGGCTGATTCAGCCATGTGGGCTACCTTCATCCCTTGAACAGCTGCTCCCTGTCTCCTCCAAGGAAGCGCTGGTAAGCCAGATGAAAGCATTGCACAGGCCACGAGCTGAGCCACACTCACCTAGAAGCATTCCAAGGGCCTTAGCTCTGATCCTAGGGACAAAACTTCTCAGGGAGCTTATAACCCATAGCCCAACAAGTGGCTTTGCTATTGGTACACATTGTGGCTGATCTCATCTTATTCCTTCCTTCCCTGCCCCACTGGCACACACCAGAACAGCGGATGTTAATGGCTTGCAGACATAAAAGTCTAAGTCACATATTCTTTCTTCCCAACCTGTTTTGTCTTGCTTCAGTCAATCCATTTGCCAATCACCACAGCAAACTGCATATACCGACTCTTTCTGCAACAAAGACTTCTCCATACCCCTGATGAAGCTGCTACTATGAGTGTTGTTAATGTGTTAGTGCTAAAAAAAATATAATCTTACACCAATGTTTGTTTTTATAAACGAACTGAAATATGAAGCTGCCGTTCAAACTAGGAATATGGAAAGGGATGGAGGGTAGCTCCTGAGTCATGCAGAGCTTGCTTTTCATGATAGGGGACTAGATATTGTGTAATTCCTTTGATCCGTGTTTCCCCCAACACATACATGCACATGCATACATACTCTTACCTCGCTCCTCTTACTATTAAAAACTTTCCTGGCTGACTTATAAAATAGATTTCAGAGGTCAGGGTGAAATACATGAGAGCTAAGGATAGATCACTGTTAGTCAGAAGGATCTAGCTATGAATGTTGCAGAGAAGATTAGATTATTTCAGAGTCCAGGCATCTTTAGAGAAGACGGTAAGACAAGCTTTCCTTTAAATGAGTCCACCCGTGACAAGAATGACTCCCACAATACTGACCAATCCCTGCTTCCCAGACACACACATCTATAGCAAGCAGCAATGAAGCAGAGAGTGGGGGGGAAGGGAATAAATACATTTTCAATGGAAACCTTAGAGCATTGCTGTAAAGCACATCATGCACATTAATTTCTCAAGCAGAGATTTGGCCCCAAAAAGGGGAGAAATAGGAAGATAACACATAATCTTCTTAGGGACTTCTTGTGCTGGGCAAATTGCAAGATATCATTCAGAGACTACAGTGTTCAGGGGCAACCTGGAACGTCAGGGTATGCATCCAGATATTACTTACCTTGACTTATTCGGAAGATGTAGCAATGTAAGTACACTGTTTTCCACCAACTTTAGCCATAGATGTCATCTGTACTAGGATGTGTGTACTAACTTGAGTTACACAGATGTTCCCACGGACTTCTGACTGGTGATTTACCATCAGTGAATGTCGTGAAGGCGTGCTGCTCCTCTCTGAATCAATCCTTGTATCAGAGTCTTGATAAGCTAACCGATAAATCCGTTTTGTACTATCACTTTCTAGTAATTGATTCTCAAAGCTTGCTTTTTTCAGACTGCTCCTTTGATATTCTGTAATGCCACAAACTGTCTTTGAAGAGTGAATAATAACAGAGAGCTTTAAAGAGACTTGTAAAAGTTATGAAGTCATAAAACTCTATTTTAGATTCTTCCTTCAGTCTGTTTTCTGAAAGTGTGCTGAATTTTAATAGTGAGGAGATCTTATGGTCTTTGAATGAAAGATTCTTTTTCCTCTCAAGCCACAGTTTCTACTGCACTATCTTCATTGATATTTCATTGCCTTCAGGATGACAGGATGTCTATAGCATTTTTTTCCAAGGCTTTTATCAACAGTGTTTTGTGACATTCGGCCAAAAGAAGGTGTGCCTACTCTCTAGGGTTTCCTTTTCAAATGTATGGTGTAAATCAATGCTGTATGGAGCTACAGTCATTGTGATACAGAAGGTATGCCAAAACACGCTTTTGCAAATAGGGGTTGTACTTGTTTTCCTTTACCTCCTTGTTCCTGGCAACTGTGTATAGGAGCTTCCCATAAATTGAGTCCATTTCTCTTCTTCTTTTCCTAAGGTGTGACTATGCTGTGAATAATTGATGCTTCTGCAACAAAAAATAGCTTTCTTAATCATGTTGCACAGTTTCGACTTCCACCAGCCCATTAACTCAAAATAAACTACTACGCATTCTAACTGTCTGCTCAGTGTCTGCACAGTGACATTTACCAGGAGAGAGGCAGACAAGAAATAGTGACTGGAGATTTTTAAAGACCAGAATAGCGACACTGTCATCTTGCTCTTTCCTCCCTATACCCATCACCCCCTTTTCCAATCTTTATATTCTTTTCTAGACATAGCTAAAATGACCGTTAGAAGTGCCCCTTGACATGTGTTCAAATCCAAAATGCAGGAATTAGAATTCACTTGAAATTTAAAAAAAAAATAAATTAAAAAAAAAAGGAAAAGCAATTTAAGCATTCTCTGGTTCCAGGACATATAGCAGAAAAGACATTACTGTTACTAAGCGCATTTTTGAAGTCAACAGATGGTCTTGCTACATTTAGAGCACTTAGAAGTTCTTTGCTTCATTCTTTGTTTGTTACAGGAAAAACCTTGGAAGTAGTTTCAAAAGACTGTATCCAAAGGGCTTTATGCCAATCCTACTTAAACCAGCATTTCTGATATAGCTGAAAACCACTTCTACAGTTGTGAGTAGGTGTAAATGTCACAGGACATTTGTAAGTACACATGAGCCAAATTAGAAACAACGAAAGCAAGTCTGATGTTATCACCCCAGTGTATTTCATGCAGCCAGTCAGTGACAGCAGCCCACAGATGCTGTGGCCAGAGATGCTTTGCTAAACAGAGCAATTTGCAGCACTGTATGAGCCATAAGCATAGCAAAATAAACTTCTTAGAGGCATGTGGTTATGCCTCTTCCTGAAAAAAAAAAAGTGAAAAGCACAAAATAACTCCTTATCTGCAAGAGTTGATTAACAGCTGCCAGCTATGTATCATACAAGTGGAAGCAAGAGCTCTTTAAATGGGAATTTACAGAGGTACTATGGCACTTGAGTAATTAATACCATGCCCTTGTATCAACTATCTTTGTGTCTTGTTTTAAGGAAAAAAACCCACACCTTTTTCTTGTCTTGGTCTTATACTGCCATCAAATACCTGATACACAAATGACCAATATTTAACATTGCTCCCTACCCTGGTCACATCCAGTCATATCTAGTAATCAATGATTCATCCACAGTAACCCCTTGCAATTATCATGGCAAAGATTGGAAATAGATAGGCATACATTGTACTAAAACTGAATAACCACAAAGTATTTCACCCACGCATTCTCCATTTGCTTCCTCCGTTTATGGATAATAGCAATATTTGCAGACAATGGCAGTAAAACTTTTCTCCAGGGATTTATTTGTATCACCATATTTCTTGGATTACGGATTGTATTTTCTAGTGTAATAAGTGCCCCAGAGAAACACATAAGTGCAGCAATCAAGAGAGGAGTTCATTTTCCTGCCCAATAATCCCTGCATCCTAAGCCATTCAACAGGAGTGCATTAATACCACACTGTACTGTGAACTGTATTCACCCTTCCCCAGCCTCCCTACTACTAACAGAGGACAGAGGGATGGCAGTCTCTCTTACTCAAATGTAAATAATTAACTCACCTGAACCATGCCCACAGACTGGTGAAAGGGAGGATATAGCTTCTGTGTTTTAGTAGTGTTTTTATTTTCAAATTATGTCCCAAAGCTATTGTTAAAGTCCACTAATAGAAAGAGATGGTGAGTGAAAGACTGGGTTATTGACATGATTTTCCTGTGAAAAACTTGAGGTAAAGCTGAGCTAGTGGTCTACTTCTTTGTAATTTGTCCTGTATTAATTAGTACAGATAGAATGTATTCTTGGTGATGCCCTATGCTTTCCATGTAGATTATAGATCGCCCGTTGTCATTTGTCCTAAATTACATGTCCCTACTGCCTAGGCTGAATAATAAGGTACTTGTAACAGCAGCTGAGAGGAATAAAAAAAAAAGCAACCAAACCCAGAGCTTTTACTTCCTTTCATTCCTATTTTTCCCTGTCCTTTTAACATCCAGCAGGCCACAAAATTAATTACAAGGATTAAATTATTTGGTTGCCAGATTATCTCAGTGGCTGTTCTTAGCAGAATAGCCATGCAAATCATTGAGAGCACAGGATATGAGCAGGTGAAACAGACTCTGCAGGGTCACTGCACATCTGACTCTCACTGTATTAGCTGCTCCCTGGCATTGGAAAGACTCAGGAAAAAAAAGATAACTCATATAAATGAATGCTAAATATTGAACTAAATCAAAGCCAATAGATGTGGACTTTGATTGTCTAACAAATCTGACCTAAAAGGAATAGAAATTCTGCAGATGATGTACGTGAAAACTCCCATCATGCTTGCACCTGCCCATCCTTTGAGGTACATTTTGTTAATTCCTGTAAAATAGACATGCCTCACTAACAGACATATGAAATGCTAAAGTGTAGAAACTAAAATTCCAAAGCTACCATTGTGTCTGCAGAAACCTTAAACCATGATTTCAAAATGCTTATTGTTATGGTGCGGTCCCACTGTTTCTTTGTTTCATACATTTTCTCATTAGATTGAAAGATGGTTGGGAAAGAGGACAGACACCCTCCCTGTATTTTACCTGTGCAGTGCCTTGCACAATGAAATACTTATCTCCGAATAGAGATTCCAGGCTTTATTACTACATGAATAATATATGTAACTTGAGTTATAACCTCCCAAAGACCTATTTACAAGTCAGTGTTTCTGTCTGTTCAGCATTGTGCTTCCTGACTACAGCCACTGATAATATTTTCTTACTTTACAATAAAGCTTGTATTCTAAATAACCTCACTGGTCTATATATCTGTTAACTGTTCTTTCTCCCCTTATCTAAAGTGCACCACTCATTGAAATTAAACTACTTATTTAAAAAAAACATTCTCTCCCTCAACTCAAGAAAAGCTGCCATTAGCCACTTAACCTAATGAGCAAGTTACCCCAGCAGATGAGACATCCAAATGTTCAGCTTTTAAATAAAGAGCAAAAGAATTTGGTGGGGAAAACCAGCAGATGAAAAATTCTCATGACAAGCACCTACAAAGACACTGCCTTCTATATTCCTTCAGATATACACTCCACCTTTTATAAACCACTTTAGGACAGTGGACTAAAGTGTCCACTCAGAACATCTTAATAGAAGAGAAAAACATTCTATTAAAAATCTGACTTGCTAATTTTTTATAGAGAGGAGAAAGAACTGAGACAACACAATTTTCATGCCTAGTCACTCATAAATTTTCCCTGATTCCTCTACATAGCTGAAGAGGAGATAATTTCTAAGGATATTCAAAGCACTACTCGACTAAGACCTTAGCCCAGACATGCTCTCAGTTCTGGAACACTCTCATGCTAAAGATGCCCAGCATCAGCTTCCCTCTAAAAGGCATTCAGTAAAAATAACTGAACTTAGTAAACAGATGTAATAGAGGAAGTCAAGTTCATTTGTGTTTAGTCATCTTGGATTTTTAGGTATTTTTAGGTAAATCCCTCTCTGTATATTTAAAAGGATGTTGCTTTGGGAACATTACTAAGCAGTGGTGCTATGGGGAAGAGTCTACTACATAAAAGGGAAAAAAAAAAAGTTCCTCAGTCATTGTGCACTTATCTTGGGCTTTCTAAGATGGACTGCACCTTCCAAGGAAAAGTCTGACTACAACACTAAATGGAAAAGCTGCAGTTGCCTTCTTGGTTACATGGGCTTTACATGTGCCATTGTGTCTCTCAGACTCTTTTGGAGTCAAAATGTCCAATTGGCCAGAAAAACTGAAAAACTGAAAAACAAATGACACTTTACTTAAGCCTTTACTTCCTTCAGCATGTCCCACTCAGAAGCACTCCCTTGTCCCTATCCCCTTGGCACAGTGACCTATCTGCCTCAGGGAGCCAATGAACCAATTTATGCAAGGGAATTCCCCTCCGCAGAATGAAGACGGCTATTTCAACTAAGTATCTGTACTATTACAGAATGTGTTACAAAGAGGTCCAAGAGAACGGCATGAAACTGGAGTGCTGGTGCACAAAGGCAAATTATTTGCTGAGGTGTTAAGAATTTGTTTCTTGTTCTCACCTAGACTGATTTCATACATTTCTTTTGTCTCCCTATTGTTCCAAAGGCATAAGTATATATAAATGAACAGGGATTTGTGTGTGTGTAAGTGTATAAATTATTTTTACTAATGGGCACTTCTAACTGGCATAAGCTCTCACTATAGAATCTGACTGCACTAAATTCAGGTATGTTCTTAGAGGTGCTTTTAGTACGAGTAGTTAAAAAATACAGAAACCATTCACAGAATTTAGATTTGTAAACATGAATTGTGAAAATTTCATTGACAATTTGGACCACCTCTCATTTTAACTGAGCTTTAAACTCGTTTGTACTTCTTGATTTTTACCATGGTTTTATATTTATAAAAATACTTCATAGCAAATCTATAACATTTAATGGTACATACTCAAAAAGCATGTTCACTCATTCTTTAATAACTGATACTTTAAGGTTTACAGAAGTCTGAACTGCACATACATCCATAATGCAAGAAAGCACTAACACAATGTATTTGTTGAGATAATGAAGGCAGGAAAAACAAACAAAAACAAAGTCAGGAAAAAAAAAAACAAACACAAAAAAAACCAAAAAAAAACCAGCACTGCTGTAGCTGATTTTACTTTTAAAACAGTCCATTAGATGTCTTTTGGCAAATTACTTAGCTATTTAAGCCAATGGACAGCTCAGGGAATTGTTTCTGTATCTTCTAATAGAATTCTAAATTTCTTTATTAGACTTCTTTTATTGCCATTGGTTGTATCGGACAGCTGGGAACAAGTTAAAGAAAACCCAATAACAAAAAAAGCAGCTTTTTGACACTGAGGTCAGAGAATAAAAAGCTACACTGAGAGATCAAACCTACCACAATGAAGAAGGCATATCCGGCAAGGAAAGGAGGACCCATTCTTTCTTCCCAAGACAATACTATTTTCCTACGTGGATATATACAAAGAGCTCAAATTATTCATGCAAACATTTCCATTAGGGTCAACGGGAGTGCAGTGAGGAGGATGTGTAATAGCATTTCCTTGAAATCAGCAGGGACCAGGAACTCTGTTGTGCTAGATATAGTTTATACACACTGAAAGGTCTTTTGGGCTTTTACTGTCTAAACTATAAAAAAATAAGAGGAAGATAGAAACAGAGGCACAGTGCGATTAACACCTTGATGTACCTTCAAGTATATAAACGTTAGTTTCTCATTGCACAAATGTTTAATTTTTTTGCTGGACCAGGGCCAAACTGACTTGAAAAAGGTCACATACATAATTTCTGTGGAAGAGCTAAGCACTGAATTCCATTATTCTAAAATGCAACGTACATTAGTATTCATCCCCAGACAACTAATCCTGTTATGCCAAATCCAGGCAATAACATGCTATGCACATTTACTTTCGTAAAAGCAGTTTTACTGCATCCTTGTAAAGTGATAAAAAAGATTAAGAATAATAAAAAATATCTAACAATACATGAAAAGATTTCTTTTCTTAATTTAAATGATGGAAAAAAATGTAGAAAGAATAAAAGCAATCAGGTCAGATTCATTGATGGCACCTGCTATACATTATTGATGTCCCTAAAGCATTTAAAATATGTAAAATCATTCATTTTAAAATAAATATTGTAAACCTACCTCATTTATTATCATTTTAAATGTACTTGCCTATAAGGAATATGATAATATTCTCTATGACAGAACAGCACTATTTTTTCTTCTTAATCAAGCCAAATATCTGCTAAAACAAGTTAAAATCAAATCCTCCTCTTAAGCAGCATTTTCAGTACGTAGCCTTTTCAGAACAGGGGGTTGCACGTTGCATTTATGAAGTCTCTGAAGTCATGGTTGGACAACATGACAGAATGTAGCATGAACTGTTTGACTGAAGCAACTACAATGCAAAAGGAAATACAGATTGTCACATCAAATAGGAGGCATCTGATGGAAACCTCTTGTGACAAATTAGAACCTCTTTGGTCGCTGAAAAGTGGGTAGCAAAGCAATGCCCTAAATAAGATTCACTATTCATCAGTCCTTGTATTTGCAGTGTTTTTCAGTCATTTATTTTCATTGTTCATTCCTCCTCAAATCACGTAGTTAGCAGGAGCTGCCAGTCCTTAAGGAATGTGGTATCTGATGCAGTATCTGATGTTGGATTTATTTTGTTCTGTTGGTAACAAAAATGGAGCACTTCAAAAGTAAAATCAGCTATATCAGTGATGTCTTTTGTTTTGTTCAACTTGCTCAGTTTTAACTGCTGGAGCTGGATTCAACATAGATCTGTAAGCAAGAAATAATACACCCATATAAAGACATGGAGTCTTTTCCTTTTTGTTGGAGGAGGTAGGCTATTATACAAAACGTGTGCTTTTATCCAGATAGTACAATACAGCTGACACAAATTCTATAGAGCCCTTGTAAAACTCTGTTCTAAGAGTTGACAGGACCTTAGAGCACTCAGCATCTCACAGAGCTGAGTTCTTCAAATAGACAAGTCATCTATGCGTACATTTATGCAATTACATTCCAGTCACAAAGACCTTTAACAGTTTTTAAATAGAGGAAAAGGGCCATGTCCACTAGACACCACCTACATGACCAACTTCCATAAGCATCTATATGCATTTGCCTCAGGAAATGCATTATTAAGGACCTGCCAATCAATTTTTCTGACTTCTAAATCTTTTTCTATGAAGTACTGAGAAATTTTTATCAATTGCACAACTGCAGCTAATCTGTGAATTAGTCAAACCCCAAAGAGCTTCCCAGTTTAAGTTTTGTCTCCCTAAAAGACCTGCCTTATCTTTATTTCATATAGCAGTGCTTTCCTATATAACTAAGAAAATAAACATAAATAACTGAACTCTAGTGGTTATGGTAAATTGTTCTGCGTAGATTGCTGCCATGTATTGCTTCATTTCCACAATGGTGCTTCCCTGCATACTGACAACTGAAAACTGTTCCTTTAGAAACCGCTTTCCACATGCCTTAGTCTTCACTCACCAACAGCTTAATTTTTTATCTTTTCAGTATAGACACTGATAGGTCACATGTATCAGAACATAAAGAGTTGTCATGGCAGAGAAGACTACTGGTCCATCAAGCCTGGTAGTCTGTCTTTACTACATCTCAGAGGAAGGTGCAAATCCTCACAACATGATAAGCAATTATGCAATGGTACCCATAAGGGCAACATTTCTTTTCCATTTTGACAATTAGCTTATACCCAGAAGGAAAACATGCTATTATCCTTTAAATAGTTTCCTGTGCTGTGCATGACAGACTCCCTTCCCTATGATTGATATTCAACAGGACACTGTCGTAGCTAATAGGCTCAAAATCTAATTTGGCCAAAGAAGAACAAGACTAAAAAGCAAGGTTAGCAGTAAAACTGTTTTTCAAAATGAAGAGTGAAACACAGAGAAAAAGCTGGGTTCTGTGGCATTAACTTTGTTAAAGTTTTATGCGCAAGCTGTCTGATGATTTCAAATTCACACATGACTAATGAGGAAGACAAAATAAATTTTAAGATCATATGTTAAGAACCATTTGGAACAGTCATGGAGTCCATGACCTGGATTTACCTACTCTCCTAGAGTAAACTCGGAATACTAGCCTTTAATGGCAACAATCACTCATATAAAGATACTACTTTAATTCATGTTTCCTGGTGGTATTTTGTACGTCAGCTCGCCTGAAAAGGACAGTCCAAAAGAGCAGAAGTGATGTTTTACTGAAATTAATCAAAGCTGATAATCCCATTATCCTGTGATCCTAGCATTTCTGGACCTATCACTCAACAATCTGCTAACCTTGGAATAACTCAATTTACGTAATTTCCAGTCTGCTTTGTAATTATTTTCCATAATTTATAGTAGATTATGCAGAATGTCCCACAGAGATCAGCAAACCATCTGAACTTTCTCTAGCTCTGACAAAAATCATTGAAATATCAGATGACTGTGAGTTCAGATTTCCTTTCTATTAATGGGTAATCATATTTCCATTCTTTGGAACCCTTAGTTTTATCCAAAATCTGACATCTTCTCCCTTGAAAGGAGTCAGCTATTAATCCCTGCTGGCGTTTGAACTTAATTAGTGGGAAGAAAGAGCACAAGAAGTAGAAAAATGAGAAAGAATATCCAGACAACATTTAGGAAAAAGTAAGTTGTATGGAAATTTGTAATAGAAATAAAAAACAAAGATGTTTTCAGGGACAAATTAGCAACCTATTGAAGGCTATTAGCTTTGTATTTTATACTAAAACATGTTATTTCCCAAAACATTTGAAAGGTCAAAAAATAAAGGAGAGGAATTTTTCTGAGTTCTGTAAATGGAAACAACTGGAAGTAATTACCTGAAACTGAAAATTAAGGAATTAATGAGATAAGAGGAAAAAAAGAGCTTAGTTAGAGAGTTAGTTTCCAGAATATCAGTTAAACATGACTTTTCAAGCTCAATAAAGTTAAGAAATTGGAAAGTTCTTAAAAACAAACAAAACAACATTAGAAAATACACTGTGTGGGAGAAGGAGATGCTACATTTGTAGCAGGATAGACATGCCCTGACTGGTCTTTTCTATTTATAACTGTTGTAAGTCTGTGCATGTACGTAACAGAACAGGAGAATGAAAAAGTTTCTGATTTTTTGAGTAAGTACATATAAATGAGTACACTTATGATTAATTTCCATGAAAGCAAATGTAAAATAAACTTTTTAAATATGATGTGCATTGGGTTATCTGCAGTACTTAAGTATTTCTAAAACGAATGTGCCATCTAAAAGGCAAATGCCCACAGGCTTCTAAAGGTACACGTGTCAATATTGTTTGTCCAGAATTTGCTGTTAAATTAGTCTCTATTTTTGCAGCTGTTTTCATACAGGACATTTTCACCAGAGAGGGTTATTTGTGGGATTTTCAGTGATGTGAAAATCTAGGAATGTTGACATAAAATAGACAACTAAAAGTTATGTGGATGTTTTCAGAAGGGACTTCACTGTTTTTAAGCACCTTTACAATAAAAGACCAATCTAGAGCTCTCCAGAAAACTGTGAAGGACCCACCGACGCATCACAGAGCACCTAAGCCTATGGGCTAGAACTGTGGTCGCTTTACAAGTTCTTTCTGAAGGAAGAGCAGTTTGAACATTGCTTTAAGTCTGCTGCAATTATCTGCAGCTACAACTATCTGAGCTGATAGGATGGGTCTGGTACTTACTACACCATTGGTACCGTCCTTGCTTTTCAACCCCAGCTTCAGCAGGCAAGGGCAAGATTCGATTTACTGAAGTAAACATTTCATCTACCTGAGCTGACAGACTGATGTAATTCGACCTGCAGTATTTTTAGGCAATGACTAACGGTAAATTAGCCAGCATATGAAAATACCTTTTCTCCTGCTTGCATCCTATACTCATTGATCTACCTCTCTCTAATACACATAAAAAGATGACATTGCTTTGAGCACTGGCTCTCCTGATTGAATATTTGCTTTCATCACTTGTCAATAACCCTAGCTCCTAACGACTTCAAAAAAACAAGTCTTCAAACCACTAACTTGTACATTATTTAGCCAGATTTACTTAAACTGCAGGCATGTCCTAAATCACCTGCTACTCTTCTAAACTGCATAGGTAACCTAAAAATATATAATGTGATTACACACAGTAAATTAATGGTAATCCATTGCCACCCCTAGAGAGACATGTTTTCCGGCTTGCTAAGATCTAAATGATTCCCTCTAGGGCCTCTACCATGTGCAAATGAAATGTGAGGCTGCTAAAGGTCAATGGGTTATAACCTGAAACTCTCAGTCACACCTCTCCAACCTGTGCTGATGGAGTCTATATTAAAAGGTTTTGTCCAGTGATCCTTCTCTAGCAACAAATAAGAAAAGATACTTAGAAGTTTGATGCTGAAATAGTATCTCAGCTATAAATCTGGTCAATATCCAGTTCCACATGTTTAGATGAAGCCACCCAATCTTTCCTTGTATCTCATGCTTGTTAGGCATATATGTCTAAGGAGATACAATTGCCTATGAGAAATATATAGGAAACCAGAGAGGAAAGTCATTTGAAGCCAGGGACCTAATTAGGAATACATTAAAATTCCAAGCTCTCAGCTGTACTAGAAAACTCAAAAGCTTGACTGCATCTGCTTAACATTGGTGTCTCCAGGGATAACCAAGTATGTCTAAATGCTTCCTACCCACAGGGACTGTTATGGGTCAAAGTCTGGAGTGACATGAGAACTGGATTTGGAGACTGTCCACTTGAATTGAGATTATTAACTTTTTAAAAATTATGGCAAAGAGCAAGGAAAAAAAAAGATACAGGCTTATTTCAGTGTTTGCACAATCCACACAACACCTGAATTCCAGAAGAAAAAGTATCTGGGCATTTTCTAGCAGACTTTTCATGTAGAGATAACATTGATTAAACTGGACAAGCTGCTGTAAGTTCATTGCATCAAGTTCCACATTTGGTCCCAATTCCTTTCTGGTTGCAGTTCAAGTTGTTTTTTATCACATTTACAAAGCCTTGAATAGCCTGGGATCTTAGTACATTAGAAAGTTATTTCCCTAAACTTCACTGTAGAATCTTCCACTGATGACTGGTTTTATTGGCCATCTACAACATACAACTTCTTCCAAAAGTGGCAGATCCCCATAACAGCAGAAGTGATGGAGAAGACAGAACATAGAAGGAAACTGAGTTTTTGAAATGACTTAATGAAGTTAGAGGGTAAAGACAAAGAAAAGAACAATTTTAGAAAACTTGAATTTTTTTCATAGTAAGTCTAGTTCTTGGAAGAAGAAGTCAGTATTCATTATTTAATTCCCTGAAGTCATGTGTGTTGATCGATACTCCCTTCTGAGACCTATTCTGTTCATACTTCTTATTTGACAAGAGAGATATGCAACTCACTCTTTTGTGATTCTGAAGAACTTCAATTTTACAGTTGCAGAAAGCAAATATAACTGATCCAGCTTTGACTTTTCAGCTGTGTCTCACAATGTCTATACATTGCCAGAGAGCAGGCCTTGTTGAAGTGATGAAGATATATTGTGATTTTTCACATTTGCAGGTTTAGGTTGTGGGTTTTTTTGTAAAAGGACTACATTTCTGAATAAGGAAAAACTTTCTCATGTTCCAGTTAGACTACTTTCCATTTAAATGGGTTGTCTGACAAAGGAAATATTTTCCCATCAGGAAGCCTACATTTTCTGACTTCCCAGTGCAAGACTTCTCTTATAGCACATGTAAAGGCTTCTGCTATGTCTTTTGCTCCAGTATTGTAGGTTCGCATATGCATAAGGTCAAATGACTCAGTGTGTGTCCGGTGGCTGCATTTACCATTATGTAGCTTATTATTTTAACGAACCTTGTATAGAGTTCTTCCTTTCTTGTAAGAATTTCACTTCAAATATTTTTTTTTCATACATAACATCCCCCTGTTCAAGAAAAGCACCTCAGAGAAAGCAGTCTGTCTGCTAAGTTTAAGATACTTTACAGTCATTGTAGACCATTTCCATAAAGCCCATTGTATTATATGTCTGCAAAAAAGAAACAGGCCTTTGTTAAAAGATATTCAGCCCTGTGGAGTAAAAATACATTAAAATAACAAGAGATTTGGGAGGAGAAGGTAAAAGATGGAAGGCAGTGGTAGAACAGAGAAGATACGATAATTCTCCCAGTAAGAAATGAATTATAGTATCATAGAACCATAGAATGGTTTGGGTTGGAAGGGACCTTAAAGATTGTCTAGTTCCAACCCCCCTGCCACAAGCAGGGACACCTTTCCACTAGACCAGGTTGCTCAAAGCTTCATCCAATCTGGGATATTTAATTTCATAAATTCTTTTAAGAGTCAATTTAGGAACTCCATTGTATTTTGTCAATTCTAAATATGTTAAGTGAATATTGACTTTGGGCTAAACTTTGCATAGTCAAGCACCACACACACAAAAATGTAAAAGCAGAGGTGCTTTTCCTCTTTTTGCAATGGGAATCCTATTCACAAACACTCCATTTCCAGAAGTGTCCAGTAACAAGATGGGAAGACTTAGGGTCATGACATTCCAGATGGATGAGCATTCCTCTGAGACTTCTGCAGTGCTTGAAAGATTGTACATATAGTCTCTGTCGTACAAACTTGGTGGGACTATAGATTGCAAAATGTCAGCAATTCCAGACAACTGCAAGCACTTAAAAGATTCTCACCAATGTCAGAGTAAAATTTTCTAGATGATGATACTTCAAATCACTTTTATGGAGACACCATTTAGGGTAACCTACAAAATTCAGTTATTATGTAGCAACTAAAATTCCACTAAAACTTTCACTTACCACCAAACAATTCAAACACATGCTCAGTATTGTCCAGACCTTAGCCACCCTGATTTTTGATTTATTAATAACACAGAATAACAATATAAACACACATCAGCCTGGAATTCATTGACAACAGGACTCTCAGCCTTTTATATTTCTGAATTAGACAGAGGGGACCTACTAGATCTGCTTAACCAGCAGAAAGCCTACAGGTAAGCTCTCATATGTGGTAATTCTACAGTCAGGAATCCTGTCTTTATTGCCCATCTTATAAATAACAGGGAAGACCTCCTGTAAATAATCTTGGTGCTGGAAAATATTTCAGGATGTCAGACATGGGGTACACTACAGTGTACCCTACATAAAATTTCCTTCATTTAGGGGATTGAGGGGAAAAGAGTGTTCAAAGATGATGATCTAAATCTCACAGTTTGAATTTGTTTCTAATAATATCAGAAGCTTCATCGACCTCCTGTTGAAGCAAGAGACTGTTTTGTCACAGTTCATAAATTGTTGAAAACAGAAACTGTTTTTGTGAAGTTTTATAATCAGTCCTTTTTAGCTTTATAAAGCAGTCTCCAGTTTAGTGTCTTCCATAAATCAAATGCCTCCCACTTTCAAACTTTAATTGCCAAAATAGTGACGACAGCTCTCTTTTAAGTAGGTAGAAAGTAAACTAAATCTGTTTTTAACACTCTGGTTTAACGGTTCCCATAAGTGGAATGTCACCTGGCTATTTGAGAGAGAAAAGATGCCAATTTCAGTGACTGCCTACATGATGTGGTTTTTTCACCCTTGTGTGATAATGCATTTAGCATTAATGAAGAGTGAACTTGGCAAGGTACATTTCTGAGTCGGTATATCCTTTTGAGTTTCAAATGAACAAGTTAATGCAATATTTTAAAGAAAAAAGAACAATTGTGGGTCACTTAGGAACAATTACAGCTGTGCACAACAGCACTATCCAGATTGTGAAGTCTGTCAAAAGTTCTGGAGATTTATAGGAAATAGGGTATTTCCTAGATGTGTTGTTGCTTAAAGCAGTAGGCCTGATGCTGAAATCACAATTAATATCCCAGTTCAAACTGTAAAAACAGATTAAAAAATAAGGACTATTTGGCTCCTAGTATTTGTTTTGGATATCAAATAACAACAGAAATACAGATGTATTTAACTAAGTTGAGGGTGAAGAAGAATTAACTTCACGATTTCATTTTGGCATTGACCTGGAGTCCTTTGTTACACTAGTGATAATGTAGCAGAGATCCAACTAGATACTCTGTATTCCAAATTCATCACTCTGTTACACTGGCCACAGCCACACTGTAACACTAAGGGTGCACATTAGTTAAAAATGAGGAATTTGACTTTTCATCACAAAGATTTTCCAGATTTTGTCCATGAGACACAGTTCCATGAGATGCAGTATAACAGCAGCAAATGACTGGGGCTATATCTATCTATCTATGGAGATAGATAGATATAGATATAGATATATAGATATATAGATATATATAAAGTGCATCTGGGACATAGCAGAGTAACATTTCCAGAATATTTTTTAAACTGTTGTTTTGAAGTCATTCCAGTTCACTGTTCAAAATATGCCAGGAGCTGCACGGGAACCTATGAAAGACAGAAAGAGGAAACGAGTCTACGAGTTGCTAGGCCTTCTTGAATTGGAGCTATTCTGTGCCTTGAAGAGGCTGAATTTCACCACAGAAGAAGGGCATTATGTCCTGTTCAGGTAATTTCTGTTAAGGTGAGGGAGCCGGACCTTAGAAAAGAAGCACATCCCCAGATGAGTTAGCAAATAAAAGGAAGGAATAAGGACATAGTAACAGCTGCACCTAGTCAGATGAAGGACCAACTGCTCAGTATCTCAAAGAAAGAACATGAGGAGACGCTTTGGTGATCAGTGTATGAAACAGGACAAATACATAATGATGCCTCCCAGAGAATATTTTCCCAGCTTCCTAACAGTCAGAGACTTAGAGGCTTCTTTGAAGTTGTTACCTATTTAACAGCCGCTGAAGGACCTCTTATCCTTAAACTATGTAATTCTTCTTTGAATCCATTTATATTTTTGGCCTCCAGAAAATCCTGCAGATTCTACAGTTTAACTTAGGTTTTGCCTGGACAAGTATTTTACTTGTTTGAAATCCACTATTCAAAATTTCATTGGGTGCCACAGATTTTTTTGCTATGACAAATACTGACCAATTCTGCCCTGTTCACCCTTGTGTGATCTGTGATTTCATAATCTGGTTTTATTTAATCTTTATCACCTCTTTCCCAAGTTCTCTTCTCTGATTTCCAGTCAGTTTCGTCTCTTCTTATATGATGTAATCCAAAGTCTCTGATCACTCTTACCCTTTATTGCTTTACTATATCTTTTTTTGAGGCAGGGAAAGAGATTCAAATCTGAGTGTACCATGGATATATACAGACATAGGGTTTTTGGTTTGTTCATAAATCCTTTCTTAATAATTCCCAACATTCTGGTTTTTTGATCACTGTTGAACATTGAGCTGATATCTTCAGAGACTCTTAAAAGTAATTTCACAATCTCATTCCTGATTAGTAATATCAAAAGTCCATTTGGTTATACAGACAGTCACTTTTCATTTTTTAATGTGATTTTGCATTTCTCATGCAAAGAAATATCAACACTAAATTATATCTGCTGTTTTATTTTCCTGTCATGTAGTACCACAGCATCCTTCTGCAACATTTTGCAACCAGATTTAGATTTTATCATCCTCAGCAATTTTATATCATCTGCAATTGTCACCTCAATATTTGTTCCCTTTCCAGATCATTTACACATATGCTGAAAAGTAAGGTCACAAAACAAGGTCCTCATAGATTCCAAAGATAAACTCCCTCCACAGTGACAAATGATCTCATATCTCTATTTCTATTTTTGTTTTCTCTCTTTTTCTACTCCTATCTTTTAAGTATCTTATGACAGATCCCATTACAATCTCATTTCTTTAATGACAGTAAGCATTTGGCTTGAGATTTTTTGAAAAAGTCTATGGATATCTCAATAGACACTACTATCCAGATCAGAGAGATGGTTACTGACTCCTTCAAGTAACAAACCAAGCTGCGAGTTTATTGTTTACCTCTACAGAAGAGGAACACATATAGATACTAACTTATTATACATATGTTATCTATATATATATCCTAAGTATTTTTCCTGCTGACTCACGGGGCAGAAGTCAGACGAATCCATCCATTTCCAATTTTCAGAATTACCATTACAGACCTCTCTGAAATTGGTGCTTCTGACAATTATGGAAAGAGGCTGATTAGACAACATAGTAGAAATTTCCTACCCAAGTTCCTTCAAAATTCTTGGACAAATACCATCAAGCCCTGGTACTGTTAATTTTACTGATTCAATCTAAAAACTCTTCTATTGATTCTCCAGTTTGAGATAATAGCTCCATAAAGATTATACTGGAGGGGAAACTTACAAAATTACCACCTCAATAGTAAACACCAATACAACTAATCCATCCAGATTTTCTAATATGTCCTTACTGCCTTTGTTCTTTCTTAGCCTTTCTCCTTTTATATTTTAATCATTTATCTGGTGCAAAGTCTCTTTGGCAAATCTCCGTGAGTGGTCAGTGACTTGTTTCCTCAGGAAAGTCTTTAATTCCCTCAGGTCCAATGAAATCTCTAAAATAAGTCATGATGCAATTTCAGTTCGCATTCAAATGAGAACACAGAGTATCTCTTGCACCTTGAGCCGCAATTCAAACCTGTGCAAGGTGGATGTAAAATATGACTGTTCTTATTAATTACTATAAAGGGAAGAAGACAGTGGAGAATCAGCTCTACCAGATTTATACTGTGCCTATGAAATTTGACAATTACATGCCACTTTGCACTGAAACACCACTGTGATGACTGAAAAGAAATCTCAAATAATTTTCTGCAAATGGGGAGCTCCTTAGGACACTAATTACACACATTAAATACCCATTAGAAATAACTGCTTTGGTACCTAAAAAAAATGGTTTTTTTCTTGTTTCATAACTCAGTGCAAAGGTAATGGAAATGTTTGTACAATTTATGTTTACAATGTCCTCGGTAATGGGAATATCTGTTGGAATACAGATCAATTTTTCTGATGATGGAAAATTTTATAGCCCAGTTGTTACATTTATGAACAGGGGACAGAATAAAACCTTCAAAGGCAAGAGTCGAATAATAATTTATGGGTTTGCTCTTTTGTACTGGACAGAGTTTATAATACCTTTTAAAAATCTGACTTTTTCATATCCACAAAAACATGGTGGGAAGGATACAGTTAAAGCCTAATCGCAAAGTCTTAATCATGTTAAAAAACAGGGGGTTTACCTGAATATGGGGAAAGGACGGGAACATTTTCTATTTCCTACTCTTCTTATATTTAATCAGAGTTAAACCAAGGTTATCCTACAGCAACTTCGAATTGTGAATAACGAACAAAAAAAAGAGGGAGAAGGTGACTCTTCAAGATTTCACTTTGTGATCAGAGTATTGTTAGGGTGGAATATGACAGCTCTTCAGAATTACATTGTACTGTAGTTTATAAAACATAGATGAGGTCCTGAGAAATCAGAGCTATCAAACAAAAAAGCAAGATAAATTCTTGAACAAGAACACATAAGCGTTCTGATCTCCAGCACAGAGGTTGGAGTTGGTTATCATTTTGCAGTAAATTCATTTGTATCAATAAAGCTGAGGGAGACATCAAACAGAAAACTTTAAAAGCATATGTTGGAAGCCTCAATACACAGTTACTGTGCTTGGCAACGAAGTGACAAAGATACTTTTCAGGAAGGTCTTTTTTATCTTATTTCTGGTTCAAATTTCAGTTTTTCCTTCTTCTTTTTCCACTTCTCCTTTTTCATTTTATTGAAATCATGTTCAACATTAATAATACAACACTCAGCCTACCACCAAAAAGTCCACTTAGTATCTGCGAAGCTTACAACTTACCCTTTATTCAGAGGAGTATATGGCGGGTTTATAAAAGAAGGTAAGAAACCCTGCACAGAGGGATGGAGACCGTCCAGAGAGACCAGGCAACAGAGCTTTAAAGGAGATGCACATTATAATGCAGACGCTCTCTAGTTCCTCTCCTAAGTGCTTTATTGCTGCAGTGATCCAAAAAGTATAACATGATGTAACACTACCTACCTGAGACAAGAGGGGGCTATCAAGTAGAACAAAGGCAGGAATGCTGGATGTAGTCCACTTCAGAAGAAAGAGATTTCTATATTAAAAATATTTTCTATATCTATACTCTCTAATAATATATATTTCATAATAACAGATTTTGCTATTAGGAAAGGCAAACTAAATTTTATGATACGTGTGCTGTAGTTTTGTTATACAGTGTTACAAGCCAAAAGGAAACACAGTTTACACATACCTCCCTAAGGAAAGGTTTGTGTAGGTATTGTCTGTAAATAATCACAGAATTCTTCTGTGTTCTAGACACATTTCTCCATGTTACAGTAGTTTATTCTTTAAACAAACAGAGATGGAAAATTCAACAAGTACACTACTTCAAAGGTGACATTAAGCAATTCTGGAGTTAGTAATGGTGACTTCTGTGCATTTACATTTTAGGTTATCATCTACTGCTGGTCCGTAATCAGAATTCTCCAAAACTCAGTAAAGAGAATTGCAAAAGAATTGGTCTCACAACACAAACATTCCTTAAACAGTCCCACTGCATTCAATGTCTTCTAAGGATTACTTCTGTCCTTTTATGTGGAGTTTACAGTGAGCGAGCAGAAGTTACCATAGATGTGACTTCTTAACCCAGTCTGATCGAGTTCTCTACTAATCAGAAGCTGTGACTGGCACACAATCACACAAGGGAGTTTTTGTTATCTACTCAGGGCACGGCTGTACCCACTACTTTTGGACACAAAATCAAGAAGGAAAACAATATCAGTAGGTGATATATTGAATGTCTCTACCAGAATATAGTTGTTTTCCTCATTAATATGACAGACCTCAGAGTAACCCAAAAGTTCCTGTTAACAACAGGTACAGCCAAGATCCTCAGTCCTAGCCTTATACAATGTTTAGGTGTTTTCACACATCCAACAGACCTATGAACTTATCTTCTTTAACCACTGAGCACCGGCTCACAGGACATGTTTGTTTGTATATAGGGCAGCTATACATGTGGTAACACTCAGGTGGAGTGTGATTACCTCTGGGAAGTATGCTTACTGGCAGAGCCTTAAACAGATAGGTCACCCTTAGGAGGCACCCTAAATTGCAGTGTAATACTGCCACACCATTCATCCCTGTACCCAGAGGTGATGGTATCAGTAAGCAGAGTTCTAGAGCTGGAGAGAGCCCATAGCTCTGAGATGCAAACAGGCAAGATGAGATGCCAGTATCAGGGCCCTGATTGCATTAACAGGCCTTAATGGTCCTAATCAGCTTCGCCTGGGGCCTCCACCCACACTCTCTTCCCATGGGCACAGAATGAGCAAGTAGATGGGTGAAGCTTTAACTGTGTGAGTTTCGTGCTGAATGTGGGACAGGTTTGAGATAGCTAAATCTCAATAATTGGTGGCCTACTTGTTACATAAACACGTACGTGCCAGGTTGCTCTCAGATTCTCCTAATACTTTAACGCTGCAGGGGTTTATGTTCTCTGTCTTCTCAGTCTCTTGCTCCCTATGCTCCAAGAACCCAGCCTTTCCCCAGGGAACACTCCTTGAGCAGGGAGTCCACTCTCCTATGCAGTTTTCACTTCCTTGATCAGTGCACGCAGTTCACTCACCTCTGCCATATGTTTTCATTTAGCTATGTCAGACATACATACTGTAAAATATGTAGTGTAACTTCCTGTTCCTGACTGGAGGATCTGGTTGGTACGCTTCAGTTTGAAAACTGTTAGCTAATAAGGTCTACTGTTTCCTTCGGTAAGATCTCTGCCAGGAGACCACTGTTGTTATTTTCTGACATACAGTATTTCTGTAACAGAACATATCAAACTCAAAAGTGACGGCAATGTTAGGTCAGCTCCTGCATATGATCTTCCTAAATTAAAAGCATAATAAATGGAAAAGAATGAAAGCACTGCAGATGCTGTTATTTCATAGAATCATAGAATGGTTTGGGTTGGAAGGGACCTTAAAGATCATCTACTTCCAACCCCCCTGCTTTGTTTCTCTGTGACAAGAGCCTGTCCCACAAATCATAGCAGATCTTTTTAAAAGTTATCCATCTTACACAGAAAGAAGTCCAAGGCTTTGATCATTCAACGCCTTGTAAAATTTTCAAATCCCTAATCTCTCATTAAATGCCAGTGAGAGTTTCCAACTGGGAACACAGCATAATGCTGTGTGAAAAGTGAAACTCCAAATTGCACAGCATTATTGCAGATGCTTGTGGGTACAAACAAGTGTCCTTCAGCATGCATTCTTTGCATTACAATTTTCTGTCCTATGTGGCAAAGCCCAAAATGAATAGCACTGAACACTAGCAGAGATTTTTGTGAATTGTCACCAAAACCATACCCATTTACTTGATTTTGGTTTGGTTTATTTTTGTGTAACCATTTTCTGATGCTTCATGGCATGTGAAGAATACTGTAACAGATACTGATCTAAGTTCTGCAGCTTATTACAATTTATACCTATCCTTCCTTTAACTTATATTAGGTTGTAGGGGTAACCAGAAACATTTTTTTTTTGCTTTGATCTTGATCTACTCCTTACAAAAGAAGCCTGTATCAACACCAGACAGCAGGATTGGCCACCAGATGTCACCCATCTTCTATTAGCTCCCCGAAGCCCGCGTACGCGGGCTTGGGAAAACGCACCATTCTCCAGAAGCTGTGCTAAATAGAGACTGTCTCGCCACTACAAAATATAGTCATCTTCTCATTACGAAAATACATTATCTTTCTTTGCCCTCCTGGCTCCCAAACACTGAAGCTCTTGTAGCTTGTACAGTGTGTTTTGAAGACAACCTACGAAGTAGATGAACACCCTACAACCCCTACCACAAATACCTGTGTGTGTCTAATGCTTAGAAAAACGTTAGCTGATGTAATGCGTCCACCTGGTGCAGCCAAAACCGCAGCTGCTACCGAAGACAAGATCTACTTCTAACCTTATGTGTTTGTCGGGGCTGTGAAGATGTTGGTGGACAAGCCCGAGGAAGGCAGAAGAGGGCTCTTAGCACGCTCTACCACGGCGCGGGGTCAGTCAGCGCTCTTCCAGCCATGTTTATCTGTCCCTCCTTTCCTGACCTCTGGCTGACGGACTGCCCAGCACCGTGAGGCGGCAGCGGCGGTTTCCCGGGCCATTCCTCCCCGCCGGCCCATAGGCGGGCTCCGCTAGGCCTGAGCGCGGCCCGCCGCTCCGCGGGGCCACCGGCCGCTCGCTGACCGGGCCACAGGCAGGTGTGAGGGGCAAAGGGCCCGCACAAGCGAGGGCGAGGCCAGGGCTGTGGCGGGGCCGAGGCCGCCCCTCAGGAGCGCCGGGCCGACGGGGCTGTGGCGGGGCCGAGGCCGCCCCTCAGGAGCGCCGGGCCGACGGGGCTGTGGCGGGGCCGAGGCCGCCCCTCAGGAGCGCCGGGCTGACGGGGCTGAGGCGTCGCCCCGCCGGCGGGCGCGTGGGCGTTTCCCGCCGGAGCCTCCCCGCGCGCGGCGGCCGCGCACGAGCGCCTGTGCCCGCTCGCGGGCGCTTGCTCCTCACACCCGCGCGCCCGCCTCCCGCCCGCGCGCTCCCCAGCCGGCCAGGCACTTTGCAGACGCTCCCTCGCTCTGCCTCGGCCTATCACAAGCGCTTCCGGCCTGCACACGGGCGGGCGCTGCCGTGCAGTGCTGCGCGGCGCCGCGCGCCCGCCCTAGCGGCTGGCAGTTTGCAGACGCTCCCTTGCGCCCGCCCGCCTCCAGGTGGCCCGGCCCCCACGGCGGGCGCGGCGGCCGTCCCTCAGCCCGCGCCGGCCTCCGCCGAGGACCATGGGCGATGCGCTCCTCCCGGCGCGGGGGGCTGCGCACAGGCGTCGCCGGAGGAGGTGAGGCGGCGCCGGGGTTGGGGTGGTGGGGACGGGTGCCGGGCCCAGCCCTGCGGTGAGGGGCGCCCCCGCCGTTGCCCCCCTCAGGCCGCTGCGGCTCCGCGGGTCGTGAGGGAGAGCGGTCTCCTCAGCTCCCCCGTCACAGCCGCCGCAGCCGTGCGGGGCGGGCGCCGCCCCCCCCGAGCCCATCGCCCTCTCCTGGGGCCGGCTCGGCGCGGGAGAGCCGGGTGCCGCGGGGCGCCGCGAGGCGGGGCCGGCGGCGGGTGCGGAACGGGAGGGAAGGGAATCGCCGAGGCAGCCGCTTCGGTGCGGCGGGGCCCGTCCTTGCAGCGGCCCGGCCGCCCCCGTCACCTTGCGTAACGACCTTCCGCGCCCGGCCGGGCGGGGAGCGCCTTCGCGGGCGGTGGCTGCTGCCCCCCGAGCGGAGCCGGGGCCGGGGAGGTGTCTCCGGAGGGGGGCGGCCCCGGGGAGCCCGGCGGTGGCCGCCCGCCGTGTGCCTGGGCGGCGGTGGGCAGCCGGGGCGGGCGGGCGCGCCTCTGAGGGACGGAGCGGCGCCGGCGGAGGTTTTAGCGAAGGGCGGGCGGCAAGCGCTGCCGTGGGTGGGAGGATGAATCTCGGGCGAAAGTCTGTTGAAATCTCCCCGTTACGATCCGATTTACAAGCTCTCGGTTCCACCCGGTGCTGGTTTTGTTTCCTCTTCGGACTTCGTAAACCTCTAGGAAGTGCATTTGAGAAAAAGGCTCCTGAAAACTGTCACCTCTGTGCCAACTGTGCTTTGCTCTGCCATGCCTGCTACTTTTTCGCCAGAGGTGCATTGAGCTTTAGATTGGAAATAACAATGCTGTGAATTTGTCAGGTTCGGTATTTCTTACACATCATCTTGTGGTTTGATCGTAGGGATTTATCTTTATGTGAAAAGCAGTGGCTGACCTGATGTGATTGCATAGGTTGCGCACCTACATTAAACAAGAATTTTGTGTGCCGTTTTTTTGTCTCCCTTGAGTTCTAGCAACTATTTAAGGTAAACTTACTTCTTAATATATTTAGGGGAAAATAAATGTCACTCAGTTTTCAGGAACTAAATCTTGGTAGAGGTTTTCCTTAGTGTTAGGAAGTGCAGGTTCCATCTTTCCCCGATACAGTACAATATCAATCTCATCTTTCAAGTGCGTGTTTCTCTTTCTGGCATTGTGGTCAGTAAACTTGGGAGAATGAATTCTTAATTCTTGTGTTACGTCTTGATACATCAGTCTCTCTTGATAACTGCAGCAAGAATAGAATACTCTTTATATGAAGGCTCACTCTTGAGATTCATGTTATTCTAGTACACAATCTTGTTTGTCTAAAAAGCCGTGTCACCTTGTCCCTGTGAAATAGTATGATAGCACTTTCAATAGCATGACTCATAATCCTAAATACAGGAATGAATTTTGACTTAGTGCAGTGCAAGTGCTTTATCTTGGCGAACAGCCTCATGTGTAGAAGATGCGAGTAGGGTGGAGGGAAAGTCTAGTGCTGTATCTGTTAATCCTCGTCCTCAGGAGGACAGCATTGGAAGTTGTTCACAGGCTAGGGCTATGTCTTTACTCCCAAATCAATGAGGTGATCTCAGTTCTTACAAAATACTTTTGCCATTTCATAAAAGACTGAAAAGCTTTCAAAAAGAGGAACTAGATAGTTCTTGTTACTTATTGTTGAAACCATTTTGCCTGGGGACACTGAGTCCAATTTAATCTGAATGGGTGATTTATGTTTTTCCTTCTTCATCTCTGTGTAATGACTGACTGTTCTTCATGAGAAACTCTGCTTACTGCAACACCCACAGTTCACATAATTACTGGTGGCTGTACCAAGCCTCATAGTAGGAAGAAAACCTTCACCTTTTTTCTGGTGGTTTTGTTACATACAAGGTAACTTTCACTACTGCTTCCTGCTCTTTACCTGTATGAGGTGATGTAGGGAATAGTTTATTCTTATTTACTCTGAGCAGTATGTTTAGCAAAAGGAATGTCTGTTCTTCATAGCTTAACATATATAGACTTTTTTCTGTTGCACTTATATAGAATGTGGATTTATTTTGTACGAGCAGAATAAGGATTAAATAAGAACATATGCTTCCTCTTTTCTGGGTGATAAACCCATCTTGCTGTCCAGGAGGAAGGCAGCTTATACAGCCTGGACTGAAAAGATGCTGAAAGACAAAGTGACTGAATATAAGAAGATCAGGTTGTTTAAGCTCCCAAAACTAAACTGCCTAAAACTTAGGAAGCAGCCAGCGACAGTGGGTGCAAATCATCTAAAATCCTTAATCTGCTTTATAAAATAGAATCTGGCAAAATAATGAAGTGTTCTGAATTCCTAAAAATGACTTAAGAATAAAGACAATTGCTCTTCAATTTTAAGTCATCTCCCTCCAACCAGATTCCCTTCCTTGTTTAAAAAAGGAAAAGGAAAAGAAAGCTTTATACCATCCACTTCTATGCTTGAGATAAAATGTAGAATTTTATTAGCACCACTGATTTCCCTTCAAGTTTGATTTTTTTTTTTTTTTTTATTTTGTTTGCAAGGTTATGTTTTTGGCATCGTATGCCTGTCATCTAACAAGTTCACTCTGCTTTTGCTTCTGTTTAATAAAATAGCTTAGTATGCAGTTTTCTCCCTCATCTTGGCTCTAAAATTTTAACAGAACTTCAGGAGTAGTTGGCATTAACTGCCCTTCACTGATATAGTAACTTGATTATTAGCTGTGTGGTAAGTGTTTTGAAGGCTTATGTGAATGCAGCGTTCATGTTTTGTGCAGACTGAAATCTAAAGAAGGCTTAGTGTTTCATGAGAGAATGGGAGAATTAGTTCAGTTTTATTGAAAGGAAAAGCAGTGATAAGGCAGATTTGATGGCAAACATTACTTTATGGTTATTTGCCAACAGATTGTCTGACTTAGTGTATACTTAGTCTCTTATATAGATGGTGAAAGAAATACAATATGGTGAATATAAAAAAAGCCAGGTTCTGATGGTACTTTAATTTATATCACATTATTCCCAAAGTGTCTGCAGAACTCTTTTGCTAGCCCAGTTTGGAACCAGAGCAGCACTCCAGCAGCAGCTCTTGGTAACGAACATTGGAAGCATCTGCTGAAGGAAATGAACATGCTGCACAGTGCTAATCAGCTGGGAATCTGATGAGTGGAAACTCTTTCAGGAGTCAAGCAGTTTTGCTGTTACTGCATCTTCAATTTCAAAAAGTTCTTAACTGATTGGAGTGGAATAAGGTCATCCTTTATTCCGCTCTACTTTTGCTGAGTTAGTATTTATGCATCTCTGCATTTCATATACCACGTGTGCACATCCACTTAAACAACAAAAACCCCAACACCAAAACGTAAAAAATCTTTTGTCTTCCATTCTTCAGGAGAAAAAGTGGAATTTTGTATTTTGCTCTGTGTGTATGTGTGCACACTCAAAACCCTCTTGTTTTCCTCTTTTAGCCTCCTGTTATTGGCATGCATTATTGAAGTTGTAAAGGTTCATTATCTGTTTCACTTTAATTTCTTGAAGAGCCCAGACTTATGATATAATGAAATATACATTCTGTGAGGAATAAGTCTCATTCAGATCATGTTTTGATAGTGGCTTGATTTCCATCACTTCTGACCCCATCTTTTTTTGTCAGTTTCTTGTTTGTTCATGTGAGTTGATAACTCATACTGTAACTCATGGCAGCAAAGAGAATGTGACTAGAGTTTGTATATATAAAATTTACATTAGTTCAGTGAAGGGCTTTGGATATTGACAGAGGCTCTCTTAATTGGATGGCTTTTGAGGAGAAGCCACCATAATGATGGAGAATTGATGACACAAGTGCTGACACAGCCTCCCAGATGCGAGGCAGTGGATTTTTGTGACAGTGCAAACTTATCAGGGTGGATAGCCTTATTCTTCTATTCAAGCTGGAGTAGTTCAGCTGTCTTGAGATGAATTTGTGGGGTTTTCTTCTTGCCTTCTGACAAGAAATCTCGTCTGCTTTAATTGGGTGAAGCCTTCAAGCCCAAGGTCTATGCATGCACTCAGGCCAGGATGTAGCTCCTTTGTCGAACTGCTAAAATTATGGCATTTTCATATGGCTGTGGCCGCTTGCATACTAGGGACACACTGCAGTGAAAGAACAGAGAAGAGGAAATTAGTTTGTGGGACAGGGATTCCCTTTTCATGAGGAAAGCTTAAGTCAGTGCTGTGATTTTTTTGATTTATTATTTATGGATTGTATGAGTTAAGAATCCTGTGATCTTGGCACTTTGAGTCTCACAAGGTCCTCTTTTCCTGTTAGCTAACTGTATTTCTTCATACATGCCACAGGCATTCCAAACTGTTTAACCTTGATTATTAGTCTAACCTACTGATGTTTGTCTTACTGATTTTTATATCATGATAAAAGCCTGTAATCTTTCAAAGCTATCAACCACCTCTTATAACCTTGTTGTCCTTTAGACAACATAGGTTACAAGTAGTGGGCAGAACCTGATTTTACTTTTATCAGTTCTTGCTCATGGGTCATGTAGTTTGTTGCATTTCTTTGTATATAAATTTTTGCTATGTAATGTGTTGCTTGTGGTTACTTTTCCCTATAATAGTTTTATAACTAAAACCTTTTCTTCACTCTTGTTGGAGTTAGGTAGTGAAGTTTATTGCTGCTTCCTTTCCATTGACTGTTAAGGTTGTGTTCCTCCCTTCCCTTGGAAACAGGCAAGTCATACGTGCACTGGGACAGCATTTTATATAACTGGTATTGACGTCCTAGCAAAGCATTTTTGGATAGCTACTAATCAACTAGTAGATTGGATATCAGGAAAAATTTCTTCCCTGAAAGGTTTATCAAACATTGGAACAGGCTGCCCAGGGAAGTGGTGGAGTCACCATCCCTGGAGGTATTTAAGACATGTCTAGATGTGGTGCTTAGGGACGTGATTTAGTGGTGGTCTTGGTTGTGTTAGGTTTAGGGTTGGACTTGATGATCTTAAGGGTCTTTTCCAACCTAAATGACTCTATGATTCGAAGCTGTCATAAAGGTCCAAGCTGCAGTGAAGTATCATTCCTGCCTAAGGTTATATTTTGTGATCTGAATGTTTTTTGGACGTGTGACATTTCAAAATACTCAACCTTTGGACTCTGTGACATGATGTGATAGTCCTCTTGTCTGCAATATGTGTGACTAAAGTGGATTAACACATTCTTACAGAAGATCCTTGTTAGTACAAAGGTATCTGCATATATTCACTTAGGCAGTAGTTCTCTTGGGTTTAAAATGCTGTGTCTTATCCCTCTCGCTTTTTTTTTTTTTTTTTAGTCCTCTCCCTTGCTCTCTCTGTGTGTTTGTTCCTTTGCTGCAGAGGACTAATGCAGTTCAATGCAGATTCAGTGCAGTTTTTGGAAGTTTCCCCTGAACTCTGCAGAGCATAACTGCAGTATGTGTGTGATATACATGGAAGATAAAGTATTAAGGACCCCATGTAACTAAACTTGTATTTTCTCTGCTATTATGACCTTTTTTGGTAAAATGAAGTGTAAAATGTGTTTTGATTGAAGATGGTCTATCTGAAATGTTTCATTAGTCATGTAAAACTTGTCTACATAGGATACATGAGTTAAGAAAAATATGTATAACTCCTTCATTTAGTGAATTTGAACATTGATATGGTATTCATGGCTAAAATCTTTGAACAGATCATCTACCTCCTAACAAGCTTTTGTAACTTCCATGAATCTTTCTTGATAGGTCCTGTTCAAGTACAGTTTGTGCAATGATTTAATTTTCTGTATTGTAGATGAAGAGTGAAAATACTAGTTTTAAGTTGCTCTTGAAAAAGTTGTACCACTGTACCATGAGACCTCTGTATCAGACATACCAATTGATTACTTTTTCTGAAAAGCTTGTTTAAAAAAAAAAAAAAAAGAAAAACCTAGAATAAATGTGAGGAATGTTTCTAATCTTGTAGTTATCCAGGTTTTATGTTGTTTATTCATTCTATATGAAGACATTGTGACGTGATTGTGTTGAATGCTGAATGAAACTGTTTGCATGACCTAACTGTAGAATGAAAGTCCCACACTGTTTCGATGGACTGTAGTGTAAAGGCTATTTCTGCCTAAAATAAATATTTCCAGTACTAATGCCTCTGAAGTATTACTCCGAGTAACATGAGCCATGAAATATTTCACTTCTCCCGATGTTGATTTGAATTGCCCGTGTCTGTCTAGATGCAACTAAAGCTTGCTGGCTTTAATAATTAAAATAGCAATAATTATGGAAAGCGGAGATTCTGTCTAGAAGTATTCAGCAAAGAGCAGCAACCAGATCTTCGTCATGTTCAGATTCTCGGGATGAGTTTTCTTTCTGTCTTGCTTTTGGTATGAATTGTACATTAAAAATGGGCCCCCTTTTCCTAAAAAGAATACAGAGTTTTATATTGCTGTGTCTTTGTTAGTTTACCTGATCTTGGAATTTCTGAGCCACCTGGCAAAGGAGCTTTCTCCCTGAAAAAAAGAGAAACGAAGCAGACAGATGTATTTCATGCCTAGGAAAAACCTGTAATATTCTTAACATAGAAACTTTCATACCTATTTGGCAAACTCCTGCGGTAAAGTTAAAGGAGCTTGACCATGGTGTTCTCTGTAGGTACTAGTACATTGTATGTGGATATGAACTTTCCCACCTATGTCACACACACAGGTACAGGCGTACCAAAAAAAAAAAAAGCCACATTAAGAGACACCTCCGAAACCCTCCAGCATCTCTGCTTTTGAAACACTCGAACAATCCAGACAAAAATGCGTTTGGCTAATGGTAGACATGTAGTGGATTCAGAGATGATTTTGGCAGGAAGAGGGGCTGCAAAAGGAATAGCTATTCCTTGGGTAGCAATGAGATGTTTAAAAAAACAAGTGGGCAAGCAGTCCAAGTAAGGCACCAGTTTGATGCTCGGGTTGTGGATGATTTAGAGGCATACTTGCAAGCAGTGAGTAGGAGCAGAAAAATGACTGTTTCTTACTCTCTGTGTGTTGATGGAATTTAAGGTAGGAAATGTGAAATACAAACCTCTGTTGCAGGGATTGTGGAAAAAAAGTTCCAGAGATCAGGAAAAAATCTGAAAAAATATTTGGAGGACTGAACAAAATGAATCGTTTGAGAGAGGCTTTTGAAAAGCTCAAACCATTTGTCTGGAAGTCAACTAAATTTAGAAATTGAGCTTTAAATTTGAATAGACATATAGCCAAAATAGAATATCTAATGAGTTTTTTTTTCTTCTTAGATTTCATTAAGAACTGTTACTGCTGTCTTTTGGTAGGATTTTGTCAGTGAAATCAGTATTTGTGTTTCCTGATCTGACAGAACAGGAAAAGGATGTGGAACACTCTGTAGAGGAGGGAGGGGGGCAGGGGGGGAAAGACACAAAGATTTCTCAATCTTTACCACTCAGATTTCAGCCTAGGTTGTACGGGATATTTGACCAGATTATTAAAGCTACATTGTTCCAATCAGTTCCTTAGCACATTGATTTGTTTTTGTAAGTTCTTGTAAAAATTAAGTTTTCCTCCCTGTATTTCTCTTCATGAAATGCAGTTTCTCAATCAGTACTATTGATCCTCCAAGAACACGGTGAAATGCAGTATCATTCTGTTTATACTTAACATCTATTTGTGTTATGCAGCTGCTTTTCTTTTACTAGACTGGAAAAAAGCATGCAGGAGGAGAATGCTGCACATACTTCCAGTGGTTTTTCTACTCAAGCTAACAGCTATTTTACTATAGATAAAATCAACCAGTTCTGAATACTTTAATTTTAATTAAAGTCTAATTTTAAGAGCCTGTAATCAAGTTAAATGAATACATTATGGTTATACTTTAAAATAAAATATTATATTGTTATATATATTAGCTATTTTCTTAGATGCCAGTTGAGTTTATTTATAAATCAGTTCTAGAAAAAAATACTTTTCTGTTTTTATATCATACGCTCTCTTGAAAGTGAAATATAAACTATGCTCCTTAGAGAAGATCGTAATCTGTAGTTCTTGATGGCATACTTTTCCAGATATTTTAAGTAGCTTGGCAGTCATATGTTCAAGAAATTGAATAATCAGTAAAATAAAAACCTCTGACTTTTTTAATGGTGTGAGAAATGAAACTGAGTTACATCAGTGTTTGACAAAGCAATTTGACGTGTGTCTGAATCTAGATCTCAGTGGTTTGAGACTTCTGGGGAAGCTTATTGATTTCGCTCCATGGCCCCAGTTCTTAATTTCTGTGAAATATTTGAGTCTGTTAAGTGACTCTCCTTGGGTTCTGGATTGGTAACCTTATAGGACTACTCATGATTCCTTTCAGCAAAAGGTTACAGTAACTTTCACCTAACCTGTGTTATCAAAGTTGTCACCAAGGTAAGTTAAAGAATAACTGAGGGAGCAAGGAGGAGCTTCAGGCTCGAAGATGATAAAGGTTTTGGCCTGTGTGCTGTAGTCCATTACAAATTGCTGCTTACTAGCAGCTGGGATGAAATTCTGTGAAAATAGTACTTGCACACTGGAAGTTAGGAATTTTAGTTCACTGGTTGATCTATGCTGGCTGCTGAATGTCCAGCGGGTGAGCAGTTGTTGCAACGCTGTTGGTATGTTACCAGCAGTGATTCGGTGTGCCATCGGCCTGTAGTGAAAGGAATGGATTTTTGTAATGATGTAATGAGAGTTTAAGTGCAGTGCGTGAAGTTCTGTACTGGTGTAAAAGGCATATTGCAGTTTACTTAAGCGCTTTTTGAGTTGATGCTATTTAAACCTCTGGCTCTGTGCATTGAAACTAGTACAATGAGGCCCAAGTGTGCACTTAAACTTTCCTTTGAGGGCTGTACTGGCTGATACAGAGCAAAAGCTTGTAACAGGTTTAGCTTCTGTTCAGCTTCTATTAAAGTCCTTGTACCTTGATTCATTTCCTGACATAGCAGTTTCCATATGTACTGGTTGCGTAGCTTGTGCACTGTGTAATGTTGCAGAAGAATGATAGTATTGATTAAGCTACTTAAAACATGTCTAAGAACACTTTCTTACATATTGGGTTATTGGCCTGCATCTGGCCACATCTAGAGCAAAGGAAACAGGGAGCTTTATAAAGGGGAAAAAAGATACCTTTGAAAAAAGCTGTACTTGAAAAATAGTATTATAATTTAAATATATGGGGGAACTGTTCTACGTACATTTTGCATTTCTTAGGGCTAAAAAGGGGGGTTAGATGGAGATCTGAAGAATCTAATTTTTCTCTACATTTGAAGTACAAGTTTTCTACATCCTATATATTTGAACAACTGATTTATTTCCCATTCACCATTAGTACTCTTTTGTTAGAATTGTCTTGGCCTCTATTCAGACTGTTGTTTGTACCTCAAGTCTTGTTCTACCCTTGAGTATTTTTCCCATTGGATATGGTAAACTTGAATTCTGTTGCCCAACTGATAATCTGGTACTTCAGGATACGGTGTTCAGAATACTCCGTGTAACTCAGTGGTCTTATAATGCTGTTTTATAATTTGTAGTACTTTATGCTAATCAAATGTTCTGTGCTCTGATCAGAGGAGAATTGACACTGGCATTTGATGGTGCTTTTATATGGGAATGTCATTAGTCTTCCTGATATTCACCAAGACTGCAGTTAGATGAAATTTGTGCCCTCATACCAGTCTCTTGCCCTCATACTGATCTCTCCCCACTTCCTATCAGTGCATTTATGTGACAGTGCAGTGAACTGGCTGACAAACTCTCGTGCCTGTAAATGGCTTTCTGGCGTTTGGCTGCTCATGTTTCCAAATGCCGGTGTTGCCTGGTTGTCTTCACCTTTTAACCATGTAGGCTGGGGAAGGAGGTTGGAGAGGGATAAAGATTCTGCTTTCAGTGACAGTGCTGGCTTGGGGTGTTTGAACATCAACCTAATTTAGAAGATGTTGTTTTTATTACTTCTTAAAATGTTAGGTTAACAGAGGGTTAATATTGGTTAATGCTCTATCCAGTAGGTCAAATGGCCCCAGTTTTATCTAGCAAATTAATGTAGGGTTTTTTTTTTTTTCCAAAAAGACTTACTCTGTGTAATTACTATCAATATACCTTTTTATGTTGGTTTATCCAAATTAAAAAAAAACCAACAAAAAAACCAAAAAAAACCCCAAACAAACAAACAAAAAACCTCCTTCTAACTGTATAAATTCCTGATATACAACTCGGATTTCACACTATTGATTTTGGATGTGTGTTATGAAAAGAGTTTTTTAATGAAGGTGTACTCTTGCCCTTTCACAAGCTACAGAGTATTTTTAAATATGCCACTCACCTTATTCTTTAAATACCTAATTTTTAACATTTCATTAAAAAGGCTGCTGATGCGGCATTGTAGTTTGACAGAAATTACTCTAGGAACCTTACAGTGCTCAACATGTCCACCTTCCCTGTTCTATGGGGATCAAGCCTATTGCTCAGGATAAAAATGTTTGTCCAGGCTACAGAAATCCAGGATTAAAACCTTTTCATTGTTTATTTTGTACTGACCAGCTCTGTCATCCTTGCATTTGACAAATGGAGGAAGAAATCTGTCAAATGTTATTAGCATAGTTTTTTTTTTTTTGGCTAATATATTCTCACTTGGCTTGTGTGTGTGGCTGAGTGCACTGCTGACAATTGTCCAGTTTATTATGGTGTTAAGGTCTTTATATATTTCCTTATAAAAATTTGTGTAGAATATCACATAACATACACCAGTGTTTGAGTTGTAAAACTGATTAAAAAAAAAAATAAGAAAACTGGGAGAAGTGTTAGAAATTCTCCAGAATGCTGTGTAACAGGTTTCAGAGTTTTGGTCATACTTTTGTTTCCGTCTTGGCTTGTGTCTGTTTCCCTCCTTCCCTATTTTGCGTAATTTGAATCATGTTTTCTCTGTCACTGCTACTTAATTATTGCTATTACCACTGCCTGTGCTGTTCCACATCTTAGAAGACTGAAGGGATAATCATGTTGTGCTCTTTTTTCGTTTGGCCTTCAGGAGCTATGCAGGCAGCATATGTATTTTCTGTTCTGCTCAGCACTGGAAACAGCCTTCCACTAGACTGTGAGGATTTCAGTGAATATAATCTCTTATTCAGCAGATGTGTTAAAATTCAGCTGTCTCTCAATTCTGAGTATGCTTATTTTGCGTTTGTTTTTTTGTTGTTGTTGGTCAAGCTGTATTTCAGTTATGTGTGGTAAGTGTTTAGGATATCCTCAGCTGTGCTTGGGAAAAAACAAAATCTCCTTCTTAATCCAGGCTTCTGAATGGCTTTTGCCTTTTTTCTCCAAACATCTCATCTTCTGGGTTGAGATTTCACCATATGACTTGAAATTTTTTCACACACATTACACTTAAGCTTTACCTCATGCATTCCTTCCCATCCCCCGAAGTGTACTTCTGAAATTCTTTCTCATGTTTGTGTAACCTGTTTCTTTATTAAATCATTTAGGAAATGTCCTTATTTACTGAACTTACTGACTTCTAGAATTAGACTAAAACAGAACTACTCATCCCACCCCACCCACCCACCAAACCTGGATGGATTTTTTTCTGTACAATTAAGTCGAAGTTGATGAAGTCTCTGAATGGTTTATGCGCGGTTGTGCTGAATCTTTGTTACAATCAGCTAATAATAGATACAAGATGAACTAGAACCTTTCTGTTGGATTGCTCACCACTTAATTACCAAAACAGATGATTTCAAGCAAGGACTGCGTGCCTTCAGAGGGCCAGCTGATCTTGCATCTTTTTCTTTGTCACATCAATAACTCTTTCACACAAATCCTCTTTCTTGTCTTTTCTCTGATGTGGCTTTTTCAACTGACCTCGAGCAACTGTCTGTAATGATTGAGGCCATTTTTACTGAAGGTCTGACTCTCTGACCATGTTGCACAAGCTTTGAATCTACAGAAAATGAAAGTAGCACATTGAAGAGGTGAGTAATCGCCGAATGTCCTGTAGTTTGTCTGGATCTGCAGATTTTTTTCCCTGGGGGTTATTTGCACTAGAATTGACTTCCATATTTTTGGTGATATATTCAATATGTTATTGCAATAACATATTTGGCTTGATTATTCTAAATGTTTGTATAGGAATCTCTTCTAAGGCTATCATTATACCCCCCAAAAAAGCCAGTCAGGATGAACAAATTAAAATATTATGGAGAAAATGTAAGTTTGCTGCTTTAAATTGTCTCAGTGGTCTGTTAGAACATAGGAAAGCTGAGCGGAGCAAGGCATCAAATAGATCTGAATTTAGACAACTTTTTAAATACTATCCCCTGAAATTTCTGTTAAATCCATGCTAGCTGTTGTCTTTTCATAATTAAGCTGCTTCTTTTGTAAGCCGACTTTTTGAGTCCCTCTTTGAACTCTCATTGTATACAGATTTTAGGTGTCTAATGTGGAATTGTGAATGTCATAACACCTAGATACTTACAGCCATGAAGCAGTAGTTGGTTTTGCTTTTTATTTTTTAAACTAAATGAAGGAAAAATTCTTCAAGTAGAGGAAGATTTGGTGGTACTGGTGGTGAAGTTGTTCTTAAGGAGTCATTAAATTAATTAGTCGAGTACTGCTCTCTTTAAGGGAAAGCAGATTTGAGTATGAAGAGCAGGAACAAGGCAGTTCGTGGGAGAGAGGTTAGGAGTTTAATGAAGCCTTACCTACGTAAAAAACAACTTAGTTGCTCAACTGTCTTGAAGATCAGATATTTTCTTAGGTTTGGAAAATAAGTGGAAGTCACTCAAAAGTCATGTGCCAAAATAACTGTATGCAATAATAATTTTGGATTTAAATAGATAAGAGTATAGAGATGATTTCCAAAGCACTCTTCAGATTAAACCTCAAGTCATGTGTTGAGTCAAAACTGTAGGATACATCATTTCTCAGCATTAAAAGAGCAGCCTAAGTTGGAGTGAAGCCTGGAAGCTATTGAGTGATACAAAGCTGTAGAAAGAAATATCATATCCCTCTGAAACAGAGAGGGAAATGTTGTTGAATAAATATATTCCTTCTTTTGCCAGGCTATTAGCATGAACAGTTCTTCTAAGACCAGACCTAATGAACTCAAGTGACTGACGACTGTTGGGTTTTGTTGTGTGTGTCCTCCCCAATTAGAGATGCTCTTATACTCTGCACGCACGTGGCTCAAATACAGGTTTATCTACTTTCTGCAGTGGAACACAGGTGTAAGCCAGTACGCTAAGATATGATACCATGGTAGGATAGCCTGTGTTGGATCCTTGTGGTTGTAGCTTACAAAGCAAATGGACTGCTCTGGATGTTGAAATGTGCTAAGATGCTGCCTTAAATAGTTATCTGCAGGTTATCTGTCAAATCCTGGCTGTTACAACCATAAATCGATGTAGCCTAGTGATACAGAGTTTAAAAGAGAAAGACTTTTTGTACCAACTTGTCTTTTAAAGATGTGCTTGCCAGCACATGTCCCCAGTGAGTAGAAAGGACTATTTTCATAATATTAGAAAATCTGTTCCTTTGTCTCTCTGCTTATCTTTTTCTCTTCATTAACTATGACTAAACAGTAAAGAAATCTGTTCAGCTGTGGTAGTGTCAGTACAGTGGTCTCTCTTTTCCTCTTTGCTAGTACTACAGTACTGTTTCAAGACCATTTAAATTCTGCTCAGAGCTGTAAGTGATCTTTTTGGCAGCCTTATATGCATTTAAGTTAACTGCTGGATTGTAATAATTTTCAAAAGGACTATTTGAAAATGGATTTTTTTTTGTACATATTTATATATGAGTATTCGTGTCTTAGAGTTGTGGGTTTATTTCACGTCTTGTGCCTTTACCTAGCTAACATTAATTTGATTCAAGGAAGATACTTCATGATGCAGGCTGGGAGAATGGATGCTGAATCTGCCATGGAGGTCCAGAAAATCAGCAAGTAGAAATAATTCCACTGGGCTTGCACCTTTGATACCAAGTGTCTTCTCTAAGAGCTTTTCATCTAACTAAACGTTAGGTAGAGTGTACAATATACTGCAACCAAATGTCATTCTTGCTACTAGTGGAAGTTTGTTTTGAGGCAAGCCTTCTATCACTGTATTTATCCTGAGAATTGTCCTAACTTTCCCTCGTTAGCTCAAAATGCAGTTTTTAACTGTCGCCATTCTAGAGATGGACAGTATTGCCTTTTGAATGTCATTTCTGATTCTGGAAACCATTTGGGTTTAGGATGCTAAAGAGGTTTGCAGTAGGATGTCTCCTACTGTAGATCTTGGCTAGAGTTTAGGATGCAGCTACAGTGGAAAGGTGTTATCTAGATTATAGCCATAGCAGCTGATCTTCAGCTGCCAGTGGCACCACTTGTCATAACTAGAGATATTTTTTAGAGCTTTTTTTTTTGATGTTGGGGGGAAGAGGAAGGAAGCCTCAATGCTTACATTTATATTGCTTATAACGCATTTATATTGTTGAAACACTGGAGAACTAACCTCATAACTAAGCTAATGTTTTTGAATGGGCCATGAAAGTCTGACAACTGCCTTGTAAATCTTATCCCTATGATTCAGATAATATTTGACAAATATATGGATACTTTGTTGTACGTGTGTGGTGTTTTCCAATTATATTAATCTTTGTGTTGTGTGTGAAGGAGCTTTTAGTTGTCACACTGCAAGATTTTCTGCTAGAAGGGACCTGTTTTTTTTCCTGCTCTTTAATTCATACAACTATGAGCAACATCTAGACTGGTTTCTGTTGAAGTGGCAAAGAGATGTATTAATGTTAAGTTTTATGTGCCCTTTTAGAGAATACGTACTGAAGTGGATCCATTTCTGCATGTATTTGGAAAACCATTTCATTTGATGACAATGCTCTAGTTTATACTTGTTTTCTAACTGACTTGTGTTCCCAGCCCTGGAGGGAGAAAAGCTCCATGGGCATGCCTGAAAACATGTCAAAGAGCATGCATAGTGGAATTCCAGGACCCGTGAAAATTTAAGAAGAAGGTAACAGATATTAAAGATAGCTGCATAGATTCAGATTATATAATCCTTGTACAGTTCAGCCAAGTGCAAAATTACCTCGCCAGATTTGTCTTTTTTTTTTTTTTTAATTTATTTGAAAAGGTGGAGAGGGACAGAATTACTTAAGCTGAGAAAGTTCAGAAAACTATGGTAGGCAGGTGAGGATAATAATCCTCTGGTGTGGTTCAGACTGAAAAACACAAAATTAAATCCATGGCAAGGCAAATACAGTCTCATTTTATAGTTACATAAAACTGTTTAAAGTGGGTCATCAGTGCTGGGGAAAAACATGCCTTCATTTTCTAGGCTTTTTTTTTTTTTTTTTTAACATATCAAATAAGGTTTTTTTCCTCCTCCCCTTCCCACACTAGAAGGAACACTTTCCTCTAAGGACAAAGATAGGATGAAGATAAATATATCACTTGTCTACTTTGTTCTCCATCATGTTGCTTCAGTGGTAATCACTCATTTGAGATTTACCTTCAGAGATTCTGCCTGACATATGGTGATGTGCATAATGAATATATGCAAACATATAGCAATTTAAAATTCATTCTTTATTGCACTTTGGTTTTAGTTTACAAATTGCTATAACAATTAAAGGGATTTTGTAAGCATTAATCTATGCACTTAGGTGAAATTTCACCTTAATTCTCTATTATTTGTGTGAGGTGGAGAAAAAACAGCTTTAAGACCCTGTGTGAGAGTTGGGGTTCTTTAGTTTCAAATGATATACAGGAATGTTAGGTTTCTCTTCTTTGAAAGTACCGCCCTTTTCAGGGAAGGAGAGGAAGTTGATAGAGTTTGTGGGCCATGACCTGTGTGGCTTAGTTATGGATTTTTGGTTGCTGGTGTTTTTGGGAAGAGGAGAGTGATGGCATGCTTTTGTAAGAGAAGGAGGCCTGAGAGATAACAGCTACAGAGAAATTTTAGGTAGAAGGGGAATGGCTTCTTCAGCAGCCCGTTAGAACTGAGAGACACAAAGGGAAGTGCATCTAGGAGTCATGTAGACATCAAAAACTTGGTTATCTCTCCAGCTCTTTTTTATACTGTGTTTTGGGTAATTGGGGAAAGGACTGAAATGTTCACTTTCCCATTCATAATGGGAACCATGCAGTGATGAGGAAAAAGTGCATACTGCTGTAAATAATACTCAAACTGTAGCTCTTCCTTTTGATACTCCTGACTATATCAGAATTGGCATAACTGATTGCTAGCAATGGGAGTTGTGTCCAAAAAATCCAGCTTGCAACTTCTGATGATTGAGATAATTTACTTTAACTCTCCATTCAGCAGCTAAGTCCCTGGTTCCTTAATATTAGCTGTGCTGAAGAGTATTGGGGAGTGTGGAGAAAAAGGGATAAAAGCACATACTAATTTGAGCTTAGGAAGGTCAGGTCCTTCCAAAGTCAGTACAGAGGATGAGGCTTTTGGGGCTGCTGCTTTGAATCACTCCCTAAAAGAGGAAGAAGGGCTGAGCTAAACAGCTCTTTGCTACCAGAAAATACAATTTCTCCTTTTCATTTTCACCAGCACCGATACGCACCTGACGCATCTGTTAGACAGCTTGGTTTGCAAAACAAGCAGAAAGCTAATGTAAGAAAAAGGCTTCTTTCATTTTCACTCTCTGAATCAGCTCATTGAGGGATCTTGATTTGGCACACCTAGCACAAAGGAGAGTGTAAGAGTGAGTGGCTTGGAGCAGTAGGATGAGAAGTGTGGAGTGAGACTAGCCCGTTCACCAGCTGTGTGCTGTTGGCTCAGCTCAGCCCTCTGTGTGGCTGGACCCTCTTGTGTGGGGCTTGAGGCCTCCAAGGGCCCCAGCTCTCTTCACTGACTGTGGAGGGACAAAATGACCTGCAACTTCCCCTTGTGCTGTGGTGGCCACAGTGGCTGCTGTTGTCATCTTTGAATGTTACCTTTTCCTTCCCCTCCTTTCACGCTTTGTAATCTTGATTTTTATTTGAAAACAGGCGATGTGGTAGTCTTTTTATACCTTATTAGGTATGAAGTCAGTAACTAAATGATGGGAGGGTTTCTGTGGCAAAAAAAAGGCTAACTTTAACTTCTCAGTTGTTTCAGTAATGTCACTACTATCTGCTCTGCTGATGCTGCAGAATTTTTTTATAAGCAATTCTTCAAAAGTAAGGAGTATCCAGAATTTTTGCTTTAAGGCTATGCTCAAGAAGAACACGCTTAAAATGTACTGCTGAGTGAGAGTGTCCTGCCACACGCGTGCCAGTGTCAAGAGTTCAGTGCCAAGCCTAGCGAAGCCTCCTTTCACTTGTATCACATCTGGGTTCTTTGCATTTTGGCAAGCAGTCAAAAACCAATTTAGCCGAATTAAGCATTGCACTCAGACATCGTAGCTCAAAAGACTGTGTCCAGTGTATGGTGTGAAATTAATCAAAAGGAAAGAAAATTAATGACCTGCCGTGGTGCCATCCATCAGGATATCGCTCAGCAGGTGTGGAATTAACTTGCCTTGACTGTCAATTAAATTTAACGGCATGACGTAAAACTGCAGAAACTGTTTCCGTTATTACTAGGGAGCAAGTGTTTTTAAAGATTCCAGCTTAATGGACTGCTTACGCCATACATTGGATAGTCCTGTGATCACTTAACAGCATGAATTTAGATTATGTTCCCTAAGAAGATCAAGTATTACTGTATCAGTAAAAATTGTTAAAGGCAGGCCACAGAAATGCGGTTTTGATTTCTATAATTACTGTGCACCAGATGGTGGACATACATTTTTTTTCCAACATAAGTACTTCAGCTCAAATATAAGAGGTTGTGATCTTTATTTACATTTCATCAGATTTTAAGCTAGGTGATCAAAATTCTTTTGTTATGGTCCATTATGGTGACCTTCAAGGAAATACATAGACAAAACCTCACTATTGTTTGTTATAGTTACAAAAGAGCCTTTTTTTCTTGTTTTTCAGATCTTAATTATGAGGATAGCAAAACTACCCGCTAATGTTAACTGCCCACTAAACATTAACTACCCACTAACTTTGTTTTGGAGTAATTATCTAGTATTAGATTATGTACTTCAAGCATTTGGTAAATCCTAGTTAATTTAAATGTTGTTTCTGAAAGGACAGTAATACAAACATGCAAAATACATTACGGGTTATTAACAGCTCAAGACAAATGAAGAAATTGAAAGAAATGCATTTCCCAATTTGAATCTAAAGGTCTTGATATTCTGCCATCCATTTTCTTTTTCTGTCCCATCCTATTTCCTTATGTGTATGCACTTTTTCGTCTATAGTTGCCCTGATTTTCTTTTTTTAACGGAGTATTTATCACTGTTGGAAACTCCCTTTGACTTACTAAGGTCTTAGTGTTTTTTTGCTGGATATGCCTTGAACATCCTCCTCTCAAATGTTCAGAGTAATCTCAGTCCTTTTTAGAACTCCTGATGTATTTGTCCTTGGCAAAAAATAGTAATGTATGGTGGTTTTTGGCTCATCTCCCCTCCCCATTAAATTCTGAATACGCATTTCCAAGAATTAAGGAGGTTCCGTATTTGTGATTAGGAGAAAGACTTATTTATGACTTGCACAGTAGCTTTCTTTGAAGTAGGGCTGGCAGTAATCCATTAATATATTTTCAGGATAAGGTGTCCACAGTATATTGGCACATACTTGATTAGCTGGTCTTTATAAGTCTACTCATTTGACCTCTTACGAAGGAGCACCCGTGCTTTGTAAAAGCAGTACTTTTTTGTTTAAATATTGCTGATCAGAAAGCTGTTAGTGATGGTCTAATTAATGCTTCACAGTTGTGGTAACAAAGGTCTGTGGATTTTGTGCCAAAAAATAATTCTGACAGTGTTAGTAAAGTGGTTTTGATTCATAACAAATATGATGTAACTACTGAGAAATGTTAGGGTTGTTTTAGTTATCCCGCTCAGCTGCTGTGTCACTGGCAGTACTTTCTCGAAGGAGAAACCCATAAGTAGTAGCTTATAGGATCACAGGACCTATACTGTTCTGGAGCTTAAATGAAGAGCTCGGTAAAAAGTCCTTTTAAAGAATATTCATTTGGGTTGAGCTGACAAGATATTTTAGAAGTTTCTTCTTTCTCTGAAGACAAATATCAGTCGTGGTACCGATTTCAAAATGAGGAGGTGAGCAAGTCAGGGAGGCCTGATACTTTGTAACATTATAAACATTAACAATGTGGGTCAAGCTTTTTAACAGTGAACAAAGGTTAGATGATTACTAGAACAGTCACATTTCAGCTGGAGCTTTGGGCTGCTTTCTTTTCCTGCATTAGAAAATGAAAGTTTTGATATGTCTGTCTGAAGAAATTTGCGCTTAAGGCTTAAGATCGTAACATGATGCTCTTGCAACCTTGCCTGTATTGAAATCAGCCCTGGAATACCGTGTTCAATTGCCTGCCTGCAACTTGGGTTTTACATTACTGGGTTTATTTAATGGTACTCCTGCCTGTCTCTTGTTGGTGGCTTGTGTAGTTGCTTAAGCTTTTATGATTAATTTGTAGCCCCAGGGAAGGTGGGGAGAGAAGAGGAAAAGAGATAAGTTTAACTCTTTCTATGGAACTTCTCCTCTAGTTTTTGAAGACAAGTGAAAAGCCAGCAGGAGTGCTCTGGCAGCAGGAAAGTTGGGTCACACACGTCTTCATTGTTCCTTGCATTCAAGCTGAGATTGCATTGTCTGTTTTTGCTATTTGCTTTATCCTCTCATATCTATAATATCCTATCATGAGGGAGCATGAAGCTAATTATGGTGTCTTCACAGCAGTGCTTGTTTTTTAAGCAGCACTACTAGATTGTGGTATGAAGGGAACTCAGTAGATTTCTCTGCATTACCTGTAACAAGAATATGCAAAGTTGGTTTGTCAGCATGTTCAGAGTTCAGTAGTGTGATGTATGCCTGTGAGTATGGGTTCCTGAGAAGATATTTGGATTTCTCTTTATCCAGATTGGACTGGTGCTGAAATTACCAGAGATGGCTCACTGCAAGCAAGCTGATCCAAGAGACAAAGAAACAGAACAAAGTCAAACAAAAAACCTGCTTGTTCGGTGTGATTTGCACAACTAATATTGACCCAAATAGGAGAAGAGGGACTGTCTCTTCTGGTTGCACCCCACGTTTGCAGGGCATTTGTTCGTGTTGCAGATTATGCTGACGATAGTTTAGTTTCTGATGGGCTCAGAGCACATGAGGAAAGGGAGCTTGTGTCTGCTAGCAAAGATGAGGCAGTAGCCACTGGTTAAATCATTGGGTAGGTTTTTTTTTTTGTGGATCTGTGCGAGGAGTGAAGATTTTGTTTGACTTTTCTCATGACATTTTCTGTATTTTCTCGAACTGCAGTCAATAAATGTCCTTTCCCAAAGGAATTGCCAGTCTGTAGACTTGTGATTGTTATTGTAACTCAGCCAGGCATAGACAGAAACTTGTTATATAAAAAGTAAAAAATGCTGATATCTAATAAGATATTTATTCTGTGTGGCAAAAAATTAAAGTATTGTCTAATTAGCAGTCAAACCACTTATTTTGCCCTCTAGTTTGTTATGTGTTAAGTAGGTTTATGCCACTGGTTCATATAGCTCATTACCGCTCATAAATGTCACTGTAAAATTAGAGTGTTAAAGTGTCTTGCTGTCATTAATTCTCCAGTTGGTTTTGTTTTGGTGTCAATTTTGTAGATAAAGTGTGAATTTGTAGTTGAAGATGTCATAGGACTTGGATAGCATGCTGCTTCTCATTATGGAAAGAGACAGCCTATATCTAAAAGCTGTAGCTGAAACTTTTTTCTGGTCATAGCTATTGCCTGCCTCTCCTCATCAGCAGTGTCAGGCAATGTCCTGTACCAAGTTTAAAAGCAATAGATGCAATAGTGGTAATTGTCAATAAGTCAGTGATGCCACTTCTGGGAACACAGTACCAATGAGATGCTTTCTTTGAATCTTTGTGTTCTTTGCCCTAATGGCAGTCAGTCAAGATCTGGAGCATAACAGCGTAAGCTGAAGTGGCCGCTTCTTTAATAGTGCAGCTGATGATTTCCAGATGCCAATTACTGTAATATGCCTAAATGCTTTACATGTAGGTAAGATCCTGGAGTCTGCATCTCAGAAGACTGTTGGCATTGTGAAAAGGAAACTAGGCTGTAGTGCCAAAAGTGATGAATCATTTGACCAGTTGATCAATCACTTGATAATTATCACTTGATATTATAATAAGATTTTATCACTTGATAGGATAATAAAAAGTCTCAGTAGTTTACAATAGCAGGTTGTAATAATAAACAGAGAATGTATCTGTTGGTAAATGACACTGAAAGACTTTGTATGGGTATATGTTGTAAATTTCAGTTAAGTTGAACAGAACTCTTTGAGGCTAAAACTTCACACTGATTTATTTTAAGAGGTTCAGGGTCCAAATATCTTGATACATACAGTAATGCCAGCTCCAATTGCCACAGCCCTACAGGTATCAATGATTTTTATATGTTTTACATCAATAGATTTTGAAGATTTGGGGATATTGTATGCTGTTTATTATATTTTATATATAGTAAATAAGGTGTGGGAATGTACAGGGATAGCAGGCCAGTGGCTGAGTCATATAATACATCTCCTAAGTTCCCAGTGTGCAGCTCATCTGTGAGATGAGACTATCAATGTGAAGAATTGAAATAGGAACAGCTTCTCTGGTTTTGTGGGTAGTGTATGTCAATCTGCTAGAAATTAGGCACAGAAGTTGGTCAAGAAAGAAATTGTATTGTCAGATTGCAGTGTCAGAATTACTGCCACCTGATCCCAGATCATTTTAAGGAAACCCTAAAGCCGTCTGGTAGATAGCTTTTGTTTGTTTGCTTGACAGGGGGTATATTTAAGTGACTGAAGATAAACTTTTTAATATGCCTTTTTAAAACTGTAACATTAGAATGAAATGCCACTTTTGGTTAGTCTCTGTTCAGAGAAAGATCTCTGTTTTTAATAATTTATGTGGAAACTATGAATGATTTAAAGTGTGACAGCTCTGAAATAAGATGACTGATGCTACCCTAGTGTGATCTGATTTGGATTCTGACCTAATTTCTTTTAGTTAGCGATTGGTATAGGCCTTTGTGGGGTGCATGAGCTTACGACTTTTGGAGATTACTGACTGATATTTTTAGGTTACCAGCTAATCCTGTTTAGGAGTAGGATTTTCATTGGAAAACTGACAGGTCCTTAAATTCTTCCTGTTTTGCTTTAGAATGGCAACTGGAAACTGTACAGAAAAAGCAAAGGATTGTTTGCTTGCTTCAAACTGCTTCCTGCTGTGGCTCTTTTCTACATAACGATTTTCTGTGTGCATGGGTTTAAAAAGTGCTATTTTTCTTTAATGCTTGAAGGAAAATCTTCCATTGAAGTTATTAATTTTGCACACACTTTAAAAGAGGTATGGAAAAGCATTGCATACACATCACTCCAAAAATGTTTTGAGCCTTTCCTTCTGGAAAGCCTTGTAGCTGTTTACATAGCAGCCAGACTATAGACAAACGAACAAATGCAAATTCACGGTTCCGTTTTCTTAGTCAACAACTGTGTTCCATATATAAACACTATATTCCAGATGTTTTCTCCTTGTTAGCAGTTGCTTTCATGTGCTCATAATGTATGGCAGAGACAACCTTGTTCTTCAATTCCACACTTAGTGTGGGGTTGCAGTCTGCTGTGTGTGTTAATTTGGAAGGTAAGCATTTTGTCACCTATTTCTACAGATTGTGTTCAAAATGCTTATCAATCCTATGTATGAGGTCACCTTTATGAATTTTTATCAAACTCTGTAAAAAGTATGAAGAAGCAGAAAAATAAAGGCCATTGTAACTTAAATGTTGGGGTGTTATATGTAGGATGGTAGCTCCTGTAGCTGTTTCGTTTCCTTTTTGCTGTATGCCTCTTGATGGAAGGGGAAGCCAGAACGAGGTGGGGAAATGAGAATTTGCACTGAAAGTGTAATGTGTATGAGTAATACTATGTTGTATTGAAAACATTGCTCAAACTGTGTTTTTTGTTGCTGGTTTCACATACTAATATTGATCGGTTTTGCCCTTTTTAGTGAAAGGGCGTATGTTGGACTGAGCTTGATGTAAATTTGTGTGAGCCCACCTCAGCCCAAGGTTTACTGCCCCAAAAGGGCCCTTGCAGTGCATACTTTGTATACTGAAACCTCTTCTATTGCCATTGCACAGAAAATTCTCATGATGGCTTGATGAGGTCTTCATCCCATTGGTAATAGGGGCTGAAGTGAAAGGGAGGGGAGTAGGAGGATGTCACATTCACGTGGGCGATGTCATGCCTTACGTGACATCCCTACGTCCTAGCACACAGTTATAATCATGCTCTTGTCTCCTGAAAGCAGAAAAGGCTGCAGTTCTGTGGGCAGTGTTAACAGTGAAAGAGAGCAACTAATTCCCAAGAGTTCTCCCACACAAGTCAAGACAAATTCTGTAGATCGGTGTGGTTTTTATCCCTCACCTCCCCGGCCCCGTTGCCTTCCAGACCAACTCTTGAGAGTTATTTACAGTGCTTTCAGGGAAGAAACTGATTCTGCTACCACTCATCAAAGGGCTGTTGGGGTAGATGGAGCATTATCTCTCACTATGGCTTTCTGTGCCTCCTTTGGTCCTTCAGAGCTGTCTTAACAACTGTACATGTCTACTTCCTTATCATCTTCCTTTTCCCCCCTCTTTCATCTCCAGTTTCTGTATATCACTTGTGGTTTTTATTAGCTCCCACACTATGGAAATAAATAATACCAAATATTTGCAGAATTTGATTAATTTGTGAAAGTTTTCTAAATCTGAAAAAGCTGAAGCTGTAGAGGTTTGGCAAACTTATCTAATTATCTGTGTGCAGCCAATCTGAATATTGCATAAATCACACAGAGCTTCAGCTTTCTGCCCTTTGCTTACCTGGTTTACATATGCTGGCAGTATTCACATGGAAAGAGGCTATGCTGCCTAGATACCCAAGTTGTTTGGATAATTTTTTTTTAATCGCACAACTCTGTGAGGCATCAAAAGGAGGCTGTTTGTGGGAATGGTTTTGACCTAATTTATATGTGGGTGCATGGGATTAAGCACATTCATTACACTAGGGGAGACTGTTTTAAGAGCTGCTAGTCAAATTGTACTCATTTCCATAATGTTCCTGAAGAGTGCATAGTTGTATGGATACTTGGGAACAGACATTTTAAAGCAGAATTTTGAAGTTTTACTCACAAGGCGACAGAGGAAAACCAGAATCCTTCTCCAAGGATGAAGGTACCTGAAAGAAGGTACTATTGAAGAGAGTCAATGGGAAGATTGCTGTTTAGAAAGGGACCTGAAATAAGGCAATAACAGGGTACAGTACACCTAAGCTTAAATATGAGAATTGACCAAACTTGTCTTTAACTGATTAGGGTGAAAGTAGATGCTTTTCACACACTTGGTTAATGATATACTGTGCAATGTATTCTGGGACTGTCTGGGAAACAGAATGGGCTTTGTAGTAACCTGCATAAAATTTCATTGATAAAATACTATAATTATGGAAAACTATTGAGTGGAGTAGTCTATAACTATCCTTTCTTTCATACTGGGGATACGGTTCTTTCAAAGCAATTTCAAAATACTTGTGTCATTTACTTGGCTAAATGCAGCCAGGGTTTGTGGCCATAATACATTTACTTGCATCTGATGCTTCGTAGAAATTGTGTTGATGCTTGTTGCTTGCAAAAAGAAAAAAAAATGTTTTGCAAGGTTTTAGTGGCTTTTTCTAGTAAATGGTTGCAAGAATTGTGGTATTGGCTCCAAAATTCTTTATCTATATGGTTTGTTAGTAACAGCCAGCTGTGCATAAATCAAATAAGATACTTGGAATAGATATTTGAAGCATGAAACATTGTTTATTCTCTGAAGGTTTAATAAGCCTTTGAAAGTCCATGCAATATGCCACCTTGGTACCTTGGACTGTGTCTCCAATGTGTATATTCTCGCTGGGGTTGATGTTGACTGCTGCTGGTGATACTTACTCGTGAGTCTAGTTACATATAGACTAATATTGATGCTGTTCTTTGGTATTTACAACTGTGTTAAAAATGTTTCACATGTATTTTAATATTAAATCTTAAAGTAGATGTAATGAATGTTGGCTGGACGGATGGCAGTAAGAGATGATAGTATTTTGCGATTACTTACCAAGAGTGTATTGCTAACTAATACTCCGGGCAGACAGACTAAAATTCACATCTAAACAGTGGGGGTAGCACTGTGTCCTCTTGAAGTAATCAGGAGCTCTTGAAACTTCTTCAAAGTGAAAATAGGCTCCTTCACCTAACATGCAAGCAGTCAAGCCATCTCTTCACTTCTAGTTCTCTGGCATCTCTAGAGAAAGCTAATCTCGGTACCGTTCCTCTGGAGGCTCACTGTAACATGTATCCAACCCTCAGAAGTAGACCAACCTGTCAGAGAACTCACCAGGAAAAGCGTAGAATCACTTAGGTTGGAAAAGACCCTTAAGATCACTGAGTCCAACTGTTAACCTCACACTGCCAAGCCCACCACTAACCATGTCCCTAAGCACCACATCTGTACATCTTTTGAATACCTCCAGGGATGGTGACTCCACCACTTCCCTGGGCAGCCTGTTCCACTGCTTGATAACCCTTTCGGTGATAACCCCTTCACCTGCTTCTACTGTTACCCTGTGCAAACTGAAGCAGATTTAGTTAAAATGCTTTTTAAAGTTTGTCTTATAATCTTTTTCTTCTTACCTTGACTGCAACCTGTGTCAGATCCCTCGGGGCTGTCATTGTCACTGTGTGGCATCAGCTGTGCAATGCTAATGAGTTTCAAGAAAACAGAACAGCAGTCTCTGCCTGCTGCAGCCCCTGCAAGATCTTTATCAGTCGTGTCCTGTTTTCAAGGGAGCCACGTTTCTCAATAATGTTAACTGTAGAAATAGCAACAAATTCTCCTGCAAGGGCAGCTTACTAGCATTTTGGTGAAGAAGTCCTGGCTGTAATATATATATTTTATTGAATTTATTAAGAGTCTGCAGGACTTGAGGAAGCCATAACACTGTTAGCTCTTCAGGTTTGAGTGACTGACCCAGACAAACTTTTACTGAATTAACCGGTGACAGAAATTTGCAGTGTTCCTAAAGTATGCTGTTCTGCCTGCCCGTGGGTTGAATGAGTCCTGTCCTAAAAGGTCACTCTGTCCTGTCTGAGCCACATTTTTATTCCATCTGTTAATATGAGTGTTCTGAAGATGATGCCAAGAAAGAATTTACTAAATATATACACTTTTTATGGGAATAGATAGTCCTTGAACTGATCGAGTTTTCCTGAATACCAAAATTAAATAGCTTTTGACCGCCATCGCAAAAGAGAAGTGATGGAAAGTGACTTCCCATGACTTTCATCACATGGATATTTCCTTTGTCCTCAGCTGCTTCTTCATTCATTAGTCTGTATTAGAACTATTTTTGCATTCATTTGTATTCATATATATATAAAATATATATTATGAATGTATTTATATTCATAACATAATATGAAATATATCACTATAAAAATATCCTAAATTCAGGTAGAAAACTGATAGAATATAAAAAGCAGAGCACTAAACTGTGATTTCTTGTTATGAGAAACATAACAAATCTCAAATCTCAAGAAAAGTTTTCTTATCAATTCTTGAGTTACAGCTGTGATTTAAGTTGGCTTTCCAAATGTAGCAAGTATAATATACCAAATCCTAAAGAAATTTTCTTTCTTTCTTTTTTTTTTTTTTTTTTAGTATTTTTCCTCTTTAGCACATTAAGAAGGCTGGGGGGAGGAAAAAAGAAAAAGCTGGTGTTGAAAAATTCAGACCTCATTGCTGTTCTTTTATAAATTGCTGTTAGTATTCCTGTCTCCATGTGTAAGCCCAAGGTCCAGGCTTGTGGTTTAAACTACGAACAGAGATGAGATACTTTTATACAAGAATAAGTGTGCACAGATGGAGATAATCAGAAGTGACTTAAATATGTAGGCTATTTTAGAGGTGCCAAAAGCCCACCATACCAAGTTGACGTTGATGAGGACTACAGGTGCGAAGTATGCTCAGACATATCCTTAGAGTCTGATTTGTAGAAGGTGTTCAGACACCTACAGGAGTACTCAGGAGTGTCTCATTAAGTGCAGTGGGAGTTGTGTGTTTGGACATATTCATAAATCTCTTAGACGCCTCTTTGCATCTTTATTGAGATTTCTTTAAAATTCTGGATTTTTGCTGTGCTGTTGACAGTTGACATAATTAAAGGGAACTTTTTTAAGGCTTGCCGTGTAGTTCTCAGTTAATTATAAGAAATCCTAATGTTGTGGGCTAAAGGGTAGAAAGAAAAAAAACTTTCAAGGACAATACTTTGCATAAAATGAAGGATTTCTGTGGGGTTCTTTAGCCTATTTTCTACATTAAAATTCAGGAAAAGGACCTTTTGTGCTTTAAAAGTTCTTAACGATAAATGAAAAAAGAACTCTTTTTTAAAAAATAACTTCTGTAGTTACACCTGAGAAGTCTATTCTTTGAAACTTAGTAGGAAAAAATATTTTAGAATCTGTTAACAAATTCTGAGCATTTTTTATTGACAGTCATCTGGCATGACTGACAAAAACCCCCTTATTTTTCTTTGTGTGTTACTTCCATTTAAGGCACACTTCTGTAGTAAAGGAAAATGTTGGTGTTGGCAGAGATTCAGAATTTGTTCTCATTCCTTAATAGTCATAGTGATTAAATGTGGATAGTAACGTAGCTTTTTTATTTAATAATAAAAACTGTAAATGAGGGGTTTTTTTGCAATGACATATTTTTGCATGTGATACTTATATTGCACAGTAAGTCTCCATTAAGCTAATAAATCAAATTTCATGTTCTTGAAACCATTTTCATCTCCTTTCCCAGTCCTTCCTAGCCACAGTATCAGCCTCTCCTTCCAAATTCTGAATGTGAGGACATAAAAAAAAAAAAAAAAGCTTGACTCTTGCAGAGTTTTGACATACTTTCTGTGAGGTATGGCCATTTTCATCCTGTCATATAATTATTTTAACAGGCAAACACCCCTCCCCCTCTCTAATCTCAATTTAGTGTAACAGTTTTTCTCTGGCTTTCACAAGTGTGGTGTTGCTGTGCTGACAGCTCTCTGAAGTTCTGTATTTTCCTGTACATACTAGTTTGACTATGTTCCCCTTATCCATCATTTCTTCCACTCCTCCCCACTGAAACATAAGCTTCTTGTCTTTTCTTCCACAGCCTCCCCATCCTATTCAGCGATGAGGGCTTGCTTCCTAACTCCATCTGGGCGGTGAGCTGCCCACATTAGACTTTCCTATCAGATAGAGACTGTAAAAAGCATCTTTTTGCTTTCTCCCTTGTTCCTCCCTAATACAGGTAGGAATTCTCCCTTTAATCTTCGCAAAACTACTTCACTGTTCTTCTCAGATCTCTTCTGAAAACTCTACTTTGCTGGGATGTACAGGGAAAAAAGGAAACGAGACTCCCAGTCTCCTTAGCACAACTTCCAACAGTTTGTTTCTTTGTGTTTTCCACTCCATCCACTTGTTCTTATCATCTGTTTTTGCATCGCTTGGCTGCTGGGCAGAAGACATATCTTTGTCCTTGGTGCTGTCGTATAACAAGCCAAAGCCTCCTAATCCGTATGTAGGGTTTACCGTAATGCAAATACTAGTCTGGGGGGGTAGGTCTAACTATAAAAATCGTGTGTGTACAATATGACATTTTATCTTGTGTACTCCAGTGAAGTCCAACCCCTTGTGGTCTGTTGTGTTCTTTTGCAGTTAAAATCTAACACATACAGTCTTCGTCCTAGTACTGAGGAATAGAAGCCAATCAAGCTTGCCAGTCCAGATTTTCTGCTGTACTGCACACTGAGGGAGGCTAATAATGGACATTCTGGATTTTTGTATTACCTAGATTGAGAACTAGGTACAAGAACATTTATTTGGGTACAGATGCAGTCAGTTGCTCTGTGATTAACTGGGGCAACTATTGCAAGTGAAACTCTTCAGGTATTAGAGCCTAAGAAGCCATACCTTCTTAACTGCAGTGCCCTCTGATTTGCAGTCATAAATCACAACGAGCTGCTGCAGTCAGTGCACTGAGTACTGTGCAGGTTGCAAGCCAGCTGAAAGCATTGACTGTGGCTGTTGGAAAGGCCTTAGTTTAATGACACGTGTGTTTGGCTGGTATCTTTTCTTTTGGTCAAGCCGATAGAAGCTTTCTCTGTTTTATAGTCCTCTATTTACTTCAGTTTATTGGTGAAGATAATGGCACGACAAGATGGGTTTTGCTTCTCAGTGCTTAGCACTGACACCTTTGCAAGCCAAGCCAAAGCAGAGCTCTGGTTGAGACTTCACAAGTAGCAGACCTGACAAAGTGGAACCTCATGCTTTCAGCCAAACTCACAAAACTTGTTGCATCTTTAAAACAAGTATTTGATGGGTTGTTCTTTCGTTGGATTTGGAGTTTAAAGTTTAGATGGCACATAAGCAAAGGGGAAGATATGATCGTACTTGATAAAGAAAACTGAAAAAACTAATATGCACCAAAATCATTCTGTTTGCTACCAGTATGTGCTCTTGGTTTGTGCTTATATAAAAATGCGGAAAGGATGTTATGCAAGTGTGTGTTTCTTTGCTTGACACTCACTACGCAGCCACCTGTTAAAACATAACGGTATGGACAGTTCCCAGTAGAGATATGAAAGCTTTGCTGCTTGTGATAAAGTATGTTTACTAACCTTCAGAAAGCAGATTTTGCTGTTAGTGAAGTAGAATTTGAAAGCCTGGTAAAGTGAATGCATAGGAACTTTGAAAGTAGTACATAGGCTGGAAGATAGTGTTGTGCTAGTAACAGGAACGGAGCAGCCAGCTGACTCGTTCTGTAGAAAACTTCACTTACTCTGTACTTCCCAAACTACAACTTGTAGACAAGGGTGGGTTTAAAAATGTGTTCTTTTTTGGCTGTCTTCAGAATTAATAGTATCAAAAAAACCCTCTCGACACTCTAGTGCAATATTTAGTGTGAGAACACTTGTCTAGTAGCCTGAACTCAGTATCAATAAATGTAATTCCTTATGCATTGTCAGACTACTGAGGGGAATTTATTCTCTAAATAAACATGGAGGAACTAATGCAAATTGCCGAAGTCTATAAAGGATGGTTAATTCTGCCTCTTCTGTCCCCTGTGGTTAGGTACGTGGGCATACAGTGCCTATGTGACTCTGTGTGTAGAATGTGTTGAAGAGGGTGGCTGTTTCAGAACATTTGAAAGTATTACTTAGAGTTTTGAAAAACATAAGTTTAAAGGAACTCTGAATTGTCACTGACCACATGGAAGGAGGTAATGTTCACCGATTTATTTAAGTAATTAATGTGACCCTAGACCTTCGAGTTCCTAAGCTGTAAATGCTTAACATGCAATTTATACCAAATATTTTCATAATCCTGCATGTAAATCTTGAATACGTTCTTGCAGTGTCTGTGGCTTTATTTATTATTATTGTCTCCAGCATCCTCTTACTACTTGTGCAACAACCTTAATGTAGACCTGTAACATCTTACGCAAAGATGTTATGTTTTGTCCCTGATGACTACTGAGAGCTGTAGAAGTCATTATACTCGTGAATGTGTATACGTGTAGTGGAACAGATCTTATTTACGCACTAAGGGCAAGATCCTTGTGGTGTAAATTAATGCAAGTGTTTGGAAGATAAACTGCGTAGAGATCTGACCCTATGAGAATTTCCTTTTTTTGAAAAGTTGATATATTGATAAGACTAACAGTAATATTGAGGAATAGCAGTTATGAAGGAGTTTCCTGTTATCTTGGATAATTTATTTAAGGAAGGTCTTGAAACAGGAAGTTCTAATCACTGTTTGTGGCTTTCTCATAAATGAAAAACTCTATTCCTCACTCAGGTGAAAGCTTTATCAGCTTAAGTATATCAGGAAATATCAATAACTTTTGACAAGTGAACTGTTTCCTCTATCAATAGGTACAGTTCTATTTGTATATGGAAACTTGCTAGTTATGCATTACCAGTTGCACTTGTAATCTCCTTTGTGTCTGTTGGCATATCACTCATAATGTTGATTTAGTATTGTTTAATGTTCTTTGATTTGTTTCCTTGGTCTTGTGTGACCCAGTGTGTGCAGCTATTCCGTTTGTTTAGCCCTTGTCTGTCAGGTTGCTCTTTCCTAGTACCTTTTCATCTGCTTAACCTACGTTTTGTTTACTCTCTCTTAGACTTGCATTGAAATGTTTTGTTACCTCATCCCCTCGCTCAGGGCATTTGTTTTTCTTCTCCCTGCCTCACCTTTCAGTTTCTTAACCACCTTAATACTTAGTCTTTCCTATAGTGATATTCCCCCCCTCACTCAGATTTTCAAGCTGGTTTTTCCCCTTCTTACCAACTATTGTTTTCTCTGCAACTTTCTTCTCATATCTGCTATTCTGCGTTTGCATTGATTACTGCATCAATGAAATGCTGATGACATTTGCAAATTCTTGTTCATAATTAAAAGGAAGACCTGAGCTTTGTTTTCCTATTGATGATATTATTTATCTGTAATCTGTTACACCTAAAATGCGCGAATACAAAATTTCTGCCTCTTTGATTTTTCTGGTCTAATTTCCCAATGAAACAAGGCTCTTTCAGTTATCCAATTTGGTCCCTCATAACTTCCAGTTCCCATTGGAATTTTGGTCAAACTGATGCTGAAATTTCTGCAAGCTTTCTGTAAATTAGTAGCTGGCTCAGAAGGCCCCTGCTAGCACAGTTAGGAAAGACATGGAATCAGAAGAGATGGTGAGAAAATAAAATGCAGAAAACTAAATTGCTCCTCTTTGAATTATTTGCATTTTGTTACAATGGTTAGATGGCTGTAAAATGAATCCTGTGCGGTCTGGGCAGCCTTAGCATGTTACTGTGCTGCAGAAATTCGAGAAACCCTTTTTTATATAGTTACAGATCATTCAAACATAAGCTGAACTCTGATTTCAAATGTGTTCTGTCTTAATGAATCTGTAATTGTGTGCCAGTCTATAACTAAAATACATGTAAAGAAAGAGGTTTTTTTTTATATGCCTTTTTGGCCATTGATGTTACAAATTGTGTTATGTTACTTGAGAGAATAACTGCAGGTAATTGATTTGTAAGTTTATTTCCTTGGCAATTTCTGTGATGAGTATTTATGGTATGGATGAGTTTGGTAGTTCAGAGTAGTTCAGTGTTTTCAAACATAGGTTTGAATGAGACATGCTTTTTTAAGTGAATTGATAACCATGCTAATAACACTTTGGTTTATATTGTGGAGTACTCTTGGAGATCACAAACTGAATTCTTCTTTAATGAAAATATTCCAGGAATGCAAGTAACATCCTCAAACTCTTGGTATTTGGTCATTGAGACCAGACTAGATACAATCCACAGGACTGTCCTCCAAGTGCTGACACCCACACCCCTGAGCTGAAATGCCTATGGTGTGAATGTCAGGTCCTCAAAACCTATCGTTTTGTTTTACAGATGCGCTCCTGTTCTTCTGTGGTACTTGCTAACATAAATACAGATTTCAAGACCTAGGGTGTGAGTTTATGTCTATTGAAGACAGACTTCAGGCTTCATTTCCTGATTTATTTAAGGATAACTTTCTTCTGTAAATTCTAACTAGGTCCTTTGAGAAGGAAGAGGAAATTTATGACCACTCAAGCATTTGATATTGTAAATAATTAAATTTGCCAAAATGTTAACATTTACGTTTACTTTGGGAACTGCCCTGCAGGAAGAATAAAGGTTTGCTTTCAGCACTGAAAATGAAGCTACTTTTGCTACCAAACCTTGAATGAGAGTATTGACATTAGCCTCAACAAAACATGCTTTGGAAAGGAAGCCTTTCAAGTAATTTGGATGATTTATAAGAAGCATTGAGACATTAAAGAAAGTTCATTACCCAACCCTTTACTGCACTGTGGTCCAGAACCAGCAGATGAAATAGCTTTCTCAAGTAATAGTACATTATAGCTGTCTAGAGGACCTGAAAACTTGGGAGTGAGACAGGCTAAAAAGAGGAACCTTGTTGTTAATGATGGGGTATAAGCAATGAAGAGAGCTTATGGGGTTCTGCATCCATCCTGTAGTACTATGTTGTGCAGAATATCACCTCAGAAACCTTTGTTTCTTGCTAGGACTTTTTCATATTATTTCCTGGATTTGGGGGGGGGGTGGTTTGTGTGTCCTCCCACCTCTGCCTGCCTAGCAGTAGTTTAGAGAGAAACTACAAAGTGATATTACTGATTCACTTGCCTTATACCGCCTATGCTGGCTGTTTTCTACACTTCCCCCCCCCATTTAGCTTTGTAAGGGCTGCAGCTGAAACAGAGCTGTTCCTCAGAGTTTGCCAGTACAACTTGTTCTACAGCTGTCTAGGGATGGCGAAAGAGGGGAGGCTGTTTTCCACCTACTCAAAATAGTTCATAAGTTGTGCCCTACGGTATACTAAGTACAGCTCATACGTTTGCAAAGGAAGCTTGTATAGTTTAATAGACCTTGCAGATAACTGGAAAGCTGATGGCCTTCCAGCAGCCTGGTGACGGGTTGGAATGGGGTCATGTTTGGCCTGGTACTGGCTCTCCTTTGAAAATACTGTCGTGGTTGAAGTCATTTGATATTTGCAGTAGTTTATGGTAAAGCTTTAAAATTCATAGCAGCGTTGTGAGAATCATGTGCAGGGAGGTTTTATGTGAAGGCTCGTGTTATTTTCTTCGGCTGGCTGGATCAGAACGGTGTGGGTATCAAAGCTTTTGGCTAACACTTCCTCTAACAGTTGCCTAGTGGCTCCCTTCCACTAAGGTAGCTGGTCCTGTGCTTTTGGAGGAAAAACATTACTTTCAAGCCCTACTGTTGCTTTAAAGTTTTGTCTTGTGTGACTGTAGGTTTCTAACTGGGCATTGCTGGACAGGTACAGAACTGCATGTATGCCCCTTTAAACACTTTGACAGTGGGAATGCTGTGTTTGTGATAAGAGGTTGTTACAGTTTAACAAAAAAGTGAGCTGTGTAGCTTTGGTGCTGCTGCTGACCCAGTAACACCATACTCGTCAGTTAGGATGAGATAGATTGTCCTTTTTAATACTATGCAAAGCTGATCTCTGTGACAAATTGTTGTTACTTACAAAGAGAAATAAGAAACATTAACAGCTTTCATTTCAATGAAAGTGCTTCTAATCTTTGGTGGTATCAGCTGTTGATAAATACCAGTGTTGATCAACAGGATATATACAGGTGATGCAGGAAATAGGTTAAAATATGTTGCTGTCCTACTAACTTGCAAATTAGATATGAAGCAAATTGCAATTTCATCCTTTTCAATAATAAAGAGAAGGACTTAAATGCAGAAACTAGAGTAATGGAATAATCAGCAGCACTGTTGCTTCCAAACAGGTGACTGTGTTGAAATTTTAATTCCATTAAATTTTGTGCTTTGGAGATGCAGCTTGTATTTCCAGCCGTTTGTCTAGCCACATAAGCTGGAATGTGTTCAAAACGCTTGCCAAGAACAAATCCATTGGAAGAAATGTTATACTTTGACTTAGGTTCAAGAAGTTCTAAAGCAACAAGAAATAAATATTTCTGAAGACTTCTTTAATGTTCCACTTAGAGAGTTGTGGGGTTTTTTTTCCTCCCTGTGAGCTGATATACGCTTGCTTAATAGCATACACGTACTAATTTCCTATGTATTTCTGCTTTTCATCTATTTTAACTGGACTCTTTTATCTTTTTCTGTTGGCATTTGTCCTTTATAGAAAGTTTGGATGTAGAATCCTGTAGCAACAATTTATTTAAATGCAGAATTTCTTTTTGTTTTGTTTATCCACCATCTCCAACAAAGTAAGTAATAAGATAATTCAAGATGAGTAATTCAAGAAAGGTAATTTTCTTACGCAGATGTACTTATATTTTTTTGTCTTCTATTTTTAAAAAACTTTTTCAGTAAGATGTAGTGAGTGTTTTGAGCATGAACATGTTTGGATCTTTCCTTAAATCTTGTACTTCGTTTTTTGCTGTCTGTCTGGGGTCCAGCACAATGGCCAAAGACTACATTTAGTGTGTTGACCATCTAGTTAACAAGGGATGATAGCTGGGTATCCACATCGATGAGAGCATAAGAACCTTGTGCCTTTCCTCTGTGTGTTGGACAGAGCTGCTGTTGAGAGTTAACTTGTTTTGTCTCTTGGACAGACTGCAAGATGTGATGTAACAGGCTGATTTGTGGTTAGTAGCAGTGGGTGAGACTGGAGCCTGGAGTATCTGCTTGATGCAAGAAATTAGCTAATGGGTCCAATTTCTATATAATAAACTTATTCCTTCTTGGAATGCTAAGTAATTTGGTTGCTTTGATTATAAGCTGTAGTTAATTTTATTATTCATTAAAAATAAATAAAGTTTTCTGAATAAATTCATAGTGATGCTTGTAACTCTCACTACCGCAGTTATACTGTGTCCTAAAGAGATGGAAAAGAATTCCCAGAAACCAATTTGCACACACGGGATTGCCATGTAAGAACCAAGGATGTTTTACTCACAACTTTGGAGAACTTCGAGGTGATCTGAAAAGTATGAGAGCACGCTTCTCAGCAGGTGCCATATTTATGCCTTTCAGAGGACAAATGCCAAATGTAAAATCAAGAATGACATAAGAGGATGTTATATGTTAGCCTTTGACTGAGGGTAGTTGCGAGGAGGCAAAGAGAAAAAGGTATGTACTTGTAGCCACACTAGAAATGTGATAGAACTTTTTGGCCATGAGTCCCATTTTTAAACTTAATTAAAATTAATTAAGTAACTTAAAGGTTGGTTTGTTCAGTTACAGGGGACTCTTGAAGGCATAAAAGCATGACTCATACATACTTTTTTCACTGGTTTTAGGGGTGTTGTAGATGATGATTGGTGCTCTCAGTGTCTGTAAGTTTCTTTCTTGCAAAGTAAAAAAAAACAAAACTATTTCCTAAGCTCTTGATCAGCATGCTGACATGCCAGAATGTTCTTTTTTCAGTGAGAAAATGCTATTTTGGGCATCTTGTTTTAATGCAGCAACGAGACGAAGGTTATTAATATACCCTGTGCTTTGCCTGTAAATGGCTGTAAAAATGTAGATTTCTTTTCTTTGTTCAAGGTCAGGAATATTTCTGATGTTCTGAAGTTCAGGGAACTCCTTTTCCTAGTCCTAAAATTCATTCAGTTTTTTGATCTCTAAGCACTTTATTAAAAGAAGATCAGGTTAGTTTGTGATTATGGCCTTAAATGCATTGCCTGGAGTGTTTTTAATTGATAAGCAGTATTTGAACCATAAGGATTTCAATCCATAAGGATTTTTCCTTATGGATTTCCTTGTAATCCTTTTTTTCCTTTGTCTTCTGTGTAAACCTTCCTCCCTTTTTTCCTCTTTCCTCCCTGAAATATCAGGGGAAGCAAACAACATGAAAGGAAGAACATCTGATGGTTTAATTTCTGCAGGGCTAAACTGCAGAAAATGATGTGCAAGGTAGAAAACTGGAAACATTTTGGAGTGTTCTGTGAATCCACAGACACACATGGGGGAAATTATGGTGAGGTTGCCACCCAGACTGTTTGTAAGTGGAGAAATTTATTTTTGAAAGTGAAGGCTTGCTTGCTCAAGATGAAAATTTACTTGTTTTTATGGCACCTTATCAAAGGCTGCTTTTCTCTCCTTCGACTTTCATCCCACCACCTCCTGCCAATTTCTACTACACACACACACACAAAAGCAAACATGCCTCCCCCAACCTAAAAAAACCCAAACTCAGAGTATTTATACTCTTACTCTCCCTCAGTCCATCTGTCCTGCTTCTACTGTTGTGACCCAGTGTTGTTCTGCTTTTCTCACTTCATGGGATTGTGTAGCAAATTGCCACTTCAGGAACAGTATGTGGTGCCGTTTCAGCTGTAGATGGGTGGTGAGAGAGAGAAGACGTAGTGACATCTGTCAGCTAGAAGAAAAGAATGGGTTGGCAGAATCGCTGCTCAAAATGAAGTTGAGCAGCAGAAGGAAGAGGAAAACCAAGACGGCATAATGCAGCTAAGAAAATGGGTTTGTGCATTTATTTTATATACTAAGGAACTTAAATCACAAGATGTGCAGTTAGCAAAAGTGTGCATAAACATCTGTTCCCAGCTGAGTCTGGTATACTTGCATGGTTTTTCAGATCCCTCTTCTTCCTGGGGTGCTGGGAATGGAGACTGCCTGTGAGGCATGTAGGGAAATGTGTACACCTTCAGTTGGAAGCCTCACCTAGACGTTGGACTTACAGATGTGGGTTACTATTAGCAGCTTTGCTATCATGTTTTTGCGGCTTCCAGAACACGCTGTCATGAATCTTGTCTTTTGTAGGACTGATCACAACTGAATGATGAAAGTTTGTTTTAAGATTAACAAAAATGTTTTGAGGTGCTTTAAAATTTATGACTAGAACTATTGAAAGAAATTAATTGTTTACCAATTAGTTGTTGAAATCGGTGGAGTCTTCCAGACTTAGTCATAAACTAACTCTGATCTGATAATATTTTCCCTCTTTTTAAAAGAGTAACCACCAGATTGGTGTTTTGGGTCTTCCAAAAGCTTTTAAAATGTTATATTGCTGAATTTCTCTCTTGGAATTAAAAATTAGCAGCTAATGTAAGTTCTCAGCGGGTTGCACGGCTGTAGTTTTCTTCCTTAGCTGCTGTGACCAGGTCAGGCTAGGAGGGCAGGATACAGCCCTTCTTGCCCTATGCAGGTGTGGAGTCAGCCTTTGACTGTCCCGCTGTCTGCCCTCTGCTTTATGCATCTGATGTGGTCAGTGACTAAACAGCAGCTCAGCTGCTTCTGAATCCTCAGCGTAGCAACTGAGGTCCCTGAGTTTTGTTTATATGTGTGTATGGTTTTACATTGATAGAACATATTTCCTAAGTTTATTGGTTATTTAATTGCCATGTCAGAACCGGAGTCAAAATGTACATGGCATGAAGATACTTGAGATGGTATGAGTAGACATCGTGTTGAAATGTAAGTATTCTTGTCAGAAATCGGGCTTCTTTTTTCTTCTCTGATCTAGTTCATCCTTTCTTATCTTCTACCAACACAGCATATGACCATGCTTTGATTTCACTTGACTGTATTAAGTAGGAAGCTGTAGCTTATCCCATTGTTAACGCTGTATTTTGAAAGAAGGAAAGGTAGAGCGAGCCTCCAAAAAGACTGAAGAAAGCCAACATCTTGCAATAAGTAAAATCAGGGTGGGGGGGCCAGGGTGTTTTCAGCACGGATTGCACTATTTCAGAACACAGATTGACCAACTGGCGTGGGACGTCTGCTGAGATATTCCCACAGGAATAAAGAACTGCAGTACCAGGAAATCCATTCATTTGCATTCAGTTGTGGTATAGTGCATATCTGTTTGGGCAATGCAGCTGCAGTAGGAGACAGTGGTTAACATCAGCCTGGAATTCTAGTTTATATATGTTGAAGCATGTCTGGTTTAAACTATTAAAACCGAGCAGTCCCAATTGCACTCATTACTCCTAGAAAGGAGGTTTTAAAAGATTGCCTATCCCTTTTAAGATACATTGCATCAGCTTCAGCATGACTCCTGGCATCCCTTAGCAGAGGAGTGCTGGGATGCGGCAGGTGTTTTCACTCACCACTGTGTTTCCTGGCTGTAGCTCTGCTGTGTTGGCAGCCCACTGGATTGACACTTGAATTATCATTAGCTTTTAGGTTAACACACCCTTCATAAGAATAGAGGAAATTCACATCTTGATGTTTGTCCTCTGTTGGCCTGTAACTAAAAGCTGTTCTACAGAATCAAACAGTTGCGTACAGAAGTGCAGCGTGCCCTCTTCAGAAAATGATCTGGAAAATAGATCAGTATTTGCATTAGGATCCTGATGTGTGGGTTTTTAAGAGCACCTCTTTGAGCTGGTTGTGATACAGTAACAAATTGCGTGGTGTCAGGCATGGTGGCGTGATGTTGCAACTGAATACATATTGTTTATGTGTGGACATACATAAGAAGAGAATGAGAGGTTGCTGTGACTGAAGGTTTAGAAGGCTGATGAAACAAAACAGTTTTAAACCAGCTTTAAACTTTGTAACAAAACTTCATTAGATTGATATTCATTAATAATACATGTTGCTAGTGGCTAGTTCTTACTCTTTTCTAGTCATTACTGCTGCATGTTCAAAGCAATTAGTCTGTAACAATCTCATTATAAATTAATTGTGAGCACACAGTACCACAGAGCTGGTGCCTTGTATTTAGCACTGATAGCTATGGTCCTTGATGGCGAGATGTTCGACGCTGTCACAGGTGCCTTTTCTTGTTGCTTAGCAGTTTTATTCCTCCTTTTCAGCTTTTGCTGCTATTGAAAGAAAAGCAGGTGGGGGTTTTTTCCCCAAATCTTAAGGCTGCACTTCCTCAGTGACTAATGATTGACCGTAACTGAGTTGCTTACAGTTCTGGGGCCTCTGCTTTCAACATGTGCCGGTATTTTCAAGGCCTTTGTTCTTATCTCATATCTAAGCTGTATGCCATAACAAGAGGCACCTGGTACCCAGCTCTAGCTCACACAACAAGTTCTAATAATTTCACAAGCATAAGAGGCAAGAATTTGGGCCTTACACATTTGGGCACAGAAACGCGGTTGGCGTAAGGCCTGAGGCCTGTTCCTAGCGGTGGCAATACTGTTTTTACTGAGCCACTTGGTACAAAAATGCATATACAGTCTTTACTGTATAAATTTGCTTATGTTTGAGTTCATAACAAGCTAATAATTAAATACTACTCAATCTGCTGCTACTTTTATGGGTGCAACAGCTTTGCTTTGGCTACAGACAGTTAAGGTTTTGTAACTAATTCAAACATTCAACTGATGAACAGTCGAATCCTGACTGTCCTGAGGATAGTGCTGTTCCAAGTTTACTCTGAGTAAGTACCATTTCTTATGTAGGTACAGATTGGACAGAGCATCGGGCTTTGTATACGTACATACTTATAAAGAGACTTTGCTTAATCTCTTGTAGATTATTAATTCTCCTTTATAAAAAGTGAAGCGGAATACATGGATACGTGTCACCAAAATCTGTTCACATGAAGATTAACTGTTTGTACTGTATTAAAAAAAGAAGAGTAGAGGCTTAAAGTGCTGAGAAATGTGTGGTTTGCATCCCTGATATACAAATCTCTTTAGCATTGGATACTTTCCTGATATGATTCTAAATAGTGTGAGGGGTTTTTTTTGTTGTGATGACATAGGCATGGTAATGTTATTCTCTGTAACTAATGAATTGGCCATCTGTTGAGCAGGATTTTATTAAATATAGAACAGAAAAAATGTGTTTTTAATGAAGCTGTTTGAAATACTAGAAGTACTAAGAGTATTACATTTCTTATGCCTGTGTAAATGGGTGTAAGGTTAACCCTTTTCCAAAGAAATATACTCATCATTTTTGTTAAGGGTAGAGGCAGTTCTGTTTTATGTTTGTCACAGAGTGTAACCGGTCTGTTTAAAACAAAACAAAACACCAGTGTGTTTGTTCAATTGTGGTGAGATTTTGGCTGGATAGAGTAGAATTTAAGGAAGAACGTAACAAAGCTGTTCTTTAATAAAGGTTTTCTTGCCTTGTATGTCTTTTCACTTTCACCCTGTTTTTCACACTTGGCATTTAGTTTTGTTACATCAGGTACTCAGTAAATCACGAGGAATTATCTTTCTAATGGTTTCACAAACAACTTCACAACGATGACATATCCAGTTTCCAGGGGGGTGCTGGAATTATTTCAAGAGTTGTCTTAGGGTGAGACCTCCTCATTCCAAATCTAAAAAAAACCTTATCATTCTTTAGAAGCACATACAAATATGTGTTTCCATATCCTCTTTAGATATGACTCTCATTGTGCATTTTGGAGACTAGACTGGGAAAAGGCCTTAATAGTTAACAGGATCAGCTCATTTGAGAACATTTATAAGGCAAGGGGGAGAATTAAGGGAAATATTCTACCACCTTAAGTTTGTGAATGGCTTACTTGATATGGGCAGAGAGAGAACTAGTCAGCAGGCACTATCAAAGTCCATGAGTGATTACAGTAGACAAATGTGTGTTTATTGCTTCAACTGTTGCTCAATGAGTTATTAATTTCCTGTCAAAATAGAAATATGACAGACATTTCTGTACTGCTGTCTTCATGCATTCTACGTAACCCCTTGATATCTTCTGACCACTGCCCACTTAGATACCAAATAATGAGTCATTATATGTATGTGGTAATCATTAACTGTGGAATAATTGTGTTGGAGTCCTTGACATATGTCAAATCTAGGATTAAATATATGTCAAATCTAGGATTAAATATACGCTGAAGTCAGTGCAGTTGTGCATCCAGCCATGGAAGCAGTGGGAAGCACAGAGATTCTTCTCCTATGCACTTTACAAACCTCTGTGGCCACCAGAAGTGCTGTAAAGCTAATTAGTTAAGTACATGTTGGACATTCATCAAGTTGCTAGCCACTGGAATGGCTTAATTGGCAGTAAAAATAAGGCTGGTTTGTGGTGTGGGGGGTTTTTGGTTTTGTTTTTTTTTTTTTTGCTTTTGCTTTTAGCACTTGAGATAATGGGGGCCATTCTTGCATCTCTCAATGAATTTTAATCCTTTCTTATGGCAAAACTTTAATATTTTCTGTGTAACTTCTTACAGTTTTTGAGTGGATTGAAGACTACTTTTCTGTTGATAGAGTAGAAAAGTCAACAACTGTATTTAAGTAGATCATTCTCATAGGTTAGACATACACTGTTTTTGTAATCATCCTTGTTTCTGTTCTAGAACTTTAAAAAGATGACTGTGAAATACTTGCATTTTTTAATTGCTATTTTTAATGTTAATTATGTTCTGCAGGTTTTTTTCCTAAACAACTAGTCATAAAAAATCGTTAGCACTCATCTGGTAAAACATGGTGGTGATAGGTTTACTTTCTTATTCAGTGCTTTCCACTTCACAACTGATAATTGGAGAAGAAACATCGACTGTTGTAACCACAGATCTTATTGCTGTAGAGGATGCTGTCAATTCTTACTTGAAATTAAGTCACTGAGGGAGTTAATCTTAAATATTTCAGATTTCTTTTCAAAGTTGAGATGTTGTTTTAAATGATGGATTTTTCTACATTTTATCACACCAGATATTGCAAGAGAATAGTAAAACATTCAGTTTTTAATGAAATAACAATACTCTCTTTAGTCAACCCAAGAGTGTCCCAAGGCTATAGTTAAAAAAACGGAAAGAAGTGGAACTTCTCTCTGCCATTTCTTGCAAAATTAAGTTTATGGAGAGCAGCATTAAACAGAGTCCTTTGTTTTTTCTATTGAGACCATTCATTTTCTTTATTGAGATATTAAGTGTGGAAATAGTCAGCTTGAGGGCTTTATAATCTTTTTCACTGTACTTGCAATTCATTTTTCTGCACCATTCCTCCTTAAGCAAAAGATGGCTACAAATTGTTCTTTTAGCAACCTAAATGCATGGTACAGTCGCTGCCTTGTCTGCTTTTAGTTTACTTAGTAACGCACATTCCCTCCTACCATTGATAACAATCAATAACGCTAAATGCACACACAAGACATGTTGGAAGACAAGTGGTCTAAAGATGTTTCTGTCCCTCTGCAGAACCGCTGGTTCATCTGAAAGCAGAAGCTCTAAAGGGAATTCTAACAAACAAGGAGCACTGCTAGCAGGCATCTGTGTAATTATCCTATTAAAACAGAGTAACATCTGCATTATCTGTGCAAGTGCAGAATGGAAGGGACCATTATGCTCTCTAATCCTGTCTGGGAGCATTATGAAGTTAAAAGGATAACATTTTACCAGATCTGTGTTTTAACATGATAGGTTACACTTAATTACCTTTTAATTACCTTCTTGTTGCATTTTATGCTAAGGACCCTGCCTCTAGCCCTCATCACAGAGCTCTTGTTGCCTTTGGATTGTTTATGCCAGGTTTTATCTTTGAGTTTACCATGAAAAGATGGTGCTACTGCATCTTGAAGGCCATTATTACAATTATTTTTCCCTAGTGTGTGAAAAGCTCCAAGAATATTAATTTTATATACAAAAGACATGTAGCATTCAGAAGTATGTGTTTTGAATTTAGTTGCAAAGAGCAAACTCATTGGACTATGTTTTATGAATAAGGATGCATGGCAGAGGCCACACAGGAGCAAGAGATTATTCCAGCCTTCTGACTGCTTGCAGTGTAAGCCAGGAGTGTATTGGCTTAAATAATGTAGATTTCTTTTCTCCTCTTTACCCCTGGGGGAGTCTGATTTCCTGATCACCTATCTAGCCATATGCCGTAGCTCTTGCCAGGAACTCTGAGCAGTGTCACTGCCAGCTAAAATTACTTGTTTTCTGAGAACTGAATTATGTTGAGAATTGTCTTAAATTGTTATCCTGGCACCATCACAAAGTTTTGTGTACACACACACAAAAAATATGTGAAAGCAGCCTTACCTTTCAATTCAGCTTAGAAACCCCTTCAAGCATTGAATTTGATCCAGATACTGGGAGGTGTTCTACACCTGCTCAGGCGCATCGCTCCTTCTTTGTTCCCTTTCCAGTGCTCTTCTCAGCTTCTTTGTGCTCTGGCTAGTAAGTGCAATGTTGATATATTCAAATTAAACATTTACAAAGAAAGCATATTGTCTACTCCTGTTTTATACCAGTTAGAGTGAAGACCTAGTATAGCTAGTAAAAACTTCTAATATGTTGTGGTAACTGTGCTGCTTTTCTTTCCTCCTGCAACAGGATGGAACTGAAATACGGATATATGCTGACTAAGGAGTTGGAATAAGACTGAGTCCTGCTCTGTGATACTTATATACCTGGACCATGAACTTGTTGTTTCGCTTCATGCTTTAGGACCCTTTGTAGTAACTGTTTGAAGCTGCTGGGAATCATGGCATTCTCTCCGTGGAAGCTGTCCTCTCAGAAACTCGGCTTTTTTCTGGTGACTTTTGGTTTCATTTGGGGAATGATGCTTCTGCATTTTACTATTCAGCAGCAAACACAACACGAAAGCAGTTCAGTCCTGCGTGAGCAAATTTTGGATCTCAGCAAAAGATACATCAAAGCATTAGCTGAAGAAAATAAAAATGTGGTTGATGGGCCTTATGTTGGGACAGTGACAGCATATGGTAAGTGTGTGCTCTAGATTACATGATAATCTGGTTAAGGTTTTCTCTTAAGTTGTCCAAACATTTTACTTCATAATGCTCCTCAATTGACAGTACTTTGCACTGTGAATTTTCTGCACGGATGGAGAAAAGAGTCTTCACCTGTAAGTATGAAGTGGGACAAATTTTACATTTCCAGTCACTCGGAAATGAAGTTGTCTGCTAATTTTTACTACATCTGTCTAGAAGTTATATCTGTTATGCCTCAAGTTATTTGTTAGAATTTCATTTAAAAAAAAAATTTGCTGTTTTTGAGAAACTTGGGAGGCTTTTCAGTTTGCATGTCAGTGATCTAAGAAATTCCTTGTGGAGGAAGAACTTGCCTTACTGATAAAGTGGAAGCCTGCTATTTTTATTTCTTCTTCTTTCCCATTTCACTTCTTTGTTCAGTCAATTTACTTAACGTTAAGTTTATGTATCTGGCATAAGCTTAAATTATTCTTAAATATATCATATTTGCCTCAGGGTAGAGAACTCATTTTATGAGTTTCAGTGCTTTGTTCAGCAGTCAGTTTTAATGCTTACTCTTCTATTTTGTACAACGTGAGAGTTAAGTTTGTGTGCATGTGTGAGAGAAAGCATGTAGAAAAGAACGAAGCATATTGCCAGCAAATATGAAAATAAAAATATAATCCAATTTCAGGTTAGTTGTGTCCCCTTTTCAATCTGATTAAGATCACATCATACACCTTACTTGTTCAGGATTTTTTAAACTCAGTTTCTTTCCTACTTACCTATGCACTTTCAGGCTATCTGGAAAGTTAAAGGCTAATTAGTTCTGTAGATTTGTTTCCTTTTATAGTTGCCTTAATATTCAGCTCTGAAGAAATTGGATAGATGTCTTTTGTAAATTTAGACAAAGAATAAAGACTAGGATGAAACAGATAATAACTGCACCTTTTTCTCTAGTTTTCTTGTAATTCTCTTTACTTTTTAGTGCATGTAATGAAAATATCCGGCTGGGAGGTTCTCTCTGTGTCTTGTTTCTGTTACCACTTTTTTCCTCTAAAAAAGAAGTTTTGAGTTTGTGTGAAGGTGCTTGCCTGTAAGCTTCAGATTACCATCCCAGACATAGCTAACAATTACATTGCTTTGTTGCTTAAATAACGAGCCATCCTTATTCTGTAAGTTCTACTGATTTGTGACTGCATGTTGAACTATGCTGGTATGGTAATTATACACAGCAACACCAGCTCTGTAGAGTGGTACTAGGTCAATATTTACATTGAAGACCTCCAAGCAAGTAGAGGTCCCCTAGGGAACTGCGTGCGTAGACTTAAAACAAAACCCAACCTACTACATAGCCATCATCAGTGTCCTGTTGTCTTGTAAGGGTGCTTGATGGTAGGTGAATTGAAGAAGAAAAAAAACCCCCAAAACCGAAAAAAACAATATGTCTCCAGAAATTGAAGGGTAACTGCATTGATCTGTGCTCTAGCTAGGTCTGAGAGTACAGGATATCCTTAAGCTAAGAACCCCTGCAGCTTGTTGCCCGTGGCATTCATTTCCTGTTCCAAATCCTGCTGAGGAATAAGTTGACTTGCTGCCAAACAGTGGTGAAGTTCCCCAGGAGAAGTTAAACTGCATTTGAAAATGGGTGAAATAACTTTGTAACACTTCTGTATAGCTAAAGCTGAGTTTTGTGTAGAAATTTCAAGTTCCATAGCTAAGAAGAATTTTAAGTTTAAAGACAAGTTTGGACAGGTGTTTTCAATTAAGGAGCTTGGAAGGATGCAAAATAATGGTAATATATTATTACATAATATATTAGAGGGAAAGGTGCTATGGTGAGTGAATAACACCATATGAAATAATACTTTATGAAACTGAGTGAGATAATAATTACTTACTAAGTTAGTTTGTCGAGTTTTGCTATCAACAAATCATTTGGTATGCCAATGATCAGGTTAGCTGTTCAAGAATTAACGCATTAATGACTAATGATAATGATAACAGGTAGAAGTTGGTTCACTATTCTATGAAAATTAATGCCCTTGCTGTTTAGCCTTTATATTTCCTTTAATCTTATCCTCTGATTGGTATTAGTGAGCAGTCATGATTTCCACGTTCAAGAATAAGTTTTAAGTTTGCTTGATTTGGCTGCTTTTACCCACCCAAAAGGTTTTCAGTCATTCCTTAATTGCGATTGCACAGCTTGTTTGCTTTCTCACTTTTTCTTTCTACGATATATTGACCTGTTAGGTGGGTGGATCAAACATTTCTAAAAGTTGTAGTCTAAATGTACACAGTATTATATTTTTATAGCAGTAAACAGTTTTTTTACAAAAATTGTTATGAATCTCTTCCGCCCTGCCCTTCTCACACTAGCCTCCAGTTGCTTTTTTGTTCTGGTAAGCAGTCTCTCATATCAGTGTTTTGGTATCAGTATTAAAAAATAACAATGTTTAGACGTTTTTCTCTTTGTGATCTGTGTTTGTGTTTATGTATGCTACATTTCTTCCTCATTGTTTCCTGAAATTTTTTACTACCTTTTTTTCCTAGATTTTTTTCCTCCTTCTCTACCGTGGTTTTGTTCATGTTAAATCCCTGCTCCACTCTTTCCTTTTCTTCTGCACACTATATCATTAAGTGCCTTCTGGACCCCTTTTAAAATAGTTCAGATCATTAGTGCTTAAGATTCCATGTTCTGATGTTTAAAGACAAAGGAAAACACACAATTATAAAGAAAAAGAACTACTTTATGGCTCCATGGAATAAATATAACTCTCATTTTATTTGGAAAAACGAATCATAAGCTTTCTAAAAGTAATAGCTTTTTCTTATTTAGTCTCTCATTTGCACAACAATTGGGCTACTCATGGGGAAAAAAAAAAAGGGAGCACAAAATAAGTGTGGCAAAAATACAACTGATGGTGGGGCAGAGGAAACCCTTCAGATGTATGGAGAAATTTTCTATTACAGATCAGAAAGTTATTTGATTCTGAAGTTGTGGAAAGCAGAAAATGTATTACATATAGGTACATGTAATTATTTTATGTAATTAAATGGCAAAAAAATGTAAATTCATCATACCAAATTCTTTAATCCCGAGACAAGAGTAAATGAACAAAGAACAATACTTTCTTTCATCTTTTTTGGCATGTTGCCACTATAATTACACAGTTTAGTCTGATAGTGGTCTGTTTTTCCCCTCTTGCCCACAGTTCTTTTAGCTTGCCCAGCTGTCTGTGTTACTTCAAAAAAAATGAACAAAAGAAAAGGGAAAGAAAAAAATACCAGAGAACTCTTTCTGGGTTGTCATTTGGTATGCAAACTCTTGTTACTGTATGTTGCTTTCCACACGAAGGAGGTGCTGTGTCAGACCAAATAGATAGGGAGAGGCAATCGCCAACAGACTGAAGAAAAGCAGCAGGTGATTTATGGTGTTTTGTGTACACGAATGAAAGGTTGAACTTAATATTTTTTTTGCCAGTGTGGTTGTGGTGGAGGAGATGCAGGAGAAGGTTTTTGTACTGTCTCAAAGCTGTCCCTTTTGGGAAGAGGATTTTTCTTTCCAGGTGACTGAGCATCTAACAGACTGTTCTTCTGATAGTGCTTGAATATGGATTTAGGTTTAGATTCATTATTATTTAAGCAACTTCTTACTTAAGCTATTACAAAGCATGCATTTTTTTTTTTCCCATGTGTGTACTCATAAAGGCGCACGCTTCACCTTGAATATAGGACATGTATATGAGTTGCAATGTGCTTTATGAAATACACAGGAAGACAAGTTCCATGTCCAGGGAAACTTGTATCTGAGGCTGAGCAAAGCAGGGAACATTAGTGCACAGAACTGCTAATGACAAAGATTTTCACTGAGAAAGTGTGTATGTATATATTCCAGTCTTGTTCTTATATCTATTTTTTGATTCTGTCTGACAGTGTGCATTCCCTTATTAAGCAATTTAACTTTCGTGTTTGTAGATTTGAAGAAGACACTTGCTGTCTTGTTGGATAATATCTTGCAGCGCATTGGGAAGCTGGAGTCCAAGGTGGAAAATCTTGTACTTAATGGAACAGGAGCAAACTCTACCAACAATACTACCACTCCTGCTCCCAGCTTAGGAGCAGCTGAAAAGCTTAATGTAGCAGGTGGGTATGGCGATTGTTTAAAATACTTATGGGCTGTTTAACCTGTATTTTTCTCTCTTGTCCATAACATGATTTTTCAGTGTTAGATATTTGGAATGTCTTAGAAAACAAAATTCAAAGTCTAGCCTGTATCAATGGCAGTCTTAAGTCCAGTGGTCTTTTACAAGCTTAGAGGAAGACTTTCTCCTATGGTAACACATTGAGGAAAATCGAATTATCTGCCAAAGGGATATAGTCTATCTTGTTCATAGTAGATGTTTCATACTTTAAATGGTTGCACTTAAGAATGATGAAACTGTGCAGACGTTTTCTCCCTAAGCCTAATTACTTGGGTTGATATGAATCTGCTCTGCATTTCTACCATATGCACTTTATTGGTTATTAATTGAAAGAAAACATTTCATTATATTTGTTACTGGTTAAGATTTAAAAATGTCCTTCCCTACTCTGCTTAATAGCTCTTAACGATTTGACACGCAGAAATGACATACCTGGTACCTTCAGCTTAAATAAATATGTTTAAGACGTAATATGAAGTCATTAATTTTGTCTCCAGTGAATGGACTGTTTGCTACCCTTATAACTTCTCAAAGCATTTGGGTCATCCTCTGGTGGTAGAATGCCTTGCTGGCCTCTGCACCTGCATGTCTCTGTACCTTTAGTGTTCCCAGCTGTGAATGTGGTTACTACACTGAATAAATCTTTTTGTTTGTACTGCCTTGGTCTGTTGCCCTGCATTTTGCTCTGCCATCAAGTCTAAACAGATACTGGCTGTCCTGACCCATAGGAAGGTCTGAGTCTGCCCTGCTAATGATCTTTGCAGTCCCAAAAAGGGAACAGGGCAGAAGAGTTAGGGCAACTGGGTAAACAGGTTGATAGCTGTGCTCCGAAGTCTTGCCTGTGCTTGGGTTTCCTGTAAAAAATAAATAGTTCTGTTGAGAGGGTATGATCCTCTTAAATTTGTCAAAACAGAGAAGCAGATGCTACCTTTGGTAGAGTAATGCCACTGAAATGAAGTCTGGGAGAGCAGGTGCACCAGGGATTACCCAGTTACAGCATACCAGCAGAGCTGCTGTGTCAGCTGCTCTGTCCTAACTGCACGTGTCTGTACCAGGATGTTAAAGGCGTATGATCTGTTGGTGAGACAGACTGTTGTCTCTCTCGTGCCACATAGTAAAAATATGCTTATAGGCATTTACAACAGCCCTTTGCATGAGTGGTTTACTACTGCTTGCCTTGCAGTACCTTTTTTTTTTCCCGCTGTGTCTCTTGTCTTGGTTAAACTGAAGGCAGATTGCAAACAAGTAACTGAAGAGGTACAGCACCTGCAGACTATTAATAGGGTGAGCCATGTTGCTGCCACAAGGCCACAACACAAGATCGTTTTTAGAAGATCTTCCACTTCAATGGAAGGTGAGCTAGTGCAGTATTGTTTCTGGGCTATATATAAAATGAAAAACATCCTTGTATATTTTCTTTTTGTAGCTGGACAAAAAAGAGGCTTGATGCTGTTATGTCAGTAGATTTGCAGATAACTGGAAGAAGCATACTCGTGGTGTTTGTTGCTTATACATTTATAGGCAAAGGATCATTGTTCTTATCTGACTAGGAAACATCTCTCATCAGTTCTTAGGGTGAATTGAATTTTGTTTGTTATTCTTGGAGTTTGCTAGATTCACAATTTTAGTAACTCACGAGCAACATTTAAGGAGCTTGGTAGGAGTTTCAGTTTGTGGTGTTTACATAGCTTTTTGCTGCCTGAGGCTTGCTCTGTGGCAAAGAACACTTTGTCTTATTAGAGCTTCAGTTTTTTACCTTTGACTCTTGGTACATTAAGTTTAAAATATCTGAAGCAATTATATTAAACAGCAACAGCAGAAAAACCTTTAAGAAACAGTTTCTTAAGGTTTGATTAATATATTGTTCTGGTGCCTGTTTGGATAATGTTACTGTTCAGGTATCTCCAGACTGGATAGTACCAATGGGTGGAATAGAAGCCAATCCTTGTGTTAAAGTGCCTACTATTCATCCATTTGAAGCAATCAGTGGAAATTCATCTGATCAGAGACAGCCTAGGAAATGAAAATCTTGTTTCTACTTCTGTCTTCATAGCAGTTTCCTGACAGCAGCAAATTCTGGAAGCCATATGATTCCAGTAAAATCATAATATAAATATCTTCTCTGTTAGGAAGGAATTGTTCAGAAAATAAGCTAGGTGAGTAAACACTGTGATTACAATACCAGCTACAGCGTTGGTTTTGTCTGTAATATTTCAACAGCATCCTTTTTTATTATGCTAGAGCAATTGAGATAATATGAAAATTGTTGTAGAGAAGGCATTTTGTTACCGAACAGTTTGTCATTTCACTGGAGCTGAAACATGTATGTGTACAAATACACATGATACTTTCATTGTTTTCTTTATAATAGTTTATTCAGCTGTTACCCTATGAAGCAATCACAGAAAGCAAACATTTTAGGATTACTGTTTCTCTCTTTATCAGCTGTAATATTTTAATGCTGGCTTTAGACAAATTCATGTTAGCTGTTGTTAGTAATTTCACTCTTTTCTGGCTGGACAACCGTAGTATTTATGGAGCATCTGAACAACATCATGTTTAATATTTTTAATAATGTTTTTTTAAAGACTTCCTGAGTTTATCTTTTTTTGCAAATCTTTTTTTTGCCTTGGAGTTGTTCCTTAAAACTCTGAAGTAAATTAAGCATTTTATAGCCTCATTCATCAGTGCAACACTGCAGTGTCATTAGCAGACTTTCCTAGAACAGTCCTGCTTCCAGTGGAGCTAATTCATGCATTTATTATTTTTGGATTGAGCTGTCACGGTACACTGAGACCTGATTCTATAATCTGTATAACCATGTTCCTTTACCTATGGAAAGCCTTTCTGAAATAAATAAAGCTTCATGCAGGCTTAAGCTGCACCTTAGCATCTATTGACATTGCTCATAAACCTTGGTAGTAAATAGTGGAGTCACTAGTCATCCTGAAATCTGCATTCTGTCCTCACTGACCTTGTGTAAACTTTACTGTGTGTTATATACTACCCGAGTAGATACAAGTGATAAAATAAGATATAATGCAATGACAGGAAGGTGATTATACTGTAAATATATGTCCTTATTGCTACACACAAACTCAAGAGCAAAACATATTTTTCTTATAATTTAAAACTGACTACCATGGCAGGCTGGACTTGTCAGTCTGAATGTGCTATGACCTTTTCTTCATCGTGTATTTTAAGTATTAGTAACACTTTCATGGAAAAAAAATAGTACTCTCTTACCTGCAAAGTAGGAAGAACAGAGATGATGATGAATAGTTAACATTTCTTCTCTCAAACCCTCTCTGCAAGTGGAATTTTCTTACATTAGGTACATTGCTGTATTCAGAAGGCAGCCCTAAGAACAGTATCCATATGCTACAGGTAGAGGATCATGATAATGCAGAATCCTGGTTTCGTTTCAGGGTCAAGGTACTGAAATCAGTCCAGGTTATGGTTTTATCTGACTTCAATAAACTTTAATAAACACATGTGACCATGACTCAGATTTATGGATTGCAAAATTATTTTCTGTGATATTAAGGACACTGGCAATTGGACCAGATATGGATTTTAAAAAAAAATTTCCCCTCCTGTCCACCTGTATAGACAATTAGAATAATAGTATAAAAAGGGAACATTTATAGTATTAGAATGTGTGGATGTTTTCTTCAGTTCATATATACATCGTCTTTAGCTTAGCTCAGGTACGAGTTTGAATGTGACTATGTAAATAATCCAGGTAACAATGAAGGGAATGTATGTTGAGAAATGGCTGTCAGTTGCAAAGTGGTTGAAAAATCAATTTGTTTAAAATGCTGGCATTTCTAAAGGAACTGAGGTCAGAGGGTATTGAATTTTTGCCTGGTATACACCTTGATGGCAAAATGTCTGTTGGTCCAGGAAAGTTCTTACTTACAATTAGTAAACTTGCAAGGTTACTTCTTCTAATGCACTACATTTGAGCTAAAACCACCTTCGGTTACCCCAGTCCCTTGATATTGCAACATGGAATCTATCATCCTTTCTAATGAAGAAAAAAAATCTTCTATATACTTTTTGATATTTTTAATATTCTTTTGGGGATGTAGATATCCAGACTTTGAGAGTGATCACTACAGCTGCCTGGGCAAATAAGTTTGAGTAGTTCATGTTCCCCTAAGGAACAGATCTGCTCTGTGCTAGTGGGCAGCAGTTGCCTGTAACTCAATGACAGTGTTAATAAAGGCATAGACAGCCTTTGCAGCTTTACAGGTGTAAAAGCAGATGAAAAATTTCTTCTGAACTTTTATCAGCAACTTCTGTAGGTTTTCCGGGTGAATAAATGATAGTACCCGTAGCAGAAAGATGAAGTAGGACAGTTTCTTGAGGAACAGGAAAAACATTAGGGAAGTACCTGGCTATCAAAGATTTTTTTTTTTTAAAAAAGGTGTTCAACAAACCAGAATGTAGTCTGTGGGAAGCATTAGGCAATGTGAGCCGCAAAGTCTGGGGAGGTCCAGATAAGCATTGGACCAGGAGGTGTTACAACCTGGAGTATTATGCTAAAATAGTCCATTATAAATTACTTCATGAAGGCAATACCCTCTCTGAAAGAGCCTGTCAGCAAAGGAAGAAGGAGGCACTGGCATGGGAAATAATCAAACTGTTTAGCAGTTTAGAAAAAATATTTATCTTTATTTTAGGTTTATTAATACCTAAGCTGAATAATCTCTGGCCGAACAGTAGCCATCATGACTATTTATGCCTTGTAACAGCCTAACAGAAATGTTTGTGGCTTCCTAAAAAACAGTTTTGATCAATTTTTAGCCTGTGCTTTGACCACTGTAGCCTGAGCAAGCAATTTATGTGGTAGGTATTACTTGATACAGAGCCCGTGACTTTTTTTTCAGTAGAGTAGCCTCTTCATTCACTGAATCTTCTCTGAAACCTGAGATATGCTTGTAGTAGGAGATTACGTAGCATAAGTAAGACATATTCTTTGACCAAGATTTATAATTGTACTTTGGACAGACATGCAAACATCTGAAGAATATGACTCAGTGTTTAGAGTTTAGGGGCTGTTTGGAAATAAAGTTATGCATCACTTTACAAAGGTCTCTTCATCAGTTATGCTCCTTATTTGGTGAGACATGGAGAAAAGTGGCCTTTTAAAAAAAATAAGTTATTCCACGTCTGGCTGTCAAGTGTGGTGTAGAACTGAGGCAGCAGTGGTGAAATCTGCAGTGGAAAATACAGCTCTGTGGTGGTGTGTAGAGTTTTTGGCAGATAAAAGGATCTGAAGCAAATCCATCTGGATTATGCTCATTCATAATAAGAAGGTGATAACAGTTGGTAGGAGGAAATGTTGAGGATTTAGCAAGGACTGTAACTCAGCTATCTCTGAAGTAGGTGAACTCAAACTTTGATTTGATTCATTTTTGAGTTCCCGTTTTAGAGACCAGAAGTCTCTCTCTTCCTTTTCAGACTCTCAGACAACTAGCATTGTTGATTTGTGTGTAGACTGTACTGTGTATTCATATCCTTAGTGTGTTTGGGTTTAGTGTTTGTAATGTGGTGCTACACCTGGTTTCTTCCTCTGAAGTTAGTTTTGCAGGATCTTTCACTGAGAGCCTGAGCTCTCAGTAGCACAAATATCTTCAATCCTAATCCCAAAGGAGCTGAGGATGGGGCCTCTGCTAGAGGGTGAGGCTGCATAGATTATGTTAAAAAGCAAAGCTGTGGAGCACCTTGGGTAGCTTGAGTGGGAGGTTAGGTGTTAGATTTTTTTTTTTTTCCCTCTTTAGATCCATGTGTAAAATCATAAGCATACTTTCCTTTTTCTTCTTCCTTCCTCAAAAATGTCGAACAATCCAGTTCTTTTGATACTGACAATTTTCAGCTGCTTTTTTCAGAACCTCCATTTTGTTTATGAAAGAGTGAATTGTTAATAAAGATGCTTAGAAGGCTTCAGCTGATTGGTTTCAGAAGCAATAAAGTCCTCTTTCCTTCTCTCTCTCTCTCCTCTGTCTTTATTTATCCAATTTGTATTTGAAAAGCTTTTAAGATACTTGGTAGCCATCCTTTTTGCATTTGTGGGAAGTAATATATTCCCATATGTCCTGGTTTGGCCCAAACCAGACCAATTAGTCTTAGAGAAACCAAGGTCACTGCTAAATTCCTCACTGCTTACGAGTGAAGAGCCGAAGGGGGGTCACACCTGCAGGGAGGAGCAGACAGGGCAGGTGACCCAAGATTGACCAACAAGGTATTCCATCCCATACACGTCATTCTCACTTTCCTATTTATCACTAACCCACTGCCTCCTGGAGGTGGGGCCCAGGAGGGAGGGGCCCTCCTGTCTCCCACTGATTGGTACCAGCTTTGCCAATTCTCCAGTTAAAAGCCTGCAGGTGTGATGGCAGGGGAGCTACTGCATTTTCCCCTCTGCCCGTGCTGGGGGGAGCAACTCTGCCTGAGGAGGATTTCCAAGCTCTCGATCTTGGTTTTGTGTATATTTGTATATATTTGATTATTTCTATTATTACTATTATACTCTTTTTCATTACTATAGTTTATTAAAACTGTTTTAACTTTCCAACCCGTAAGTCTCTCTCCCTTTTCCCTTTCCCTTAGGGTGGGGGGGGGGAAGAGGGTTAACAGAGAGCATCTGCCACTGGGTTAATAGCTGGCCCAGCTTTAAACTGTGACAGATTTATTGGCGCCCAACGTGGGGCTCGAGAGAAGCTCCAACAGGTTGCTCTGATAAGTGGAATCTTGGCTCTGGTGGGAGGAGACCTGGAGAGCTCAGCTGAGAGAGTATCAGATCTCTTCCTCTGAGATTTACAAGGGGTTGGAAATTAAAACAGATAGTGAAGACGGTGATGTCATTTTTGAATGCTGTGTTATCTCGTCTTTTTATAGAGTTTCTTTCACAGTTGAGTATTGCAATGATGCCTTACCTGCCGTGGGCACTGTGTTATTGCTTGCTTCTTATGAATGTTTAGATGCAGTTTAGCAGTGGGCGCTGTTCGAAATGTATTGTTTTGGTATGGGGTTTGATACTGATTTATGCTGTGATAAACTGGGCAGTTAATATTCCGATCTCTTATCTCTATGACACAATGATGGGCAGCTTTAATCGCGAATCAGTAGCAGCGACTTCATCTGCACGCTCCAGGCGTCCTTTAGCTGATTCTGTTAATGATTACACTTCCAGTTTTACTTCGGGAAATAGTACCTTCTCCTTTTCTACCAAGCTGATTCCACCAGATTTTGCGAAATTAGGATGGTGCTGTCTAGGTGGCATGTTTTTATTTTTGGTTGTCCTGAATGTGTTTCTGATGTGGGATAAGATTAAATATCGGTGCAGGGACAGTTGTAGGTGTTATGCAGCCACCTCAGATCCTACAGTGTGTACTGCCGCTACAGCCACTAAACCCACTAACACCTCGGCAGCCTGTACCACAGCTGCTACACCCCCCAAGATGGCCACTGCAGCTACTCAGACCCCAGCATCTATCAAATCTGTACCAATTGCTCCTGTAACCAGGAAGAAATACCAAAAGAAATTAGCTCATGAAGAGAAGGATGATGACTCAGAGCCTTCTAAGGCAGAGCCATCATATGACCCAGGTGAGGGCCCTTCTCAGGCAGAGTTAGGGCCCGACACAGATGGGGGTTTCCTCGATCGTCCTTTTAAAACAGACCCATCACAGAAGAAAGGTCCTTCTAAAGCAGAACTATCACAAGAGGAGGACTCGGACGTAGAGATAACCTACCACTCCTTATCCCTGAAGGACCTGAGAAATATAAGGAAAGACTTCAGCCGTTATGACGGTGAACCTATTATTACCTGGTTGCTCCGATGCTGGGATAATGGGGCAGACAGCATGCAATTAGATGGCAGAGAAGCCAGACAGTTGGGATCCCTGTCCAGAGATGGTGGTATTGATAAGGCGCTCGCAAGAAAGTCAAACACTATCAGTCTCTGGAGGCGACTCTTGTCAGCTGTAAAGAGCAGGTATCCCTATAAAGATGATGTTATGAGCCACCTAAGCAAATGGACCACTATAGAAAAAAGTATTAACTACCTTAGAGAACTGGCTGTGCAAGAGATCATTTACAGACACCCACGGGACATTGTAGATCCTGTAGATCCTGATGAAGTGGAATGCAACCGATCCATGTTCCGGAAGGTTGTGAAGAATGCTCCACCGACATATACCCATACATTGTCAATATTAGTCTGGGGAGAAGATGATACGCCACGATCTAGTGTGGGTAAAATGGCTAACTGTATGCGACAGTATGAAGATAGTATTTCTTCCCCACTGCAGGCACGCATCTCGGCTGTGGAAAAACTGACTAAGGAAAACAAGGACTCATTTAAACAACTGTCAGGCAAATTGTCCATGATCGAGAATAAACTTGACTCTCTACCTACACAGGCGCGCGTTGCAGCTGTTAGGAGAAAACGTTCTCCTACAGGACCAGCTCAAAGGAAACGGAACACATCACGAGGTATCCTATGGTTTGCCCTGCGTGGTTATGGGGAGGACATGAGCAGATGGCATGGACAACCTACCAGTACCCTACAGGCACGAGTACGTGAGTTGCAAGCTAAAAGAAATACCAGAGAGAATTTTTCTAGGAGGATGGCTGCTCCAGTTACCAGTGAGCAGGACCCCAGTCAGGGTAGATGGGCCTCAAATCACTTTTTCCCAAGTGTGAATAGGAGAAATGAAGGTCCAGTCCCTGTGAGCAGCACGAATCCATTTCTTAATTAGGGGGGCCCTGCCTCCAGCCAGGTGGAGGAGAGGGACAACCGAGTTTATTGGACTGTGTGGATTCGATGGCCTGGCACATCAAAACCACAAAGGTATCGAGCCTTGGTAGACACTGGTGCACAGTGCACCCTAATGCCATCGGATCATAAAGGGGCAGAATCTATCAGTATTTCAGGAGTAACAGGAGGATCTCAAGTGTTATCTGTATTGGAGGCTGAAGTGAGCCTAACTAAAAATGAATGGAAAAAGCACCCCATTGTGACTGGCCCAGATGCTCCGTGCATCCTTGGCATAGACTACCTCAAGAGAGGGTATTTTAAGGACCCAAAAGGGTATAGATGGGCCTTTGGTATAGCAGCTGTAGAGACTGAGGACATTAAACAGCTGTTTACCTTGCCTGGCCTCTCAGAAGATCCTTCTGTTGTGGGGTTGCTGAAGGTTGAAGAACAACAGGTGCCAATTGCTACTACCACAGTGCACCTACGACAATATCGCACCAATCGAGACTCCCTGATCCCCATTCATAAACTGATTAGACAATTAGAAAATCAAGGAGTGATTGGCAAGACTCGCTCACCCTTTAATAGTCCTATATGGCCAGTGCGAAAGTCTGATGGAGAATGGAGATTAACTGTGGACTATCGTGGCCTAAATGAAGTTACGCCACCTCTGAGTGCTGCTGTGCCAGACATGCTAGAACTTCAATACGAACTGGAGTCAAAGGCAGCCAAGTGGTATGCCACCATAGACTTTGCTAATGTATTTTTCTCTATTCCTTTGGCACCAAAGTGCAGGCCACAGTTTGCTTTTACCTGGAGAGGTATCCAGTACACCTGGAATCGACTGCCCCAGGGGTGGAAACACAGTCCTACTATTTGCCATGGACTGATCCAGACTGCACTAGAAAAGGGTGGAGCTCCAGAACATTTGCAATACATTGATGACATCATTGTGTGGGGTGATACAGCAGCAGAAGTTTTTGACAAAGGGGAGAAAATAATCCAAATTCTTCTGAAAGCTGGTTTTGCCATAAAAAAAGGCAAGGTCAAGGGACCTGCCTGGGAGATCCAGTTTTTAGGGATTAGATGGCAAGATGGGCGTCGCCAGATCCCGATAGAGGTGATCAACAAAATAACAGCTATGTCCGCACCAACTAACAAAAAGGAAACACAAGCCTTCTTAGGCGTTGTGGGTTTCTGGAGAATGCATATTCCAGATTACAGCCAGATTGTACGCCCTCTTTATCAAGTGACCAGAAAGAAGAATGATTTTCAGTGGGGCCCTGAACAACGACAGGCTTTTGAACAGATTAAACAAGAGATTGTGCATGCAGTAGCCCTTGGACCAGTCCGTATGGGACAAGATGTTAAAAATGTGCTCTACACCTCAGCTGGGGACAATGGTCCTACCTAGAACCTCTGGCAGAAAGTACCAGGGGAGACTCGAGGTCAACCCCTAGGATTTTGGAGTCGAGCATACAAGGGCTCCGAGGCCAATTACACCCCAACTGAAAAAGAGATACTGGCAGCATATGAAGGAGTTAGAGCTGCTTCAGAGGTAATTGGTACTGAAGCACAACTTCTCCTAGCACCTCGATTACCAGTACTAGGCTGGATGTTCAAGGGTAAGGTTCCCACTACCCATCATGCAACTGATGCGACGTGGAGTAAATGGATTGCGTTAATTACGCAGAGGGCTCGAATAGGAAACCCTAATCGCCCAGGAATCTTAGAAGTGATCATGGACTGGCCAGAAGGCAAAGACTTCGGAATGCCACCAGAAAAGGAGGTAACACGTGCTGAAGAAGCCCCACCATATAATGAACTACCAGAGGATGAGAAGCAGTATGCCCTGTTCACCGATGGATCCTGCCGTCTTGTAGGAAAGCATCGGAAGTGGAAAGCTGCTGTATGGAGTCCCATACGACGAGTCACAGAAGCCACAGAAGGACAAGGTGAATCAAGTCAATTTGCAGAGGTAAAAGCCATCCAGCTGGCTTTAGACATTGCTGAGCGAGAAAAGTGGCCAAGGCTGTATCTTTATACTGACTCATGGATGGTAGCAAATGCCTTGTGGGGGTGGTTAAAGCAGTGGAAGCGAAGCAACTGGCAGCGCAAAGGTAAACCTATTTGGGCTGCTGAACTGTGGCAAGATATTGCTGCTCGGCTAGAGAAACTAGTCGTGAAGGTACGTCATGTAGATGCTCACGTACCTAAAAGTCGGGCAACTGAGGAACATCGAAACAATCAACAAGCGGATCAAGCTGCTAAAGTGTTCCAAATAGATTTGGACAGGGAACATAAAGGTGAACTATTTTTAGCTCGGTGGGCTCATGACACTTCAGGTCATCAAGGGAGAGATGCAACATACAGATGGGCTCGTGACCGAGGGGTGGACTTAACTATGGACTCTATTGCACAGGTTATCCATGATTGTGAAACATGCGCCGCAATTAAGCAAGCCAAACGGTTAAAACCTCTGTGGTATGGGGGGCGGTGGTTGAAATATAAATATGGGGAGGCCTGGCAAATTGACTATATCACACTCCCTCAAACCCGCCAGGGTAAACGCTATGTGCTTACCATGGTGGAGGCGACCACCGGATGGCTGGAAACATACGCTGTGCCCCATGCCACTGCCCGGAACACTATCCTGGGCCTTGAAAAGCAAATCTTGTGGCGACATGGCACGCCAGAGAGAATTGAGTCGGACAATGGGACTCATTTCAAAAACAGTCTCATAGACAACTGGGCCAAAGAGCATGGCATCGAATGGGTATATCACACCCCCTATCATGCACCAGCCTCTGGGAAAATTGAACGGTATAATGGGCTGTTAAAAACTACCCTGAAATCAATGGGGGGTGGAACCTTTAAAAACTGGGATAAGCATCTGGCACAAGCTACCTGGTTAGTTAACACCAGGGGATCTATCAATCGAGCTGGCCCTGCTCAGTCAGACCTTCTACATACAGTAGAAGGGGATAAAGTCCCGGTGGTGCATGAAAGGAATCTATTGGGAAAAACTGTCTGGGTTCTTCCTGCAACGGGCAAAGGTAAACCCATTCGTGGGATTGCTTTTGCTCAGGGACCTGGATGTACTTGGTGGGTGATGTTGCAAGATGGCGAAGTCCAATGTGTCCCTGAAGGTGATCTGATTCTGGGTGAGACTACTTAATTCTGAACTGTATGTTGTTGCTGCATAAGTGTCTTTCAGGTTAAGACAGTGGTGATGAGACCGGAGCTAGCTTCATCAAGTGGCGTCCAGTAACCTCCTCAAGTCTGACATCTTTAACCTGCAACTGGTGGGCACGAACCATGACAAAAGAGAGACTGCTAGCCAGAGAGACTGCTGAGAGACTGCTAGCCAGATGGAAACCCACAATCCTGAACCAAATGAACTTAATGAACTTTTTGTATAGAGATGAATCATAAACTAGTGATATGTATATATATATTTGAAAATGAAAAGGTAGTGGTGCTCTGAGTATGACGTGAATGGTATGGAATAAGAGGTGGAATGTCCTGGTTTGGCCCAAACCAGGCCAATTAGTCTTAGAGAAACCAAGGTCACTGCTAAATTCCTCACTGCTTACGAGTGAAGAGCCGAAGGGGGGTCGCACCTGCAGGGAGGAGCAGACAGGGCAGGTGACCCAAGATTGACCAACGAGGTATTCCATCCCATACACGTCATTCTCACTTTCCTATTTATCACTAACCCACTGCCTCCTGGAGGTGGGGCCCAGGAGGGAGGGGCCCTCCTGTCTCCCACTGATTGGTACCAGCTTTGCCAATTCTCCAGTTAAAAGCCTGCAGGTGTGATGGCAGGGGGAGCTACTGCATTTTCCCCTCTGCCCGTGCTGGGGGGAGCAACTCTGCCTGAGGAGGATTTCCAAGCTCTCGATCTTGGTTTTGTGTATATTTGTATATATTTGATTATTTCTATTATTACTATTATACTCTTTTTCATTACTATAGTTTATTAAAACTGTTTTAACTTTCCAACCTGTAAGTCTCTCTCCCTTTTCCCTTTCCCTTAGGGTGGGGGGGGGAAGAGGGTTAACAGAGAGCATCTGCCACTGGGTTAATAGCTGGCCCAGCTTTAAACCGTGACACCATACACGCGAGAAGGTATTTGTCTAAACCTTGGGTGCCTAGCAGATAGGAGTTTTCGTCAGCCTTTAGAACACGAAGCTTTGAGCCACTGCCACAGATAACACCCTAGGTAAATCTTAAGTCTCTGTTTTGGAGATGATTAAACAGAAATGGGGAAATATGAAATCATGGCACTTTCAAGCAGAGCTTGTCTACATGGCTGCTCCTGTTGCAGCTGAATCCTTGGTTCCATGTGACAGGCACAAGATTGGTTTGGTTTAGGCAACTTGGCTTTTAGCAGTTGTGCTTTTCTAAGATAACTATGAAAGAAATCTTTGATTTTTGTGGGATAGTGTTGCACTAAGCGTATGTAATCAAATAGGGCAGTCTGCTTGCACAAACATGATCAAAGAATCAGTCCTCTGTTTTCTTCATGTGATTTTTTTTTTGGTAAGGAGAGGGTGTGGGGTTTGTGTGTTGTGGGTTGGGTTTGGTTTGGGCTGTGTTTTGGGGTGGGATTTTTTTTTTTCTAAATTGTGAACTCTTGATGTGTTCTGGCAGTTATGGGAAAAACTTGATTTTAAGCTAACTAAAGGAAACTGTTTCAATTCTTCAGGCTTTAAACCACCAGTAAATAATAGTGGTGTTAATTCTGAATATGCATGTTGCAAAACATTTTCTTTAAATAAAAATGTTGGTTTAATGCAAGGGCCAAGGTGCTCTGAGGCCATTGTCATCAGTCTATTGTGCTTGTTTAGTGAAAAGCTGAATTTTGGTAAGTGTAACCATCTAGCACCTCAGATAGTATAATTGCACCAACAACTGTGCCAGACTGGTTGTTTACAAAATGTTCTTTTGCCTTGAAAAGTGTCACTTTGGAAGATTTTAATTGTGTGTCTTTGATCCCATAAAAATGAGCAAGTGAAGGTTCACATCAAATCCTCCCCCACACCCCTCCTTGTACATAGCTGGTACTTAGAGAACTCTTTCAAAGACTAAGAACAGTTAGGTATCAGGTTGCTGTATGTAGCATTGCTCAGTGAGGGAGAATATTTTTGGTGTATCTGTTCAAAGTTTCCATAGCTTTTCTGCCTTATGCATTAACTTGTTCTACTGTATTTGCTGTTGAGTTCTCTTTTAACAACTTTAGTGTTAACATCTTTAAAGTCACTCATTAGGATGCAGACTTCAGTATTTACTTGTCATCTAAGACATGATGGCTTGGATGCCTGTCAGATATCTGGCATCCTTCGTGAATAAGTAGCAAGGCAGGCTGACAAGTCAGCTTTGGCAATGCTGCAAGCAGGCCTTTTTTTTAAACGTTACTATGGTGAGAAGGACCTTTGTCATGGTATTTCCACGTCCTTTCTAAAGACTTGGGGCTGACCCACTGAAGCCTTTTAGGTGGGGAGGAAGACTCAGGTAACTTCATTATCAGTTGATTTGTTTCTATGGCTCTCTTTCTGATGAACTTTGTTACAAACATAACAGCCTCGTTAGTTTTAACAGTGTGCAACCATAGTTCACCCCATAGTTCTGTACTTGCAGGCACAAACTAGGTAAAAAAAGCTAAGATATTGCATATTAGTTTGAATTTCCAAGGCTGTCCTCCTGTCCTAAGAGGACTACAGTAGGCTTTTCTTCAGTTACCGTAGTATGTACCATGTTCTGTATGGTCATGCCGTAAAAAAACAAACTAGTGCCCACAGAACATCGGTGTGTACCGGATGTAATAGGATATGGGTTGCACTGGTTCTAACAGTAAAATTACAGCTTTCTCAGGGTAACGCTGAGCTTTGACTTGTATTTATTGTGCTTTATCCATTGTATTCTTTTTCCACACTGTATATAACACCAAGCAGTTTTTCCCCTTTTGCTGTCCATTTGCCCCCCACAAAGGCAGTAACATGGAGCTGGGGAGAACTGTGTGTTTTCAAGCCTTGCTGTTGCAGCACAGTGTAATGACTGTGCAGAAGACCACACGTGAATATTTTCCACTGCAGTACTAAGCTGGATTAGTAATGCTGAAAGGGGGCTGTTAGTGGTCCCCTGGGCTGCATTTTGATTAACCACTTGACTACTACTTGAATTCTCCTAACACTGCATTGATTTCAGTAGCGTTAATGGAATACAGCAGCACAGCTGGTGTGAGGATGGTCTAGCACTAGAAAAGTTAATTTTCTTTAAATCAGACCAATGCTTTGCTGCTGAAGTTTCTAAAACGTTAGCAGAAAGCATTTCGTGCTCTGCATTTAAAATCTTGAAACCTTTAGCTCATTTCATCGAATGTGTTGATAATGCTTTCAGCTCACACTGCAAAGTCTCTCTTTAAAGAAATCTTACCAGCTGGAGATGAAAAATGTGAATTAAATTGAGAATGTGTTAATTGGTAGGAGAAGGGAAAGGAGACCTTACACAAACTAAACCAGCCTTAACTACAGTGTTGTGTCTAACCATAGATAACAGATTTAAGAACTGAAATAGAAACAAGAGAAGGGTTCAATGAATTAAAGTAAGCATAGTACTTTTATTTAATGATCAAAACCAGAAAGAGAACAAATAAACATAAAATTGGTGAATAGACTTGATCAGATATGATTACTCTGTCCTTTTGATACTAAGGAGGTTCCTGATTTTATGAGATCAGCTGATGGGAAACACTTTGAGTTATTATCTGTGCTGTATATCATCAAAAGATATTCTAATATGCTATTTTGTACTAATCAAAAAATATGGGTTTTAGCCTCAAGGTTCCAAAGTATGTAAACTTTTGTGTCGTGTTAAATTCTTGATATTTCCATTCTGTGAAGAATGAAGAGTTGGTCCTTGGCAGACTAGATAGGCTGCTGGTCCACAGTTTGCAATTTCAACAGTATTGTGGCTTTTTCATTTGCTTTTTTTTTTATTTGTTATTTTAAAACTTTTATGCCTTCCTAACTGTCTGATGGAGAAAAAGTGAAGCAGAATTTTTTAGCCTCTTACAAAGCACATTGTTTGAAGGATGGTGCAATATAGGAAAAGGACAAAATATGTATGTACTATTACTTATTTTTACTGTTTTGTTAAAGAGTAACTAGGAGGCAAACAAAAAACCAATTCCCTATCACAGTTTGTGCTTTTAACCACATCATTTTCTCTTGAGTGTTGTAGGCCTTCACTAAAACAATCTAAACCTGTGGACGTGGAGTTTAATTGCGGGAGACAATGAAGACCTGTACCTGTGAACTGGTGTTTAAAGAGGGCGGTATCAAAGGCATGGGACTTTAGCCAGTATAGTTGCTTATATAGAGCAACAAGGGAGAAATATCTTTTCCAGTGCAAGGTTAGGTGGCTTAGCTTGAATCTGACAAGTCATTCATGCGAACGTGTCAGACTTTGCAATGAAATAACTGATGATTGTTCACGAGTTCAGTTTCACCTGCTGTGCACTAACGATCTCTGATGCAGAGCTGTATATCTTTAAACAGCCACAGACATTTGCAAAGTGAACATACGGCTCCTTTCCAAACATGGCGATGGAGTTTTGCTTAGTTATATACAGAATATCCCAGGACGTCACAAACAGAACACTGTATTTAAAGAGGTTTTTTTAAATCTAGAGTTGCTTGGTGTTTTATCAATATTTTCCATGTTTTCCAGGATAATCTGTAACTGTGTGCTCTTAGGTTTATAATACGCTCACATTCGTATTTTCAATTTGTCAATGCATTGACTTTTAATGTAACATCATATGAGATGAATGTTTAATAATTATGTCTTTGCATAACAGCAGTCAAGAGGAAATAAGCTGCACATGACTTCAAGAACACTTAGGTGTCTGTAGAACAGAAATTAATATCATGGCTCACAAAACTTAAGAGAAAAAAGTGTGTGTATTATCTACTGTTGCTTTGTACTGACATGACAGTTGCTGTATTTCTAACCTTTTTGGCTGTAAGTTCCAAGTTTTGGCTGGGAAAAGAGATCTCAGAACTTGCATTTTAAATTATGTAAATCCTAATTAAGGATAAAAATCCCTGTGGTTTCTCAAATACTATTTTACAACAAAAGTAACTTTAATGTCTGGCTTAATAATTTATTTTTTTCCTCTTCAGGAAAGAACTATCCAACATGAATTTGGTAACAGCATAATACTTCTATCCAGACCTTTTTAACAAGAATCTTCATAAGATATTAGGGTTTTTTTCATCATCTCCAAATGATGAAGAAACTCTAAATTCTTGACTTGTATTTTAATACTTGCCTTTCATACTTTGGAAGATACAGATGTATAGATCAGCATCCCCAGGGTTCTACTTGCTTCATCTCCCCTGTCTTTGTGATCCATTCAAAAGTGTAAATTGCTGGTATCTGGTTGAGGTTGGTCCCAGCTGTCCATGGGATACGCAAGATTTGTTCACAGAATCACAGAATGGTTAAGGGTTGGAAGGGACCTCTGGAGATCATCTAGTTCAACCCCCTGCCAAAGCAGGTTCACCTAGAGCATGTTGCACAGGGATGCGTCCAGGTGGGTTTTGAATATCTCCAGAGAACGAGACTCCACAACCTCCCTGAGCAGCCTGTTCCACCTCATATTCAGATGGAACTTCCCATGTTTCAGCTTGTGCCCATTGCCCCTTGTCCTGTCACTGGGCACCACTGAGAAGAGTCTGGCCCCCTCCTCTTGACACCCACCCCTAAGGTATTTGTAAGTGTTGGTAAGATCCCCTCTCAGTCTTCTCTTCTCCAAGGTGAACAGACACAGCTCTCTCAGCCTCTCCTCATAAGAGAGCTGCTCCAGTCCTCTGGTCATCTTTGTAGCCCTTCGCTGGACTCTCTCCAGTTCCTTATCTTTCTTGAACTGGGGGGCCCAGAATTGGACACAGTACTCCTGTGGTACTCACTACCACTTCACCTCTGGATCCCTGTTTAAGAAGAGCCAGCTCCTAGTTAGCGTGGATGATCGAAGCCTGTGCACAAAAATGGGAGTGAGCTGATTTGGCAGTATGGGCCCACACTGAGCTAGAGACATGCTAGGGAATACCATCCAACCCTTGATTTTGCTGCTGGTCCAGCTGTGCAGCATGGTTTGATGAGGCAAGCTGGACTCTTAATTTGTGGCTGTGAGTTTGTATTTAAAGAGGCTGGCCACAGCTTCCTTGACTTTAGATATTTTACAAGGATGTTTCCTGTGTTTATAACTATAGTTCAGAACAGCTAGTTTAGTAAGGATGGGGAAAAGAGCCATTTTGTTGCCCACAGGCTACTGGCTGTTACCAACAGGCTCCCGCACACCCTCCATGTCTAACTAGTAGTGAGCAGCTAGAGGAGCTGATGTGTAATTCTTCATACAGGTTCTGATCATTAAGGAAGAAAAAAGTTAGGAGGGATATTTCTCAACCTAGAACGCAGACTGTGGCGAAGAAGAAAGGGTGCAGCTTCAGTGCAAGTAGTAGTTGACTGGAACCATCAAAATTATTCACGAGTGAATTCAGACTTTTGCATTTAATTCTCAGGCTTGTGTGTGGAAACCAGTATGTTCAAAACTTTCCCATTTCTGCAGGCAGTGTGTTGCTTTGGACAACTCTTCTAGATGTAGATGTGTTTCCAGTCCGACAACATCAGCTAGCTTCCTATTTGCAGGCACAAACGAAAGATTGCTTGTCTAGGGAGTACTCAGATGGAACAGAGTTGCTTTTCTCTATTGCTTCTCCTGTTCTTTCACATTCATTTCACCTTGGATGCATATATTGCTACATTTTCTTCTGCTCTGGATAATGCTTTATGTAAATTGTTTCATGGGACAGTTTATATTTAAGCTTTATAGAACTGCCTTCACTGTGCTGTTACCTGATTAGTAGCTGTGAACGAAGCAAGTGAAAGTTGGTGTAGGTGTTTGGGATAGATCCATGGTAAGGCTGAGTGGGAAGGAGTGGGAAGCTGGTGGGCATGTGAAGCATCTTCAGAGTGTGTAATGGTAGAAAAAAGGTGTTATCATTTTTGCGGAAGGTGAAACCTAGGAGTGTTTATTGTTGCTGGCAAGGAGGAGGAAAGATGTCAGGTACTCTTGGAAATAGTACTAGGGGCATTAATACTTCTCCAAGCATTTTAACGTGGTTAGAGGTGCTAAAGGTGGGTGGTAGTGTTCTGTGTTCCCCATACATATAGATTATCCTGGGGAGATCAGTGTATGCTGTTTATATGTAGATCATGCCAGTGGAAGAGCAAGAGTGGGACTGCTCTGGAAAAGCCCTAGTGCAGCTGGCCACGGGGGAGACCAGAAGCCTGAGAAAATCTGTAACTTGTGCTGACATAAATGTCTGGCTCTTTGTTTTTACTTCTTGGAATGGGCAGGAACAGAGAGAGCGGGGAGAGTTGGCTTTCTGCTTGGAAAGTATCTATACGTAGTGCTGCCACAGCTGATCTGAGCTGCTGAAGTGTATGCGGGGTACAATATGTGACTGTTGTAAGAAGTCAACTTTTATTCTTGCAAGTAGATCTTGCAAATGCAGGGATCCTGTAAAACCTTTTGAACAATTAACGGTAGCAAAGATCACTGCAACACACTTGCGTGCAGAAAATGTGTTTGCACATGACAAAAGCAAACAGCTATCTAGGCTACAGGTGTGTATCTACCAAAAATGAGGCCATTCTCTATATCTTGTGGGTTTTTTCCTCCATCCTTCCTTTCTTTGACAGATCATGAGATACCCATTAAAATGCAATATGATATAAGTGATAAACTTGGCACACTAGACGTTTATGCTGTAAAATAAGGAATTGTAGCTTGTGTTTATGTATTATCCTCTACTTAAATGGACTTAAGAAGAGCGGGTTCGCTTGACTAACCCTCTGAACTGGAAGGCAGTCATATGATAGCATAGTTAGCTTGAGAGAGAAGACAAAGTTCGTGGATCCTTCATATTGGCAAGCTATACCTTCCAATCAACAGAAAGGGCAGAAGAGCATCTTTTGAGTGCTTTTCTACTTTTGGCAAATAAGGAGCTGAAGGAGTAACACCAAGTCCAAGGGGAAATGACCATCTTGCAGAGGAGGATCATTTAGCCCAGAGCAAGCAATGCAAAGGCTGTATGTTATGCTTTCCTAAGTGGCTTTGCTAGGCTGTGCCAGCAGCACCTCCTGCAGCTGCAGCCCGTAGGGGACTGTCATTCCCACCTCTGCTTTGCTTCTTCTGTAGTGCCAATCAAAAAATTGTTTCTGGTTTCAAGTATTACTTTTGGGCAAGAACTATTTTTAACTGATACCATATCAGTGATCCAACCAAGAGTCAAGTGAATGATAGTGTTGACATGGTGAGGGGTGGGTAGTGGCTGAGGAAGGATACCCCCTAAGAAAGCACTGTTGCAGAGGAAAAGGTATGTGGGAATGCATGTTGAATACCATTAATAATACCTTCTCTTTAAGGGTTTAATAATTGTCTCCTACCTTTCTCAAAACTGCTGATTACAGTTGGTTTGTTCTATATATAGTAGCTACTGGGAGGAAGCAAAAAAACCTTTGAGCATGGCAAGTAGAACTTATCCAAATGCAACTGAAATTGATTGAATAGAATTGCCCAGACATTCAGAATTTTCAACCCTGAGTTCTGTATGATGCTGAAAGTTGAACTTTCCCTGCAGTTGAACTGCATCTCTGATGTTGTATAATAGATTTAAGATGTCTTTAAAGTTTTAGGAAGATCTGAATTTGTCATGCCTTATGAAGAACTCTGTACTTACTTTGTATTCAGGCATATGAGTTTGAAGAAAAAAAAAAGGAAAAAAAGAGCCCACAATTTAAGCCATAAAGCTCTTCTACTGGCATTATATTGATTACTGAAAATTGCCATCATTTTAACCATGCCTCTTTTCGGTTTAAGATAGGTTTGTTACTGTTTGATCTTAAGCACTGATTTCAGTGTGATTCAAATGGAAAGTCTGATTCCTGAACTGTACTAAAGCAAAATGTCCCATTGTTACCTAGCTGTACTGACTGAATTTAGAACGTATTTTAAATAGTTGATATCTGTGTGCATGCTCTGTATGTTCTTACTTGGAGCAGAAATCAGAGCTGTAGATGTCAGTGGTCTAGTCTACAAGAATCCTATTAGGATAAGAAGGGAGTATATTTTGAAAGTGCTTATTGATTTGAAATTACAAAGTCATCTTAAAACCTACTTTGCTTTAGTGTTATTGTCATTGGCAGTACAGCTCGGTTTGTCAAATTACTGCTGCTGTAGAGACTGCCAAATAAGTGTCTTCTTCCTGGAATGATTCTTCTTTCCCCATCCACTCCATTTTGCAATGCTTCACTCACATTTCAAGTTTTTATCTTTAAAAGAAACTATTTGCAAGAAAATGGAAAATATTCCGATAAATCAGGAGGTGTTTTTTGTATATAATACAATGTTCTAACTTTTATCCACTGACCTTGTCCCTACTCTATTCTAGTGCTGCAGCCTTTTTCTTTTTTTTCTGATATCTCTAGTTAGCATATTCTGGGTGAAGTCGTGCACTACATCTGCAATGGCATCAAGTGTTCCTAGGTTGATGGATGGCTGGCTTTAATGATCTTGATTCTTGCCCAGGGGAAAAGCCAGAAATTATGCAGGTATAGTTTTGATAGCTCTGGGACGAACTACCTAAATTGAAAACTTTATCCTCCACTGCCTTTGGCAAGAATGTCTCCACCACGTTAATCATTTTTCTTGCCTTAAAGGCCTGCGTTAGAAGAACCCTCTTAAGTTCTTAGAAGTAAGTCCCGTCCTGGAGGTGATGTAGTAACGTCCTTTAAAACTGGTCCTTTTTCCTTGGCTCATGGCCTAGAAGTGTTGCTGTGTATTACGCTCTTTACTGTATTGCAAAAATCTAGAATGGTAAAATATTAAAACAGGATGATTAAAATATTAAAAAAGAAAAAAATTCTTGGGAGACCATAGGAAATTCTTCCATGAGATGCGATGCAGTGCTACTCAGTTGTAAATTTAGATCATATTGTAACATTTATTGAGTCATATGTCTGATGCCAAGTTGTGGATCATGGGTATTTGATAAAGTGATAACAGAACTTGAAAATCTAGTTTTTATGTTTAAGAGCAATATACATCTTACAAATGTTTAACAATCGGAAACAAATTGTTGCAATTTAGTAGTTTTACGCACACTTTAATTAGGAAGATATTTTGCTTTTTATTATTTTCTGTATGGATTAGCTTAATTTTTAAGTCTTCATAGACAAGTTTTTGTAATTCAGCACTTCAAGTGAGAGTTGAAATCTATGCAACCATTTTCTTCTATAGTCAGAAAAGAGCACCCTGAGTTTTAATGTTATAACAGATATTGCACAGCAGGACTCCAGTCAGTCTGGATTGTGGATTCATGAAAACAAAAGGAAGGACTCATTAGGCTATCTGTCAGAACTGTAAAATGAAATTCAGTTATGGTCTGTGTTTCTCTTTAGATCTCATAAATGGAGCCCAAGAACAGTGTGAATTGCCTCCTATGGATGGTTTTCCTCACTGTGAAGGGAAAATAAAGGTAACTGAACTGATTTTAATCTTACTATGTGTGTTCTGTTAAAAAACGAATGTATGTTGCAAGAGGTCACTACTCAGACAATGGCGTAAAACAAGAACAACAGGGTCAAAAAAGAGGAGAGGATATTTAGGAGTGTGTGTCACTACAGCACTGCTCACCTCAAGCCTGTAATACTACTGCTGCAGAGGAATAGTGACATCCTAGTCAGACAGGCATAGAATGCCATATTATATTAAAATGCTGTATTATTTAATAAAATGCCTTATTATTTGAACGCTGTCTTTTTATTCAGAAACTTTCTTCTCCTTTTTGAAAAGCCCTGTTTTCTTCCCCACTATGAGTTATTTGGCGTTCCCCTACCCCAGGACTGGGATTCTCTCTGTGCCTCACTCCAGTCCTTTCCCTGTTTCAGCAAGACATTTGTTTACAGTTCTTTCCCTTCTTTACCAACAGCTTGTCCAGTTCCTCCCTTCCCCTTTTCTGTTACAAGCGTGCTGCCTCTTCTGCTCACAAGCTGGGCACTGCACAAAGTGTGCAGCCAGAACTTTGGGGTTCACTCCTGATTCTATACAAATCCTATATTTTACTAATAATGCAGCTGTGAAGGCCAAATATTGAAGGCCAACAGACTTTGGCTGGAAAGGAAACAAAAAAAAAACACCTCAAAACCAAAACTTGCAGAGATGGAGGTTTTTGATTTCTTTTCCCCAAGATACATTTCAAATGTAATTATGCTGTTTTAGTAGGGGGGGGAACAAAAATAAAATTAGACACTTAAATGTCATTATCAAGTATTACAATCTATTTCTGAAAGTGAAAACAAATAATTACCAAAGTATATTCTTCAACAATAGTATTTAAAAATAATAATATCTAAGTTTTAAATCTCTGGTCTGTGTTTTGATTTGTTTTGACAAACTGGCTGCATAGTGATTATGTAATACATTATTGTAATGTTAAAATATGAATTTAAATTAATCACGTGCTTCTGCAAAAATGGCAGATCCGAGGCATAATTGGGCAGATTTCAGTCTTGGTAACTGATCTGTTAAATTCCAGAGCAAGTGTAGCACGGGGGGCAATGCAGTCAGCTCCAGCCACACCCATATGTCTACATCCTGATTATATTCTCCTTTTGATATTTGTCTCTGCTTGCCTGGCTACCAGTTTGTAAAAGTTGTGCTCACATCTGGTATGTAGTTACTTCCCACTGTAACTGAATGCAGAGATGTAGTATGCTGAAAAAAATTAATAAAATTCCTTTTTTGTTATTTGTGATTTTTATCTGGTTCTTTATGGTTGCTTGCAGCTTTCCCCTGTTATTCCTGAGTTCGATGTGAAATAGTGTAGAGTTATTATGTGGTACTTGTACCTAACAGACTGTGTTTTTATTCTGTTACAGTGGATGAAAGATATGTGGCGATCGGATCCCTGTTATGCAAGTTATGGTGTAGATGGGTCCACATGCTCCTTTTTTATTTACCTCAGTGAGGTCAGTAATCTTTTATCTGGGGAAGGGGAACATCATAGTGCCTTCATATTTTTATAACTGTTTGCAAACTTTTCTCAAAAGAAATCATAACTTTCTTCAGAAAAATTCTATAAAGAAGAAGCAGCTATTAGAACAGAATTATTAGGAAGTGTGTTGCTATTACTTGTAAGTCCTCTGGGTGTTTCTAGCCTGGAGAATTCTGATGTTTATAACTGAAGTGATGTAAGCAGCAGCTCTCCAGGGAGTCCACTTTAGGTATCTTCTTAAACCGAAGTATGAAGCTCAGTCATAGATCCTTGCCTCTGAACACTTTTTCTGTTGCTTTCTATGTAGCTTCTGAGGTAGTAATAGGGAGGCGTTTTAGGGGAGGCATTTGGAATGTAAAATTTGGAAAGTGGAACTAGATGGTACATCCTCCTAAGCAGCATGGCCACTTCCTGCTTGGACACTGTTCATGCAATGTGGAGTCTCTTAACAGAGAACAAACCAACCTGAAAGTCATGTTTTTGAGTGAAGTTGCGGATATATTGGCTAAAGCTTTTGGTACCTGTCAGAACCAAAGGCCCAGTTTTGTACACAGCTCAGTAAGGTCCATGCCCTGGTGCTTTTTGTACAGATTTCTTGTTTCCTGAGTAACGGTTGTTTTCTAAGAATGAATTTTGTCAGTCAATTATTGGGAACTCTATTACTGGCTTGTAGTGTGTGCCAGAAAGTCAGGTGTGTTTGATCGCTTGACCTCTTCTTTCTTATTAGTAAAATTTTGATAACGTATGGCAACTGATCTTGGAAGTAGTATTGATATCTAGTGGCTTACTGCTTGCAAAGAACTGCAAGAGCCAATGTGGCTGCAGAATTGCAAACTAAGATTAATTTTGTAGTTTCTGCAGGATTGGGGGGAGGCAGGTGAATTTTTAAATTCTGTATCTGAGATTAAAACGGTAAGTCTGTTATATAAGTAACAGGGTTTTAATGAAAGCAGTTTCTGTTAATTTACTCAGTTGGCTGTCATTGAACTTTTGGGGCCGTTTCTTGAAGCAGCAGTATTAGTTAAATGCTTATCCGAAACATGTATCTGAAGAATTAAAAAAAGGTTGTGTTAAATCACAAATTTGACTCATTCCATTGCTATTACCAAGCACTGGGGTTTGTATGGGCTATAAAGCTGGGGAAGGAAAAGATACAGGATGACTATAGTATTTATCCTGGTATTTATCATAGAAGCTAGAGATGCAGTTTCATAATAATCTGAAATTAATCTAAGTTTCTGCTAAAAGGTTATGTTTTAGCATCAGCGGAGTTACGTTTGCACAGTACTATTCTGTCAGCCAGCTGGTGCTTCATGTTTTTCATGAAGATGTATCTTAAAAATGAAGATACATGTCAACTGAATGTGAGAATCTAATATTCTTAAATGACATTGATTATTTTGTATTTCTGTTAAATCACAGTATTTTCTGTGACAGTCTTCTCTGATCATCAGTTTTGAAAACGCATTTGAAGCTGTTAGTTTTTTCATAATTGCTCTTTCAGCTCATCCTCATGGCAAATGCAAGCAGATTTACAGAGGCCAAATACTTGTTTATTCAAGGGTCTAGGGATTTGAAATTTTTTTTTAAGCAGCAGTATTGAATTTGGGCAACTTCTCATTGCATAATGGAACAACAGTACAATTAGTCTATGTGTATATTTGGGAACTTCAGACAAAGATCTTGTACTTTTATTTTTAAAGTGTTCTCCCGTGACGGAATGTAAAACTAATATTGGGTGAGCATGTTATTAACCTTGAGTTTAAATTTGGCATTCTTAATCCTATGATTAATTCCATGATTAATGCCTAGCAGCAGAGGTTGAAAGCTTAAATGTTTGTGAATGCAAGCATGAAATGAAATTCTAATAACACTACAATGATGTGGATTTATGAGGTGTGTTGGCTGCTGAGGATAACTTGGAAATGCTGTTGTGAGAGTAATTTGTCAAAGTGGACAGTGATGAAGAGTTGACAGTTTATAGTATAGTTGCACAGCTGAATGATAAATTTGTCTACAGAGCTCTCAAGTCAAAACTACTGATTTAAAATATTAAAATGCATTGGAGTACTGAAGGGATATTAGTGTTAAGATTTCTCTTTTTTACTTAAAGTTACAGTATAGGAGTAAGATGGTTGTGTGCACATGCTCTGTTTGAAAAGGCAATATATGCATCAAATCATGCACAACCTCAGTTTGAGAAGACAGAATATGCATCGAATTGTGCATCTGGCTACTTTTGCTCTTAAAATCGCCGCTATGACCTAGTGTGACAAGCACTTATGCCCTTTCATACGCTTTTGGGATCTGCTTTTTTCTTCTGAAGCAGTTAAGTTAGGGTATTATGTTACACTTATCTAGCACTCTTTGTAATGCCGTTTCAAACTTGTGAACAAAGGAGCCCGAAATACTACATTTTGGTGTGTAATAAGGGTCAGAACCACAGAGACGCAAAGTAACTTGGCCACAGTTTATGCAAAGGTTTAGAAACAAAGCTTGGAATAAAACCTAGTCTTTGGGTATCTGTCATGGGCCCTCGTTGTGTTTCCACCATGTGTGTCTTCAAAATAGAAACAGTACAGTCAAAATCCAGGCTGCCCCAAGTCATCTCTTCTGCAGCGCCTGCCCAAGTGCAAGTATTAGCAGTTCTGCCTCCTCTGGTTTGCTTTGGATGGCACTCCTGCAGGAACATAAGACCAGCTAGCTGAACAGCTCTTCTCTACTTCTCTTCTTGTGTCTTGGCTGCTTGAGCAGAATGGGAGGTGACTGTGGCAGCAGAAGGAAAGCAAGAAGCAATTCAACACATTCAGGCTTCTGATTTTTATTAAAGCTGTTCCCTGGACAGACTTGCAGATGAAGCTGCAAGGATTTTTGCACTTCTGTCTTGCTGTTTTGCTGCAGGCACCAGATCACTCCTGGTGGATGATATGCAACTGTACAGTTCTTGTGACACTAACTGTGCTGGAGCCTGTGAAAGACTGGAGGAGACACAAGTGGCTTGAATAGCAAAACCAGATTTACATTCTCTTGAATGACAGAGCAAGACGGGGATTAGAAGTAGCAAAAATTGAAAAGCAAGTTAAGCTAACTAAGGTTTCTGGACAGTTGGGACCTTTTTCCTTTTAACTTGCCCATTAACTTAACTAACAAACTTGCCCATTGAGAAGAGTTCCTTCCTTTAAACTTAGCATTTAGTTACGAAAAAGCCAGTTGTTTAACACTGGAATGTCACTGGCACAGTTATAATTTTCACGGATGGCATTGCCTCTGGGGAGAAATGTGAAAAAATGAATTTCTAGACAGTACAAAAATATATTTCACTGCAAAATGTCAGTTTGCAGCTGAAGAATGAAGCTTTTAAAAATATCTTCTAGAAAATGAATTTTGCACACAGTTTCTCAGTTTAACAAAAAAAAAAGTGGAGGAGTCTTGTCGCGCCTTTTCTTCATCTAGATATGTGCTTTCTCTGAGAGAGCTGCCTGCTGCACAGGAGTGGGACTGCTGCTGTTCCTGCTGGTCAGCCAGGAGCTGTGATGCAAGTTACCAGCACCCAGGTGGCATTACATTGACCCTTACCTGGGGGAGCTGGGCAGATCTCATTAAAATCCCAGGCTTTGGATCTCCAGCTCGCCTTTCAGGTGCAAGTGGAGTTTTTGGTACCCATCTTGGAAGTGGATCCAACGCTTCAAAAGACTAAAACTCTTTCAAAGACCAGTCTTTGAGACTCTGTAGCTTTTGCATGTGTGCTAGTATACCACTAGAGAGAATTCTTGTTTTCAGTTCTTCAGATTTGATGGAAACAGAATGCATGGTTTGGTTGCAGTAGTATTTTTCTTTACGCTGTTGCTTTTGCTTTGAGAGATGGAGCAGAAAAATACAAACTGAAGGTGATTTTGAATGTGGGTTTGTTTCCAGAATGCAAGCTCTAGTCTGAGGCACATTTTAGTGAAGACACCTGGGAATCTTAATTATACAGGTGGGAATCTTAATTATACAGGTGCCCTAAATCCTTGTGGTTTTGCTGGTTTACTGCAGTTTGCTAGCATCTGTGTGGAAGTCCCCCTCTCCACAACTTCCACTGCATGTGTAAGCTAATGTCCTACATTGAGGGGAGTTATTGATTTGCATTCCTCATTGTAATTTAACACCAAACCACCTTCTTTGAATTCTACACAATTACTCAGAAAATTGACAAAAATAGTATTGTTGTCTGAAATGTAAAGCAGCAAAAGCTTGAACTTCTTTAGTCGTCTTACATGTGTCCCTAAGAAATTGAAATGCTAATGATAGTCAGTACTTTGTCCCCAGATCATTCATTAGCATAGTGGTGTGGATTTGGGTGATTTGGGCTCGGTTATCTTTTCTACCTCAATCACTTTAAACCAGGATTAGTATTTTTCTGTCTTGTTGGAAAAGGTGTAGATGCTAATGTAAGAGAGGAATCAAATTTAGTGCACATTACTGAAGTTAGATAAGAGACCATTTGTTGATTGATGGTTATGTATAAGATTTCATGTTATGGTGTCACTGGGGCAGCGAGTACCTAACACCCAATGTTTGAGACTGCCTTTGGAAACAACCAAATCCAAAGTTACCTGTACACTCCTCCATTTCACTAAACAGCAGGCAGTCATCTTGCACACTGCAGATTATGTAGCACCTTCAAAATGACTACCTATCACTGAAGAAATGCTAAACAAAATATAGGTATTACAGCTTCTAGAGGAGTTGAGCAAGTCACCTTCCCAATGGGAGCAGTTCTTTCACATCAAATTCTCAAATGGATTTTCTGAGTGAACGTTATGAGTTCTCTGCCTGCATTCATACTGCCTAATAAATTTAAAGATGCATCTTCTTTCAGCAGATATTGCAGCACTGTGTTTTTTTTATTTCCCACTCTGGGGCTGACAGAAGATATTTAATAGCAGCACTTTACCATGGATAGAATTGCACTGAGCAATAACACTGTTCACCTGATGTGCAAAGAAAGTTGCTTTAGTTTCCCTGTAGATGGGCTGCACCTGCCCTTTGGAAGAGATTGTCCCAGGTGTTTAGAAGACCCTTCAGCTTCTGCTTTATTAACTCCCACTATGACTGTAAAAGCACAAAGGACTTCCTGAAATTTTAGATGTGGAGAGCCGCTGGCAGAGTATACTTTCATTCAGTTTGGAAGATGCTTGGACTACCTCAGTGCTACAGATGTTTGCCAAATTCTTATAACTGTGCTTGAAGTACTTGCTCTATAATACAGTCAAGTGCTACAATCTTGACTTCAGTTTCAGTGTGTTTCTGAGGAAGAGCTACTGAACAGATACCTGCAAAGCTTCTATAAAACATACTCTTCTAATTTCTTAGGTTTGTTTGGTGTGGGGTTTTTTTTTGTGTTAACTCACTTATCAGTAAGCTACATAAAGATGAAGTCACTGTGGGAGTGGATTGTGTATAAGGGTCTAGGGAAATTCTTGAGTTCAGTCTAAGCAGAATCTTTAAGTATTCACACCCCAGAGCAGTTCAGAACACGGACTTTTCACTAATATCTGGAATCACGTAGCACTTAAATTTTGAACTTCTAAACTACCATGCAACCTAACCTTATGGAGCTCACTACGTATACTCTAGACAGTTCTGTGTCTACTGTGATTCAAAACCAAGTAGGGAACACTTGACTTCTCCGGTGGACCTAGTTTCTTCAGCATGATCAAAGATTACCTAATGCATTTGATTGGCATTGGATTCAACACTAGGTACACGAGGCACAGCTGCTCTTACTCAAAAATATGACAGTACAAAGATAAATATAGTGTGTTCTGAATAATAGCTTAGCATTTATATCACTCATCCAGAAAATGGTCAGTCTTCACATCTGCAGTTGCTGTTTCCCAACAATCTTCTTGAATTGCTAATTTGTAGTCTTATATCACATCCTTCCTATTAAATCATGTGCATGACAGTGTAACAGTTGGTTGCTATGGAGAGAATAAGCTAGAGAAAGAACTAATGCTAACCCGGTGAGGGGAAGGTTGTCCTGGAAAGGGGGAAGAGGAGTCCTGGTTCCTTCTTCAGAGACAACTTCTGTGCTTTGTCTTAAATGATCAAATGAAATGCATAAATGAGTTGAAGAGCAGATTCCAAACGACCACCACTGCCCTCCTTCCTCTTGCTCAGACTTAGGGCTTGTTGCATGTGGATATTCTGTACGTAAACAAATACAAAGCTGAAGTATTTGTACATTTCTGATGGAGATTTCATCCCATCAGCCCCACTTTAGTGATATCATAATCCTTTCTGTCATCGTTGCCGATGATAGAGAAAAGGTGTGTATGAATGGAAAAATACCAGATTTGTAACTGCATACTGCAGCCCTAGCACATGCTATATCATCTTCCTGTTCATAATCATATACATACACATCTATACAGACATTGGTATGTAAACACACACACACTTTTTTCCCCATTGTACATGTTATTTAATCACAAATATTCCTGGCACAGGACAAGTTACGCTTTAATGTCGTTGCATTTTCTGCAAACTTTTTTGTTATGAGTTATGAACCAAAGCAGGTCCCTCCCCCCGCACCCCATCACTCTGTTCTGTATTAGGAGCTTCCAGAAAATGTGTTTCAAAACGAAGTCCCTAATTCTTCCCCTCACATTCCCTGCCCTATCTCTGTCTCATCCCTGGTAGTTTCAATGAAAGCTGATAGGCTTTCTTTAGGCAATTTGGGAGCAAGGGGAGAAAAGCAAGTTGCAGGCACCAGGTGTTTGCACAGGCCTTGCATCACTGTTGGTGCTTATTTGTCACACAAGATGAAGGCTATTGAAGGCTTCCACTCAAGTCAATCTGAGCCGTTTTAGACATTCCTTACCTTTCTTTCTCCCACATCTATAGTTGGAAGTTAGTACTCAATGAAATAAAACCTGGCTTGTACTTATCTTACATCAATAAGTCTGAGAAAAGTGGATTAAGTTTTCACCGGTATGTCCTGGGAAAAAGGTCATTTCATGAGCATCCTCCTGCATTTTTCAATAGCTGTAGCACCAACCTTTATTTTCAAAGAAGTTCCCATGGCAGTGGTTTATAGTCTGAATCTGAGAAGAACAGCTGCAGGACTTGTTCAGAAATGACGAGTTACTAGACAGCTAGAGTTACTGTTGTGGCCATATTTGGGTCATGCAAGGCAACCAAGAAAATTACTTAACCACTTAAGTTTCGTATTTAGTTGTAGGCATCCTTGTGGTGTTCTGTATGAGAAATCCTGAAGCGATTAGCTGAAGTGGCAATGCTCAGTTCTTTAAAAAACAAACAAACAAAAAAACCCATCCACTGACTTTCTAGGTCATCTGAAGTTCTCATGAAACCGTAGGTCCTGCCAAGAGCTGCAATTAGAAGTAGTTCCTAGCCTTAAAGGTGAGAGATTGCATGTCCTGGACAGGGGATGCTTAAGTGCTCAGTTTGAGTTGAATACTGGTACACTGGGCAAGAGAGAAAGACCAAGTAATGAAAGAGCAAAGGGAAAGAGCAGGAAGTGTTTGTCTTGAAAAAGGCCAACAATATGGTTATTTAAATTATTTGCAACAGAAGTAGTATGTATTCTGCATGGGGCTAAATAGAGAAGAACACAGTACATCTTGCTACTTGTCTGGGTTAGTGCAAACTTACTTTTAATTCTGACACAAAATATTGAGTACTATTTCTTTATGTGACTGTTAAGCAGTCTTTACTGAGGCTTTGTACTGCTGCAGACATTGATTTTACAGTGCAATGCAAAAACACAGTTAACTGGAAACTTTTTACTTGCAATACATATAAAAATGCAATTACTGTGTTTTTTGAGGCAAGTGGCAATAAAACTTAGCAGGCTGCTAGATGTCTTGTATAAGTAACATCAAATCAGCAGGTTTTTTAATTCGGCAGTAGAAGCCTGTCAGTGCTATCCTTTCCTTTTCAAGTAGTTCTACAAAGGCTGTCTCTGAAGTTGTCGATATCTTGTGTAGTTGCATAGGTTGAAAACACCCTCCCTTTTAACAGAGTTTATATAGAGTGAGTCAATACATTAAATTAGTAAGGTTTTTTCTTCTTTCTCCTTCCCATAGTATGTCAGATTTGTTTCCTTCATCTTTGCTTTTCTGGTGCTCTTTGCCCATCTAACAGTGCGTGGTTTGTGAGCCATTGGCTCATAAAAATGAGCAGAATTCTTTCCTTTTTCTATAAGAGAATGCCTATGCATTCTTCCCAGTGCATTTATCAGTCCTGAAAATAACAAAATTGTCATACTTTGAAGAGTATGCATTTAAAAATCCTCTGGAGAGTTAAGTTGGTCTTTCCAATTAAAAGAAGAATTGACTGAGAGTATCAGTAAGGAAAAGTAAGTGCTAGACCAGCTGCATACACTGATATTACTTTGAGTCTACTCCTTAAGTGTTTATTTGTGATTAGAATTACTGTAATTTAATTTAGACAAAAGGAATATTTCTAAAAGCACAAAAACCCCCTATATTTGTTTTTTAGTCAGTGAGGCATACTGGTAACTGTCCTTGACAGCTCTGAAAAATCTTCAATTCCTTTAGGATGCCTGATGGTATAGTGTGAAATATATGAAGCTAGAAAAGGGGCACATACAGTAGTCCTTGAAATGTCATATCTTAATACAGATCAGTTTTAATGCTAGGAATAATTCAAAATTGTTTGTGCTCTTTAAAAAAAAAGAGAGATTGGGACTGTGCATGATTTGTAATATGGAGTTTGCAACTCATTTCTACCAGTGATTCCACAACTTACATTAGTAAAAGCTAGGATTGTTAATTGCTGCAATTCTAGTATGTTTCCAGAGTTGGAGCCCACTGAAGGATCAGATGTTTTCAAACTAAGTTGATCAAGTTACTGCTTTCAAGTGTTGTATTAAATACGTTGAGTAGATTAAGTCATAGCATTCAATTTAATGTTTCTATATAATTTGTCTGAGGAACCTACGCTTGATACATTTCTTCTCTTTAATGAGGTTATTATGTTTATTAAGTTATTTTCATGTGATTGGTCTTCTAGGCAATCATTTGGTATGATCTTAAGCTTTTAATCTCTAATGCTTCAGGCTTACTGCAGCAGGATTAGGCTAAAATTGTGTTTTGACAGGTCTGTGACTGGAGGAACTGTAAGAGCAACTCTGACTTTAATTCTCTGCGAGTTGTGAACTTAATCAGTAGTGATGGGGTATCTTAGCTGGCCTATAAATTTTTGCATTTTTCCCTTTTCACAGTACAGTTATGTTTCTGTTTGGTTTGCCTCCAACAGTGAGATTCCTTCTTGCCAGAGTGAATGGTCTAATTTCTTAAAGCACATGAATAATAAAGATTCTACAGGACAAGCAAGATCCCTAGGGAGAGCACAGGAGCTTTCAGTGACTTGCATCCATTTGCTGTATTTTCCCTAACTAATGGCTGTTGTACTTTTTTATAGTAGACAGTAGTAGAAGTATTGCGTTTGCACTTATGTTTCTCTAAGAATTACAGCTCTTAGTACTTGTGGATATTGTTACTTATGTTATAATTACATTAATCCTACCCTTCAAATACAGTGGTTTTGGTTTTATTCTTCTTTCAACTTTTTGTCTAGATTGCTACAAGGTAGAACTTTGATCCTTGGGTTTTTATCAGGCTTTGCCTTTTTATAAAGATATTCTAGGGAGATGGGAAATGTTCCAAAATATGGGGTTTTTTAAGGTCTAGAAGCATAAAAAACTTAGTGCTTTTTGAAAACATTTAGGAACAGCTCAGAGAAACTGTATTTAGAGCATTTAACAGCTGACCTCTGTCTTGAAAGGGTTTTATCTCCTGTATTCATTATCATGAATGAATATCTAAATGCAACTTCTGGTTGCAAATTTGCAAGGTTGAAATAGTGCTGAATTGCAAAAGGCTGTCTTAAGCTTTTCTTGCAAGAAGCAGTTTTACCTTGCAGTGACTTACTAATCAGCTGATGCCTTGTTTAAGCCATAGAAAGGTGTAATACAAAGGCGGTAAGAGACTTTGGTAGACTAGCTGAGAGTAGAACAGAATGATTTATTTTCATGTGGTTCTTTCACAGGTTGAAAACTGGTGTCCTCGTTTACCTTGGAGAGCAAAAAATCCTAATGAAGAAACTGATCAAAAAACAGTGGTAAGAACAAAGTTAAAACATGAGAAATAATTCAGTAATTGTGATTCATGCAGAAGATCCTGGAATCCTGTGCTGCATAAATGCTTATAAGACCAGAATTTACCATTTTTGTTCCTCAGCTCCTCAAAACAGAAGGGAAACATCCTTGACATGTAGCTCATCATGTATTTTCTCCAGTCATTGTATCATGCTGCAATCTTGATGGTAGATTTCCATTAAAAACATTTTTGTGTTTCAATTTATGAAATATTGTACACAGATGCTGAGAAAAATTACAAATCCATAGACTATTCACCAGTGTTAAGTGACCATATGTGAAACTGTCCATTTTTAGTGTCCCATAAATCTAGGCCTTATGTATAAAAATGCCTTAATGGAAGAGACTTACATACATTTCAGTTTTGTAGTAACATTTTGATTACTCCTAATTTTTTTTTCTTTTAAAAACTCTGCAGCATACAGATGTTTTTAAACTATTATAGCCTAATTAGGTAGCACTTAGGTATTTTAAGATAATTGCTGGGCTGTGTATGAACATTGCTTATGTAATTTAGGTATAGGCTGTCTCATTTTGTAAAACCAATTGTTCCTAGATCAGTCTAGCTTTAAAATCAATATTACCTTTAAAATGTATACTCCAGTAATGCTTCTTCCTTCATGGTATAATAGGAGACTTCCTTGTATTTGGAAGATTCATGATATATGTGAATCTTCAGCGTACTGTTCTGATTTTGAATTGTGTTTTAGAAATACTTTAACCTCATCTTGAAGCACACGAACAAAACCAAATCTTATATTGCAGAAATAAATATGTTGTGAAACATTGCAAACATATTCTGGGGCTACCAAATACTATTAATAAAAGTAACAGTAACTGATGTGGCTTAGAAATGTCTGTTTCAAGATATCTTAAATACATGGAACTGAAATCTCAACTTAACTTTAGCATTAGGAGTATATCTTTTTTTCTATTTTTCTTTTTTTAAATGGGGAATGTAAAGCGCAGAGTTCAGATTTGAGAAGTTTTCTCACTTCTGGAAAGTACTCTATTTGAAGAATAACTAATGTTTTGGGATTTTTTTTTTAATGCTTTAATTAAAGGCTGAAATTCGTATTGACTTTGATAATCTCTACAAAATGATGTCAAGACATGAGGAATTTAGGTGGATGATGTTGCGCATCAGACGAATGGCTGATACCTGGATTGAAGCAATTAAATCACTTGCAGAAAAACAAAATTTGGAGAAGAGAAAACGGAAAAAGGTAAATGAAAACATTTTTCATTCCTGCCACTTGAAGCCATATAGGCTCTTTTAAGCTTCTTGTTCCAGAAGTAACTTCAGAGTGGAAATACCAAATAGGTCTAAAAGGCTTGTGTTTACACTTGTGCCTCTTTTCAAGAAGTATTTCACTGTTCGAAATTACTGTTATGATGGTTATTTGCTTTACAAATAGTTTTACATACTTCCCATGAGTCAATCTTTGAGTAAGTTTTCTACCCTCTTTAATTTTAGATAAAATAGAGACTATGTACAAGTTTCTAAAGGGAGGAGCTGTGAATTTACTGCAAGATGATGACACCAGAGTGTTGTACGTAGTCACAGAAAACAATTGTACATCTTCTTTGTCCAAACTTGAGACTTTAAATGGTGTATTTCTGGTTTGGGTTTGAGTACACTTAAAGTTGGCCACAACTTTGGATTGGATCAGTTTAGACCCTCTGTAATGAGTTCAATTTAAAGACACTGAGGTTCTTGAAGTGAAAAGTTCTATTTTATTTGATTTATTTTTTTTTATTTTTTTAGTTACTGCAACTAGTTAAGATAAAGCTGAAAGTTGTAAACACAACAACAGGTTTCCCTCCCTGCCTTGCTCTTACTGGAGCCAGTCTTGAGTGACAGCAGGCCATGCACAGTCATGTACCCGCTCTTAAGCAGCTCAGCTCCTTGCTTGAAATTCTCAGTCCTTGTATGAGGTCTAAGTTCCATGTTGCAGCTCTGATGTTTGTCATGTACTACAGTCCTTGAGTAGGCTCACCCTCGGTCAAGGAGCAACCCCTCTATTTCGAGCAACCCTGCAGCCTGTTTTATTAAAGAAATATGCCTGGAATACATAAACTCAAGAATAAACAGAAGCGGTACTGTCCTGCACAGGCAGTTTTGATGGGATGCTTTAGTGCTTATTCTTTGCTTTTAAAAGTCCTTTGAGGTTGCTTTGTAAAACATATGGTGATTTCATTTTAATATGTCGAGTTCAGTTCTGGGAGCTGCAAGAGCTTAGAACAAAATGGGGTTTTTTTGAATATTGCTTCTTTATAAAGAGTGAGGGAAAAGTTTTTTGGTGTTTGGGAGTTTTTATGCTTGGCACTGTATGTACCCACACTCAATTAACAGGCCGGGTAACTAGCGAAGTGTTTGGAACTCAATTTCTGTAATTCATTAGAAAGGCAAGCAGAGATTTCAAGGAACTACAGAGAAAACTCTTCTCAGGGGGCAGTGGAGAGGAGAGGTTCAGAAAGCAGCCTGTTACTCTTACGCAGTCTTTCCAAGTTCTTATGGCTTGCTCATGACAGCATACCCTTCCTTAACTATACTGTCTTGCCTAAGCAAGTATATCCTGCTTGAGAATATATGTTGTTATTCAATCAAAATAAGTTAATGTGAGCCACAACATTCTGTGCATAATCACAGATTATTTTGTGAATAACACCAATTTTGGGGGTTTGTTTAATTACTGATCTGGTGGCAGATAATGTGCAAAACAATGCAATAACATTCTTATAATTACTATAAGAATTCTAGAGATCTGTTACAAAATTAAATTATTGGGGTGGGAGTATTGGATTTTTTTTGATTGATTTTTTTGGCCATATTTGGAACTTAATAGAAAGAAAAAATGCTGTGAGGTATAATAGTTGCATGTTTAATGTTGATAACTCTTAACATATGACTTTCCTTTCCAGATTCTTGTTCATCTGGGGCTTTTGACAAAAGAATCTGGATTCAAGATTGCAGAAAATGCGTTTAGCGGTGGCCCACTTGGTGAATTAGTCCAGTGGAGTGATTTAATTACATCTCTCTACTTACTGGGCCATGACATCAGGATTTCAGCTTCACTGGCAGAGCTCAAGGAGTAAGGAGATTACTTTCACTTTTGAAACTGGAATACAAAAATGAATTGTAAACTCTTGAAGCTTCTATTAACAGTGTATAATTTCTTGAAGCATAAAATGAAAGTGATAATTCACTACACAGACAATAAGGTTATTTTCATGAGCTAAGTATATGTGCTATGAAAAGGATAATGTGTTTTCATTGTAGCTTCAGGCTCCTGAGACTTCATAAATTAATGATGTAAAATTCCAACTAAGCAGCTTATTCTTTAACATTCCAGGTGCTTTAACCAGCTGCAATAAGAAGTGTTACGGACTGGCCTAGTTCTGTGTCCTTTTCTTCAGTTTCTGCTATTCTTCACTCAGCCCATTTTAAAATAAAGGCTTAAATCCTTTAAACACATTATTTTTGATGTAGCTAATTGCTTATGTTAGGTCAAATTGCTACCTCACTCATCTTTGTCTTGCTTTGCATACTAGTTCAACATTAGGCATAAAACATCTGTTTTAAGCTTGAACACATACACTTTTTGTAGCTTTTGTTTTTTTGTAACAAGCATGACAGCATCATTTTATAGAGAGCTCTTATACTATAAAGCTGTCAATAGAAGTCAGAAATTATTTGAAATCATTTCCAAGCTCACTATTTTTAAACATTCCAACCATATTACCCTCTTGTTTAAACTAGATGAGTTTTTTAGTGAAAGATAGTGCTTTACTGATGTATAAACATTTCTTTAATAAATGATGAGCACCTTAAGCGTTTGAATGTTCTTACATGTTTCCTGACTTGGAAAAGTTAAGAGTAAAGCTTTTTTGGAAAGGGGAATTATTGGTATAAGTAGTATTACAGCATCTCTTCAAGGTATTTGGAAAGTAATACTTTTCCATATTCCTTCTTTCTTTGTTTAGGATTATGAAGAAGGTTGTAGGTAACAGATCTGGCTGCCCTACCCAGGGGGATAAAGTTGTAGAACTCATTTATATTGATATTGTGGGACTCACTCAGTTTAAGAAAACCCTAGGTCCATCATGGGTACATTACCAGTAAGTATAACACTTATTTGACCTCTTAACTGCTTTGATAAAGAGCTTTTGTTGAATCACACATGTCAAAATACTGAGGTGAGTACATTCACGTGAATTTGAATTTATTTAAAAGTGAAAATGTAGTTCTCTGTTGTCTTTTAGGAATGAAAGAACAATTACCTGTTTGTTGCATACCATCTTTATTGCCCCCAGCAAGTTGGGGATTCTTGTGTTCAACCATTTTCAATCTTTAATTTTTAATGTTATCTTTGTAGAGTCATCATCTTTGCCTGCCTTTCCTTCCCTTCTTTACATCCCCCTCCTTTTGTTCTGTAAATTAATAGATGAGCTGAAAGATTATTGGATTTTGTTGTTTAGTTGGAATACCAAAGGCATGTTTTGCTTGTCAGTGTTTGTAGCCGTACTGGATTGATGATTGTGGAGATTTATCTATTCTAATGGTATTGCCCAACAAAAGCAATGTAATTTTTTCTGTTCTATCCCTTAAGATGCTTAGCAGAGAGTTGCTTTCAAGGGTAGGACTAAAGAATAAACAGCAGTTGTTGTTGCTTCTGTAATCTATAAACATCTTTCCATTAGAAATGGAAGGTGACGGTGACAAGAAATTACTTCGTACAGCCACCTTAGTGTCTGCAGTTCTAGAACCACATTTCTTTTTGTCAATAACTTTAAATAAGTAAGCCTCCCATGTGTTGTACGAATACATATCAGCATGAAATAAAACCAAATCTAAATTACTTTGATTTTTCTATACCTAATCAAATTAGCTGTGTTTCATGATCTATGAAGTCCAATAAATCCTATTTGAAGGAAGATATTGGAAGGTATTCACTGCAGGCAGAAAAATTGTTTTCTCTCTCAACCTCAGGATTTTCTAGATCATTGGATCTTTTCAGCGTAATTTTAAATGAGAGTACTGTGGTGAGCGTTGCAGATTAGATTAATCTCTTTTTTTGAAGGAGTAGAGGGATATTCTGGTTTTTAGGAGCCTGCTAATAAAGATAATCCCATTTTCCACTGAGCTACAGTTGGTTGTCTGTCTGCTGGGTATAATTGTCACTAGGCAATCACATACATTATCATGGTCAGGTTATAAAACCATACTTAGAAATTTAAAATGTTTCTTCCCTTTTGCTTTCAGTTTCGTATTTGGTATATTCTGTAACGAAGATATGGAAATATACCATGACATTGAGATTATTAGATTAGCTCTTCAATTTTTCTTGCTTATTTCGTGAATCATTAAATCTTAAGTTGTGAATTTGTTTTTCATTGATTCCTAATTTGTGGTAATGACTGTTTCTGGTTTAGGAGAGTAGAATTAAATTTAACTCTAAATAAAAACCTTAGGTAGTATAGGATTTGTTGTTAGGCTTTTGAAGAAGAAAAAAATTACTTAATACGTCTCTTCTACAGCATTGGATTTCATGGGATGGAAAGGGACATCATCTAGTCCATAGCCTTGCTGAAAAGTAGATTGGAGGTATTCATTCCTCCTGAGAGATTTTTGCCCAGTCTTTTCCTGAAGACTGCAAAAGATGCCCCAGCCATTGTTTTACATTGTTAAGCTTTTCTTTAAAGTGTTTTTCTTGGCCTGATTTCTTGCAAACTGCCCATTAGTTCTTATTCTGATATGGTTCTGGGGAATAATTAATTCCTTCCCCTCTCTGCCAGCCTCTAGAACATATACTGCCTTTTCTTCAATTTGCTTTTCTTCAAAATAAATGTAGGGCTTTGGATCATTACTTATAATTCAGGTTTTGTAGACCTTTCGTCAAACTTGTTGCATTTGTTGGGAATCTAATTACACTGAACTTGAGAAACAGTATCAAGTACAAAACAGGGTCTAAAGTCTAGCAGAGATTACCAGAACTGATTAGAGCAGAAGAAGTAATTCCTAGCTTCTTGCATGATATCTCTTCTTTGAGGGTCCTCTTGTAATCATTTTTTTTGTCTCAGCATCATGAGTTACCTCATAAATTTTGTCATCAAAATACTTTTAAATTAAAACTAATAAGTATAAAAGCATAATTATATGTTTTTCTTTTATTCATTCCAGTAAGATAAACAATATCAGAAATAAAGTTGCTTTATAGCCCTTGTTCTTTACAAACGTTGCTCTTTCACTCGCTTGTATTTAATGTCAGTAGGAATAATTCTTTGTCTTGAAAGAAGTGTTTTGCTTTGTGCCATACAGTTTTTCAGCAGACGTGTGTGGGTCAGCTCAGTCTGGTTTAAGCAGACCAGACTCAAATACAAATAAATTAAAACTTACTTATTGACTTCAGATCAGGCTAGAGTGGTAGAATAAACCTCTGCCTGCAGAAGAGTCTCTCGATAAGAGTGCTGTATAAGAGTGCTGTATGTAATCTTTGTGAGTGAACTTGAGCCCTGAGGAAATTTTTGGTAATTGCAGATCAGGTTTCTAGAACTGCTAACTCAAAAGAATAACGCTGCTGCTCCGAGGGGTGAGTATTTCTGAACTGAAATACTGTTTTGTACGTCTGAGATCTGTAGCACCAATGACTCTTGGTAGTACATGCTTTATCTGTAGGATCATTGGTGCTGTAAATAGCACGAATATAGCAAAACAGATCGCATTTTTGAGTGCACCTTATTTTCAAGCAGAAGAACGTGTGGACATGCTGTATTTTTCAGTTCTGAAGTCTGGATATTTGAATGCAGTTTATGTGCAATGAAGCAACATAAAAATTAGTAGCTTAATATAGTTTGAGGAGTGAGTGCAGCTCATTGCCTTTCTTAGCACCCGCATCCTCCATACAGCACATAAGAATCTGGTATTTTTTTTTTGTTTTCTACAGTCTCTCTAGCAATGACTCATTCCCATATGCCAAAAATCCAACTGGCTTTATTCTTGAAATAAGTTAACATGACAGCTATCCTGAAAAACGAGCAGCATTCCTGCTGCTTTACATGTTCTCTAGAATACATCTGTTTTAGGAGGGTTATTTTCTGACTAAGTCTTTAGATTTTAAATGCAAATACTGAGTGGTCTGAAAGTTAATGTGTGCATCTGCAAGGATTTCTATAAGCAGATATGAGCTGCTCATGACCTGAGCTAGCTGGAGATAAGCCAAAACAGTCTGGAGTCTGTGTATCTGTGCTGGCACGTTGCCGTGCCTGAGCTCAATGCACCTACAAAGCTTCCAAACCAGAATTGGTTGGGTTTTGCCCAGCTTGTTCCCAGGAAGATGTCTGCAGCCACTGGCATATATGCACCCTTTGTTTAACAGTTTATGCTGGCATACGCAGTAGTTGCTGACAGTGATGGGTGCTGCTGGACAGCATTGCTCGTGTAGACAAAGATGAAGTATATGTAAGTAGAGTAAAATTATAACCTCAGGTGGGAGAAGGATAGGAATAAATGTGTAGAAATACTTCCACTAGGACAGCCCAGTTAAGATTGTGCTTATACCCAATATTAAGGAAAAACATTCACTTCAAAAATGGTCACAATCCTGGGTTGCTTTTGTCTAAATTCTTTTTAGAAGCCCAAAAATTGTCACTTCTAGTATCTTAGAAGAAGACCTTAATGTGGATGTTTCTATAAGCAATTTGCTACCCACCAATCCTCTTTTTAATTAGTCATTGAATAGGCTAATCAGCCTGACACCGATTGCAAGGCATGCTGTAATTATCTGCAACTTCCTGCTAAAACTAGGTGACGCTTTGAGAAGGAGGGGGCAGCTGAGTGAAAAACTAAAGTTAAAATCTCACTAAATTAACATTTTTATTTAAAATATATTCCTGCTTTTAAAAAAAAATACTGGTTTTGCCATTTTCAGAATGAATTATTTCAATTTAGAAATACTAAAACATTATATGTAAAATCAAAATTTTTTTAAAAAATAGTTCAATTGAAAGAGATTTAAACCACTAAGCGAAACAAATGGAGAATATAGTACTTGGTCAGACTGAGGCACTTCTACATATGTTAAAGTATCAGTTCAGCATAACTGGCATTATTTACATTCCTTTCTAAATTTTAAATCATTATTTTACCTGTTCTTTTCTGCTGCATTTCAGGGATTACGTTCACCACTTGAACCTTTGATCTCTCATACCATTTCTGCATACACTTGTACTTTCCACTGTGATCTTTCTCTCTTGTCAGTCTGAATTTATTTATGCCTGAATCATAAATATATTTTGTTTTCTCTGCTTCCTGGTTTAGCTTAGTTTCTGTTCTGTCACGTTTCCTGTCCTGCTTCAGAGACCCTGTGTGTATTGGACATTGTTACACATATCCCTATGAACAATTAGTGCTGCATATCTTACATCTGAATACAGGAAAAAGACAGGGAAAAAAGCACTCTGACATGATCACATGTAATGTAGTGCTCCTTACATGTATAATTTGACCAACTCCAGTAACATTGCAGTTTTCCAGTAGCTTTCACCCATTTTTTGTTCCCCTATACTCAAGTACCTGGCCAAAAGCTGTATATTTGATAAGAATTTTGTTTTAAGGCCTGCCAAGAAATAAGAAGGCTTTTATTACTGAATGATTCATCAGTGCAGAACTTGTTTTGGTCCTGCTGGAGTATTTTGTATGATGCAGAGATAATTGCCACTGTTGTAAAATATTTTCATTGAGAACAGTTGACATAAAACACTGCACAGAAACTGATCTGTCAGCTTTGTTGTTTGGTGAATCATAATGTGTTGTATATTTTGACTTTCTTTTTGCTTGAAAGATCTCTGTGAAGATCAAAAAAAAAAGTAAATTTGCTCTATTTGTACTTTTCAAATACAAAGCTCGCATTTCATATGAGAGTTTGAAAGTTGCTGGTGTTTTTTTTTTCTATTTTGCAATTTAATGAATACTTTAGAGAAAGGAGCAACATATAAGAAATATGTAAATGTATTTTTGAGACTAAATTCTTCCATCTTTTAAAGCTGAAAACTGGTTGGAGCTAAGGTCTTTCACCTTCTGGGGGCTAATTTGTTTCACATTTTAAAGCCAAAATCCTGGTGTTTTACTGAACAGAATGTTACATGGGCTTGAAGCATGGGAAATGTTGAAGACTGGGAAATGCAGCCATTTTTAATAGTAACTTTTGCAACTACCTCCCTTCTGTGCCATCTGTGAGGTTGTGTCTCTTGCTTAGCACATAAAAGCCCAGCGATACAATGTGCAGTGATAAGAGTTCGTGTCTCTATAACGTAGTGGTACGTGATGTAGGAACACATACTGTGTCTTTTCCGAAAATTTTGGTTGTGGAGGGCTGAAGAATGGTAGGGACAGCAGCTTTGGAGCCATATAATCCAATTCATTTGCAGTGGAGCCAGTGGTCAGTATGATGGCCATAAAGTTCCTGTCCAAGCCATATCAAAGGTTTGGCAGGCTGCAGTTTGGAAACATAACTTCTAGAATCTGTGTGCTAGAATGTGTGCCCTCTTCTTCATACCGAGACTTTTTCTGCCTTTCATGTACTATGGGCCCTTTTTTTTGAAAGGAGCCACTCATGAATGAAGTAATTTTTTTTTAAGGAATTAATAGGAGTTCAAATGAGGGACTGACTGTGATTCTGTCATCCCAGACCCTTTGTAATCCAATGCCAAGGTTTCTCTCAGTTGTAGACTGGTTGTTGCAGACATTTGACTTTTATATTATTTCTTCAAAAGTCTGTGACAAAATGTTTCATAAACAAATAAATGGTCTGTCTGACTGCAAGCATTCAGCAAATTAAACTGTCTTCAGTGCTTCTCCAGTAGGTCTAATTAACCCAAAAGTCAGAACCTGGAGACTAAATACAATTGTCTAAAGACAAAGTACTATTCTCCTCTGATCTTCTTGGCATGTGGCCCTTGGCTGTTGCATTGATTTTGTAGTAATGAGTGAGACCATTAGAAAATAGATGAAGAATCCTCTCTTCTTCTGCCTAAATTCTACTTCAGAGCCCCAGGAATGTAGGTGACGACAGTAGCATTCCCATAAGCTCTACTTGGACGTTAAAGCATAACTTCGTTCTCTAAGAACAAAGAAACCGAAAATAAGCTCTGTGGTTGCTATTTGAATGTCTGATATGTCCTTGAATTTGCTGATCATAATGTCTTTGAATGTAATATGAACAGAAATGTTTGAAATTAAAATGTACCTTCAGTTTATAAATCATCCATAGTTGCAAGCAAAACCAAAACGCATCTTAATTATCATAACTATGTATATATACACACATGCTTATATATACACATATGCATGTGTACCTACAGTAAATTATTTTTTTTCTTTTAGATGTATGCTGAGAGTTCTGGATTCCTTTGGAACTGAACCAGAGTTTAACCATGCCCATTATGCCCAGTCTAAAGGCCACAAGACACCATGGGGAAAGTGGAACCTTAATCCACAGCAGTTTTATACAATGTTCCGTAAGTATCCCTGTGTTTATAAATACGAATGCTGTCATTGAAAAGAATTTTCGTATAATGAAGGACATGTTAGTGGTTTAATAAAATGCAACAGCTAAATGGGCAGAATTGTGTCAGTAAGTTAGTTTTGCCTTCTCAAATCCTGCTATGGAGCAATAGGTTTCTGAGGAACTTGCTAGATTGCAGTTTTATCAACTGCACTCTTGCATTTCATCGTGTTAAACTGATGTTTGTGACTATGTTGTTGTATTTCTGCTTTTTTTCCCTCAACAACTGAGCAGCACAATTCCTTCGCTATTTCTTTGCATTCAAGATTAATAAACTGACACTCAGCAAAAATAATTTTTTGTCTCCATTTTTGGGGGGATTTCTCAAAATTTTTACCTAGCTTGTTGTCGTGTTGTGAGCATTCATCCTGAGGGGAACCGATTCACATATTTTTGCCAGCAGTGTACAAAGCTGTTGAAAAAAAAAGTTGTAGATTTCAGCATTGTTGTAGAGCTTTGAAGAGTTGTTAAATATCTTACAAAAAAAACAAAACAAAACCAAACTTAAAAAGAAACAGAACAGGAAAAAAAAATTGTATAAATGGGATTAAATGATTACAGTGACCTGCTCCAGCCCTAGTCTTTGACTTTATGGCGCTAGGTTCTAGAATCAAAGGATCTTTCTCTTTTGCCTGTTGTAGTAGTGGTTCAAGTCTGTTATCTCTGAAAGACACAGAAAGACACCACTGCCAGCTAGCTTGAGGCTTAGAAAGGAGTAAAGTGCATGCTGTTGTGTGCAGCAACTTCTCAGCCCAGTTTGTAAAGAAACACTTGCTAGTGACCAGCCTGACCTCCAAAGTTTGGTGGTGGTCCCTGTCTGAGACTAAGGCCAGGGCATGCACTGTTCTCTCTCACCAGACCTCACAGTGAAGTCTCTCAAACTTTTCTGCTTTTCATAGCAGAATTATACATGCTACTTTCTGGCTGACATGCTTTTGATTTCAGTTGCCCTGTAAAATTCTTGAGAGGGGCATGTTTTCTCTGTCAACATTTGCTGTTCAAGTTTTTCCAGAGAAATATAAGTGAAGGTTGTTTAAAAGATAAAAGGCTTCATTCACAGTTGTTTCAAAGCAAGTAACAAAACGCGTGGTGGGGAAATGTGACTTGGAAGTGGTTGCAGAGCTTGTGTCTGGACATTAGTAAGCAGAGCTTGTTCTGTACTCACATGATTTGCTAATATTTATTGGTTTATATCCTAAATGGAAAAGGAGCCGAAAGCTCAATCATGCTGTATTTAAGTAGTCCAGCTGTTGGGAAGTTTGTGTGTGAGATCCTGTTTAAGATAGCACCAAGAATGATGACGCACTTGAGGAAAATAGTTGCGTGGATACTTGTGGTACGGCTGTGTGCGTGCACTCCTCAGTCCCACTCCTTGAAATGCAGAAGAAAGTAAATCTCTGTAGAGAAGGTCTCTGTTGTGGCAGTATTGACTACTGTTATAGTCTCTTGTTCAGAACAAATCACTTCGTAGTGAATTTTCAGAAGAGTATGAGTATGTTGGAATTTCAATAAATAACCATTTCAAATTTTTACTGCTGGAAGTGACTGCTGGTTTTCCTTTGCAGGAAAAGTGGTAAAGAGATTGCAAGCAAACCAGTTCTGAAGCATGAGTGATTCCAGTGCCATAGATTACTCAAGGATTTCACTTCTTTTTGTACTAGGCGCAGAAGAGTCAGTGTTCTGCGATATTTGAAGTTTATTTTTGTTTTTAGTTCTCTGCTGCAGAGATAGCACCATCTTTATGAGGTTGTGATTAAAAGTGCGTGTTATGCATCAGTAAAGATTTTATGGCAGATTGGAACGCTAGACAGCTTCCCAAGATCCCCAGACTCTATTATGTTTTGAGAACTCTGATTATAAGGGCGGAAAATCATTACTGAGCAACAAGCAAGCCATATTCAAACCTGTGGCGTATTACCAAATGCTTGACTGTTCTCTGAGCTTTCCAGAAGCATGAGGGTTTTTTTCCCCTTTTTATGTTTTTTATTTAAATTCTTTTATGCAAAATAACAGCACTGGTACTTTTAAAACTGCATGATCTTGATTAAAAATCCATCAGAGTGCTTCCTGTCAGTGATGTTTGAGGCACTGAATTCCACCAGTTCTAAGTGCTAACTTTAACAAAGGTTTATTTTGCTTTTGAGCGTGTACTGCCTTTGCCTCTCCTTTGAATGCAATCTCTCATCCAAAAATATGAAAGGATGGAAAAATGCCCCTTTTCAGGCATATTTGCAACATGCCATTTGCTGTGCTAAATTCTAGAATGTCCTTGGGTCTAAGTGAGTGCCTAGCTGTTGCTGAGGAACTTTTTGTGAAAAAGAGTAATTGTCATTTGAAAGACTAAATGTAAGGGCAGGGGGAAGTATGCACTGTGTATGGTTTCTCTGTTCTGCTGCATTATCCAGTTGGCTGATTTTCAGGAATCAAAAAGCAAAACCTTATAAGTGCAATAGAAATTTTATTTTTTTTTTTTTAGAACTCTGACTATAGGTTTTGCATTGCATGTATCCTAAGTGCCTAAGGCGTTGTCTTTGGGGTTTTTGTTTTGGATTTTTTAACTTTGCAAAGTGTGCTTAATAAGAAGTTGTCAGCTTGTGTGCCAGAACTTAAAAGGGAGGCTTACAGAGGAGATCCTAGTGTTTATTGCAGCCTGTTTCTGTGTAAACTTTTGAGGCTATGACACTTGTTAGAGAGGCACAAAAATCCCACGTATTGGAGTAATTTTTATATAATAGAGAAGGATTTTTATCTGAAGCCTTGAATGTTGGAGTCCACCCCTGGAATTAAACACCCTGTCTACAAAAAACAAAAGAAACCAAAACCACCTTAGTTTTGACAAGCCTATAGGTCTGTGTCTTTACAGGAGGAGAACAGTGGCTAGTATTGCTGGGTGTCACTGCTAGAAAAAGACCACCAGAGGCTATAAGTAATATAGAAAACTAAGAGTAAATTGCAGATCCTTTGCATGCACTTTATTTGTCTGAGCACTGGATTAACACAATTTTGCTAACTTCAGTTGTCACCTTTCACTATTTTATGACAGATATATCTGAGTGAATTAGGCAGTGAAATTTGTATTCTGATCAGCATAGTGTGACTTTGTAGGCTAGTAATTAGGATGGATACATATGTGAGTTGGATGGTTGGTGTTAGCTCTTCCAATATAGGAGGTGAACCCAAGAGATTTACTAAAATTTATTTATGACCTTGAGCAACATACAGCTTTGTTAACAAGCATAAATCCAGGTTTTTTTCAAATTGTTGGTATTGCATCTCTGAGATTGTCAAGCTGGATTTCTTGTTCTCTTATCTCTAATAATAAAATAAAGCTCAGCACACAAAAAACCATTATCATTGACCTCGGTCCAGCTACAGAATTTTTATTGCCAGAAACGAGCAAGAAAATAACTGCTTACTTCAGTAGACATATGCAGCAGGACTTAAAATTAATAAGAACTATTCTTGATAATAAAGCAAGCAAATTTATCTCTCAGTATGAATGAGAAGGAAGTGATCTGTTGGATATGTTCCTTATACCTACTTTTCTGACAACATTCATGCTTTTGTAACATTAGCTGATACTTAAAAAGGTTTTGAATATGCTCCATTTCTTACAGCTCACACTCCGGATAACAGCTTCCTTGGATTTGTGGTAGAACAGCATCTGAATTCCAGTGACATTAAACACATTAACGACATCAAAAGGCAGAATCAATCTCTCGTTTATGGCAAAGTAGATAATTTCTGGAAGGTGAGTTTTCTATACTCATGTACTTGAGCAAATTTATTTTGATCAATATAATAAAGCATAACTAACTGTAAAGTGTCCCTTCTCTTTAAATCTATTAAGTTCTTTTTCTGAAAACAAACATATTTTAATAATTAAACTGAACATTTTGAAGTCTTTCTGATGAGGAAGCTTCATTCTAGATTGCTGTGCATCCTTTGCTATTTATGCACACCTTTCTGATAGAATAAAAAGTTTTTGTAGTCTTGATATCACAATAATTTTGGAAAATGCAGAAGCTGTTAAAAGTAATGGGAAACTGAAGGTGTCAGAGGCTTTGTGCACTTTAATCAGTCATAAGCAAATGTGTGTTTCAATTATTTATTCTCATATATCTACAACCAAAAATGTTCTACATTTTGAACTGGAAATTGTGTTTCACTAAAGACCCTAGAAGTGTTCAATCTCTTTTTATGTCCCTCTAATAATATCAGAGTTTTGTTTCTTAAATATTGCAATTACTGCATTATCTCCCATCTGCAGACGAGAGCTGCAGAATACCACCACCCAGGTTTGGTCATCTTTTCACCAAGTTAAAGTATATTGTGTTGTTAAGCTCACAGCAGTCTCTGCTTATTGTCCACTGTCCTTTTCTGGAGCTCCTTCCAGGCTGCCACACCTGGGAGTGTCTCTCTCATGCAGTTTTCAAAGAAAAGCGATTACTTAGTGATAACTGGATTTCTTCCAAGTTACTGTTAGTTCTGTGTGGCCATATACTCTGTATGCCTTCCCTTCTGCCTAAAAAGACCTTATTTTAAGCCTCTTGTCAACTGAAAAAGGAACTGATCAGTCCATGCTGTGCTATACATAAGACCAAACAACATGACAGTGTGAGAGCACCTGTGTCTCACATTTTCTTTCCTTTTGTCTTCATTGGCATGAGAATATCAGTCTTGCACAGTTTTCTGAACACAGAAGCAATGAACACAGAAGTTTCTGAACACAGAAGTCTGATAACTGTGAAAATACAGAATAAGTTCTTGAAAAATGATAGCTAGAAGAAAATGGTCCATCTGTGAGACAAAACAAAACAAAACTTAAAGAGAAACCGGAGAATGTTGCCAGTGTTTATGGTAGCGGAAAGATAGATCTGAATGCTTCTTGGCTTCTATGCTGAGAAAAATATGTATATAAGTTGGGGACAGACCTGTTGGAGATCAGCATAGGGGAATGGGATGTGGGGGTCCTAGTGGACAGCAGGATGACCATGAACCAGCAATGTGCCCTTGTGGCCAAGAAGGCCAATGGCTTCCTGGGGTGTATTAGAAGGGGTGTGGTTAGCAGGTCGAGAGAGGTTCTCCTCCCCCTCTACTCTGCCCTGGTGAGGCCGCATCTGGAGTATTGTGTCCAGTTCTGGGCCCCTCAGTTCAAGAAGGACAGGGAACTGCTAGAGAGAGTCCAGCGTAGAGCCACGAAGATGATTAAGGGAGTGGAACATCTCCCTTATGAGGAGAGGCTGAGGGAGCTGGGTCTCTTTAGCTTGGAGGAGAGGAGACTGAGGGGTGACCTCATTAATGTGTATAAATATATGAAGGGCAAGTGTCATGAGGACAGAGCCAGGCTCTTCTCAGTGACATCCCTTGACAGGACAAGGGGCAATGGGTGCAAGCTGGAACACAGGAGGTTCCACATAAATATGAGGAAAAACTTCTTTACAGTGAGGGTAACTGAACACTGGAACAGGCTGCCCAGAGAGGTTGTGGAGTCTCCTTCTCTGGAGACATTCAAAACCCGCCTGGACGCGTTCCTGTGTGATATGGTCTAGGCAATCCTGCTCCGGCAGGGGGATTGGACTAGATGATCTTTCGAGGTCCCTTCCAATCCCTAACATTCTGTGATTCTGTGATTAGCTGTGCATTTTCAATTGTGATCTCTCAGGTTTATATGTGAGCTTATTGCACTAAACCATGTAATCTGTGTCTTGAAATTTTGCTTTGCATAATAGTAAATACTGTGACAGTTATTCTGTTTGGCTGATGGTGTAGAATGACTTGGTATGCTCTCATCTGCATTCTCCCCTGTCTGCAGAATGCTGGAGCAGAGCTCAGATCCTTTCATTCGAGTCTCTCCTAGCTGAGGCTCTTGTACTTTTAGTTCCTGATCTCATTATCAGTCTCTCAGGAACAGTTGCATGTAATAATCATCTATACTTCCTGACCTGCTTTGTAGTGTATGTCAGCAGAACAACCTGTTGAATGCTAGTTGCATTTAAGGAACAAGATAGTTGCTTAGTCACCAGGGTTTTTTTCACTGACATATGTATCGTTCTTGGTTTATTCAGTCTGCATGATTTCAGAAATACGTATTAATAGCTTATATGCCCAGAGGGGAGATTTGTGATTGCCTAGTGTGAAATTCTATATGACACACACAAGATATTCATGGGCTGATTAAGACAAAAACATGGTTTTTTGGAAAAGAACATCCAATCTTGATTTTTAAATAGCACTCAATGGAAACCCCACTACTTCCTATGGTAAAATCCTCAAGCAATTGGATTCTCCCTTAAGACTTTGCATTATTTCTAGTACAGATTTCCAAATGGTAGTTTCCAGTCTTAGTAGCAGTTATAGACTTTGTCTACCAAACTGATGATGTTTCTATTCTGTTTCCCTGTAGGAATATATAGGTTGAGGTCAAAGTTAAACCATAGTCATCGCCTGAAAAGCCTGTATATGCTGAACCACTGAGAGCTTTGTGCTTTCTAATCCTTAAGTATTCTCACATGTCTGTTTTCTCTGAACCTTTCCAAGATGGTTCACATTCCTCTTGAAATGTGAATGTTAGCAAAGGGCACATGGGCCGTACCAGCACCAAATCAAAAATAAATACTATATGCACTATTATGCATATCCCCTTTTCACCATTAGGAGCTCATGTTTAGGTGACTGCTGAGCCAAGACCCTTGTATCATTTTTTAGAACTGCTGCTTTTCAAGTCACTGCTCCCTTTCTATAAGTATTGCCTGTCTTGTTTCTTCCAAGATGTATGACTTAATACCTAGCCATATTAAAATGCTTACTGTATGCTTGCCAACATCAAGCACATTAAAACTGTAACTTGCAGACTATAACTGCAGTCATGCCCATATACACTGGTACATAAAGCATAATCACTGCAGGTAGGTTTTGAATTGGTGACAATGTGGGATGTCTTATCTGGAGTGATAAAATCCAATGCTTGTGATCAACAGAAAGCCTGAACTAATCTTGTGTCTCTGTAATTTGCTTATTTCATGTTTCCTTCATTTTCTCTGTTCAGTGCTCTTTTTATCTGCCACCATGGCTTGTAGTGAACCTGACTAATCTATTTATCCTGCTACTTTTCTTTATACTGAACATGGCCAATTAGCAAAAAATGTAATCTCTACAGAATACATGTGCTACTGCTGGGTCTGATCAGTCGTTAGAGAAGCACAGTGTGAAGGGGAGAGCGCTCTGGTTCCCAGACTGAGGTGCTTTTGTGGAATATCATTTGCAAATAAATAGTTTAAATGTTAAACCAGGGAGGCTGAAATGGAACTGAGGTACGCACAGGACCTTTTTTCCCTGTGGGTGGGACTAGAATAGCTAACTGCCATCATGATTTTATATAGTCATGGGTCCTTTTCTGCATCTGGTGAGGCATGTTTAAAAAAAAAAAAAAAAAAAAGATTAATTACTTGTCATTTCATCTTTGCTAGAAATCATCACATTCCCAGCTCTTCTGCATGGCTGGGCAGAGTTGGTAAGGCCAACTCAGACAACCCACTTAAACTGTGTAAACTAACTGGGTTATTGTAGCTAAAGAGAATTATGGATTGCTTACAGACAATACTCTGTCTTCCCACATCATTTAATGGGACAAAACTCTGGTATGAATATAACGAGTAATGGGGGGAGGAATACAGTGATGACTTCTATCAGCTCTGCTGGATACAGGAAAAAAAAGTCAGCCCATAGCCTAAGACCAGTGGCATTTGTCCCATGTTACAGTGGTGAAGTCTAGGTACACCTTGCTGGAGGTCAGGAAGGATGTAAGCTGCAGAGTGTAAGATTCATCTTGTTTACTTTCGTCTGATGACTAAATCAGTCTTAAGTGGGTTGAGGATTACAAATAGGAGGCTCTAAAGAATTTCACTACATTTCTAAAGGTTATGCTTAGAGGTACGCTATGAAGGGCAACATTTGCCAAGTTTTGGATGTGTTTATTGTAATTAAAGGTTTGGGGTTTTGTCTAGGATTTCTGACAGTACTAAGGAGTAAAGAGAGCCCTATCTCTGCCTAAGTGAAAAATAAGGGATGAATAAAATGTGAGTGAAACCCATAATGCTCTCCATTATCAAAATTGTCTTTAATCAGAGAACAATTAAAAGGGAATGTTTGAAGCCTTTCATATCATCTTAACTCCTGTTTCGGTCTCAGTCTTTTCTTTGCTTTCCGTTCTGCAACTTCCTGTCATACTATTCCAGTACTTCTACCCTTAATCCTAGAAAGGAAAAAGAGTCAAGATCCATTTTACATTTATTTGCTATTTCTTTTTTTTGTGGAGTGCTGTGAGAGAAGTCAGAATTTTGCTTGTATCAGAAAATACTCATCAATGCATAACATACAATTGTGTGATGACTGCTTTAGTAGATTTTATTATAGTGTATTGGAGTTGCCTTAAAAATATTTATATATTTAAAGGCAAAATAATATGTGAGTTTGTTACTAATGCCACTTGACAAGATGGGCATTCTTCTTAAATGTATACTGTCTGCATAACAAGTTCTGAAGAATCAGAGACAGGAAGTGGTTACATTTAGCTTGTTCTCAGTGGGAAAGTACATAACCAAGGCTGTTCTTACTCACTTCTCCCCTTTATAGTTCCATGTGACATATGTAGTTTCCCTGCCTTATGCCTTGTTGCATGAAGTGGGAGGAAGAAAGTAGGGAGAAGTCAGAGAGAAAAATTATACTTCTAGGAATGTTTCTGTTACGAGCAGAGATCAGTGTCTCGCTGTTGGCAGCATTGCCTTTCCTTTCCTTCTGATTGGTTTTGGTGCTTCATATTTAGCAACAGACTTTGGCTGAACATTTAACTTCATTTTTAAAGCTAAAAGAAACATAAGGGAAGGGAGAAAAGATCCTTCTCACCTTTTCTCTCCCATGTGGTCAGTGCACTCAGAAAACTTGTCTCATGGTGTTCTTATTTTGTCTTTCTCCAAATTTGCAGCAGTGGTCTTATCTATTGATCGAAACGTACTCTAGTTGCTGTCACCAGGCACCAGGAGCACTGTCCTCCTTCATGCCACAAAACATATTGAAATGAGCCAGACACTTTAGTTCAGCAACATTACTGACATTCACTGTTTGCTTCTGAAAGAAGGATGGATCAAAAAACCCAAGTAAATCAAAGCAAATGAGCAGCTATAAGTGCAGTAAATAAGTATACATGTATGTACACTTTTGAAGGCTTATTCTTCAACATTATGAAAATTAGAATTTTATTGTGAAGAAAGAAAGAAGAAATGTTTTCCATGAATATTTACGTTTCAGGTCAGTGATCAGCTTCTCTTTTTGCAGAACTCCGCAGCTGCAAGATGAATTAGTGTGGTCTTACAATACCGGTTAACGCAATCATCTACTACTATTTGATTATCACAAAACCAACACAACCTTTTCTTCCTGTGGTCTTACTTCCTATTTTCTTCTGTACCACTGCACTTTTCTGCTTCAGCACTTACAGTGCACAAGTACGTCTCATTGTTAGTTCTGGAAATTTCCATTCAAAGGACAGGAGATTCCTGGTTAGGTGTTAGTGCGCATTAAATGACAATGAAATTGTCAAATCTTTCAAAAACCTCACTGTAGAAAAAAAACTGAGAAAACTTCATGGATGAAGAACTGCAAGAAATGATGAATGAAATAGATGAAGATGAGGATAGGGAACTGTATAAGCAGGATTTCTGGCAGATCCTGAAGAACCCAGGTCTTTACTGGGATGTTTTATTCATTCTTTGTGCAAAGATTATGTATGTGCAAATAAATAACATATATATGCGCTAATGTGTATTTTACGCAGATATATATGGTAGGTGCCTAACAAAGAAGCCATAAATGGACATTCAGGGAAGAGCAAAAGCATGGCAAAGTTACAGAATACTTCCTTTGCATATTCCCTCTCTTTCCAGCTTTTTTCAGCTCAGGGTATTGTCTGAATCTGTTTGTTTATTGATTAACTGACTGTCGACACACTTTTGGGATCTCAGTAAGAGGTGACTTCAAAGCACTTGTCTGATCATGTACCTATGCAGACTTTTTTGCCTCCACAACATTCTCTGTCATGGAGTCCCTCAAATCTCTCACCTCTTGCAGGAGGAACCATTAACTTTTGGGTTTTTCTAAACCTGCCTCCTACTAGCTTTGTTTGGCTTCCTTTGTAGCAGGACATTATGAATGATCAGTCACTATTCATGTTCTTTATGCCAATTATGGTTTTGTAAACCTCTCTCATATTCTGCCAAGTTGCCTTTTCCAAGCTGAAGCATCATAAATGAATTCATTACAGGTTTCTCTATGTAGCGATGGAAACCATTTTGTAGCTTGGATCCTTCTTACCCCTATCAGAACTGCATCTAGTGTTCTTGGCTTCTTTTTGACAAAAGGAACCAGAACCGCAACAGTTTTCAAGGAAGGAGAGGACTGTGTGTTTTTAGAAGAGTTCGATGATTTTCTGTTTATTTCTCCATTCCTTTCCAAATAATTCCTATCATTTACTTGGTTGGTGGGTGGACTGACTGCTGCTGAACGTTGGACTGGCTTTTTTCATGCACCATAATTGTATTTTATCATAACGCAAAGTCTTCATTCTTGAGTAACGCTGGTCAGCTTGGGTCCATTGTTCACATGTGAAGCTAGGGCACATGCATCACTTTGTTTATTTATATTGAATTTATCTGTTATTCTAATTCCTAGTCACTCAGTCCCTTAGGTTACTGAGGGGGCTTTTTCAAAAGCTTTACAACCCCAAGTGTTCAGTATTGTGACGTTTTTCTGCAACATTTTGAAGTTAATTTCAGTTTTGCTGCTCTGAATATTAGATATTGACTGCACAGTATAACTTCTCTATTCTCTTTAGAATGCTGCCTATTCATTCACAAGGGTGATTCCGTTCTATCCCAAGGAGACTTGGTTCCTTTAATAACTTTTAAAGAGGTTGTTTGTTTGGTTTTTTTAAAAAAAATTAAGTATGCTACACAAACAGACTCATTCTTTTCTATATGCTCATTAGCCAGCCGGTCTGGGGAAGTGATCGTCCCTCTCTACTCGGCACTGGTGAGGCCGCACCTTTGAGTACTGTGTCCAGTTCTGGGCCCCGCACTTCAAGAAAGATGTTGAGGTGTTGGAGCGAGTCCAGAGGAGGGCGACCAAGCTGGTGAAGGGTCTGGAGCATCTGACCTATGAGGAACAGCTGAGGGAGCTGGGGTTGTTTAGCCTGGAGAAGAGAAGGCTCAGAGGTGACCTTATTGCAGTCTACAACTACCTGAAGGGAGGTTGTAGTGAAGTGGGAGTTGGCCTCTTCTCCCAGGCAACTAGTGATAGGACAAGAGGACACAGCTTCAGGCTTCGCCAGGGGAGGTTCAGGTTGGACATTAGGAAGAATTTCTTTTCAGAAAGGGTTATTAGCCATTGGAATGGGCTGCCCAGGAAGGTGGTGGAGTCACCATCTCTGGATGTGTTTAAGAAAAGACTGGACATGGCACTTAGTGCCATGGTCTAGTTGACAGGGTGGTGTCAGGGCAATGGTTGGACTTGATGATCCCTGAGGTCTCTTCCAACCTGGTTGATTCTGTGATTGGCTTCTTCAGAGAATACAACCGATTTCATAAGAGCATATTTCCTTCTACAGAAAGAATTGACTACAGTAATTTTGTTGGTTTTAAGTGGTTGTTCAGTGTAGAATTTACACTCGCTCGTCATGAAACACTGAATCCTCTCCAGATCCATTAATAAATTCAGTACTCTGTATTAAGTACTCCATGGCTAACAGTTTGAAAGTTTCATATTTAAGCACCAAGAGACATCGTCTTCTCTTTGTGATTTACCACTGTATCTGTTTAATCCTCTTAATATTGTTGTACATACAACATGTGTCTTCAAAAGTCTTTGAGGGTGTGACACTTCTCAAAAAGAGATTTTTCCAATCTTATATTTGTGTCTCAATCTCAATTTTCATACACAGTGTAGACACACAGTGGATTTTGGCTTACCTTGACTTGACACTGTGGCAAATAAGCACCCAGATATTAGGACTTCTAGATTTAACAGTATGCATTTAGGACATACAAAAGATCTCTCCCAGTACCTATTTTTCTGTGTTACATTTGTCCAAGCTTTATAAAATCACTGTGTTCTGGCTTTTTCAATGTAAGAAAGTGAGACTGGGTATATGGGCTGTTTTACATACATTTTGCAGTTTGAACTTTGAACCCATAAACCAGTTTAGGACTCTGAATCAAGCTTTTCTGTAATGTAGTTGGCCTGTCATTCTGCACAGGTGATGCTTAGTTTCATTCAGTGCTGAATTTCTGGTGTTCTATGAGTGTACCTCAATGGTCTAAAATTGCAAAATACTGTGATAACCTCAGACTGACAAACTGATGGTAAAGCGGAGTTGTTAATTACCACCATCTACCACATCAAGAAAACTAAAAGCAGAGTTTAGTTCTTAATGCATTGTGTTTCTACCATGTATTTTTGTAGCTTTTATACTTAAAATTTTCACCCACCAAACTTAAAATGTCAGCCCTTCAGACTGTTTCTTCTTGTCAACATTGTCTTAGGGAAAGACGTATCAGACAATTGTCATTTGATTTTTTTGATGAGAAAGGCCTTCATGACGCTTTTAAAAGTAGGCAGAAATAAATGATGAACAGTAATAACAGTTCTCAGCCAGTGATCAACAAAAAGCACTTTCCTGAATGGCATGTTTATTTTAGCTGCTGAAAAATTGTTTCAGAAAAGGTTTGTATGACTGTTACTCACCATTACTCTTCCATTTTGATTCTGAGGAGAAATAATGTGAAGTTGTTTGTTTTTTCTTTTTTTTTTTTGATGTTTTTATCTTTCATGCTTGAAGCCTAGATTTGCAGTATGGACAGCAGACATGGCTGAACAGTGCAGTCTGATACAAATTCTGCAGAGAATGTTGAATTTTGCATTACTAGCCAGCAGCCCATGATCTTTTCTCTTTGAATTCATTTTGGAGAAAGGAAAAATCTGTAGTTTACTGGCAAATTATTTAAGATAAAAGAATATTTATATCTACACCCAAGCAAACAAACTCAGGAAGTGGATTAACAGTTGAAGGAACATTGATATTTTGTTTGCAAATCACATTTCTTGATTTATTTACTTGTAGCCTTTCTATTTATAAGTGCCATATTTACCCATTCTCTTTTTCTATTTCAATGTGTTTAATGTTTAGAGTTGAAATATGTGTCCTGATTATTTTTGTGAAGTGGCTTATTACAATATATACGTTTATGATCCAAAATAACACTTTTCTACAAGGAATGTGGAAGTTCAGGACTACTTAATGCAAAAGGAGATAAATGTTAGTGAGATTAGTGTAAGGTATAAGGGGCTAATGTTATTTTTATGGTGCTTTATAGATGATTATGAAAGCAGTTGCTTTTGGCTCAAAGTGAATAAGGGAATAAAGGAGTGATTGTGGATTGTGCTTTCTGAGTTTTTGGTTGGGCTTTTTTTTGTTTGATTCCTTCAGAAAGAGAGACTTTTGGAAAAATTAAAAACAATTGTTTTATGTACAGGGAACAAAGGGAAGATGCTGCTTTCATTTCCAACTGTTCTTTAAAAATTTCATTTTATTAAAAGAGGGTTGCCCTTTGCGGGATCAAAGATTTTTTTCCAGCTTGTGTATGTTGGTTTTTTCGTATTTTTACTCTTGTGGTTTGAAAACTAATTCATAAAATTTTTTACATATTGATCCATTTGCTTATGCCTATCTATCTATAAGGTTTCCTTTGTGAGGAGAAATTATTTCTGTAGACTCTATAGCCCAGTCTACAGTAGTTACCCTGTCTTGTGGAGGTGGAAACCCAGCGACACCATTTAAAAGTCCATTATTTTTCTAAATATTATGGATGGAAGAATTGATGCTATTTGGGATACTAAATGTTTTATCTGTGGTTTTAGATTCTGAATCAGGAAAGAAGTCAGTCATATGCTTAAGTAATGTTCCCAAGTAAGGTTATGGATGATTAATTTAGTATTTTGTTTGCACTTGCAGAGGTGCTTAAAACATGCTGATTTTGTCACTGCTTTTGCTTTGTCTTCCGAAGTTGTATTGATTGGTTATATATTAATTTTAAATATAATTTGTATGTCGGCTCAGTTAATTTGAATCTATTAGTAATATTTAGTACATGTTTTTGTAACTGTAAGAGTTTAAGTAAAAACCCTCCCTCTACCCCCCAAAAATACTATTGTAAATACAGCATGGAAGCCTGTTCTTTTCCTCCTACCTTAATATACTCCTTTTTTTTAAATCCTGTATTCCCTGTTTTGTAGTCATCAAGTGCTGGTATTTATGTAGAGTACAGCACATGAATATAGTAGGAAGATTCACTTTGTTATTAACAAGATGATTTGGGGAATTCTTTGGGCTAAATTCAAGGTCCATTGTATGTATCAAAGAGTGTTTCCAGCAGAATTAAGTGGCAAACTTCACAGATGCTTCTCAGAATCCCACTAGATTTTTATTGGCATCACATATATACAGGAGACACGTGAAAATGTAATGTTTATTTCGGTCAATTTTACATTCCTCTTTGAAAATGAGCTCATAAGGATAATAAGATGACAGCGAGGTCAGTTCATGTAAAAGATATATCTAGTCCAATAGACTCCAAAATAGCCAAAACTTGATGTGTAAGGAAGAATGCGAAATGAGGCATGTTTCACAGCCACCAGAGACAAGTGGTTCATGGACTTCTTGGGGCAAAAGTTGTCTCTGTGTTCAATAATGATTCATGCATTTTTCTTCCATAATTGCTTTTTGAACCTATATAAAATCTTCAACAGTCCTACAGCCAATAATGCAGTTTCAGGGGGACCACTAGGAAGATTGTAAAGACTAAATAATTCTAATGTCAAATATTTTATTTTAGAGCAGCTAAATATTCTGTCTGTAACAGGTTTGTGAAGTTTTTGTTGAAATCTTTAAAAATAACCAAGTGCAATTTTAGGTAGTCCTAGTTTTGTTCTTTCTAGCTGCTTGCTTCTCATATTTGTCTTGAGTTAGAGCGCATTTGTGTCATCAGTTTGTGGGACATGAGCCAATAAAATCTGAGGCATGTGCGTTAGTGTTCTTGTTGTAGGCAGGTTGTGTCAGTAGTACCTGTGCCACGTTGCCTTCTCTTCCCATTCAGCTCACTGAAGCCTGACTCGTAGGCTCTGTTTGTACTGAAAGCCAGGCAGGGAGGACTACAGTGCGCATCTAGCGACAGACCACTGCTGCGTTCTGGAAACAAGACCAGGCTACTCCATTAATATTTCTCCTGCACACTTGCAAAGAAGAAGTTCTAAAATTGATTTTCTCTTAACAATGTGTATGAGATCCTCAACAGTTTCTAATTATGCTAGTTTACTTTACAAATAATGGGAGGAACATCTCTTTCAGGGTAATTCAAATTTGAAGTAAAAGGAAAAATAAAAAACAGAGCAAGCTTTTCATTTCTTAAATAATTTGTGTTAATTAACAAAAACAGCAACCAGATCAAACAAGAAAGCACATTTGTCTCCATTTGTTGGCTGTTTTATGTAATACTTAGCCCAGAACACTGACTGGTGCAGCCTTGGCATAGCTACCAGAACAGGGTGATTTAATAATGAGGCACGCAATCTACTTCATCACAAACAGTATCACCAGTAGAGCAAGCTGAAGCCAGAAGCCAGTTACGTGACATTAAATACCCTATGTATTTGAATATATACCAACAATTAATTTAGCAAGGAAGTTTTAAGAAGTGATGATAGCGTTCATTCACCTAGGCCCAATACCTTATTGCTCCTCCAAGATTTGAAAAGACAGGATTTTCACCAGTCTACTTGCCCTTTGCATGAACTTCAGTAAAACAGTTGGCCAGCTTTCACACAGGGCTATGGAGGAACAGTGTACAGAATTTGCATGACAAAAAGTCGAATTCTTAAAAACTGTCCTGCTGCCAAGAAGTACAGAAACTTGTTGCCTGATTTTAGAGCTATTACTAAGGCTATGTGCAAATATTGCGGGAAAGTCTCTCTGATCTGTGCTGCATGCTGGCTGTAAATACAGTCTATAGCTAATTGCTTTTGGAATGCTAGTAGTCTTTAAAACTCAAAAAACATATGGCGTTGAAAATTAAAGTAATTCGTGTTTGCAAACTAGGATGGTGTACTATTTTTATTTTTTTTTAATGCAACACTAAAACCATTACTCTTCTCTGGGTCTTTTCCAAAATGCCTTTAAAACTTTAGGTAAATGGAATATTTGTAGATATCTCATGGGCCTCACATACTAAGTGTTTATCTAAAGATGTGTATTCAGTTATTCAGTTGGCAAGGATGCATCTTACCACAGTGAGAGTCACCCTTTTCTTCACAAACAAGATAAACACTAATTATTTTGCATCTCTGACAAAAAATAGTGTGAAAACCCAACATTTCAAAATGAGTTTTTTACTATTTTTAGGCCAAGTATTGTTTAGGCATGCTGAGGATACAGCTATCTGATGGTGACCTGTTTTTTGTCCAATTAAAAATTAATAGGACCTTGGTATTGATTTATTTATACCTATACTATGAATTAAAAAGCTGCCGTTTTCTTCCAGTCTAGTAGAAAACAAAACTAATAATGTAATGAAAGATCAAATATTACAGAAATCATATAAGAATGAATGAATAAACTTCTCTTTCTGGCTTTTGTGGTACAGGAGATAAAAAACAGCTCTGAAAAAAACAGCTCTGACTGAACACTACTGCTTGAAATGTGTGAAGACTGAAAATATTTTATTGTTGCTATTACAGGATAAGAAGGCGTATCTGGACATCATCCACACCTATATGGAAGTCCATGGAACTGTTCACGGGGCAAGCACTATTTATATTCCCAGCTACGTGAAAAACCACGGTATACTCAGTGGGCGGGATTTGCAGTTTCTTCTGAGAGAAACCAAAGTAAGTTTGTCAAGAGGGAGTAGTGGCAAAAATAGCTACAGATAGACAGTATCTGAAGTGCATGCATTTCACCTCCTACGAATGAGCTAATTTAAAAGAATTGGGAAAATAAATGACCGAATGTAGTTTTCTTCTGTGTGCTAAGAATATGTTTTTCATCATGCCCATGTTTTGTTGATTGACAGCTATTATTAGAAAATTGGGACCACAGCGTACAGTCGCAGACACATTTAACAACCAGATTGAGGAACGTGCATAAATGCATTTTTCATTTTCTTAAATGTGATATTCAGCTCAAGGAGATTATCAGCTGAGAATGTGCTTTGTTTTACATCCCTGATGTGAAAGTCAGGTAATATCTGAAAGCTGTACAATAGGCATGCTTGCTCTGCCCTACCAATGACTTTAACCTAGAGTGACCCTGTTCTCTGGGGAAGAAAAGAAGAAAGACAAGCACTTCATTCGCCATTCAGCTCCTTCCTCTGCTTCAGTTTTGCAGAGAGATAGAGCAAGAGAGTGTGCTTTTTGTGGTGTGCTTTGCCAGTGGCCCCACAGTCAAGGGAACTCAAGATAAGGGACAGTATATACATTGAAATAAATAAACTTTTGTCCCCATAGTTAGAATGCTTTGTGGGGTTTTCTGTGCCATTCCCATAATCTTTGTGGCACTTTACAACATTAAAACACTTTAGTAGATTACATTTGAATAGGATGCTTAGCTTTAAGTTGGGGAAAGAAGTGACTTGTGTGTTTAAAATTAGCAAAATGTGTGGAACTGCACCACTTACTCCCCATTGTTGATAGTTTCTTGCTGTGCACTTCTACAGAAGAATCTATTAAAAAAAGAAAAGAAAAAAGCAAGCACCTCCCAGTCTTCCCACACAACTGCAGAGATCTCCTTTTTGAAATATTTGGGCAAATGATGGTAATTTGACATCTCTGTGTGACAGCTGTTGGCAAATTATTACTTTTTAAAGACAACCACTGTGTGTGTGTACTTGATGCATACAGATACACATAGTGTTGCAGATTAAAAAGTCAACATTTACTTTCGTCATAGATAATACTGAGATTACACAGCTTTTGCCTGTGTGGAGTATGAAATCACTGTGTTAATCATAGTACTAACGTGGGAAGAATATTGACATTGTAATAACCCCAAGCACAAACAGTGGCTTCTTTCTGAAAAAAAAATGTGTTCTATTCACTGGAATAGTAAAATAAGCTAATGGACTTTCTATAGAATTACTGAAGTCCTTATCATTTACAGAGTACAGTTCATAATAACAGTTATGTTTGAGTAAGTCTTCCTCTAATTTTTTATCAGCCATCACACTAAAAAGCTTGATTTTCAATATTAAGTAGATAGCTCATCTAGTTGTTATTGGTTATATTTGCTGTGCTCTAACATGCAATGTAAGGATTCGTTCAATGTAGGACAAATTCAAGTTGATACATACATATCATGCAGCTCAGCACAGTGCAGTTACATGGGTTTTGTGTCACAGGAAGTAGCCAGGCTGGTTTCGCTCAGTTTTTGACTAGTAATTGCAATATCAGATAGAAGATACTATCTTGTGATTGTGAAGTACTCTTGAGATCAGTAAGTTGATTATTTTTCACAAATTGTATTTTTGTGAAAAGCATATGGATCTAAGCTGTACTGTCTTCAGAGTCCTACAAGCATCTTAGATTTTAATTATTTTCTATACAATTGTGGTGCATTGTTTTGTTTTGTTTTTTCCTTCTAACATTGGGAGAAATCCTTTGAGAATTTGCTGCATTTCTTAGTAAATGGCACTGAGAAACACATCAATGTGTTTCAGGAAGGCAGTGTTTTTATCACATTATCTTTTTGATACAATCTTTCTTAATACACCATTTTTTTTAAAGTCTGCAAACAGTATTTTCATATGGCTTTTCTGAGCTGTTGTCAGCACATTTGCAAATGACAAAACCTGTTTTCCTTTTAGGGATATTATTTATTTATGATGCAGACAGACTATCAAAACTTTGACCTGATGATAAGCAGTTAAGAGTCTGTCTGCTTCTCCTAATACTTACTATTGTCAGGCAAATGGGAGTGCAATGTATTTCTGATGTTGCACTCCCATTTTGAAATGAAATGAAATATGAAATGATATATGGCTTACCGCATCCTGAATTTCAGTTATTATTCCTGTCTAATACTTGTTTCAGTATATCTAGTTTAACAGAAAAAGTAAAACAGCAGCATCCTGAGATTGAAAGTGGAAACTGAGATTTACCATCTGTTTGGACTTTTTCAGGTGGAGGTGGATTTTTGGGTTGGTTTTGTGTTGAGTTTTTTTGCTAGCTGACGTTTAGTATCTCATAGGTACACTGGCTGTTCTGCCTCAGCATATGGTTGCCTCTCAGTGTTGATCAACAGACATACTTGCTCTAAGTCTTCTTGTTGCTTGTACATTCATTCACAGTTTCAGATTTTGCTATGTTTTAAGAGACAATACTTTAACGTAGCTTAGCATAAAACACCACTCACCTGTCTCTACTGGCCGTCTGCTGCGTGTGGGGGTCAATTGTATTTATATCAAATGGATCATGGATTGAATTGCTAAAATAAGTGCAGGTTTTTCACAAAAATCAAGCTGACTTCAATGGGAGCTTTGTGCCCTGGGGAGCCTCACGTATGTGTGCACATGCATCCAGTGATCTCCAAGGACGCTTTTTAATCATAATCACTTTAATCGCTAGGCAACGTGACCAGAGCCCCATAATGAATTTAGTTATGGGGTTTTGTCACTAGACAATCAGTGTGCTGAAACTATGTGAATAATCAGAGCCGTAACTCAGGGATGGGTAACATCTGTGGGTACAATGCTTACTTGAACCATCTAGGCCTGCTGTTTGCTGTCTACAAGCAACAAACTTTGTCTTTAAGCTTCCAGAAAGTTTCAGGTTTTTCTTTCTCAACACATATGTTTTCAGACCCAAGAGCAAGGATTTTCTTTCACTGTTTGTGATTTCAACATTGGATTAGCAAGTTTTTGTTAGGTCAGCTGACAAATGATCTAGTTTTCAGAAAGTCAGAGCTAAATAATAATTTAACAAATCACACAGTTCAGTGTACTCAGAAGTGTCAGCTTATGTTGCACTGCTTCGCTTTGCCCTCAGACAGCAGATACCAATAGGTGGTGGCTCAGTCATGATTCTTGATCAGAGCTTTGCATTCCCAAAATGTATGTGGTCCCTCTGCACTAGTTGGTGTAGGACACAGTTATTCTCAAAAGTGTGCAGCTGCCATTTCATTCTGGCGTGTATTATAAAGCAACGCATTTCAGAATAAGTGTGTTTTCCAAGCAGAGGGGGGCTGTTTGAGATTCATCATGGCTAGTTCAGCTGTGTAGTGCATGACAACAGTTCCTAATGAGAAGATGTAAAGCTATTCATCACGTCAGAGGAAAATAGGGTAGGCGAGCTGGCAGCCTTCCTGCCAACTTATGTGGCTTCTTGCCAAGCGGGCAGCTGGAGGAGTTGGACCAGACTCTCTTGGAAGAGCCAGTACTGAATTCTTCAGAAATATTCCTCCTTTCAAGAAAGTTTCAGATGCAACTTTTCACTTCGAGTCACTGTGAATTTTTGAGGGAATCAAAATTCTTTTGCTAAGTGGAATTTACAACTTCTGAACGGTGATTAATAAAAGTAGGAGCAATACCCTGTTTAGACAGTTCGGGGAAAATCTGGTTGCAATGTTGGATAAGCAGAAATAGGAATACAAACTTTTTTTTTCATATTGCCTTTTATGAAGTAATAGATGTTTTTACTTCCACACACTTCACAAAATCAGCTGAAAAGACATTCAACTAGTGATTCTATTCTAAAGTTCTTTCAATCAGAAAAGCATTGACTTTTCCAGAAAGTATTTTATATTCATGAGAAAAATATATCAAGGTAGTAAACAACAGCCTTTGCTACACTTCTCTTTCTGTAGTTCAGAAGAGAATATATAAGTTCAGTAAGGAGGCATACAAAAGTGGTGATAAACCTACCAACCCAACAGAATAAATTAGATTAAGTGCAGTAATGTTAGAAAGGGGAGAGGAGAACATAAACACTTCTGTTTATGGAACTATTTAGTCTCTGGACTATGAAATTTTTCTCTTAAATATTCGACTAGTCAGAATTACAGTCAGCGAAGCAAAACATTCACCTTTATTTTGTACTTTTGGCTATAATTTAGAAAGACTGTTCAAGTACTTATTTTAATAATAGTCCGATCTGGTGCTGTAAACTCTACAAATAAATTGCTTAGTGTCAACTGAAAGTCAGTGGTTTCCAAAAAATAAAACAAAACCCCACTGTTTTTTCATGGGAGTGGTGGTGAAGCACTTTTCATGTCAGAGAAGTTTCCACTTAGCTACAACGCCATGAAAGGACTGCCTATGTTATAACCAGAAAAGAATGGTGTCTTGGCTCTGATGCTGGGTGGCCAACTCAAAAGTCTAAAATTCCAAACCAGGGGTTCAGTTCACTGGACAGAGGCAGAAAAGGTTCCTGAGGAGCCTTTTTTATGAAAACCAAAGTATTCCTGCTAAAGGGTTTCAACACTTGCTTTACTCAAGTTGGGCAAGTGAGATTGCAGATCCGAATCCCCTTTTTTGATTCGTGCAGACCTACGGGCACAGACACACCTGGGTTAGCAGAACTTGCAAACAAGGAAATGGTTTTAAAAAAAACACCACACTGCTGTTACCATGATTATTTTACATCAGTGTTTATTTGCTGTTATCTTCTTTAGATATACTTTTATAGTGTAAACTCCTCCTGGCAATCGTCTTGTTACATGGGGCATTAGCATATGGAGCCTACTGTGGCATGTGCCCACTTAAAGCACTGTACGAAAATAATGGTTCTGGCTTTCAAAAACATTTGAAAGGTGAGAAAAATGCTCACATACAGAAAATGAAATGCTTTCAAGCACTAATCAACCAGTAAAGTATAAAGGAACTCTACTCTGCATAGCAATTCTGCTGCAGCTCACAAAGCCAGATCAGGGCTAACCGTGTGTACCCACAATTATGTTGCCAACATTGTCAAATTTGGAGTTTTGCATTATAGATCTTCAGCCACAGGGTGAAAGTAGCTGCCTACAGTGGACTGTGTTACCAGGCACAGCGTCCGCTAAGACAGTACCCTAAAAGCCATAGTCAGCAACCTTATGTGGAGGCAACAGTGTGCACTTATATCACAAAAATAGTGGAAACACGGTATGTTCTAAATTTTTGTCATTTTGTGGGAAGGAGCCTGGTCTTCCACCCAGCCTCAGCTGTACTGAGGATGGATGCTTGCTTCGCTGGCACCAGAAAATAATTGTCTGTTATTTGTACATTTTTCTTTTTTTCCCCTCTTCTTTTTCCATTAGGGACTTGGCAGCATTTGTTACATACTTTTAGGAAGTACCTTGACAGATTGTTTTAGCCTTTCTGGAAATAACAAGTTGCATGTAATTCAAAAGATTGGCAAATTAGAATGAGTTATAGAGATGACCTGTGTTCTCCACTGCTTGCTTTTTGAATCATAATGAATGTGACTTTCTCGAGGCAATTAAGATACGCATTGGTTTTGCTCTTTATACCGTACAAAAATACTAGCTCCCTAACAAGGAATGTTAATAAAGGGCAATTTTCAGGAGCAGGGTCTAGATTCAGTTTGGGAATTTCAGCTGACCTGATGACAATGTGATAGAGAGTGACAGAAGATTTTGGAGGTTTGAAAGAAGGAGCTGGGGGGGGCGCTGGGGCAGCTGTGAGCCAGGCTAAAACCTCAGGCCAACAGTCAGCACACACACATGCATTGTTCTAGCGATCAGACACATCCTTCTTTCTTTCTTCAAAGGTATGGTGCTGTTTAGAGGTAAAATGGATGTGAAACAGGTGGTAAGCTATTTATTATAGATTAAGTGTTGACAGTGTGCTCCGTGCTGTCAAAACATAAAACCGTGTTTCTTTCCCCATGGAGCTTCCTCCTAAATAAACGGACCAGTCAGACACAGAACTGTTCAGCAGTGCACAGCAGCAGTTTATTAAAAAAGTGAAAAACGAAGCAAACAAACCAGCATTCTCTACATGACAGACAAACACAGGATCATAGGAGAACTGATACTTCAGATGGTTTTAATTGCTGGTTCCCAGCTGGTTGTCTGCCTGAACTAAGGAGTAGTTTAAATAAATAACATTATGTGTGCAGATTGCATGAAATGCTTTCATGTCCGTAATTCATTATTTTCAAGAGATTACCTTTCTTTAATTCAGGCCTCTTTTGAGATGAAATTTAGTGTGTATTTTTTCTGACTGAAAGGTAATGTATCTTGTGCCATATACAAAAACCAAATTCAGATAATCTAGCTTTAGTGGAGGTAGTGTTCCAGATCTGTTTTTTTATCAGCCACTGGAGAGGTTCCTGTAAGATTTAAATCTGTGAGACAGCTGAGAGACTTTTTGCAAGTAGGAGACTTTTTTAGAATCATAAACCATAGAATCATTTAGGTTGGAAAGGACCTTTAAGATCATCAAGTCCAACCATTAACCCAGCGCTGCCAAGCCCACCACTAAACCATGTCCCTAAGCACCACATCTACACATCTTTTAAATACCTCTGGGGATGGTGACTCCACCGCTTCCCTGGGCAGCCTGTTCCAGTGCTTGACAACCCTGTCAGTGAAGAAATATTTCCTAATATCCAATCTCAACGTCCCCTGGCCCAATTTGAGGCCATTTCCTCTCATCCAAGTATTGCTTGTTACTTGGGAGAAGAGACCAGCTCCCATGGTCGGTGGGTCACTTTAACCTGAAAATTGAAAACTGAAATAACAATATTCAGCTCCATGCAGAGAAAATTGTATGTCTTCAACTAGGCTGAGAACTCTTAACTTTCTTTTTAAAATGAAGCAACTCAGAATTTATACTGTTGTTGCCATGGGTCGGAGAGGATTGATGCTGCAATGCCTGTGTGCGACAATACTGACTACAGGTTTAGCTCCTAGAAAGGGCCTTCAGTTTGGTATCTTCTGTTACTAGGATTCACTTCCATATTTTAGAAAATTTAATGCACAATAGTATAATTTGACCTCTTTGAATACATACATCCTGAATACATGATCCTAATAGTTAAGAAGATTGCTCTTTATTTTCTTGAAAAGAGCAGTAGCTATATATGTGTATATACATACGTTAAGTCATTCATCAGTGCTCAGAAATTGCTGTTACAAATCAGAGCTTGTAATTCTCCCATTATACACAGCCATTCAAAAAAAGATGAAGGATCCTATATTTAATTCAGGGGTTAATTATGTTGGGCCAGGAAAGGGGTCAAGATCCAAATAAAAGCCAGACAACTCTGAAAAAAGACTAGATTTCTTTACATTGGAGAAAAGCTGTTCTAGAGCACCTGTAACCTTGGCTGATGTAGGAATGGCTTTGTGATGCATTTTGCCTCTTTCAGTTTACCTTGGAAGAGGCGTTGAGCCCTCTTAATCCTATGCAAGCGCTTGCTGCCTAGATACAGTGCCTTCTGCTGATGTTTGCTGCCATCTGCCGTTTTAATTAGAAGCCTTAATCAATTTGCTAAGAGCATGTTCATATTGGCGAAACCAGCAGGTTAGATGACGGGGGGAGAAAGGGGGAAAACAGCAGTGTAGCTGTTGCGTGAGGTTGCTGCAGTAAAACCTATACCTGCAAGAGAGCCCCAGCAGTTTCAACACCGATCAAACCACCAAATGACTTTTTTTTTTTCCCCAAAAATAACTGAAAGGGTCCGTTGTTGCCTCAGCTCCATGAAAAACTACTTCAGCTCATTACAGAAGATTATTGTTAAATGTGTTTTACAGGACATTCCGTTACTGCTTGGGTAGGAGCGGGTGAGCTGCTGAATTTTTCCCTTGTTCTTCTTAATGTTACATTTTTTTAGGCTGGTATACTTAGAATGCATTATCGTTTATTTTAAGTTAGCTCTGAGCTTTCAGTTTTTATAAAGAACAGAAATTAAGATAGTCCTTGTTTTCTGTTTTTCAGCTGTTCGTGGGTCTCGGATTTCCATATGAAGGGCCAGCTCCTTTAGAGGCTATTGCTAATGGATGTGCTTTTCTAAATTTAAGATTTAACCCACCAAAAAGTAGCAAAAACACAGAATTTTTCAAAGGCAAACCTACACTCCGAGAGGTAAGCTTTATCAATCTTGGTAATTTCTTTATTGAAAATGATTGTGGATTTCTTTTTAGTAACACAAGATAGGAAAAATTGCATAAACGCTCACAGTTTATTGCAAAAGGTGTGCAACTGTCATCATCTTTAGCCTTTGATGGGATTATCAGCCCTTATTTTTATAGGATAATCAAAATTTTTCATTAACATACTGTTAAGCTTTACCTCTAGATTTGTCTATATGTACGTTCTGCTAATTCTTACAGATAGATCATAAACTGAAGTTCCACTTGAAAACCCGATGTTCTGCCCAGGAACAGATCATGTCATCTGATACGTGATGTGTCATTTGAAAGCGGTTTTATTTTGTTGGAGAAACAAACATTACTGTGTACTGTGCAGGAAGTAAATAGGTGTTTAAGTAAACTATAAAAATGCCATTTGTGGGTTGGTGTGTGTGTTTTGGGATTTTTTTTTTTTCTCCAGAAAAGACCTGCTCAAGGAGCCGTTGAGCCAAGGTGTTAATGGTCACAGCCCACCATGTTTGGGGTTAAACACTGAAGACATTTGGAGAACTGAGTCTTCAGGAGAACAGGAAAACCAAACCTCAAGCTTTCAAAACAGCCAGTGTGTTTAGACTCTAGTAAGAGAAAAAGAGGCTAAGTAAACTAGCCTCTTGTCTTGGCACTGACTTTAGGGTATTTTTCTTCTTCGGTGTAGCTAAAATTCAGCCTACACCATTTGCAAGTGTTTAGCAGTCATGTAGCCATTAGTGACGGTAGCACTTTTGCCAGTGACCATGGCCTGTTCAGAGGGGTATATACATATTTTCTTTACATAGTTATCTGAAGGGAAAGCTCTGTGATAACACTTAGATGATGAGAACTTTGCACAGCCATATTGGCCAATTCAGGTTACGCTTGGGCTATATAAATTGCATACTAAGCAGCGCCAGCTAGTTAATAAGCAAAGGACATTTTAAACCAGGAACATAAATTCCTTATGATTTTATGATCCAGAACTGTAATTGCCTTTCAGCTTATTGTACATTCAGTAGGTACAGGACATGAGTTCAAACTTGCCCCCTCTCACAGCTTGCATTGCTGACAAAGGAGATAGCAATAAGGGGAAAAAAAAGTCTGTTTAAACTTTCTCCATGAGCTTGGCACCTTTCAGAACTTTTCTTTTGTGGGTCGCTCAACTGTTTGTCTCGTTTCCAGTTGTTCTGTGCCCAGACACCTTAACTGGTCAGGCTCAGTAAATAATCTGGACCCACCTAACCCTTTAGTAGGAATTTTAGTGCCTGGAATGCCGTACTAAATCCCGCTGGCATGTGTCAGCACTAACAGAAATGCTGTGCACCTGACTTACACAGAAAAATAATCCCTATTGGCTGCTTTAGTACAAAATGATATAATGAACATTCATCACGAATATTGCTGCGTTCACATGCTCTGCTGACCTATCCTAAGAGTGACCTTTAACTGGTTTTCACAACTGCATTTAGATCCGATTGCCAGCAATCCATGTGGCGGTTCTTTGGGATTAAGAAAGTCCTTAAATCCTTCTCTCAGTTTTTTCAAGTGTTAAAGGAGAACAAAAAAGCTTGTGTAGTTCTGTGAATTGATTATCCATAGATGAATTTGAAGATAAAGTCTGTGTTTAGTACTTTTGGAAAGTAACCATTGCAAGTCACTATTTCTCTCTTGTTCTAGGTAGAATTTACTGGGGAGGGGAGTTAACTGTTTCCCCTGTATGCCCAAGAAGGGGTCCCATAGTGAAGACTCTGTAAAAAACTGGAAATGACAATTTTCATTTTAGATCAGCAGCTGTTTTGTCTTGGGACATGATTTTGCTGGGGGAAAGAGCCAGGAAAAAAAAATCACCTTCAAGCAATTTGTTTTGTACCAATATTTGTACCAATATTTTGTCTCTATTCCGCCCCCCCCCAAAAGAAAACCTTGTATGCTAAATCTAGTTCAAATGTGTACTTGGTGGGTGTGGTTTCTTTCATTTTCTGCTTTTAGGAAGGAACAAAAAAGACCTGAAATTATAAATTAATTCCAAATCTATTTATAAGAATTCTTATATATTTGAATTATAGACAGAGAGAGGGAGAATCTCCTGAATATCTGAAGCATTAAGCCTTGGCTAATTAATGCATTTCAGTATTAGGAAATAGTCTTAATATTTTTTGAGAATGTAGATGTAGAATAACTGGTGCAGTAAAATTATGTTGCTAGGTACTCTTAATACTTAAAACAGCTACTAGTCTGAGAAGTTTAGTTGTTCATCTTCCAGATGAGATCTGGCTTTAATGGTGCCATCTGTGTGTCTGAGATGGTAGAGAAAGAGTGGTCTAAGGCATAATTCCTAAGGCTTTGTGGAATTTAAAACGCTGGTTTATGTTCATATTTTTAAAGGTGCAGTAGAAGGTTTGTTGTTGTTATTGAAAGCAACAGGAATGTAGCTTCTGCTATCTGAAGTCCAGACATAAGTGCCCTGGGAACTCAGTCTTGGTAACCAAATTTTTAGGTATGTACAGTTTTAGTGGCAGTAGAAATACTATTGAAAAAAGGTTAGAATATGTCAGTCTTTGAGAAGTTTGGGACTTTTTGGAGGAATTTAAGGTATGCTGATGGGAGCACAGTGCAATGGACTGCAAGTGAATGTAGGCAGCTAGGGAAGGTGTCTGTGTGCAGAAGCATCCTGAGTTACCGGCCCAGGAGCTGCAGCCTTCCAGCCAGTCCGTGAGCCCTCACCACCACGCTGCCCTGCAGCCTAAGGTGGGAGCCTGCACCGAGTCCCCTGGAGCACTGGTCTCAGCACAGCCTTAGGCTAGCGCATCCCACATGTAACTACAAGACTGGCTTCTCTCGTCCACAAGCAAAATGCAATAAGCCAATTTTTTTTAAAGTAGTTTCTTGCGTTCATATGAGGAAGGTAGCAAATGTGGTATACGCCCAGTGCAGAAGGTTATTGCCAATACATATAATTTCCTACTCCAGATCTTTTGCACTGACTGGATTTTTCTTTCTATCATGCATAAGGAGGCAGCTGTATAAAAATTGTCTATGGATAATCTATCCGGGGTGGGGTGGGGCAGTGTATTTATTTAAAAAGCATTTTTCTTCCGAGGCCATGGTGAAACTATCCCCTCTCTTCTGCAGCTTTTGCTTCCTCTCAATGTGTTCATTTGAATGTTCCTCTCACTCCTGTGCCACCTGTCACAAAAAATACTTGTAGTGCCATCCCGCTAATTCTGAAAGTAATCTCTAGTATAACTTTTCTTAGTTATCTACTTGGGTATTTATTGAATTTGTTTTCTGACAAAGTGGTGAGCAAAAGAGTTAATGCTCTTACTGAGGTCAAATCACTCTTGTACTATCAGCAGTGAGAGTCAGAATTAATCTAAGTGATTGATAGAAATTATTCTTTATTCACTACTAGTCACAGAAGCTTGGAACTGTTTGAAATTTGAAGGAGAGACAGGGCGAGGATATTGTCTGAAGGTGATACAGGGCACGGATGACTTCTGAAGCCAGTCATGCAGGTCTAACCAGGACTGGTAGCAATTATTGGTTGTGAAAACTCAGGGCTGCTCTGTGAATGAGCTGTGGGGAAGCAGAGTCACGTTGCAGAAGTAATTTCAGTAAGCATCAAGTCTTCTGTCATGTGGGTCTTTATGAGGATCAAGGCCACAAATGAGAGGTGCACAAATGTTACTTGTAATCTGCGTTATTATCTGATTTTCAGTTTTCCAACTAAATTCACTTGTTAAATTTTAACATGGAAAATCTGAAAGATAACTCAGAAGGAATGACGCCAGCTGTTAAATTCTAGCTGAATTCTTGCATTATCCTAGTGCATTTCATCCAAAAAGTCTGATGAATAGAGTGAGAGGGAAGGATATCTTGCACATTAATTTTTACCCATATGATTTCTTCCTTTCAGTTGACATCTCAGCATCCCTATGCTGAAGTTTACATTGGGAAGCCCCACGTCTGGACTGTAGACATCAATGATCTTTACGAAGTTGAGAAGGCTGTGAAATCAATTTTGAATCAAAAGGTGAGAAATGTATCCTAAATTTGTCACCCTCGTTTGAGGGTGTATTGTGTACTTCCTAATTAAAGCAGAGTGCTGCACTTTAGTAAGATATTGGGGAAAAAAAGCTGTTATTACATGTCTGTGCTATCTGATTGTCATGTTTTAGTACTGGGTATGTCAGGGTTAGACCTGAAAAAAATAAGCGTGAGTGAATTTGTATAGAAACGTGAATTTCATATGTAAATTATACAGCAATCTCTATTTTCTCTGCATTCAGTGAGGAAGTTTCCTTGTTGATTCTCAGAGCATTGCAGTCTGTCCAAATACATACTCAACTCTTTTGACTGATTTTGTAGCCTTAACATAACTGCCACAGAAGTGCTTGTGCACTTACAGTGCGGAATTGTAATGAGGGCACTTTAGGGGGGAAAAAAACAACTTTGGAGCAATTTTCAAAGTATCACGGTTTTTTTTATCATAATGTTTTCTTTTTCACTTCAACTCCAGAACTGAAACTTAGTTAAAACAGGAGCTCTGAAATCCCGTAGGGTCTCAGGCTAGCTTTATATGTATTACTTTGCGGTATACCCTGAGTTCCCTTGGTAATCACCGAGCAACTTTTATTGCCTTTGCAAAGGAGCAAAAATCAGCTTAAACTGCTGATGGTTTTGTGAAATTGTGATTTGTTAATGAGTTTATTTGCATTTATTGTTGCTACTTAAGCTATAATGTAGTATTTGGAGTACAAGCTTCTACCACACAGCACACCACAAAGTTCATTTAGACAAAAAACCCTCTAACGTTAACACACTCTGTTTCCACAGATTGACCCTTATTTGCCCTATGAATTTACATGTGAGGGAATGCTTCAGAGGATGAATGCATTTATTGAAAGACAGGTATGAGCTTTTGTTGTGGATGACTCTCTTGTTTTATGTTGGAAAGGGAGGACCCTCCCATTTTAAAGGTTCTCAGCGTTGTTGCTGTTCAAGTAGAAATAGTAGCTGTGCAGTCCTTGGTGTTATATCAAAGCAGAAAGGCAAAGTAATTTTTCAGTGTATATGGGACTTCTTTGTACACACAAAAAATCTTTGGATCATGAAGTATCATGTAAATAGAGAGATATTTTGTGGTAGAATTGTACTTAGGCTAACGCCTCTAGGCAGATTTTTCAAGTATTTAGTTTCAATCGATAAAGCTTTAAATGGTTTGGAAACCAGTTACTTGAAGGACTTTGGTCCCCATGCTTTGTTGCCAGCTGAGAGCAGCAGAAGAGATTGAGTTGGAGTAATAAACTACAGAGATTTATATGGGATCCTGATATCTAGAAACTGTATGTTTGCTTGGACTTTTGCCCAAGGCCAGATCTGTTGCAGCGGCCAGCTCTGCCTTTTGTTCTGGCTGCTGCAGAAGAGAGATATAACACATATCTCCGATATGCCAATTAATTGCCAGGATTTCTTTCAAAAGCACTGGACATGCTGCTGTACCTGTATTTCTGAAAGTGGATGGTATTAGAGACAGTACTAAAGAATAACACAGCTTCAGGTCAGAAGTGTAGTTAACATAGCTATTCCCAGTTTCCTGCCAATAAACACTGTAAGTTTTTGCTGCTGTATTGATGACATAGCCTGTAGAAGTATCTCTGCTTCTTTTGGTTCTTCTACCCGAGTTAGCTATAATGGAGAGGTTTTGTCAATATAGGAAGAAATGGAGCTCAGTGCAAGGGAGAAAAAGAGGCAGTCTAGAGACAGCACCTTTGGGCCAAAGCTGTCTCTCCCCTCTGGACCCCCCCAAGGGCTAAGCCCTGGCCTGTACTGCGTGCTTCTCAGAAATAAATAGAGCACTGTAATTTTGTTCATTGCTTTGACTAATTGTCAAAAGCCATTATTGTTTCACAGCCCCCAGGATGCTCAAGCATCATTATTAGCTGCGTGTGCTTAGCAGTGTGCCTGATTAACATGTCAGATGAAGCAAAAATAAAGGTTGAGACCTTATTTTGAAGAGTTTGTGGTGGGAGGCAGGCAGAACAGAGAAAGCAGCACAAGCCTGGAACAGGAACAAAGATGCATGGAGTTGATCTGGTTCAGAGGTTGTGGGGTGCATTAACCACAAGAGTGTGGTCTTCAGGGAATGTTTGAATGTGAAGAGGATGGAGTCAGATACACCCACTCACAAGTCACCCTATGGGACACTGAAACTGTAGGATTTAAAGGAGTTGTCCAGAGTTCCCCTTTTGGTGCCTTGGCTCAGGAGCAGGAGGGAGGACAGTGTTCACAAGAAAGATTTAGTGAATTCCCTGCATCTTCAGATGCAACAGCTGGGCTGAAGGTCTTTAGTGTCTGAAGTAAGAGAACTACTGTGAGCTGAGGTTTCACGTTTAGCAGTGCCACCTTCAGCTGCATTAAAACAGCTTTCACTCCAAGCTACTCCTTCCTGCCAGTGCCCTGCCCCTGCCAGCGGCCCAGCGTGGCTGTTAGGTGCGTCTGTGCCATCTGCTCAGTCCATCCCTTGATCCTGTTTGCTCTGTGGCTGCACAAACAGTTGTGTCAGCTCTGCAAAGAGGCAGCGTAGGGTGGGAACCGAAGGGTGGGACTGCTTAAATTGGCACTGCCATCAAAGGAGCAGCCAGGCAACTGCAGCCGAAGCAGCTGCGGGATTCCCTGTTGCAAACTTGGGAGCTGTTGGATGAGGCAGGCTGGGCTGATGGAACAGACGTGCTGACTTTGAAAGATGTGCTCAAGCAGAGTACATGGTAACCTGGTAGAAAATCTTTTTGGCAGGACTCTGCTAGGTTAGAAAACTGCCTTGGCTCAGCGGAGGGTCAGCTGAGCACCAGAGCCTGGCAAAGGGAGTGAAGTGAGGGCATTCATCCAAGAGCAAGAAAAGCCAGAGGGAGGAGGACACCTCCTTTGATGGCAGGGCTAAGCCTGTCTCACCTTGAAATCGTGGTTATAGGTAAAACAAACACAAATGCAGTCTCTGGTGTAGCTTAATCTCCTGTTTTACACAACATCTTTTCTTTATTTTACCCTTATGTATGTAGGGTTGTGGGGCAAGATAGACTGGGGTGAAGGTACCAAATTTAGGTTGCTTTTGATGGTTGATAGGAAAACTACCGAGAGACAGCAAACTGAAACATCGCCCTGTGTGCGTACCTGTGAAGGTGATGTACTCTGAGACATGCTTCAAGGTGGCATAAGCTGAGGAAGGCTTTACATTAGTGAATATTACAGTATTACATAGTATATATTACGGTATTGGATTGGATTTTGAACCTGTATTGATTTCCTCCTGCATCTAGTATTTTAAAGATTGATTTATAAAAGGACAGAGTAAGCAGGGTGCTTAAGTCCAAATAGCAAAATGACCTTTTTGAAACAACCTCATTAAAAAGTACCTCCAACCATCTATTATTAACCCGTTGTTTTAGATGCTGTTAAAATTATTCTGCCATAAATATGCTCTAAAATTACTCCTTTTTTTCGTAATATGGCACGAGGGAATGACTTAGGCTGTATCAGGGGTAGTTCAGAATGGATACTGGGAAAAAGCTCTTCACTGAGAGCGTGATCAAGCACTGGAACAAGCTCCCCAGGGAAGTGGTCATGGCCCCAAGCCTGTCAGTGTTCAAGAAGTGTTTGGACAATGCTCTTAGATATATGGTTTAGCTTTTAGGTTGCCCTGTGTGGAGCTGGGAGTTAGACTTCTATGATCTTCATGGGTCCCTTCCAACTCAGGATATTCTGTGATTCATGATCGTATAATATTAAATTTATGGTTAGACCTGGGAGTATGAAAACTTTCTCCTTCAGCAGAGGAAATCTAAACAGAGGGAAAAACCTCCAAACTGATGCTGAGAACTGGTAAATGATTTGGGGTCTTAGCTTCATTCAAATTTCAAGTACTTCAGCCTTTCTAAGCTTTGGGTCACAGTGTGGGACCTGTTCACACAAGTTACTAGTTTTGTCAGGAGAAAGCAAGCCATGATGGACTGGGCCTGGATTTTTTTATAACCTTTTGGTGAGGGTTGCCAAATGTTAAAACAATGTCTGAGCATCATGGAATGTTATATAAAACCAGTGACTAAAATTTTCTCTTTGCTTTTTCTCATTTAAAATGTTAAGACCATAAGAACTTGTCTTTGAATAGTTCTGGCTAGCAGGTGTGTTTAGATAGTTTCTTCCTTCCCTCTTCCCACCGTGGTGACACTTGACTGCAGGCATTATTTATAGCCAATTTTTTTCAGTGTTGGGAGAGCACTTTTACTAGCAGTTCAGCCAAGGAGAGCAAACAAACTCTTTGAATCCTGGTTGCTTTATAGAACTCTTCTAGTCTTTTATGAGTTCAGCTCGCTGCAGAGCTCTGCGAGTCCCCTGATCCTTTCCAGATGGCTCTCCACATGGGCCACTTGAGACATTTCTCGCCTACAGGGTGACTGGCCTCTGGAATTCTTCTCCTACCAGAACTTCCTCCTGATATTTGTGCTGTTACGAGAATAGTTCTGCTAGCACCGAGTTAGTGAAACAGGAGTCACTGAGAAAGCCAAAATGGGCTGGGTGTGTGGAAGTAGAGAGACTAGCTAGAGTTGCTTACGAGAAATTAAAAAGGGTAAAGGTAGGGAAGAAGCTTCTTTGGGAAGAATGATGCTACCACATTTCAAGTAAATATCAAAGGTGATAATTCGCTCATGCTAAAAAAAAAATCTTATTAAATGTGCTTAAATTATTGATTTTAATACAACCAAAATGAGCTGCAAAATGAGTGTCTGGGTGATAATAACCACTTACTTTACTAATGGGGAAAATTGCTGTCAGGAGACTGGATGCATGGTAATAAAATATGATCTGTCACTGCAGGATTTCTGTCACGGGCAGGTGATGTGGCCCCCATTAAGTGCCCTTCAGGTAAAAATTGCTGAACCTGGAAAATCCTGTAAACAAGTTTGTCAGGAAAGCCAGCTCATTTGTGAGCCTTCCTTCTTCCAGCATCTTAACAAGGACAAAGCTCTGCTTAGGTAAGTACTTAGAAGCACAACCATATTATTTGGTCTCTTTTTATTGCACACGTGAAGTTTAGTGTACGAGTTCTGTGAGAAGGGAAGGTGGGGAGAGAAGTACTGTCTGTGTGGCTGCAGCAAGCTGTGAGGTTAGCTGCCAGTCCCTCACAGCAGTGGATGGTAGAAGTTAACTGCTGTGCTGAGAGCACCGTTCCACGTAGCATGTGTTTTTGCAATGAGGAGTACAGCACCGAGGCCAAAAATTTACCTCTCTTCCTTCCCCCCTCCATCTCCTGTGTGTGTGCACCATACAGTGCCCTTTGATGTTGGGTTGCTTGCACCGAGCAAAGATGCTTGTGCTGCAGGGATTGCAGATGCCAGGACTATAATTGTGTTTGCATGGACCCTTTGCAGCCCGGGCTGGGCAGGTGCACTACTCTATAGCTTCTGCCATATCCTTCGGAGAGCTAGTTAGTGAACTTGCATGAGTCTTAACACTAATCCTAACTGTGCTCAGTCAGCTGGGTCAGAAACGAAATGCATTTTGTTGCAGTAAATAGAACTCTGTACACATTGTGTGATTCCTATCACTTGTTCACCTGATTTTAAATATAGCACTTAGAAAGTGTTGCTTTTATTTATTGAGCTTCCTCTGGTCACGATTAACATCCATATAGAAACATCTGTATTCATTGGCAATTAGCAGTCACTGTTTCTGCAAACCTTTTGTCGGTATTGTCCTAGGTAAAGAGTTGTAAACCCTTGTATATTAGAGGTATTACTACCAATTTATAAAGCTTACCAGCTATGCATTAAGGAAATTAATGTTGCCTGCAGGTGCTCTCTCTTTGGGAACATGTCTGTGTTCCTTTCAGAATGAAAACAAAGCACTCAAAGCTGGGCTCCAACAAATGGCTGCTAGGGAATCTGCTTTCTAGGTTTTCTGTCTCTACTCTTTGCTAAATTAAATTATAGAAGGTTTTTATTTTTGTATTTTGTTTGAAAAGTTGTAATTTCCAGTGGAGTTCAAAAGCAGCTCATGTAAAAAACTTTTGTCAGGCTTCTCTTCTAGCTGTCTGGACAAGATTATAATTCTGTGGGGAAAAAAAAAAAAATCTGTTAAATGCTGAAAGCTACCAATGTTTCCAGAATAAGTGAAAAACAAGCCTCTGCTGGAATTGCTGCTGTTGTGCTTAAGCTTTGTGGTCAGAAAATGGCCTAGCTAGCTGGTACCTCGGAGCGGTGGGTCCTGCTCGGACCAGCGTCCGCTGTAAGACAGCATCCCCTCATCCTCGCGGTTCGGCTGCCGAGCTTCAAGCTACCCAGGGCTGCCTGGCACCGGGTGGCTTAGCTCGGGGAGATCCCTGCTGAAATCAATACGAATATCTCCGGATTTCAGATTCTTTGGTTTTGTCTTACTAGAAATCCGTGGTGTATTTAAATATTATGCTCTGGGGAACAGTCAAAAGCATTTTTTTTTCCTTTTTAATTTCTTTCATTAATCTTTAGGAAACAGAGTAAAGCTGCAAAGGCTGCACTGCCCTCTGCAGAGAGAATCTGCGCAGGTGAAGAGGAATAAGAGTCATGTTCTGCAAATCTAAATGCACTTGATTTAGGGTGTAATAGAGTATTTTACTTTATTTTTAGTGAGGAAGGATGAAAATTGTACTGAACTCCTGTAAACTCCACTGTGATTTAGATCATGTGCTTTGCTTTTCAGGCATAATATCGAATGTCTCACCATGGAGTCCGCAAATGATATTCTGGTCCCCTCTTTTGATGGAAGAAGGAAGCACTGTGTTTTCCAAGGTGACCTCTTATTGTTCAGCTGTGCCGGATCCCACCCAACCCACAGAAGAATCTGCCCCTGCAGAGACTATATTAAGGGGCAGGTTGCGCTTTGTAAAGACTGCCTATAGCAGCAGCAGAGCTTCTTTTGAGTTGAGGACAAAATGTAAGTAGTTCTGAGAGGAGCTACTTATTACTTCCTGCACTTTTGTCCAGGTTTTTCGCTGCAGGCAGAGCTATCATTGCTGGGCAGAATTATCTACTAAGAGAGGAGGGATTCGTAACAAACAGCTAACTGAAATTCTTTTCCTATAAGAACATTTGCAGTGTAACTCTTCAGATTCCTTCATCTGTTCGTGAAGAGAAACGAGTTTCATGTTCTACAGGGATTTGAAGATGACTGCACAGAATAGTTTGTAGAAAATTCCCAGACCCATCAAACTTTTTTGTTGTTGTTTGGGTGAAGTGTTTTCTATTTTTTTAATGAGTTAGGACATCCCCCATCATGGTTAGCTAAAGGATCTCAACTTCATTCCAGTAGAAAACTGAAAAAAGTGTGCTTGAGGGAGGGGGGTGCAGAGGAGGGAGGACTAACATTTTATTCTAGGTGCACTGTTTTGGGTACTGCTTTAGCTTGAATGGCTATAAAGTGGTTTACTTCACAAGAACTCGGAATCACAAGATAGCTCTGTACTGGTATTGGGTTATCTGGGCCCAGTTCTTTCTTTTTTTCTTTTTTTTTTTTTTTTAAATCTTTATATACAACAAGGTATTGTCTGCATCACAGCTGCTGCATCAGAGCAGTCTAAACAGAGTATCACAACTGAGCAAACAGGCAGTTGCCAGCGTGTGACACGTCATCTTGGTGACTCGACAACTGACTAGGGTTGTGGCATTCTTCAGTGTGGAAAAGCTACAGAAACATACTGCCATTTTCGGAATTGACTTGTTCCCGTTTACTGGTCCCATTTAGAGAGTAATCCTTGGAATTTGCCCATGCTTCTGTTGTAGTCTGTTTACTAGAAATACTGTGTGAAGCAAAAAGTATTCAGCATCATTGGAGCAATATTATCGTTAGAGCCTCAGTTTGCTACGGCTTCCAGTAGTTAAAGTGTTGCTGAATGACATAGAAAGGTTAAACTAAGCTAACTATAATTATTGTATGGTAGAAATGTAAAATGTCTTCATAACTAGCTAGGTTTTTAAAGAGAAATTTTTCTGAAGAACAAGTAAGAGGAGACAAACAACTACTAAGAAAAGCATTGATCAGTCTCATGGGTTCTGTGATTGTTTTTCTGGTTTTTGGGGGGTTGGGGTTTTTTGTTTGGTTGGGGTTTTTTTTAGCAGGCACACCAGTTGCAAATTTAGTATAAAACAATTCAAGACTTTGGAATTCAAATCAAACTTCATTTGTTTAGAGCAGCAAGTTAAATCTTCTAAACTACCTTCTTTTTACAGAGGTAATTTTTGTTATTTTCAGCAGGAGGTGGCATGCTTGACAGCCCCGTTTGTAGTCACGAAATGATATGCTACGATTAGTGAGAAACAAATCTGCAGTGTATTTTGAAAGCAGTCATAGTCTGCAGGTTTACAATTTGGACGTGCTCTGATCATACTGAAAAAAACCTCAAATCAACATGAAGAGCATAGATACTTTAAATTTTCCTTCCTTGGATATATCTGGTTGGTTCAGATTTTTCTTGTAACTGGCATTCATTGCCTGTGTGTGAATATTGATGTATCTCTTGACCTACCAAAGACCAAGCAAGGGAAATGCTATTTCATCATGGATAAATTCTCAAGACAAGAGAACACAACAGTATAGATTTAAACTTTCAACTCAAAAGCAATTAATTTGCTTTTTCAAGTTTTTTGTTTCCTGCCTCAGCACTCCTGACAGTGTTATCCTGTAACACTCCGTAACATTGCTGTGGACTGCACAGGGACTTAATCCTGAGAGATTATTGAATATCCAAAAAGGATCTGTGGGAGCTGCTGAACAGCAGGGTCACCAGTAACTGGGTGTGATGATGATAAAATCTGCTGTATTTTAATTTTCCAGAAACAGAACAGCTGGCTTCTATAATGGGAGGCAAACATTTTGTATGAAAAGAAAACAAACACAAACTAGTATGAAAATCCCTACTGTTACCATAGCTCAACATTTGCTTCAGTCAGCAGAAATGGCGTTTGCAATAGTTTTTTTAATACCCTGGAAAAGCTGGGGGAGGAGAATTGGAAATGGGTCTGAGCAGGCGCAACAATTCATTTTGTATTTATATAAAATATTCCCCGCATACCTGTGCATATTTGTGCAACTGGAAAATCTTGCGTATTGAAGTACATATACTGCTATCTGGTGCTGGAAGTAAAGGCAACAGCAGAATTTGTCTTTACCGGTTCAGCCTGAGGTTCTTCGGGCAGGAATTTAGTTTGGAATGAGATATCACAGAATTACGTCGGAAACAAAGATTAGTACGTGTGCACTTAAAGAATGCAAAGCACGTAGGTTTTGCTGTAGTGTAATTCTTTGCTGTAAATACATATTTGCTTGTTCCCCCCCACACACACTGTACAGTCCACATGGCATACTGCATTTTATTTTGCCTCTAAACCTCTAAAGCTGGGAGGGTTTTGGTATTTGTTATTATCAGATTTTCTGGTCTAGTGCTTTGCTCTAAGTTTGCCTTTACTACAGCAGGGAGAGTCTGTTACAAGCTCTGTTTTTTTCATGCTGTAGCACTGCTTCTTTCTAGTCTACTGAACTGAATTACTGCATATTGGCAAAAAATGGAACAGCAAACACCAATGCCGCTTGCATTTCAGCCAGAGAGAACATCTACGTTGGCTTCGGAATCGATTGGGTCTGATCCTATTTCCACTGAAATCTATAGAGAAGAGTCATTAATCTTAAAGAAAAAAGAATCAAGACCTATAATTTGATAGGCCTCTATTATTAATTTTAAACTCTCTTTTCAGAAGAAATATTACTTTTATGAAATGCAGCTTCAGTCTGAATTGCTGTAAAAGGAGACTATCATATGAGAACTGTAAGTGCATAAACTTTGTAAACGTTGCTCACCAAACCCAATATGCACTCCCCCGTCACCGCGGTGTTTGTTCGTGCATCGATAAATAAGTGAATCCTTCTGCAGATAAACACTCAGGCAAATCCATGTGGGGCTATTTAAAAGTCTGAATGATTTACTAAAACATATAATAAATATCCACATTTCAGGATAGAGGGCAGCCTTCTGTCCAAGTTCCATAACTATTTTCCTTCCTAATTAAAGAATAAAGGTGTAGACCAATTATTGCACTTAAACAAGGATATTAGAGGTAGGACTGTGCTACTGTTTTTCAGTCTGACAGTTGAGCTTGCAGCTTCCTTTACTCAGAAATCAGGTTTTTGCATGATGTGCATTTGAATATATTGATCAGTGATTGATGGGAACAAATGTCAAAAGTTGAATATAAAAACATTTTACAAGCTTTGAAACATATCTCTCATATCAAGACATTCTTTGTTTTAAAATTTTGTATTTTTGTATGTGACCTAGGTTTTTTTTTTTCAAAAATCTTGTTCCTATGAGATTAGAAAACTTGAGAGAAGCATTTACGTATTTATTAAAATTAACATAAAAGGCTTGCCTTTGAAAGGTAAAGTTGGTAAATACACACTGTTTAAAAATGCCAATAAAAACCTCATTATTTCATATATGCAAGTTGATTTGCACATGTATAAATAGAGTTGCTTTTTGCATTTTTTTTGCTTAGTTTCTCTGTGTCTTTTTGTAATTTATAGTTGCAGCTGTGTGTTTGCTTGTTGATATCAGATTATGTTTCTCCTACGAATATTTAATGTTTATGTGCCTTTTTTTACTTTGGGGTTTGGATGAGTGTTTGGAATATGGACACTGTCTGAACAAGTATAATGGAACACTAATTACAGGTAAAAATAGTGCTCGATGACTATACAACTTAGCGGTATGGATTTTGAATGGTTTTAAGTGGTGGAGAAATCTGTTTTAAAACTATGGTAAGGGTTAATAAGATAAAAGTGTAAGTTTATTAATTCTTGCAAAAAGTTGCTTCTGCGAGCAAAATACCCTTTACTGCCTCTGTAATTTGACGTGAGAGCTCCTGCTGGGATGGGATGTCCATTCCATGACCAGAGAGCAAACTAAAGCCGTTACATTCCCCAAGGAGACAGTGCTGACAGAAAACCTCTAGAAACAGCCCCATCTGATGTGATCAGCAGGAAAATTGAAGATCTACATTAACGTTTGTGAGGTGTTGGTGTTTCGGATAAAGATGTCTGTACATGGAAGCACGGGGTGATCCCTGGTGCTACCAGGAGAATACAGTCCTTTCATGATACCTGAATTTACGACTCTCAGTGGGGAGGGAACTCTGGATATTCAGCTTATTGTAGATGTTTTTCTTTTTAATGCTACTACTTTTCTGCAAGAAGAATATTTTGCAAAATAGCTGCTGATAGGTGTCAGGTGGAGATCGCAGAACGGGGCTGTGGACAGAGCCAGGGCTCTGTGTCTCCCCTGCTCAGCTCTGCTCCCAGCTACTTGTGCCGGCTTTTGCAACTTGCTTCTTGACAAGCGTTCAGACTTGCTCAAAGTTTCTGTTGATATCAGCTGCAAAGCAGCTTGTTAGCTGATGTCTTCCCTCCTCACTTACTCATGTTGAACTACTATCCTTTCATATCCTAACCGATGTCCTTGGTTGATCCTTGATATGAAAGACATGCCCTCCCCTCTCAAAAATGAGTGGCACGTCTAAATTACAAAGATGATTTACGAGTTTGCAGCACTTTTCACATAAACAAAATCCAGATTGCTTTCTCAGGTATGTATTCTGCTCATAGTGCATTTCAGGACCAGATTTTGCTAGTAAAATAAATTAAATGGCATGAATAAGGCTGGATATAATCTCATCCAAGTCTAATTAACTTCATGACTCCTACTGGCTTTAGTGATAGAGGAACTCCTCCACTAATTTTTCTTCAAATTAAAAAAGCAGCTCTCCCTTTTTAATAACTGTAAAGCACTGTATCTTACAAGAGAAAGACCAAACACCTGCAGGTTATATTGTACATATATCAGCAAGCAGTTTTGCTTGCTGTCACAGCTTATATCATCTCTAAGTTGATGTTACTTATTATTAACGTATCAGTTGAAAACTTGGTTAAATAGCTGTTCAGTCTACAGGTTGGTGTTGGAGGGGTCGGGGGTTTGTTGGTTTGTTGTTTAGGTTTTTTAAGGAGACCAGTAGTTACCGATTTCCAGTCTCACAGTCCTTCTTCCAGGGGCGCTAACATTTTGGCATGGCTCGCTCTTTCTGACGTTTGCCCTACAGCTGCTATGCCTTCAACTTTGGACTCGCGATCTCTTTCCGTTTGTAGTTCTCCTTTGGGCCCATCGTTTTAGGGACCGCTGTAAAGTCGAGGAGAATAATGCACTGACAGATGTACGCTTGCGTTCAGGCTGAAAAGGCCAGGGCCAGATACAGTTTCCTTGAGATATGCTTTAATAATATTGCTGTAAATGTAACATCAAAACATACAGTTTTACAGGCAGTGACTTAAATCTTGTCTTCATCTTTTTAAGCAGCTCTATAGGTTTTTTTAAAATTAGTTTGTAATTTCCAAATATTATATTTAAATGGAATGTGTAAACAGCAAACTCCGTGTATCAAGTGTAAAATGTTTACCGTAGGAATGTGTTGAAAATACCAGAAGCTGAACCCCAGAATGCCTCCGATGTGAGGCAGCGTTCGTGTTCTTTCTCCCAGGGAAAAATAACAAAGTACAACCATTGCCAAAGTGTCTTGCTTTTATAGGTGTAATCCTTCACATAATCATAGAGTTATGAACATACAATAGTATGTTTTAATTCAGCAGACCTCTCTCAACAGCACTAAGCCACCTGTTTATTAAATGGGTAAATAAAAATCAGGTCCTCAAAGTTTTGATAAAATGAGTCATAACTCCACCTTCCACACACAGAAACTGCTTTAGAAAAATTCCACTGTAACCAAGCGAGTAAAGCCCTTCTCCCTGCGGGTGCCATTGAACTAAGGCGGGCCGTGCCTGGGAACAGCATTTGTCACCTTGGGTAAGGGCTCGCAGACCTGCAGCGTTGTGGGCCCTGCTGCCCTCACGTTTCGCAGCCATGATAACACATGGCTGCTTCTCTGTACAGGAAAATTATTGCACTGCTCTGTCATACTTGCAAACCCTAGCCCTAGCTCAGTGCTGCTCCACTCGTGGCAGGTCACACAGCCAAGGGTCGGTCCTGCAGGAGACAGCAAAATCCTTGGCTTTATGGAGAGCGTGTAAATAACATTGGGGCATTTACTGGAGCCCTCCAGGCCCTTGGCAAAGCTGCAGAGTAGTTTGAAGTATCAAATAGGTACACAATAAATCCAGTTAAATTGCTGTCTGAAGGCAGTTAATAGGGTTATACCCAGAACTGATTTGTTACATTCATTAACAGGTCTGTTGCAGTACAGTGACAGTGAAAACCATTTTTAAGAAGTCATGGGTTTATTTGGTTTTTTGCAAAGGAATACAGCAGAGGAGGAGGAAATGGCAGTTTTTACCAAAGGAAAAAAGAATAAATTTTATGAGAAAAGTTACCCTGAAGATTCTAAGAAAATTAAAAATTAAAATAAGGGAATATTTAGAAAGCTGATTTGAGGTTGGAGAAGTTGATGCCCCTGAGTTTGCCAGGCTGACTGCTATGGGGAGGTCCTCCAGGGAGCAATTTGGGGCAGCTCTTTGGTTTCTGGTCTGAATCATTCCCTGGGGGAGTCTCTCTCTCCATGGGAAGGGGGTCAAAGTCTGAATAATCCCTGTCGCACAGTAAATTGGAAAAAAAACCCTACTGACATCTGAAAAAAAAAAAAAGAAAAAGATTGCTGCTTTTTGCACATAATAATTTGGAGTCAATGAGAGTTTTTATATGTACGTGAGAACTTCAGGGTCAGGCTGGTACTGTGTGTGTTTGGTTTGAATTGTCTCCTAAAAGGTTGATCCTTTGTTTTATTTAAATGGTTGTGTTCCACTATATTACGTTCAAGCAGTTTGATTCCGAAAGAACAGAACACGGTGGTTCAGATACTGTCAAGTTACTGGGGTTCAATAAGATGGGATTTTTTTAATTTTTTTTTTTTTTTAAGAAAAGTAAATGTCTGTACTTTAATGGCATAGAGAAATGCTTTGTTTTCACTGTTGTAGAAGAAAACTAGGGAGAACTTTATTTTTCAATAAACCTTTTTCTTGTGTGATTTGGATTTATGATTGCTTTGTGCATAAATGGGAAGTCCGTGAGCTGCCATTTATCCAAAATTGCGTTTGTGTGGCTATCCTTGCAGTTCTGCAGCCGGGCATTGCTGTGGCTGGCCCCCCTCTCACAGGTAAGTCATACCGTGAGCGGTCCCGTCTACCCACACCTTGACCGTAAGACCAACAGGCAAGTCTTTATCTTTTTGCTTTGTTTTGTTTTAAACCCAAGTTGGATAATGGATAAAATCAAGGTTTGTTTTGGGAGGGCAGCTTTGCCACAGCAGTAGTTAGGGATTCGTGGTTTCCTAGAACTTTCCAGCACACAAGGAAGACTCTGGAATTGCACAGCAGCACACGGACATGTAAGACTTACTGGCGCAATAAGCTACGGAGTTCCAAAACAAAAGCTACGTTGTGGTGCAGTAACAGCTTTAGAGAGCGTTGTCTTTCAAGATCCAAATGCAAAGAGCTTGGATGGCTTCTGAAATACGTGCACATGGAACAAGAGATCAAGCGTGAAGCTTTGGACAACCCGCCTGTGCTGTGTCAGCCAGCGTGGCTCCCACGGCAGGCTTGAGGGGTCAGCAGCTGACAGCAGATGGTGCTGCCGGAGCCACCACCCCAGCGGTGCCCCGGAAAGTCTCTGTGCCGAAATCGTCTGTGAGGTGGTAACTTGTGTCTTTGGGGGGGTGGAGTGTGCACGCAGTGCACTTGATGGGTGCCACATTAAATCACCTTGGAGATTGTAAATGGGTGTATCAAAAGAGACATACCATGTAAATGTCCCCAGAGTGAACCTCCTCCATGGCACTGCCGGTTTGTTGCAGCTGCACCCACTGTGCTGAAAGGCTCTTTCTGCCCACTTCAGTTCTTGTTAGCCCGGCTGCGACTGAGGGAGGGGCCTCTGCTGGCAGCGTCTGCTGGGAATGGGGAGAGGTGTCAGTGGAGGTGTCCAAGAGTAGCAGAACAATCGCTGCGGGAGCAGTATTCAGTACTAAAACAAAGGGTAAAAAACCCAACCAACAAACCAAAAAGCCAAAATAAGGACTGCCTCTTTTTATCGGTTCTAAAAATGTCCATTTGTAACATAGCTGTTGTGCACTTCATAAAACTACACTGGAGAGAAGCAGCCGCTTACTTTCTCACAACAATAACTTTTTCAAAGTTTTTTGTATGCTTTTTTTTTTACACGTGGCCACACGTAACTGAGTAGTGTAAAATCGGAGTAGTACAGAAGTCGGTCACTATCGTTTTTATTTCCTATCCCAATTAATGCCACACAACACTGGTAAGCAATGGCATACATAAAAATGTCAAACTGAAGTGGGAAGGTGACGTGCCTGCAGGCGGGGAGAGGGTTTGTGACCTGGCTTTGGCTGTCTGCTTGCATGATCAATTCACTGCCAGGATGAGGGAGTTCAAGGCATCGTGGCTACACACGATGGTTTCCTGCTGCGCAGTGCTGGCGGTGCTCCTGCCAGAGCCTTTTATTACTATCTCAGTGAGGTAGAGTACATGAATATCCTTCACCAGTCACCCCTTTTTATGGGTATTTCCCTGGCATACTTCACCTTAGATTAAAATGGGTGAAGATTTTGTTGGTTCCATGTTGCTATTCAACATACCACACATCCCAAATGTTTCCTGACATCAAAATGAGTTAGCAGAGGACACTGCTCAGTCAGTCCCTTGTTCTGGTTATTTTTGGGAACGTTTTCCTTCCTGTTTCATTCCCCTAATTACTGTTCAGCTTTGACGTTATAAGGAGACATCTGTAAACTGGTGAGCAGCGAGAGTCAGATGTGGGCTGTGTTGCAGTCACATAATGGGAAAAAAATGTATGAAAATTTGAACTTGGAATAAAAAAACCACCATGCAGCTGTATTGGAAAGATCATTGGGGGAGCTTCAGTACTAAATACTTGAACTCTCACACGCTTAAGACTGTTTCAGTCAAACTCCATCTGGTAGAGTCCACAGATGGAAACATTTTGCCAGGACTTTGTGCAGCTCTCAAAAGCCTCACTCACACTGACGCTTCCTCCACCGTGCAAGAGACGGAGCATCCCAGTTTACTGTCTTATGATGCCCCATATTTATGTTTGTGGTTGTCAGGGCTTGCACATTTCATTATTTTACTGATTATGGAGATTGCATTTAACTAAAATCCTAGTGGTAGATCTTTGTTGCCAAAAAATTGAATATTGTTTGCACTGAACAGGCTCCAGCTGTGAAGTCTCACTTGTATGTCTTGTTTTGTCTTGTGGCCCCTTGGCTGGGTGGGAGGTGTTTCCTCCCAGGAGGCTTGCTGCAGGACCTCGGAGGAGCGCTGGCTGGCTGAAGGCGTCTGCCTCGTGCACATCTGTGAGAAGGGAAACTGAAAAGCAAAACGTGCTGGACAAAAACTGCTGAAACCGTAACAGCTCCTCTAAAGAAAACGTACCAAGGTACGAGCCTCTGGTGTTTCAGCAAGTAACAACTGCTGCTCACAACGTAAGTACAGTGGAGCTTTGAAGTAGAAGCTGCTAGTCACTGGCGACCCCTCTTGGCTTTAATTTCCTCCTCACCTCCACAGGAGGGAGGAATCAATGTGATGTGCCCAAGGCCACGCTGCAGGCTTGGATCCTGCTGGATGGGTCAGCCCTGTAAAAGGAGGTTGGTATTTGTTGCCACTTGGTCATTTTTGAATAGGTGTCACTTTACTGCAGGCCTTGCTCTGTGATGAGGTGACAGGTGACAATCCCATAAGGCCTGTGTCATGAAGAGGTGAGTTCAGAAAAAATACTGGGGTTGGTGGCAACAGCGTGAGCTGACAAAAGGGGCTGTTTCCTAGTTAGTTGCCAAACTAATGGGGAAAAGAGTAGCCCTTCTGGGCAGGCTTTGGGTAAAATGCGCTCTCAGCCTCCCTGCACCTGAGTGGTTTTGGTGGCACCCGTGTCAGCCCCCATTGTACCTGCACACTGGGGTTCTCCTGACCTCCTGCTCTCGCACGCTCCCAGTGAGCAGGCCGGAGGCTGCCAGTGGAGCTGCCTTGCTGACCACAGTGAGTAGCACCGCACAGGTGAAAGTCAAGAACCATTCAGTGCTGCCTCAAATCCTGATCTGAGGGCTGAAAGGAAGACGGCAGCTCCCAAACGTGGGAGGAACAGGAGAGGGAAATGTCCCTGGCTTGTCTGCTATTTGATTTAATTCTGCTTTCCAGTTGCATAAGCCGGACCCACACGCCAGGCCGCAGGAATGTGTTTTTGTGTGCTACTCCTGCTTAGTTACTGGTACTCAATCAACACAGCCAGAGGCTCGGGTCACGTGGCGGCACTGCACCTCACACAGACTGCAGCAGACTCCTAGGAGCAGCGGTGAGAAGTTACAGATGCTGTGAGCACAGCAAACCACTTGCCTACCTGCAGGCTCTGGCTGGGCCATTACAGAAGTCTGTGCACCCAGGGCTGGTCTCTGGTCAAGCAGCTTCAGCGTTTCTTCATCTCTGTGGCTGCAGAGGCCAGTTGCTGCTATCATGGCCCTCTAATACTCTGTCCTCAGAGACTTCAAAACAAAATGGGTAGTGAAGACGTTTCTTGAGTATATATGACTGCCTAGGACAAATGCATCGCCAGGTTGGGAACAAACATTCCTGCTTTTGTGTATTAGTACGGCTTACTCCTCGTCTCGTGACCTAGCATCTCCATGAGCTGGCCCGCAAACAAATGATGCCAGAAACATCTACGCTGTTTTCTCAGGCAGCTGGGATTGCAGAAATGCAAATGGTATTGTTAGTGGTGAGCAACTCTGTGGTACACTCCCCGCTGCAGGTATACCTAGAGCTGAATTTGCCCATGTCTGAGGAGCTGCTTCTCTGGGGTCGTTGCTTCCAGTCCATTTCTGGAATATAATTTTCAGCAAGGAGCTGCTTTTGCGGCTCCATTTACCCACCATGGTTGGCTCATGCTTATTTATGGTTTACCTACTAGTGCTGGGAGGGAAATGGCACTACATCAGCAAGGGATGGTAAGCTAGCAATTTCTTAATGACAATCTGCATTCAAAAAATTTGGCATTTAGCTAGAAATGGCACATTATCATTATCCATTATTAAAATACACTTCATGGCTACCTGGTGTGTGGGGGGCATGGCTTGGGATTCCAGACTGCAGCTGGTGCAATCCTGACTGTGAGTAGCTGCCTTTTCTGCTGAACAATATGGCCAAACACAGAGCATCTGCTCAGATTCGTTGTCACTTTCAGGCATTAATTTGCAATTCCGTGTTTGGCCAGACTTCAGTCAGTGTCAGTTTGCAGTCTCTGTCCTGGCCAGCGCTGTTCCTTGCATGAACACTGAAGCTCCTTCCTTGCATCCTGTGCACAACAAAGAGCATTTGGCAGTGCTGTCACGCTTCCGCGGCCTGCGATCCCCAAGCAAAGCAGGATGTTGGCCAGTGCCAAGTTTGAGGTGATCGGTCCAAGTGCTTTTGAGCTATTTCAGCTTTTGAGCTATTCCACTCTCACTTAACTTAGCTGGAAGCACACTTGTTAGCTCATAGATAGAAAAACCAAATGGCACAGATGTTTAATAAAGAAAACTAATACAGCACGTTACCTTTGGGTGTGGCTGGCTAGAGCTGAGTGTCTCAGTAAACTGGGTGAGCAGTTATTTTTCTTTCCTATTGTCATGTACCATACAAAGCCTCCCTGATGCTCCCTGGCTTCATCAGCATGTATTTGTTTTCATTTCTCAGTATCATTATTTCCTGGTCTTTTCCTTTGAAGTAGCACAAGTATTTCAGTTATTTTCTTGTATTTACCTGCTAATACCAGAAATGCTTTGAAGCACCTGTGGTAACTGTAAAGTTTCTGCAATTGGTTTAAATTAATCTGATAAGAAAAAGTATGATTAACTTGTTTAACCACATCTCCTTTTCAAAGGCTACGCAGCTGGAGTCTGTACTTACAAACATCCTCTAAGAGCATTCCCGAGTCCCAGCAAGAAGTGTGACACTTGATTTACTCAGTGTTTCGCTTTGCTTCATGCATGATCTGCCTGGTCCTGTGCTCCTGTTTACACCCAGCATTTTAACAACATTATTTAATGTTTGTGCTGGGTGTTGGTTTGACTGTCCTACATACTTTCAATGGTCGAGGACTTCTGTGTTGCAAAGGTAGCAGCAGGAGCTCAGTATCTTGCCACAACCAATTACACCTCCTCGCTTTCCTTCAGAAGCAGCTGGCGCTGGCCTCTGCCCCAACCAGGCTGCTGGAGCCCATGGCCCTGCAGAGCAGCACTTCCAGTAGTTCCCAAGTGTCATTCTAACAACCAGCAATGGGACTGGAGACGTAATAAAGCCCCTGGAGAGGCAGAAGAGGGTAAACAGCACTAATAAAACTAACAAAACCCATGAAATGTCTGATATAGCTATGTTCAGGCTCTGGTTCTATGATGCTGAGGCTGAAGGTGCTTGACAAAAGCTAGTTAATCAGTTAATCAGTGGGGAAATACCTGTTCCACAGCTCACTTCATGGAACTATGCATTACAGAACCAGCATAATGGGAAAATCTCAGGATGAAGCAAAAGCATAACAAATTAGGTACTTGTGTAGGAAGAAAGGGTCTTGGGTGGTATTTGATATTTAAAAATCCACCTGTGATGAGTACAGTGACGACTCCTACACTTTACGGTCTTTCTGGAGCCCTTGCTGAACGCATTTATGAAGTACCTCCTTTGTCTTGTCAAGCGTTGGACTGACTGACTTTCATCTTACTGCTGAGTGACACATGCTGATCCCTACCATCATCCTGTGAGAGCAAGGCACAAGCAGCATCAGCACTGATAGCAACGGTATTACAAAGTTTGCATACGAATATTTATACAAACTTAATTGATCCAAAATATGAGGAAACAAACTATAGCAGCAGAACAAAATTCATTTTGCCGTAAAGAATTTTATGTTTCAAGCAGAACTGAGTGTCATTTTTCCAATACTGTGCACCTCATATAGGGACTGTCAGGTCAGTGAAACCTTTGGGTGGTCTCTTCCTACCCCTATCATTTGGAGTTGGCTTTTACTAAAGATCCTTAAGGCTCTGGCTGAGAACCTGCTAAGTGACATATGATGGGAAATACAGTTTTAGCATCACAAGGCACCAGTAAAACAATCAGTGTCCCCACTGTACGTCAATCACGGAACAGTCTAATTGTACATCTACTCTAGTTTACATAGTCTGTTGTGTAGCTAGAAATGCCCATTTCTAGCTGCTTGGCTACTTACCGTGCTCCTATTTCAAACTTGATGGTGGACTGTATTTTTTATCCACCTGTGATAAACAGAAGCAACAATACTGGTTCTGTGTTGTGAAAACCAACCTGGAATATATAAAATGAAGAGAAAATGGATATAGCCAGAGAATCCAGTTTAATAGGCTGCTATACAGGAAGACTTTGTTCTATGATACATTCTGGAAATAGTTTTCAAATGTTACTTACAGATACTGTATAAAATAGATACCAGTTTTATTGATTATACATCAAGATTCTTTGATCATTTAACCTGCTATTAATTAAGTAACATATAAGATGCGTGATGGAAGGTGAGCAACACTTTACAGGACAATCTAAATCTAATAGATCTGTATCTCACCACCAGATTGATCCTCTGCTGTTCCATCGTCAGCCTACAGAGCAACCACACACTCACACACGCTGGTACCTCTGCGCATAGTATAAGAGAGGACGAAAATCCCATTCCTCAAGCAGCTCCTCGTCCTTGTACGACTGTTTGGCTTTGGTCTGTACAGTAATACTGTGTGTGCTTGTTTGGTCCATGCAAAGCTACGAACAGTGTCTTGTTAAGAAAAAAATAAAATTTAAATTGAAGAGAGATCATTTCAGTTAATTTAGGATTAAAATGAAGTATCTCTCTGATGACAGAAAGGTTTGTACCCGCTCTTTCTCTGCTTCTATTTGAATGGAGGGGAGGAAGTAGCTACTTAGGTGTTGTAAGCAACACAGCTCTTGGTGTCCAGACTCTACACAGGATACTCTGTTAGCCGAAGAGGTTAGCAAGGATTGTACTTCTGTTACAGCATGTGCTTGGGAAAATACAGTCCAGAGGGGAAAGAAAAAAAAAATGATCTGAAACTGGCACTTCTTTACCCACAGGCTTATCACACCATTAAGAACACTTTCACTCTGGAATATACAACATGGCAGCTGGGTTAAAACTGCAAACTGCATGTTTTCTATTGTCACAGGAATCAATAGCGTACTTGAAAATAAAAACGCCGCTGTTTCGCTGAACCGCAAGCAGTGTGCACATATGCCAGTTTTACAGAGATCTCCCATTAAAACAAACTTCAACAGAAACAGACCACGGGAAACAAACTGCGTATTTAGTAAAATACCATTGGCACCACTTGCCAAAACGTCGGATGCTGTAGTGCTACAGTCCTGACAGAGGAGAGGGCGTCAGCTTCACTCGAACATTTCATAGTGGCGCGTTTGCCTCACGCGGGGTACCATATCGATAAGCAACCTGCAGAGGAAAGCACAGGAGTGTTGGTGCAGAGACACAAAGGAAAGCCCTGGAACCAGGATGTTCCATTTACTTACAAATTTTAATTTATTTTTATGAATTAGAAAGAACACAGATATAGTAACAGCCTTATCTCGCTTTCTCCTGATCAGAATTAAATCCGCCCCACAAGGGAGTGGAGCACGAACGGTGTGGAGCCAGGCTGTCCTTGGGGGAGCGTGGAAACTGAAACGCACAGCGGCGGGGACTTGGGGCTGGAGAAGCCCTGGAGGGATTAGTGGAAAAGGGCCTGTTGTAGCAACCTGTTCCACCCCAGGCCGCTGCTGGGAGAAGGTATCTAACAGTAGAGGAGAAGTGCAGTGGTTTCAAACTGTGAAATCAGGGAGTTGCCAAAACAGAGTTTGGTTTTATCCTTCATTAGCCTTTGTTGGCTCGTGGGGACACAGGGGCTGAGCACACTGTTGAGCAGGTATGTAGCACAAGTTTCTGTGGCTGTACAAAACGTTTCTGATGCCGTTTGGTATGTTCAAATAAACACTTTTGTACAGCTTTGCCCCTACAGTTTTCCAGAACAGCTAGTTTTACAATGGAGAGAGTGATTATAGTGATTTTTCCAAGAATGGTATTCCCCATTAAAATGTTAATTTAATTTTCCAGGTTAAAAACCCCACAGCTTCTAGCTGACAGCTTACCGCAGCCTGGCCGAGGTCTGCTTCTGAACAGGCACGATTCCAATTAACCAAGACGCTGCTTCTCCCCCTTTCTCTTACGGCAGAAAGGGGGATAAAATGCAAACCCCTTAGTTAGATCCCATAAAGCCAAGAGAAACTGTGGCAGCAATGAAGCGCATGGCAGAGCTTCATTTGATTTTATTCTATTTCTGGTGTCGTGAATCAAGAGAGCATCTTAAAATTCAATAGAAACAACACTTGAAACACCACTGGCTCACCTTGCATTCAGAAGTCGCTATAGGGTAGGGCTAGGATGGAAATCACTAGCAAGGTCAGTCTCTAACCTTGGGCACCTTACCTGTAACCTAGACTTTCTTTGGGGAAAAGCAGTGCTTAGAAATGTGCCATAAAAGCCACAGGGACTGATTTTATCCAAGATTTCTGGTTATTTTTCAAATATTTCAAACCTTGTATTGCCAAATTCAGGTATACAAAAGTCTTCTAAAATTATTCCCATTTCTTTTTAAGTCAAGGTCTCCTTCCAAGCGATGTGAGACACACAAGCTTTTATCCCTTTCCGCACACTGCTTCAGTACCGGCAGCTAGTCTAACCACTTCCCGTGACTGATTTTTCTGGAGCTATTAAGCTTTTAAGAGCTATGGCTTATTATTACATTAAACAGACAGCCCGTCTGCTGTACATACATACATACATACCTGCTAGCAGGAGATACTCACTTCATTCCATAGGCAAATATTGTAAGTCCAATTAAAACTCCTGTACTGCCATCCAGAAACCAGACAGAAGAATTGTGTTTAAAAACTTCTGCGCTAAGAAGGATGGAAAATCCCATTATTCCACCTACAAGAGAGTTGAAACCTAGAAGGGGGGAAAAAAAAATAACCAATTAAAGGAAGAACCAAATCTCAAGGAATTTGCTTTAACCATCTCGCCCAAGAAGAGGTGATGATCTGTAGGGAGCCAAGGCAGTGTTATACCCGTGCCACCAGAGAGGGCACAGACCCTCAGGAGACGTTACACAGTGGTGCCTACGTGGTGTTGCACTGCAGTAAGGAGGAGGTGGTGCAATTTGTTCACCTGCAGTCAGCCAGAGCTCTTTGCCACGCTTCATCTCAACAAATAACACACAGAATAGCTGGTGTCTGACCAGTGTTTAAGAACTCCGTCACTCATCCTGGCTGATATAATTAATTTTACATTAATTTCCCTGTACTGTGTGTCTTGATTTGGTCGGCCTCAATTTTTTCATTCTTTGTTTAGTTCCAAATCCCAATTCTGGCTGCTCTTTGTTTCAGACGCCTTGCACCTCCTGATGCTAACTTTCCAAACAGCAGTGTTCCTTCAAACCGCTGGACCTGCTGCATGTTGCCTCTGACTTCTCTCTCTTGTAGCTTACTGTCATGAACGAAGGATCTGTGAGCTGTAAAAGAGGGGCTGGCTGGCTGCAGCCCTGAGTACAACTGCTGTAGCCTGGTTATCTTCCAAAGAACCTCTTCATAACACATGTACCATTGCTGCAGGGGCAAACAGACCTTCCATTAGACCTTCCAAGGCCACTTCATAATGTACCCAAAGGCTCTCACATTCTCTGAAAAAGAGCAAACTGGAGTCCAGTATACCCACAGAGCTCATGAAAAGGACAATGATTTTGCACAGTAACATTTCAAAGAGCTTCTCTTGAAGCTTTTTACCCCATTCCATGTATTTACTTACATGTATTGGGCACTATAGCTTAAAGCTGCACACACAGCTGAATGCATTAGGGAAGTCATACAGGATAATCCTAGGAATATTTTCCATTTACGGCTTAGGCATAGCTTATCCAATATTCACAATTTTTATGAACATCCTTTTAGATTCTTCTTTCTTTTTAAAACCCTTTCTCTTTGTCTCCAAGATTGTCCCTTCAAAATTCTCCCAGACTTTTTAGAAGAATTAATGCCATTTTTCCTTCAACTCTTGTTTGATTGGTTATTGGTTTGGTTTGGTTTTTTTTTTTTAGTCATTGCAGGTATTCACTTTCTTTCCCCAAATTCCTGTTTTCTGATTTATTTTTTTTTTTCTCAATAACCCAAAAGGCATCACTGTTGTTCTGCAAAAAAAAAAAAAAAAATGTCCCTGATAATGCATGCATTCGTTTGGTAGATACAGATAATATTTACCTAGCTGACAAATGGAAAAATCAAACTTGAAATATTCTGCCTTGCTCGGTGAGTCAACTCTAGCCAGCTGCTTCTTGTAGTACTTGGCCAGTTTTTTTCCAGTTCCCCATGACTGGCACCAACCACATACACGACACGTATTCCTGAACGCCTCCTTTGATCCAGGCCTCTCCCAGCCAGTCCACACCTAACTCATGTTAAGTCTTTCTGAAAGGTGTAGCTAAAAATTGTCCTTTCCTAGGTATCCCTATAGCTGCAATGCTTGTCTAAACCATCAGTGTTGTGATTAAGATTCACCAGCTCCCTGTCCGTAGGTACTTAAATGCAAAGGAAACCCTGGCACGGACCAGCACGTGGTACATAGCAGGTCTGTGGCAGAACGGGGCATACGAAGGTTTCAGGCTTCCAGCCCTGCAAAGAAAAGGAGTTGGGTTTTTTTCTAGTCTAGAAGAATCCTGATCCTTTTTTATTCCCAGGCAATATAACTTACACTGCTAATGCATGTCAATCAAATATATATTGTGTGTATATATAAAGAACATCATTAAGTATAATTTAATTAACTATGAATTTAAACCAGTGTTACTTCCCCTGCTCCAGCTTAAGTCAGAACCCATGAGCATGATATGCAAAAGGCAGGAATAATAAATTTACTTGCCATTATAGGCTGATGGTTCCAAATGATCTAAAAGCTACTTAAAAAGAAAATTGTCTCTTCCTGACTGCCATTCAGTCAAACCTTTGCCAGTGTGGCAGGAAGCCATGTAATGGCTGCAGGTATTAACCCAGACACCGTGTTCTGTGCGCAAGGCTGGCAGAGGGAAAAACAGGTGGCTACATCTGGGAAGGAAACAGGAATCTAAAACCTACAGGAAAGCTGGCTGACATCACCTAATTGTCACGTATCCGCATTTGTCCTCCGAGATGGTGCAAAATTCAAGATAGGAACCGGCTGGTTTTATTATCCAAAAGGCCATGACCTTTTGCTACAAACAAATTGTACAAATAATATTTTGCCTTATGAGGATTCATACATTTAGGCTTTAAAGAGATATTGTTGCCAAGCCCTACTGTAAAACAAAATTATTCTTTTAAAAAATCGTTAATAGAGATTGACATGTATGAGAGAGAATTTGCGGTTTTGGAAATAAACTTATTTTTCAGGAAGAAAAATGCATGCTCTTGTTCGTTACTCAAAACAGTTTGTTGGTCTACAGCCAGTGATTGCAGGAGGTAAATTAGCAGGAAACAGAAAACACTAAAAAAAAGATATGCAAGGGAGTGCAAAATCTGTCTCAGCTGCTGAACCACATATTGTCTCCTCCTGATTGTTAATAAATCGAGTATATATGCAAATATATCTTGTGAAAGAAGATATTTAACCACACATGGTAAGATCAGGCTCCTACATTTTCTAAAGCAGTTGTGAAGGAGAGAAAAGAGAGATGAAAACCAGAGCGAGATAATTGTATACTTTATTCCCTAATTTTTTTAATCAAAGAATAAGCAATCTCCAGCTCAGAAGCAATATGATTAGCACAAGGATGTAATTACGGGGGAAGAGATTTCTGTGTCCTACAGGAGACCAGTTCAGAGCTAGAGTTATTCAGGAATTTTTCAGCAAATATTTTGTCTGAAAAAAACCTGCTCTGTTTTAGAAACAAGCTACATTTTTTTAAAGGGAAGGTTAAGCATCTGCCTGCCTAGACAGAGTTCTGGGATGGTCGACAAGCCCCACTAACAGTCTGACAACGAAGGCAGTCAGACTCACTGGTCTGTAGTTCCCAGGATCCTTTCCAGGATCCTTTTTGCAGGTTGGAGGTCTTTTTATTTCAAAATGCCTAGGGTGGCAGAGTCCACAGTAAAGAAAAGATCACTGAACAGCATGATCTGTTGGGAGAAAATAACAAAGGCAGGGAGGCAGTAGCTGAGTTGTAGCCTCTGCACTGCCATTTGGATTCCTTTTTTGCTTATTGTGTATTTAAAATATAAATGCTCATTAAGTATTTATATAAGTGGGATGATACAAAATATAAATACTCGTCACACATCATCAAAAAATTCTGAGTATGTTTAAATTAGTTAAAATAAAGCAATTGTGTTTATCTCTAGAGTAAGCTGAAGACTGAATTTCCTTAAAGTGGCATCTTTAGTGGAATAAAATAATTTCTGTACCACAATCCATGAATCATTAACGCCCTACCGTGTATGTTCACAGAGCATTTCAAACTGCCCTGTGCTTACAGATAAAATCTGGTAGAGATTTGTAGGGCGCTGTGAAACCTCCACCATCACTGTGGCCTCACTTGTTTGCAGAGTAGATCCCCGTGGGTTTCTGAAGATTCACAAGCTTGAGCCTTGTCCTAAGAGGTGTATCTGAACCTACCTTTAAAATATGCTTTTAAACATACCTTTAAAACCAGCAACAGTCAGGCGCCAACACCTGAGCCAACAGAGCAGTGGCAGGGAGGTCTTCTAAGGATACAGCGGATGAGGTTCACCTTGTGCCCAGCTCCGGCAGGGCCAGGGGAGCGCGGGGCAGTCGGCAGGCAAAGGTTTTGTTTTACACACGCGATGCTCCACCAGCTCTGCTGAGCGGCAGGAAAAGCACTGTGGTGGCAAATTACATCTACACGGGGTATGTATGAAAGGTGGTTGTGGTTCCTGCTGGAGGCAGGGCAGTGTTTTCTGCAACAGACTTGCTTCGTTTGAACGGCAGGGATGAAATTGTTTACCAGGCATAGGCAGCGAGGACAGATGTGACTTAGCCAAAGCTATATAAATTGGTGTCATATCCCCCCCCTCTGTAGTCTAACCTCTGACTAATAGACATCTGATTTATTATATGCTGTACCTCTGACTCTCTGTTATTGCTTATTGTCCATACATCAACTGTTTGACTTCCACCAGACAGGCCCATGGCAGCTGAGGTATCTATATAAGAGGTTAACGGTACCACAGACTGTTCTGCATTTTTGGGGCTTTTTTTCCATTTCCCATTGGCCACCTCATTTCAATGCTCTTTCACAGTTGCCCTCATGTGGGGGGTCACTCATATCCTCTGTGTCCACAACATTTCCTAGACAAGTCTATAAATGCAGCAGGGTCAACATCACACTCACCATCGGTTATCAGTGCTCTGCTTGTAAGGACCTTTCCCAGCATAAATTTGATTACTGCCAAGACAGTGCAAAGGATTCCACTTAAAACGGAGACACTGTACAGAAAATCATCCTGAAAGAAAACATGTCAGACATTAGTATATCTTCTGGTTGTGCTCCATATATTAAATGACAAATAGTCCTAGTTATTGTGCAATTATTTGTGCCACTGAAGTATATAACCTGAGAAAAAATTTCCTGACTTTCATGACAGCTGGTGGTTATTTTGCTTATATTGCCATCTGTAATTGCTTTTGCAAACACAATTAATGACGGTTCCAAGCAACAAATTTTGAATTGATCCAAATTCCTGAGAATCAGGAGGTCACATACCTGCAGGACTGACTGCAGACTGCCTAGTAATCTAGTGTCTAATGCAATCAGTAATGAAGTCCCCATATGCAAGATAAAGGCTTGCGAGTAGAATCCCACTTACAGACCTTTGTTGATTTTCAGTGTGAGAAATTACCATTTAATATTGTTTCTGATTCTGTGCTTGCTTTGGTTTTGCTTGGTTTCCTTCTTCTAAGGTAAAGTTTGGTCCAAGCTACATCCGTAAGAGTTTTGATACTGATGTACAAAGTCATCATTGGCTCCATCCATTTTCATTATTTTAGCAGCAATTCAAAACCCAAAGAAATCAAAAAACGGTTTCGAAAGCTGCTTAGGAAGATACTGGGAATTAGATTACCAGTACAGTGTACTCACATCCCTAAATAAATCATTCAATATATTTTTATACAATTTTTTATGTCACATAATTTTCAAAGTCTGCTTCATTCAGTCTCAGTCACGAGCTCATTCTCTTTAGTTCTGCTACAATATTGAATATTAAGACAAAATGCACTGAGGGAGAGAGAGTAAAATAGAAGCAGTGAGAAAAGAGAACTCAAGCACTGGGTAAAGGTAGGATAAAAAGCATTTGTAAAATTATTCCAACGAAATGACTGGAAAATACCCAGGCAATTTTGGAGTGCTAGGGAAGGACTGAGGAAGGACTGGGAATATTTGCTTGCTGTCAGCCTAGCACGGAAAGCTGGGAGCTTTCAGAAGATCTGAAATCATGCCAAAGCTACAAAAGTCAAGATAAGCTTTGCAAAAAACACTTGAAATTTGAGATCCTTGTCAAATTCATGCCTCTAAATTTTGTGCATCTTTCTCAGAAATGTACATTTACCATACCCAAAGACTTAACTTCGATAGCCTGACAAATTCTGATTGGTCTTGAGATCTTAATCTAATCTCAACTAATATTTCATTATGAATTACATGCTCCATCCACCTGGTCATCTCTATCCCAACCTGCCGAGTTCGCAGTCAGGAGTGCCGTGCCTCATACAGAACGTGAGCTTCCCATAGACACGCGAGTTTGGTTTTTACTTTAATCATTTGTACCAGTAAGCGTGGCAAGCAAACCTGCTGGTGGTGCTCTCAAGAGCATGAAGGCCCCTCAGTCACTAACTGGTGAGTGAGAAGGGGATGAAAAGAGCACTGCAAAAGGGTGTGCAAACTTGATGTGCTCTCAGCCGTGCCCAGGCCAGTGGCTAGCCCCAGCTTTCCACAGGCAACATGTGTTGGGTGAGTGCTCAACGGAGTAATCGACAGTTCAACACTGGGCTTCACTTGCATCTCCCTTGCCAATGCTCAATGACTACACGAGATCTCTTACTTCATCATATAGAATCACAGAATCACAGAATGGTTTGGGTTGGAAGGGACCTTAAAGATCATCTAGTTCCAACCCCCCTGCCACTGGCAGGGACACCTTTCCACCAGACCAAGTTGCTCAAAACCCTATCCAACCTGGATGATCCTGTATGATGCACTATGCAAATGCTGTATGACGCATTAAAATAGATCTCTTTCTCTCCCCATTTAGCTCACCTGTAGCGAAATTCTTACTTGCATGTATTAAAACCTACAAAGAAAACTCCCTATGACTCCATTCTCTCTCCTGAAAGACCACTAGTCCAGGACCTTTGACAAGAAAGTTGTCAAACTCGTTCTTTAAAATCAGAACAGTGTGTGAGAGCAGGTTTGTATCCCAGATGCAGCCCAGTGTCTAGAGATGCACAGACTCTCCAAAAACTTATTGATGGCTCCCAGGCCTCCCTGCCTCTTGTCTTTATCTTCCTCCTCAGCAAAGCACAAGCTTTGTCATTAGCACAAAACTGAACATTGCAGACCCAGCAGAGGTGACAGCATAGATCACTTTGCTATCAAAAGTTATGCTACTGTCAGCCTGGGTCTGACAAAACACAGCCTTCCTACACCTATGAAATTCTTGGGGATGGACCTGCAAACAACTACAAAGTCACATAGCTTGGAAAAAACTACGAATCTCAAATAGGAGATTATGAAAGTTATTGACACATGTTCAAAAGTCCAAGTATTAATTCAGAATCTTGAAAATGTTATGGCTCATTCCCTGTGTTATAGTGCAAGGTTTCATCCTCTGCATGGCACATTATTTTGATCTGGTTTGGTTATTTTGAGCTGGTTTGGTTTTTTCTTGTCATGACATGTACCATAGATTTTTGGGGTGAATTCAGGGGTTTTTTTTCCCTGCATGTGTCACTCACAGTATGTGGAAATGTACTTTACCGCTTGTTCTGGCTATACAGTTGTGATCAAAATTAGTCTAGACGCTTTACTGGAATCCGGGAATGACTTAAATGTGATGATACAGATTTGTGAATCAACTCATAAAGTGCACTAACAAAGAGGCTTTTTATAGAGGATTCAGGAACTAGAAATTCTTCATAAGTTTGGTGGTTTTTTCATTGACTCATGGAAGACAAGCTCATTTTTTTGCTAATACTAACCCAATCACCACTGATGACGCAGAAGACCTGACAGCTCCGTTGTTATCACAGTGGACACAGAAAGGGAAGAAATTAAAAACCTCTGCTCTTAATGCAAACGCCTCAGCAGTTTCTTGCTTTAGAGACTGTGCCAATGAGATTTTCAGAAGACGATACTCCTGTTTTTCTCTCTAAACCCCTAAATCTAAATGATCTCTCCCATCACTCTCCCATTGCGTGCAGCTCTCGCAGCAGCCACGGGGAGGAGGCAGATACCGCAGTAACTGAGCACACGCTGCACGAAGACAAAACTGCAAAGGAAAAAATCTTTTAAATTCACTTTCCTCAGTACTTTGCGATGCTTTCTGGGTGTCCAGGCACCCAAGAGCTGGAGAAGAAGAGTGAGGCTACCTGCTCAGAAAGAAAGCTTTGCAGATGTGGGCTCTGAAGAGTTAAACACATCATACTGTGGCTGTGAAATGATTCCCATTAAACTAACCCATCCTTCGGAGGAATGAAGAAAAGAGAAGCCATAATGGAGATCTAAATTAATAAAATAAGCCTGGCCATCTGGCACCATCTCCCTCCGGACCTTCCCGCAGTCCTGCCCTCTCCATACCCCTCGCCTTCCCATCTGACGGTCATTAAGAGCACGAAGCACATCTAGCCAGACTCACTGTACACGTCCTTGGTGTTATTTTAATTAAAGCAGCAGCAAATTGTGACAGATGATAAAAATTTAAATTCTGATCATTTCCATATGATAAAGGCTTCTCAGTGTGGTAAATAAAGCTCTTTCCTTTTCCATTTCTTTTCATCATATTCCCTCATTACTACTACACTGTACATGAGACCTTAATTAAAAGACACATATATCTTATTAGATGGCTTCATGTATAAAACAGCACTGTACATAAAGCGAGGTGCCCATCCTGGACTGCCATCTCATTACACAGCACTCTAATAGCTGCAATGTCCCTGTTGAAGATTTATTTTATGCAAGATTTTATATGCTGTGACAGCTTCCCAAAATAAAGCTTTCCTAGGATGCTCTTTATTTTGGTCCTAGGAAAGGAATAATAGAAGTCAGCAGGCACTTTCCTGCACTTTATCCAAATGCATTGTCCCCACCAGTGCAGCTGAGAAGAGGGGTTTTCAAAAAATGTGACTTCACCAAAAGCAGCAGTAAACTTATGGCTTAAGGAAAATTTGTTGATGATGATGTTGTGACTTTGATTTCTTTCTGAATCTACTGTAGAAACTAAAAAAAAAAGCCACAGGGGATGCTTCAGTGCTTGGGTCATTAGGTGGAGGTATTTTAACACAATTCCCAGCCTAGTAACTAAATTTCAGCTGATTTGTGCTCCTAATCTTTTCCTAGAATGCATCTCACTAATTCTGACCCTAAAATTTTGCCCTGATTTCATATCTTATTTCTAGCACGTCCCCTCTGCCACCTCTCCTTTAATTACAGCCCTTTCACTTCTACTTCTGGGATGTAAAAATGTTCTCATTTCACCTGAAGTGTACAGTGTTGAGTAGAAAGGTATTCATCAGTATGGGAGGAAGAAGGCATGTTCAGTGCTCCTTTCCAGTGGTCACAACACATACACTACTATGAGTTAGATCCTCCTCTCTGGCCCTCTTTGGTAGCTCATTCTAGTGCAACCCTAAGACAAGCTGCTTCTCCTACCCCCAACAGCTGCAGGTTTCTGCCCCCTCCTTAGCTTCCTCTGTGAAACAGCCAAAGGCTGAACCACCTCCCCACTCCCACGGGAGCTGAGAATTTCTGGTACCACCTTTTTCATGCCATTTTTCTCCTTCTCAGAGAAGCCAATGTCTCATGGTGTTGCACCTCTTCTCTGCTGAGCCTTACTCATCTTGGCTGAGAAGGTAGGGACATGTTTCTGGAACGCTACAGAAGCTGTTGGCAGGAGCAATGTCATGGCTAGCCTAAACTGAGCTGAGTTTGTGTTGTTAAATATTAATTTTGCCCATCTCTGCAACTCACTGTCTGTCTCACAGGTCCTGACAATGACCCTTCTTCAGTCCAGGTGACTGGTCACCATCCTCCTCAGCGCTCACCAGGTCCTGCTGCGACCCTGCTCCCCATCCCCACCTCCACATGCTTTCTACTGCCTCCTGCTCCTCCATGTCCCTCAGCAGCTCTCACGTCCTCTGGACCCGCTGGCTGTCAGATCACTAAAAGCCCCTGTGCTCAGCACGTTACTTAACCAAAAAGGACTGGCTTTCCCCCCTCTCCCCCTGAAGTATTCTGTTTATATAGAGAGTAACAGAGACGTTTCTAATACAAACACTTCCAAAAAAAAGTCCAAATCTCTATCACACTTTCTCCTAAGTAATAAATAGTTCATGTAATCAGTCTAGAGGGAGCTTCTGGGAAGCCAGAGGGTCTCTCTCACCAGCTAACTTCAAAAGGGACAAGAGTTTTAATTGCACTTCACTGTCAGAAAACAAACTGACAGCCCAGTGTCTGACTCAAGTAGGAGACAGTCTCTTCACATGGAGATACAAAGATCTATTATTAGTACAAAAAAAACCAAACCTTATGAATGTTTGAACTTGTACCTTTGGTGCTGAAGTGCTGTGACAAAGCAATACCGCAGCACAGAACACTTCTTCAAGGAACGGATAACAGAGATTGGGTGCACCGAGTGCCATGGCGGGGGCACCAGGGGAGGAACCGAGGGGCTATGACCTCCGGAGAACTATCTTAGGGCTCCTGCAAAGGGTCTGCTCGAAACTCTCAGGTCACTCGTGCTTCCCATTTTCCCAGAATTCATCTACACTGTTGTAGCATCAAACAGCTATAAAACATACCTTAAAATGGTATTTGTCCACCCTCAGAAGTGACCCTGTAGTGAGACTGCCATTCCTCCCATTAGTAGGGGATTGAGACCAGCAAAATGTTTCACAGAGCCTACCAAGCAGCTAGCAGTTGCCGACTTCTATTTCTTATCACCGTGTGGTAAAGTCTGGAAACAAGACTTTCCATCCATCACTTGAACAGAGTGAAGCCTGACTGCTATGTTCTTCCTAACCGTGGCTTACCAACTAGTTCAAGTACTCACAACATTCTCACCAACCTGTAAGAAGCAAGTGTATTTTAGGGCTAAATTAATTGTTTAAGACCAAACAGCAAACCATATATAATAGGTAACAATTATAAAACAGGGTTCTAATGTATAATTAATGTATATGGTACTTTGACTTGAAATGGTAAGCAATAAATTTTATATATATGTATATATACGTGAGAGATCAGAAATGTATGGGGAAGTATGTGTAAGGACTTATGCTTATATAATCACAAGTATTATTTGCTATATTGCTATTGAGCAATAATTCAACTGTTGACATGGTTAAATACATTTATGATGTATTTATTATAAACTATTAAATTAGTAAATATATTAGAACTCATAAAGCTACACTGTGCCACCCGTACCTTCCCATTTCCACTGTAATCAATAGCATATGATAGAATTACACGCAGCCTAATCTTTCAAGTGATTTCATTTATAAAAGCACTGGAGTCGCCACATTGGATGTGCTGCATGACTTTTGTACACAAACTGATTATATTTTTCCTTCTTTGTTCTGCAGGAAATGTCAGAAATATGGCATGATGCTTGCTTGCCCTTGCAAAAAAGTGTCCTTTGCCATACTAATGAGGACAAATGCCAAACTGCATTGACATTACATGTGTTATACTATTACCCAGGGAAATGCAAGCAGTAACTGAATAGTAAATGGATATTGATTTACAACCCCAGGTGAAATTAAAACAGTCATTCTCAGTGTGGCTGGGTTGGGCTTTTTTTAGCCTTCTTTAATAAACAAGAAAAGGTCTGCCAATTCTTTGTGGCAATAGTCAAAATAAAATACACGATTAACACTTAAATTATATTTATACTATCCAAGACCATATAGTAGTTGACATGAAGAAGGTAAAGGGGCAAATGAAAAAGGATTATGGTCAGGGAGATGGCAAGCATTAAGACTAGCAATGCAAATGCAAACCAATGCTGGACACCTATGCTTAATTTGAGTTTTAGACTCCTTTCTCAATACATTAACAAAACATGAAAAAATTGCTAAAATTTACACAGAAATCCAAGCATGATGTCATCAACATCATGCAACATCACTAGTCCTCCTCATTCATAATGAAATGTGTGCGTATCAAATCCTCAGGGTCAGTACTGGCTGTGCATATAGCTCTCTGAAACATCAATAAAGGAATGGTAATTTCTTTTCCTAGTGGGAATTATCTTATTACGGCTAACATAGGCTGGAGAACAAATGCTGCGAGTAATAGGGGCTATATTCTGAATCTGATAGCTAGGTGAAAAAAAACATAGTAAATCATTTCTTAGTCAACAAGAAGTGATTCTATTTTAGGTTCAACACTCAACAATGTAGAAAAAAACACCTTAAATTACATGATCCGAGAAATATTAATTTAAAATTAAGTGGAAGGGTTAACAGAATGAAGGTTTTCTATTCCAAATGTCAAACACTGATTAGCTCTGTAAGTCAGGTGCACTGAACAACAGCTAAAATTATCAGAAATCTTAATTGCAAACACCCCAGAAAGAAGAGCAGCTGGCCTACTTCTTCTAACACTTCCAGCAAGTGTATTAGGAACAAAGAAAAAGAGGAGAGGGGGAAAAAAAAAAGACAGACAAAGATCTGATCAGTGAGAAATATTTCCTTAGGGGTCAATGATATGAAACTGAAATAATAACTGCGGCATGTCATGCTGAAGCAGACCCTCAAAGAATAAAGATTCACAGCTATACAAGAAATTCACAGCTATAGAAAAAATAGGAGCAGAACACAGAAAGAAGTGGCATTGGTAGCTGTAAGGTTCCCACACATTAATGGCACATCTCTCTTTCCTGTAAAAAAAAATTTGTTTTCTTTGGATTTTGTGATCTTTCCATATTTTTTCAAGTTTTCCAGGTGTACAATAGCATGTTCACAAGCTACTCCTCATTGCAAACATATGCACAGTGTTTGGGCAGATCCACTGTACAGCACGTGCATAGAAAGTCTAAGTGTCACTTAAAAACTCTGGGAAGGGCTGGGGGCACTGTATGGGCTCTGTACAGCACATACAGGACTCCTACTTTTTACAGGAAATCCTACCCCAATATCTGAGCATTCTAGCTATGGGATAAGAACAGGAGAGAAACAGTAAGATTTCCTTCAAAACTAACATGTTCCAAGACAAGTGGAAAATGTCATCACATCTCTCAATTCATAAAATATGAAAGCTTTAATTAAAAATATTTTCAGGCAAAATGAGAATGGAGGCCATAGCTTGATAAAGTGTCTTGTGCATATGTGTTGATGCATGCAGAAACTGTGTCTGCACACACACCCCCACACAAATTTGCCTCCACAGGAAAATGAAGCACCTCTGCAAATACAAGGTAAGGTTAGATGACAGACAGATCCTCTCTGGAAGGGACATGAAAGCTCCCTTAGACCTCTTCCATTGCAATATTTCTTCTGTATCTACCTTATCATCAACCCTGTAGTTCATGACTTCATGAATTAACTCATTTAAAAACACAATAAGCAATATAATTCTATGGATCCGTTGTTGGAAAAAACACTGCCCTACATGGCAAATATTGCCAATGTTAGCACAAGGGATTGCGTTTTGAACGCTGAGGATTAATATAGATCTCAATTTCTTGAAAAGAAACTTTTCCCCATGATAGTAAGTAGCATAGAATTAATACAAATACAGAATTATATAGTAAGTGTATAATTAATTCACTGGCCAACTCTCCTGACACAGGATGTCATTTTTCAGGGCAGGCTTCTTTTTAATTATACTTTATACAAAGTACTGTGCACAGGGAAAATCACAAGTTTACCTAACAATGACAATGTCTGAACTTGCTATTAACTGCAGGAGATGAAATCTACAGTATAAGCGCTGTAAAAATATCAATTCAGTACTCAATAGTAATTTGCAAAAATGGACGTATTATATAAATCCCTGGTGACTCCTGTACTTTGAATCCTGTGGGCTCTTGAGCCTTTCCCATCTGAAAATGGAGATAAAACTAAAAAAAAAAAAGGTACGAAGAAAGTCAGTGACGACCAAAGATAGGCCTTTAGACCGACCCAGCACGGCCATGTTTGCTGTTGTATACAGAAAACACACACACTACCAGGAGTCAAAATTCCAAATGTTTATCATTAAAATCATCCATCTTTTAAACCATTTAATTTATCTAATAATTCGTATCCTGCATTATAGGCTATTTCAAAGGCAACTACAGTCCTTGGCATATCAAGCAAGGGAACTGGAAGGAGAAATACACCATTTCTGTGTTTCCCAAGGTTTTGAAGCATTTAAAAGAATTACAGAAAACACTGCCTGTGCTGAAAGTATGTGTAGCAACATACACTATTATTAATTTTGAGTTAACACAGAGAAAGAGGTAAAACAAACAAAAGCTAAAAAGAAAGACAGAAGCAGTATCAAGAAATGCAGAAAGCCGGGAGCTCTAATTGTCCTCTCCTCTATGCCAGCGCAGACCAGGAGTGCTGTCATTCACAGTGTTTCAATGAAATTACATTTGGCGTGGAATAAAAGAGAATTCAAATAGGTGACTGAAAAATGCCTGACTGAGCTAAACCTAAGCTCCTGTCCTGTAAATTAAGCAGCTTCTCTCTGCAGTCTAGCAACCAACTGTGGACATTTAAGCGCCTTATAGGATGGGGTAGCCGAGCTGGAAATGCCATTAACGTGTAAACCTGTCATTCTCCTTTTGGTTCTCTGAATCCTGGTGAGGATTGTCAGACCTGCAGCTGAAGTCATTATATGAAATGACAACAATATTGAAGACTCCTGTTTCTAAATGTCCACATAAGTAAAAGAAAATCTGTGTTCAAAACATTTGAAAAAGCATTTCAAATGATTTCTTAGTCGTGTGAATTTTATATCCTTTCTCATTAGTAGTATTTTCATGAAAGCAACTCTTCTGAGAGCCGCTTCCAGGACAACAGGATCTCTACGTTAAATATCTCATAAATTCCTTCCAAAGAAATATCTTTCTTGCTACATGCATATCAAGAACTGACAGATAAGTAATCAATGTATCTTACACGCAACAAGAAATACCATGAGCTTTGTATAATTGATCCAGAACGATTCAGAAGTGACTGACTACGCTTTTAGGATTTTAACCACAGCACCTTACAATTAGCAGGCAGATACTTAATTGCTTGTTCTGTTTCATTTCTTAAATGAAACTTGTCCATATCATATTATTTTCTCCAAAACTTACACAAATTAAAATGAACTTAGAGAAATTACAAATGCTCCCAATTTTCAACTCTGACAAAGTCACTGAAGTTTACCACAAATTAAGATATAAAAAGATACTTTAGAGTTCTGAGAACGATGCAGTCAGTCGCATTGCTCTGCACTAACATTAATCTTGAATCCCTCACGAACAGTAGAGCAATGTATTCCAAATCATTTCTGTCTTTGAGACTGACAATACTAGCTTTGTGTTCAGCATCTGAACACCAAGAGTAACATTTTCCAGTTGGGTTTTAGCTACATTATCTCCCCTAAAATTGAGGTCGCACATCTAAAATTTCACAAGATGCTTTCAAAAGTACCCACATCTTCCACAACCTTTACTTCAAGAAAGACTAAGACAGACGTAAACTGTACCAAAAAAAAAATCATGCAACTATGACTCACATGTGAAACTTACGTTGAAGCATACATCCTCTTAATCCAGCACAGAGCCCTTCACCCTAGTTTTAGGCCAGTTTGGGACACCAGTGGAGTTACACTACCTTTCCTTGCTCTGAATGTTCTGTTCTTACAGAAGAACAGATGTGGCTCACACCACTAGGATACTTCCTCGGCATCAGAGTAACACGCTAACATGAAACCTCAGTAATACAGAAATCACAATCAGAAAATATTTTCAGGTCACTATTTTCATGCAGAACTGGTGACTTCACTGCTATGCAAAAACCCATTAGAAGAAAATGCTGCTCTATCATTTTTCTGTATATGTCCATACATTACAGCTAAATTACATGATAAGATATTACAGGAATTAGTTCTATTAGCTATTAGTTCAGTGGTGGTCCAAAAAGTAGAAGACAGCACCCTAGATAAAAGAGTAGAAGCAGAAACTTCTCCCCCTTACTGTTTTAATTTGAGCAGATTTCCACTCTTCTGACGCTAGTGATATCGCCTGGGCAGCTACAGATTAGCTGAGAACATACTCGATCAGCAAAGACCCAAACAACTGGGAAGAATTACTATTTCTGCTGAGACACAGAGCAGCTAAGGGAGCACTACGCAAACAGAAAATCAGCATCAGATTCAGGCACAGCTAGAACAACTGAAAAGGTTTCTATTAAACAACATCCTTTTCCCCTCAACTATTTTTTAACGTAGCAGCTCTTAGGCATGACACCTCACTGGCCATGACGTGCAGCAGTAACGCTGTTCTCTTGGTCTCCCCATTTTTCAGTGTTATTCTTAGCTTACACAGAGATATTTCACCTGTCATGCAACCCTTACTGAATCGGTTTCCCACAGTGAGATGTACAGAAGGACTTTGAAATTAGAATCCTTGCCGTGTCATTTAAGAGACACTGAACAGAAGTATCACCTTTTTTCATCCCTTGTTCTAACCTGCTTTCCAGGCAGAATTGCAAGGTATGAAAATCCTTTACGTGCGTGCATGTGGCTTTCACTCTGCCACTAGTCCATGCCCTGCCAGATATACCTTTCAAACTGTTGACAGTACTTGTGTGCCTAGTGAGCAAGAACAGTCAGCCCCATGTCACAGGGATAAAATTATCTATTTATCCTGATACTGTGTCAAACGTAAGCAGCATCCACCCTAACTTGTACCTACTTGACACAGTTTTAGTGCACCAAAGTCTGAATCCAACGCAGTCTGTGACAAAAGGGATCTGTACAAATTATTCTTACAGGACACTTGAAATGTAATGGGATCTTCTCTTCAGGGATACCTTTCTGTAGCTCTTATATTTTTTCCTGCTGTAAATGCATTTCAAAAATCAAAAATGAGGAAGTACAACATGTCTGCAAGTCATAAGTAACTTGGGTGCTGCAAAGAGGAGATACTTCTCCCCAGGTAAGAAACAGAGCCCCCACCTGTAGGCAGTACCTGTAATGATGGAAGAGGGAGATATAGATGATACACCTTTTAAGCTTTTGTTCCTACTGCTGGAATTATTAGGGCATTCGCCCACAATTAATTAGACTGAGACATTCAAATTAATCTGGTCTATGCTACCATAACAGGTGTGTTGATTATTATTGCAGCCTCCCTTCTTACTTTACTTCTGTTTCACATAGTCAAGAGTATATATTTCATTTTCTCACTGAACAGGAGTCAAACTGTAGCCAGATGCACTGTTTGGGTAGAGCCAAGTTAAGAGGTTGTCCGTTAGCAGGCCATCACTGTAGGATCTCCCCTCACCCTCATCAGAATCTCCTTCAGCCTTATGGGCACGATGGCATTCATGCTCACTCCGTAACCCAGTTCTGTCAAAATGTTTTGGTTGAGTTTAAGAACTGACTATTAAAAGTGTTTAAGCTAACCTAGATAATTTTGACAGAACCAGGCTGGTGAACAACTACAAGTGGTGTTATGCTGGCAGAGCTGAGGAGGCAATAAATTATGAAGATGGGAAAAGAGGAAAAGTAAAATGCAAAGAGAACATGAATCACCTGTAGCCAAACAATGCACTTGACTGCAATTCAGTAATGCATTAGTTCATGGGCTTTTGCTCTGCTACTCATCGTTGCCCAAATTTCACCAAACTACTAAAAGTAAGTTTCTGTAGTTGCCCAGATTCTTGGAAGTTTCCATGAGAACACAGGACCTAGTAGGTCATCTGCACTGCTAATAGTTGGTCACAAGTTGAAATTCCATTTTGGGTTTTTTTCCAGCTCTGCCTCCATGTCCTGGTTGAAAGTGAGGAGTTTAGGTTTCTCTCTAGTGATGTGTTGAGATTGGTACTTGGCAGGGTGAAGCCCCGATGTGAAAGTCTGCATGCATTTACAAATAGACCAAATTTAATGAGGGCTGAATAAAAAAAAGTCCAAGTCAGGTTGTATAGACAATAACTGAAATGATGCCTCATTTTGTTTGAGCACATTAGGAAGAGTCTTCTGGAAGTGGAACCATTGCCAAATGGCTCTCCCAGTGAGTAGCTGGTTTGGATGAGTAGAGCTCAGGGAAGTTAATATCCACTACTGAAAGGAAGCACGCAGGATAGGACAGAGCAGAGCTGAGAGAAAGGCTGCTGGGGAGAGCTGCTCAATAGGCCAAGTAGGGGCTGGCTTTCACAACCAAAAGAAAGCAGAGAGCAGGAGAAAAGCCCTTTGTGATGCTCCATGGTGAGCCAGTTGAAAAGCCAGCTCTTTCACCCAGCATGCTCCCCTCACCTGTTTCATTCCTGCTACTCGTACATGGCTCTGGAATTGGAGGCAAGAGCTGGAAAACAAAAAAATACAATCCAAAAATACATTTTTTTCTACATTAAAAATAAAATACTGAAGCCATTGGAGTAGTAAACTGTGGAAACATTCTTCTCATAAAATTCTACCACTTTCATCAAGCCCAGAGAGATCTCTTCTCTGGAAGTGAACTCTTACAGTCCTGTATAAAAGCTGTAAGTGATTATGCTGAGAAAGATTTGGCCCATAAGTGTAACCACAGAGAAGAAAAGATGGGTCAAGCCTATAAAAACCCATAAAGACTAGACTCCATCACATAAAGAAAGAATACTGCTTGAAGACTAGGACCAGTACGTGCAGCCAGGCAGGATATACACCTGCTACAGCTTTGCCAAGTTCAACGGGGCTTGTTGAAAGGAGACGCTGGCCTTTCTCAGTCTCACTGGCAGTGTAGGGAATAAAGAGAACATTTTAATGAACATGAATCACCTTACCACTTCTGGAAGCACCTTCTTCGCAAGATCATGGATGGCTTTGATCACAATACATAGAGATGACAAGAGGAATATGACACCCAAGATAACACAAGCTCTGGGAAAAAAGAGAAAAATAAAAAGAAATGTTAACATATTTGGAGTTGTCAACTCTCGCACTGCTGAAGGATAATACACAACAGAATATTAGTAATAAAAAATTCTTACAGAGCTAAAGAGAGAGACTTGAATTAAAAAGGAGAATGAAAAGAAATGTCCCATTCCTCTCCAGTTCTTAAAACCTGGATTATATGTGAGAAGACAGGGCAGACCAGACGATGTTTCAGAGTAAGAGAGAAAGACATGTCTCTTCTGCTCCTGATGATTTATCAGAGTCCTCTAGAGGTCTGTTTCTCTTTGTTTGTTTGGTTTGCTAGGATCTTGCATTCGAAATAATCAAGGTAACTTCATTCTGGTTACCAACCAGGACAGATGTTTGGTAAATCTGGTCAGTAGCGTAACAGAACCTGAAACATCTGTTTCCTCCCCAAACCTCCAAGAAAAAAGATTTTAAGTGCAGATATTGAAAAAAATCAGCAGATTAGGTGCATTTCTTCGCAGGTTGTCCAAGGGTCTCTCAATACCTAAATAAGAATCAGAGTCTCATCAGATTAGGTGTGGTGCAGAATTAGACTCTATATTCCTGCTCTGCAGAGCTTACAAACCAGTCTTATAAAAACAAATGGGTTAATGAAGAGAAGATAAAGTAACAGAGAATAATTAACAGAATAATTAAGTTTCCTATAGGACACAGGCACAATGAAGCTTACAAAGCACATAACACATACCCAGAACTTCACAGTAAAAGAGAAAACTCTTGCTTTTGTTCAAACACACAGACCGATACTACTCTGAGATGGAGTTCTTCTTGCCACAAAATACTACAGGATATAAGGCTTTGATTTCCTCTACACAAACAATAATAGCCAGTCTATTACAGTACTGATATAGCCATAACTCCATTTTACTAATAGCTCTTCATATAAAATTCTATTACCATAGATAGATATACAGTAAGAGCAATTTTAACATTTAAAGCATGAAATAGTTAAGAAGTGATATCTATATGCACATTTTTATCTTCAAAAGTTGTATCTCCTCTGTTTGTTATTCATCAAGGGTCGGGCGAGGAAGGAGGGATGGAGGCGTTGCTATCTACATCAAGAAATGGATAGAGTGTGAAGAGCTGTCTGCAGAATAGCCACGAGCAGGTTGAAAACTTATGGATAGGAACTAGAGACCGAGGCAACAAAGGCAACCTCGTGGTTGGTGTCTGCTACAGGCTGCCTGATCGAGGGGTGCCTATTGCTGAAGCCTTCTTACTCCAGCTACAGGAGGCATCACGCTCTCAGGCTCTCATACTGCTGGGGGACTCCAATCACCCCAACATCTGCTGGAAAAGTAGCACAGCAAGCTGTAGGCAATCCAGGAGACTCCTGGAATGCATTGAGGATAACTTCTTAAACCAGGTAATAGACAGCCCCTGGACCTGTTGGTCACCAACACAAGTGAGCTAATCGGTGACATCAAGACTGGAGGCAGCCTGGGCTGCAGTGATCACGTACTGGTGGAGTTCACAGTCCTGAAGGATATGGGTCAGGTGAAGAGTAGAGTCAGGACACTGAATTTTAGGAAAGCAAACTTCCAGCTGTTCAAGGAGTTAGTGAATAGGACCCTCTGGAAAACTGCCCTCAGGGACAAGGGAGCAGAACAGAGCTGGCAGATCTTTAAGGATGCTTTCCATAGAGTGCAAGAGCTCTTGATCCCCAGGTGTAAAAAATCAGGCAAAGGAAGGCAAGAGACCAGCATGGCTGAGTCAAGACTTGCTGGTCAAACTAAAGGGCAGGAAGGAAATGCACAGCCATTGGAAGCAGGGACAGGTATCCTGGGAAGAGTACAGGGACGCTGCCCAGCTGTGTAGGGATGGGGTCAGGAAGGCCAAGGCATGGCTGGAGCTCAGCACCCTCAGCAAGTTTGCAGACAACATCAAGCTTAGTGGTGCGGTTGTCACGCCCGAGGGACGGGATGCCATTCAGAGGAACATGGACAAGCTTGAAAAGTGGGCCCATGTGAACCTCATGAGGTTCAAAAAGGCCAAGTGCAAGGTCCTGCACCTGGGTTGGGGCAGCCCCCAGTATCAACACAGGCTGAGGAATGAAGGGATTGAGAGCAGCCCTGCCAAGAAGGACTTGGGGGTGCTGGTGAATGAAAAGCTGGACACGAGCCAGCAATGTGCACTCACAGCACTGAATGCCAATCGTATTCTGGGCTGCATCAAAAGAAGCATGGCCAGCAGGTCGAGGGAGGTGATTCTGCCCCTCTACTCCACCCTGGTTAGACCCCACCTGCAGCACTGTGTCCAGCTCTGGAGCCCTCAGCACAGGAAAGACATGGACCTGTCACAGTGGGTCCAGAGGAGGGCCACAGAACACCCCTCCTAAGAGGAAAGCCTGAGAGAGTTGGGGTTTTTCAGCCTGGAGAAGAGAAGGCTCTGGGGAGACCTTGTAGCAGCCTTCCAGTACTTAAAGGGGGCTCATAAGAAAGATGGGAACAAACTTTTTAGCACGGCCTGTAGTGATAGGACAAGGGGTAATGAATTTAAACTAAAAGAGGGTAGATTTAGACTAGATACAAGGAAGACATTTTTTACAATGAGGGTGGTGAAACACTGGAACAGGTTAGAGAGGTGGTAGATGCCCCATCCCTGGAGACATTCAAGGTCAGGTTGGACGGGGCTCTGAACAACCTGATCTAGCTGAAGATGACCCTGCAGAGGGTTTGGACTAGAAGACCTACAAAGGTCCCTTCCAACCCAAACTATTCTATTATTCTATGATCATTTGGTACCTATCTGCTAGCTCAGTTTACGGATGCTATAATTATTCCAGAAGCATGCTGCTATTTTCAACAACTCAGTCATCAGGCCATCTGGTGGTTGGCAGCACATGTAATGTTCACACCAAGCTCAATCTAGAGACTGCAGCTGAACTGGCGTTGCTCTGCCTAGGTCAGAAGACGCAGCTGCAGCAGTGGCGCAGGTGAGTAGCTGATCATTTTATTCCCCAACACAAGCGACACTAAACCACGCTGTGGACAATCCACATAATCCTACAGACAAGTCCTCAGTAAAGGGGTGCCCTTCTACAGAGGAGTACGGACAACGTAGAGGCTAGCATCCTTCCTAGCAATGGAGTGGTACGCTAGATGATGTACTCATCTCAGGTAGGCAAAACTCTGATACGACTATTTTAAGACAGATGTTTAACTCCTTTGTAGTAAATTGCGACACATTCTTGTTAAACATAACCTGTCGTAAAAAGTAGGCAGAAAAGGCTTGAGACAGTCTGATTACCCTACAGTCCTTCCCCTAGACTCAAACCCAAGAACAACAATCTGGTCCATGACCTGTGACAGAGGAAGAAACTCAGAGGACGGATTCTCTGCAATCCTGCAGCGAGAGGTAGTACAGATGGGAGGAAAGTTCATCTCCCAGAAAGAATTAGTAAAACTGAAAATTAGAGGGCTTTCCAAATTCCATTGCATATTTGCAAGCAGGTGCCTGTTCTGCAATAGATTCTTTTCAGAGATTTGCAGTATCACTCTACCTGAATGGATCACCACAGAGAGGTCTGGAGCCTCTTGACCTGCTTTCATCAAGCTCAAAACGTTCAGTACCACCTCTTTATATTACTTCTGTAATATTTACCACTGCCATAACCTAAGCAGCTTATACTGCACAATCCTTCACAATAGATTCTGTTGTAATGATTTTTTTTTTAAATGAGGTACAGAAACATACACTAAAAGTTCTGTGCATTTACCTGGGACAAATGCAGATGTTAGGTAACTTGAACACAGAACTGGTTCACAAAAGATGGCTGACCTGCCTAAAGCCATTTGCTGAGCCAGTGACAGGCTGAGATAAGATACATGCAAGAATGCTGACATCTCATCTGAGAGCAATGCTGGAAGAAAAGCTCGTCCATTATTCCCAGCAGGTTTAAACCAACATAGCCACAACTCTGTGTGTTGGAAACAACAGATTAAACCTCCTTGTGCCAATACATACTGTTGAATATCAAGGGTATGGGGAAGAGAAGACAGAGAGGCATCATCACCTTCCCTTAGCATAACTTGTATTCCCTGCACACATCTTCTGAGGAAGACAGGCACACGTTCCCTAAGGGCCCGACAGGAGCCTTGCTGGCGTAAGTCTAATGTGTCCAGGGAACCAGCACTTGCCCTGACCACTGCCTGGATTTGGTTCTCACGTATGTTGGAGAGTTTGGGGTTATCCTGATCTCTGTAAATTCTCCAACCACCCAAGCCTAAAAGCAAATATTTTGCATCTTTGCCTATGCCAGCAGGTAAGTAATGACTTCAGGAATTTTGAGCTGCTTCTCTTATTCCCCAGATCAGTTTTACTGTGTCAAAAGAATTCCCATACACCTACTTAACCAGAAATAGCTAAAAGTAGAAAGAAAAAGGAAGATGTTAATAACAGTGACAAGGGCATTAATAGCAGACAGAAATGCAGTCTGAGGTCTGAATCAGCATTCAGTCATTATGTTTAGCAAGCCTAGCATCTCCTTTATGTGCTGGCTTTTGGAATCCACAGGCATGCAAAATTCATGAGCAATGGCGTAGTACTTTAAGTGCAAAACTACATGTTTCCTGTCTTGAGTATATCAATTTATCTGCAAAACCACTAAAACAAAATACTGCATAGTGTCTTCTTTCAGTCTCATTTGCCAGAAAAAATAACTTCTATATAGACTGCAAATCATGAAAAATTCAACTACAAATGTACAAAATAAGAAACCTCCAAAAATTAATCTGGAATTTTAACTGTAGTACATAATAAAAAAATTGTAATTGCTTGTTGCAAGTTTGCTTTATTTTCAAGCCATTAGACAATGAAAACTTTAATACAAGCCTGCTAACTTCCACCTGCTAACAATTACTCAACTGCTTTGTAACTAGTGTTTCCAACTGCACGCGAACGGTGCTAGTGCCAAGGTTGCTGGCAAATGCAATTTCATTAATCACATTCAATTAAATTAGATGAGCCAACTGCCATTTCTAAACAAGTTCAAGTCAACTCAGAAGTACACACAAAAATCAGTGAAAGAGGAGTTATACAGAAGTGAGGTTTGACTGAAAACCTAGTGAAGATTTTACAGATATCCCTGGCTTGGAATCACCATAATGTAATAAATGCTGCTCAATCTCCAGGTCCCCCATGATCACTGTCAGCAATTCAGACACACTGGAGTAACTGGTAGTCCACCTAATGCCCTCATACTCCAGAACATTGGTATCTTCTTGCTAAGACATGAGGGTACTCTCTGTCCACCGACGCCCATGATGAACACATCTCCATGTATCATATGCCACCAGTACCATTTACTTACACCTCCAGCACCTATTGGATATTGTGTACTTATTTTACAGTCATTTCTACATGAGTTAGTATAAGAGCTTCCCACTAAATATCTACTACATCATTAGAGATATAATTGATCTATAACACAAAATGAGTGATCACTACAGGTTTGACAGGCAACAGAAAAGATCTAATGAAGAATGCATGAATCTGAAAACTCCCTCAGTTCCATGTAATATATTGCTTCTAAAAAGAAAGAGGAACAGAGACAATTTAGTCAAAACATTTTAAAACATATTGAAAAACCATGATTTGATTTTCAGAAACAAGCTTTCTGGAATCTTTCAGAATGCAGTATAGTTTAAAGAATAACACATTAATTCCAAAAGGACAAGGTGAGGGCATCTCTCTGACGTTCAGGCAATAATCAACTTCTAAGTCAACTAAAGCTCAAACTTCCAAAGGTTTTTTTCTTAGAGTAATGGCACTTGGAATGTAAGTGTAATTAAAACTATATCATTAAGTTGTCAGTAAAGAGAATTTAATATTATGATTTAAACAGTGAAACCATCAAGTCTTCTTTAGTTTGCTGTAGGTCTTGGTAGCAGATCACTACCTGCCAAAGATACTTTTTGATGTGTTTTTGATGCAGTATTTCTATCTGAAAATCCAGAAGATAATATAGAGTATAATTCATTGTATTAAAAAATGAACTCATCAATTTTGTCAGCTTTTCAATATAACTTTGTCACAGATGAAGGATACTGTTAAATCAGTTGTACTGCAGCCTCAGGCATTGAGAACGAAATTACTTGGACCTTCAAAACTGCCAAAGACATTATATAGCTTTCGAGCTTCAGTTACTGCTAGTTCACTTCTAGGGGAATTCAGAAACACGATTATGTCTAAACCCTAAAAAACTAAACTCATGTCTCCAAGCTAAAGCTTGGTTCAGGGTGTGCTACAACCTGACAACCTCCAGAAGACGTGCTTCTGAAAGCAGTACCACAACCCATATACAACCCATTTATATTTATACAACCCTATAAATACCCATTTTGCGTTACACGAGCCCTGGATATTAGCACCCACGCCCATCAAAATAAGATCAGTGTAACTGTATTACATGACATACAGCTGCCACCTCATCTTTTCCATAACGCGTTCCCTGTATGGAGCTTTAATAGACACAATTCTTCATTTTGATGACAAATTCTCACAACTCATAAGGAAACCAGAAAAGGAAATCTATCACTGTAAGCACCTGATAGTCTTTCCCTTAATCAAAAATTTGTTACTTTGCATCAGTTAATGGCTTTTAAGCAAGTAGCTTTGAAAAGTACTGAAATGCAGGGGGTTCCATCTGTCAATTTTCCTAACTGTCAATTTTCAAGCTGCTATTAGTAAGTTAACATCTTTTTCCTCTCTTTATCACAAAACTAATTGCCTAGGGAGAAGTCATCCAACTATTCAATTCATTTGCTTCTAGCAGACACAGCAAAACAGCCTTCTAATTCAGGGATTTGTCCTTATTTCTGTCCTACATTTGTAATTATTTGTTACAATTCCCTACAGGTAGTGGTAAGACTAAAATTCTGTAGTATTTCCATCATAGAACTAAAGACTAATCTCACCCAGACCTCTATGGTGATTAATCTTCAACATAATAAAGCCATTTTACCTTTAGCATGGCTCTTGCCACACTGACTACTCTTTACATCAGCTGACCCATTCCAGCCAAAGGGAGTCAAGCAGTCAGCCTGAAGACTGCAGATTTAGACTCTCAGCTACTCATTTGGTAACATTTTGTAAAAAATAAATAGATAATAATAATAAAGTTACAATACACCCCCAGCGACAAGCTCTGCTATATACTACCTCAAAAGAGATCTGGGGTAAGCTACATAAGGGTGACTGATAACAGTTTTCCTGGTATCAATTGACTGCTACAAAATAGCCACTGCAAGAGGCTTCTCTTCTTAATTATCATCCTGCTGTCTTTCTGGCAAAAGGAATGCAGTGACTGAGTACCAGTTTGTAATGAGGCTCTTGGTAATTACTCCTCTCAAGTCAATCTTCTCTCATATGCAGCAAAGGTGGTGCAACAGAATTAAGGATTCAGAAAAAAATAGTGATGCATACAAATATAATCTGCAATACTGTGTAAACTTTCTCTCAGCAGCTCACAGAAACAGTTGTTTTGGGGCAGTGGAGAAGAAAAGGGGTCTCAAGTACTTGGTAGTACGTCTGGAACCTAATTACCACCACACTTCAAGTTCATTAAAATAGTCCCTGAAATGTGATGACACCGTGTGGAATAAAACAAGATAGGCAGTAGCAGTCTAATTACTTCCCAGTTTTGTGAACATATGATACACCTAAAATCCAATATCACAAACTTAACCTTCTTGCCAAATACTGCACTATTCTCCCACCTTTTTTATTCATTGCTGTGTCTCAGATTACTTGATCTTTTTTGATTACATGGGTTATTTGGGTTTTTATTACTTTTACCAGTGTAAGGAACCTCACAGAACCATAGAACAGCCCAGGTTGGAAGGGACCTCAAAAAATCATCTGGTCCAACCTTTCACGGGAAAGGGAGCCTAGATGAGATTATCTAGCACCCTGCCCAATCGCATCTCGAAAACCTCCCACAATGGGGACTCTACCACGTCCCTGGGGAGGTTGTTCCAGTGATTGATTGTTCTTACTGCAAAAAATTTCTTTCTTGTATCAAGATTACTTACCTTTAAAACATTTTAATGATTTCAGCAGAGCTACAGATATAAATGTGACAGAGAGAACTGTGAGAAAAGACATTATAAACCACTAGCATTTGTATTAATATTCTTGAGGCAGAAACTATATTCTCACATCTGCAAAGCTGCCATCAAAACAAGCTTCAGTTCCTCATTCCATTCCCTGGCAGCTAGGACACTATAAATAAAAGATAATACTCCTAATTCCTACATACAATCCTTTACCTTCCAAGAGCTGTTTTACTGTAGCTTATTTTAATTCTATATTTTCTTGGTTGTTAAGAATCTCACCATGATATATTTTTCTAAGAGAAATGAGTTTTCCACCATGGGAATAGTGGAACAGTTTGCCCAGAGGGGTGGTGGAGTCTCCTGCCTTGTAAGTTTTCAAGACCTGACTGGATAAAGTTCCAAGTAATCTATTCTGATCTCAGGGCTGATGCTGCTTTGAGCAAGAGCCTGGGCTAGAGCCCTCCTGAGGCCCCTTCCAACCTGCATTATCCTATGATCCTATGAATTTTTATTCACAAAATCTTTCTCTCTGCAGGCTCTGTCAAGATCTTTCAGCACTAATGGCTCCTAACAGCCCACAGAAAAGGAAATGTTAAACTCTCTACAGGCTGTTTTCACCACTGGAGTGAAGAGGTAGCGTTAAATCTATTACTTTGCAAGAAACTGTAACTTAGCATTAAAATGAGCAGCAGGCCAATAAGAGAAATATGAGTTCTAAGCCCAGGAGTAATATGAGCTTTTTCAGCAAAGCTGAGCAAATCAGTTTTATGATGGATACAGGATTTAATCTCTGAATAAACCCACTAATGAAATCTCTGGAGTTTAAGTAAGAAAAAATTTAAATTATAAAAGTAATTAATTTAATAAAAACTATAAATGTGCTAATTCCTGTTTCCCTATGATTTGAAAGGATTTCAGTATTAGTGGGTGACAGAGTGAATATCATGTATGGAATCATTCAGGGGAAGTCATACGGCACAACACATGAGGCAATTGCCTGAGAGGTTTTTGCTATGTCAGGAGTTAGGAAAATATTTTTGAGCATACAGTATTCATTCACTTTCTAATTCTGTATTTCTCTATACATTTTTCTCAATTGTCTTCTGTGTCTAGCCACATGACAGGAACTCTTTTGTATCTCTTCGCTTTGCTGGTACTCTTGTTTTCATTCTTTTGTCCCATAACCAAATACAAACTACGTTCTGTGAATGCTCCTTCATTAGTAACTTGGAGCTTGCGATAATCTGCACCACATTTCTTCTAGATGAGAGGCAGTCAGCCTGTTTAAACAAAGCTAGGCCTACTTTAATGTAATATTTGTACTATGGCAGCTCTTATATTCTGATTACAGTAGCCAAGTATAAAATCCCAGTCACAGCCAGCCCAAGATTTCTCAAGCACGGGCAAAATTGAATGCTGATACTCAAAGGGTGAGAACTCAGGAGGAAAAAGCTTGATTTTTGGTCACCAACAAATGATTTTCTGGTGGCAAACCAATGGGTTCTGGCTGATGGGGATGAAGTGGAGCACAGTAGAGAAAATGTAAGAGGACTCAGAACTAAGTCAGTGAAGAAAGAAAATGGAAAGGGAAAAAGTCAGAGGACATTTCAGAGAGAAGGAGCTGAAAGTGTTTGTTCTGGTTTGCAGTCATTTGGGGCACCAAGGGGTGGCTGGGGATATTGCAGATGTGGGCCTCTCTTTGCTTTCTCTTGCCTTGATCTCACCTGCAACCCACGCTCTTCTGAGACCCACAGCTTTTCTTCTCCTCACAGCTACCTTCCCCTCCACAGCAGCCTCTGTTTGCCATCTACATATCCTAATCTGCTGTCACACAAGTAAGGAACAGGAGGAATTGAGCAAGGACCATTCCTGCCACCAAGGAAAGTGTATGTAAAGAAGCAGGGGAGAGACCTAAGCAGCCTGTGCAGCAAGAGCCACCCCTGCACACACCCCAGACACAGCAGGGGCAGGTGATAGTGAAACCTCTATGGCTGGGTAGCGTTTCTCTACGGCAGGAAAGGGCCTGTTCAGTCTACTGCACACTGTGCTACAAGCACAGGTCTGCTGCCCGTTATTTTAAAAAAAGGCATTAAAATTACAACGCAGCTGTTCACTAACGCTTGCTCCTTGCTACCCGTTCTGCAATATTGCCGAGATAATTCTAGCCACGTTTTTCATCAGGGTGACATCCAGAACTGTGAAGACTGTAAAATCTGCCTCTTAAACCCATTAAAGGGCTTACTCTAAAAAGAACAACTATCAGCCACTGTGGCGTATTACTGCAATACACAGGCAAAAGACACAATATCTGCCTCAGTCTTGAGATTCCTGCTTCTTTGTCATACTCTATGGCTAATCTTAAGCTCCTTTGTGTCCAATTAGACAGTTATATTGCTTGTTTATGTTTGCAGTGTAGCTTATCTATTATCAGGTTTGGTTACTGAGGAGGGCTTGGACACCAAACTGTACAGATTCACAGTTGTTCAGAGTATTTACACCTGCCTGTTGCTGGGTGAAGAGGGACTAGAGTCACTTCAAGATGCACTTTAAAAGGAACGAAGTGGGCTTGCTGTTCATCGCACATGTTCCATAATCCACCTCCAACTGCCAGAATCCAGATCAGCATCGTTACAGCTACTCCTTTTTCCCACCGTAAACAAAAAAAAACCAAAACAAACAAACAGATTACAAAATAAAGAGAATTCAAGTAATAGTCCAAATTATCATTGAAAGCCAATTTCTCAATTATTATATTAAAAAATATACCGTGTTATCACATGGTCTAACCTCTTCTTAAAGAGCATGAAGGGGAAATGTTGTTTATATCTGAGACTCAGATTAGCTATGCTAGGGATCCACTTCATGTTGAAAATGTTATAGGTCTTCTAAAACTTTTATTATCCTCAGGAGTTCAACTAGCCGCTGCAGAACAGGGTATTTACATCTTTTAAAATCACACAGCTGAACTGGGGCAACAGTTCCATAAATAATTTGATTTGCCAGGTATTAAATATCTGCCAATAAAAGCTAACAGACATTTCTACAACTCACAAGATTTTGAAAACTCTTCTGACCTATTTTCTAGTTCCTGGTCTCCACAGATCGTACAGTTGCACTTATGGTACACATGCCTTATAACCACCATCCCAGCTTGTGAAGAGCTGCTCCTAGCCTTGTAGCAAGTGATTGGAGATTCTGTCATTCCCCTGAAGCTGGAAATTAAAGCCTTTTGAGAATTTCTGTAATATTAATTTTTATGGTGATTATCAAATTCCAGTACAGAAAACCACCATATCCCTGATTTTATATATATATATATATATATATGTGTAAATACTAGGCAATATACACAAATACTGCCTAATCAGCTACCAGTGAAGGCTTTCATAAATTAAATAGATTTTAGATCTAGTTCCAGTAAAATCACTGCCAAGTCTACAGATGACACACTTTTAGAAACAGATTTTAGAATGTATAAATATATACATTTACTATTTCGTATTTAATATAAATTCTATGTGCGAGGATTTTGTGTGTGTGCGTGCATAAATGTATGCATACATGCATTTCTGCCTGGATAAGAGCAAAGTTTATGATTGTGTCCCTTTTGCCTGGATATGGGACAATGGATTTATGGAGAAATGATGCAGCTTAAGAAGTCAGCCTAATGAAGCACCTCTAAAACTTGTATCTAGCACTGTACCTGAATGTAGTATTTCAGCTAAATATTTCATAAGAAACAATGGTTTTGAAATTTTCAGTGTGGTTAAAAAGAAACTATATTTCTCCTCCTATAAAGCAGCTATTCAAGCATAGGTGAACACTTGTTTTGCAAACTCTGCACTGTGCACCACCGGGTAGGAGAGATGCATGTGCCACATGAGGACCAACTCATGGTAGCTGAGAACCACACAAGAGCTGCAGATGTAGGTTAGCTGTTTGCAGTTTGTAGGCTATCTCCGTGCATTTGACATTTTTCCAGATCACTTAGCTATTCCGTTCACTCATCACAAAAGAGTTTTTCCTCCAGCCACAGAGGTTTGCCCTGAACTGTGGGTAGGTGTGGATTTTGCCATCTGTGCTTCAAGACTCTTTCGCATGTATGGCATAGATAAAATTATCCACAGTTTTTTCAATGTGACGGATATGTTGGGCCTGAGTTGAGAGGATTATTTTCATTCAACACTACTTAAATAGACAGTGCTCATTTAGTCAGGCTAACCAGTACAGCAGAGCCAATCCACGCATGGAAATTTGAATACAGTACTAATACTGAAAATTAGGGGGTTTTAATTCTGTGAACCAAGAGAGAATATACCCTGCAACCATATCGATCAGTATGCTCTCTTATTTGAATCAGAGAAAAAGAAAGAGGAGCCAGACCTAACCTGGCAGTATGACAGCCATTTCCTCCCATAAAAAGTGGTTTCTAATTCTTTTAAGCTTTGGGTGCAAGAGTAGGATACGTCACGATCCCCATATTGTATGCCTAAATGTAATACACATATATTCAATATAACCTCCATAAGGCTCCCCATGACCAAACCCTGGCGTAAATGGTATCAAGTGGTGTCATCCGAACACAAGAGAGAAAAAAGGGTTACAATTTCTTTGGAAGAAAAGGCTCACTCCGCCTTAGGGTCTCACCTGTCATCACATTTTCTCAGTAAGAAAGAAGTCTTTACACAAACTCACCAGCCACTAACTCCCCACATTTGCCCAGCAGCCACACAGAGGTGCCCACTTGCTTTACCAATAGACGTGGCTCTGCAGGAGGCGGTGATGATGATGGCTCTTTACAGAATCTGCACAGGGCAGTAATAAAGGGCAATTCCAGTGATCACCCTCAAAGCAAAAATCACTGGCAGGATGAAAGCCTCTAGAGTGCCCTAGACTAGACCATAAGCAACTGGACAACAGACTATAGAGCAAAAGTAGATTTGCAATTCAAAGGGATAATGTAGTGCAAAGCAATAAGGTGTCATTTCATGAAGCCATACAGCACTTTTCCCTAGCAACTAAAGAAGAATACCATGTACATACCTGATTTCCTTTGTCTTTCAAAAATGAATGCCCCCAGAAAGTAAATAGCAGGAGAACAAGTTGTCAAAGGAATATTTATCCTTAAGATACCCAAGCTGACAAAGGGAACACCACAGCAAAGGACAGTTCCTTTGGGTATATTCAATTCAGAATGGGTCTCTACTTACCATACACAGAGTTGTACAGATGATTTTATTATTGGTGTTTACTTAAGTCTAAATTCCAGAAAGAAGGTAACTAAGCAACTGGTAAGGGTTTCTAATCACTTGACTAGGCTTCTCCAAAGGTCACATGCCTAAGAAAGGTGTAAGGTTATAAAAGAAAAACTGTTCAAAGCTATATCACAGAATCACAGAATCAATCAGGTTGGAAGAGACCTCAGGGATCATCGAGTCTAACCGTTGCCCTGACACCACCATGGCAACTAGACCATGGCACTAAGTGCCATGTCCAGTCTTTTCTTAAACACATCCAGAGATGGTGACTCCACCACCTCCCTGGGCAGCCCATTCCACTGTCTAATGACCCCTTCTGAGAAGAAATTCTTCCTAATGTCCAACCTGAACCTCCCCTGGCGAAGCTTGAGGCTGTGTCCTCTTGTCCCATCGTTAGTTGCCTGGGAGAAGAGGCCGACTCCCACTTCACTACAACCTCCCTTCAGGTAGTTGTAGACTGCAATAAGGTCACCTCTGAGCCTCCTCTTCTCCAGGCTAAACAACCCCAGCTCCCTCAGCCGTTCCTCGTAGGTCATACCCTCCAGACCCTTCACCAGCTTGGTTGCCCTCCTCTGGCGAGGAGGTCGCCCTCCTTGTGCTTGATAAACACCCACCGATTCGTGGCAGTATCTGAAACACTAACGTGCCTATTTGCTGCACTGCCCCATTTACCTGAAGAGGCTACTTACAGTTAAAAACTGTATGCAAGGCATACTCTGTGAAAAGATAACTGACAGAGAGTATGCACCCATGAGGCTATCAAGCAACCAAGGAAAGGGATTGGTACACTGATAATGTTGTAGTCATTGGGTATTATAAAAAGGCTGTTGATATCATTAATATGCTTCATTAAATGTTTTTAAATATCCTAATTCCCATGTCATACTGTTACATAGCTGTAAATTTCACCCCTAGTGCATGAAGTCCTAGGAAAGGGCCAGAATATTCTTGTTTCCTTTCTTCCTCTCTTCATTACATATTACATAGGTAACGGATAATCGATATATACAGATATCCACACAGTGGATTCTTAGAGTTGTCTGACAACCGAAAACCCCAGTGAACCACCACCAGGTTCTTCTTTCATCAGAGAGAAAGAAGGCACAACGCTGAGCACTTATAAACTGAAGCTATATGTATACACATAGATTAAAAATAAGATGTACAACTTTATCATTGAGCTTAATTAAACATAAGGGAAGGGTACTGAAGGATGCAAGAGTTTTTCTAATTGTTGCATCCAGCATTCTAATCATGAGTCAGGTTTCCTGTTTACTCTCTCCCTGAGGAGTAGTCAAATATCTTTCTTCGAGATTGCTTTTAGCTCAAACTAATTTAGAAATTCTTGGATTAAGCTCTTACTGTTGTGCTCTTCTGGATGTCAAAATAGGTGAGAATACCGGTTCATTCTCCCCATGATTTAAGACCCTCTTAAGAATCAAATCCTCAGGGCAGGCATTTTTCACTTGGCCAATGGGTTCAGCATTCTGACAGTATCAAATCCAGCTGCCACAGCTGAGGTATAATGTGTGGAGATGAAAGTTAAGCTACAGACACATAGCCAAGTTTTCAGATAATGTCTAATTGCAAAGCTGCAAAGACTGCAAGACCTTCCCAGTTCTTGATCCATTGTTTTTAAACTTAACATAAGGTGAGAAACGATATATAAAATAAATACATGAGCAGAGATAACTGAAGCCACCTGTTCCAAGTAAAGTGTCATCTTACAAAGAAAGAGCACTCCAGAATCATATGCTGCCCCATCAAGGATAGGAATGACTATTTTCTCCTGGCAAAGCTTTATCAGTGGCAGGTAGAGGTATGACCAATATTTGCACCCTTGTCTGCCACACAGCATACTCTATCTAATTCTTGTTATTTTAATCTTACTGCCAATGTTTTGGATGACAGCTTCATCAATATAAGAAAAAAAAAAAAGACATATCTGCATTCATTATGTATTATGTCATGGCAACATAGAGTGCCATGAGTTCACTAGAAATTATTTGCCCATGATACAATTTAATTTTCTTATTACAGTAATAAAGGAAAGAACGGCTGGAGCCTGACATATGCAATCAAAAAAGCAAACCGAAACCAAAACAGTGAAAGAAATGTGAGCTTTCTGCTCTTGGCATAATCCAGAATGCTCATTATGAGTAAGGTTTCCTACTTACTCTGGCACTGGGTTAAGAAAGATGTTGACAGACTGGTTCTTGGGAAACACAGAATTTAACTTGGTACCATCAACAAAATAATATATAATAAACACCAGCTGCAACTGTCAAGAATCACTATGTTAAATATGTTGTACAGAGTTAGTTTTTGCAATACTGAACAAAGAAGCTCAAACAAATCCCAGTAGCCAAAAAAATCCTAGGAGCAACGGATCCTATGGGCATAAGCAGATCCTCAGTCCTGTGCTGCACTGTACAGAAACAGAAGACTGCAGCTCTGTAATGTAACAACAGGGATATTGCTTTATAGCCTAGGAAGCTGCACTACTCCATTTACTCCGTTTGACCTGAGCAGGCTGCCAACCAACTCTATTAACTTACCGTGAGCAAAGTCCTGTTTTCCTGAGCAGAGGGAATCAAACAAGAGATGTTTCCTTTGATCACAGTTTTGAGATCTTTCCAACCAACTATACACAAAAAGCTCCATCTTTTACAGCTTTTCACAAGGCCGTGTGCCTGAAGCTTGTTATTCTGTTTTCTCAATCTTTCCTTTTTTTAGTGGTGTTTCTCCCTTTCTATTCACACACAGTTCCAGCACTCCAGTCCAGGTCCTTCATTCCCGAATTAACAGATCAAAGAGCTGCCCTTTGACTGTATAGCTAATTACTAGTTCAATTGCTCATGAGACCTTTTTCCCCAATGCTTCAGTCTTCTATTAAGAAATTACTTCTACTGCTATTTACTGGGTTTATTTATGCACATGAGAAACCACTATTACCACATCAATTTCAATAAATTTCTTCCTTCAACAGAATTTAGATTTGCTTCAGCAGCCCAATAAGCTATTATGTTGCTAAAGCTTTACTAAAGGGCAGAATCTTCAAGGATATTTGTACACTGGTTATGGAGAGCAGGAAGGGGGACCATTCAGAGTTGTTTGCTCATCTTCAATGGCTCAGTGATCATTCAATGTTCAAATCACAAAACAGAAGACTGGATTCAGACCTTTAACCTGACAACCTGCTCTAATTGACCCTGCTTTGAGTAGATGACCTCCAGACGTGCCTGCCAACCCCAGCCATTCTACAGCATAGCACTGAACAAAACTCTTACCATGAAGTAATAAGCTGTACCTGGCCCAAAGTGCACAGGTAGTGGGGTCTACTATATTTTTACCGTCTCTGGTTTATCAGCTACACCAGAGTATATTCCTTCCTCTTAGTTTCTCCTTTTCTGAAGAAAAATAGGGAATTGCAAGAATTTTATTTTGGTCGTAAACTGTCATCTTTTGTTGAGATTCAAAATTATTTCTCCAGTTACTTCAGCACTCTTTTCTTTCTTGGATTTCTTGATCACTGCTTTGTTGATGATTTGTTCAGCACTTCTGAGTTTCCTGCATGTTAACTTGCAACCCAGCAGATTACGCTGAGCAAATCAAGCACTCATGAATGATATACTCCGACTCTCTTCCAAGATATCTGTAGTCCTTCCCAATTCTTGCATTGTCTCAAGACCTACAATTCTTTCCATCACTCTTCTAAAATCCATGAAAACGTAGTAGTCTGTTTTTACCCTCTTCTATTTGACTGCCAAAACACAGACATGGTGAAGTGCAAAACTATCCAAAAAGTACCAATAACAAGCACATCAAATATTCATCCCACTCCTACATACTCCTTCATTAATGAGCCAGCTAGGCAGAATCAAGCAGTGTCTCATATGGCCTACAATCTTACAGCGTCTTATACCTGATCTTGGTGAACATTCATTATATTTTCAAAGCCACTTGGTATATTTAAAAATAAAGTATAAAAATTTCATCATAATTTAAGATATACCTTGAACATATCCAGATATATCTGCGCAATGACTGAAGAAAAATTCTCATCAATAAGAGACTTGAAAAACCTGCCAGATTTAGCTTCTCAGGCCATCAATATAAAATAATTTTCAAGAAGAGCAAATCGGAGAGGTATAGTTAAAATATATTTTGCAGTTACTACATGTGAACCACCATGAGAATCAACAAAGATATATGTAGTATAACTTTAGTCACATGTACGCTGAAGAAGTACCTTCTGATCTTGCCCCAGAAAATGAGAGAAATCAAATGATCTAGTGAAAATGAAACCCACTAAGCTGAGTGAAACTCAGCAGGACGAATATTCCTTATAGTTTTCAGCACTACAATAACCCTGAAGTCAAATGGAAATGCATTGGTTCAGCTTAGCAGAACTTGGCACAGCAAGCAGTTTTGTACTGTTCATTCTGAGTACCAGCCCAAGACATGTTGCATCCCTAACTTCCATATGGCTACATCGTAAGTAAGATTATGCAGTTCTTTTACATCTTAGCATTTTATTCTAAGTATTTAATTCATAGCACATCATGAGTCAGGCTGTATTCTCTGTGTCTTCTTCTGGGGTTTTGTTTTTCATTCTATCTTTATGTCCTCTCTCAATGACGTCCGACAGTTAGGATTGGATCTAACGTTGCCCTTCCGTGAGAGGCTTTCCACTGATTCCAACAGATTTTGGATCAATCTCTTGCTGTCAAGTTTATGAAACAGGAAGTTTTATAAATTTGCAATACATAATTAACTGGAAATTCCACTTGGCGCTTGTTAAGGAGCTCAGGCTATTTTCAGCCTATGTATCCTAATACACAGACAAATGTAATATTTAAATCAATAAAACACAGACCTATAAGTAAAGAACCAAACCGAAGTCACTCTGGCACACCTTACTCTGGTAAACAGTAGTAATGCTTTTGCAGAAACCCAGAGTTTTGCACAGGCTCCTGCACTAAGCCAAAGTACGGCTAGGCACATGGAAACAGCAATAACGCGCAGCATGACCTAAGCACCTACAGGAATTTGCACCAAACTGTCCAGGAGTCTGAGAGCAGACTTCCCCACTGAGGCACTGGCACACACAAAACAAGGACTGTGAAAGACCAGGTGTAGTTACAGGCACATATGATACAAAGACTATTTACAAGGTAAGCAAGCAGCCAGGAGTCATGGAACATTTTCCCAGCACAAAGGAAAAACAATTACATGCAGTCTTCCAAGCAAGAGACTGATTAAACACAACAGGTAATTAGAAATGTGCCTCCCCGAAAAATCTGACACGGTAAGAATTGCCATAAGAAATACAACTATCTCTTTGCTTGTTGGTACTACGATGATTCCCCTGTCAATTCTAGAAACTGAGGGATAACCAGACCGCGTACCCAGTGATTCATATTCCCAGCATATGGTAACATTCTTTCACTCAGTACTGATCTCACCATGTAACCTTAGCTGTCTTCAACTAGAGGGCACGGCAAGTAATTCATTGACTTCATTTAGCCTTATGTAAAGCAGAGGGATTATATGAAAGCAAATTAAAAATGAGCATAAAAAGCAGGAAAATATGTTTGCTACTTTGCTTGTTCACTTTACTGGCTTAGCCATAGGGATATGTTGATTCTTCTTTTGTACTGGGATTTATTTTCTCTATAAGGTACTTTACAAGGTTCACTTGAAAAAGCTCAACAGAAGGAGATTTCAAAAATATGTTAATTGAATGTTGACAGGAATCTCTGTGGACGCCCACAAAAGCAAGATACTCAGGAAATGTCTGTTAAGATCTCCAAATTTGTGCAGGAAGACTAATTTTAATCACATATTTCTGGTTTTATTTTTATGAATCAATGTCACACACCAATCTTCTATGGCCTTTTATTCCAAACTGTTATGTATGGAGCCCTGCCAGAAAGGAACTCACAGCGCTGGCAAGCTGTTGCATGAGCCTGAGTTAATGCATGTAAAAATACTGCTTACTGTTTTCTTAGCTTTTAGGAAAGGACTATGAAGACAAGTTATAGTACCCTCTGCGTGACTGTTTTTTTTTCACTTGATCCTACCAAATATGTAAAAGCTCAGTTTCATCAGGCTCCCCTTTTTGCAGAAGGGACTTCATTAGAGGTGTTTCAGAACAGAAACTACCTTATTCCTCTTTATTGTAAAATTGTAGTCCATTCCAGGGGATAGTTGAACTATCTGCAAACAAGCCAGATGCGATACTGCTAGCAATGGCAGCACAGAACAAAACCAAAGCAGATAAACATACTGCAATTCTCCACCTAAATGTACCCAAAATTTTAGTAGGAATTTAAAGTCTTCTTTATGCACTAGCTGGAACAATTCTTGGGCAGCATCTACCTGATCTCAGCTACCACATGCATTGCCAATAGAAATGCTGCACAATGATGCAGAATATAACTGCCACTGTGATCCATACTGCACTGCAAATTAAAGACTTCTTTTCCATAGGTTCTATATAGCAAGCATTAAATATGCTTACTTTGCAAGCATATACTTCTTTCCATAAAGAAGACATGCAAGTATTGATATACTCTTACTTACCAAAACAGCGATAGTTCCGTAATAAAAAGGGTGTGTCTATCTCTCTCTTGTACAGCAGTTATAATAAACTGTGTCACCCTACTATCATATCACTAATACAAGCTCAATCTTATCAGATATTCTGTAACCTCATGTTCTAATAATATCACTAGCAGTTGAAGTGATTTACATTCAAAGAGAAGGGGTTCGTATTGCAATCTTGTTAAGGGAAGCACAAATATAATACAAGCATCAATTTTAAAAACATACTCTAGTAAGAATAATGGAGTAAAATGCAAAATAAAAGATTTACAAATCCATTACAGATTGCAAATACAGTTCATGTGATACAGCTGCTGCAAGGAAAAAAAAAAAATCACAAGGCCCTAACAATTATTATTTTGGCTAAAAAGAAAATGAAAATCACGATCACAGGGAGGTCTGCCTAAGGAAAGGCTGCATGTTTAGGACCAAACAGTAAGTTGGCAGAAGGAAAGAATACTTGCTGACATGACAAAATGTTTTTTGTCAAAGCTCTGGAATCTGTTGCATCACAGCTTGACAGCAAAAGCTCTGCAGGCCTCTACCAAAGCCAAAAGTAATTAAGGGTACTTACAGGTACTCCCTGTGTGCAGAATGTACAGCAGCTGCGTTGCTGTAACGCCACAAAACTATCGCTGATGACAAAACATCCAGGGTAGCATCAAACTGAAAGAGATACAGAGTCAATTGTTTTGTGGGCCATTAAATGTGTCCTGTACTAACAGTAATGCATTTACTATCCTGCTGCACAGGCACAAAGCAGCTTCAAATAAATCATTTTAATGAAAGCAGGATTTACATTTATTAAATTGATCTTCACATTTTTGCCATGTATTATTGCACAACGATACACTTCAGAGCTCAGGAAGTCGATCAAGGGATTAAAAACTTTTTATTTGTAATCCATCACCTGCGGAGAAGCGAAGGAAAAAAAAACACCACCATAATCTGCCACTGTGGCACCACAAGAGTTAAAACACTAATATGATTCTTATGCAAAGACTCTAAAAAAAAAAAAAGTGCTTGAAAATTCCTGTGGAGCATTCCTTTTTCCCACCAAGTCACTAATTTCCTGCAACAGAAGGTTTTGTTTCAAACCAAGCAAAGATTAACTTTTTTTCAAAATCCCATTGTATCCAGATTTCATATTACTCTGTACCATCAGCAAAATTGCCATGTTTGTATTTCCAGTTAATGAAGATACGATGTCCGGTAACACCAAAAACCAGGCTTGTCCCACTGTAAGAACTTTCATCCTGAAGTCAAGCTTTCTACGGAGTCAATCTAACCTTCAAATTTGAAAGCAAAGGACAAATTATTTGAAATGAGTCATTTTGCTTGTCGGTAGGAATTTTTTGCTCTGCCGCTAATCAGGAAAGTCATGGCAACTACTAGAAAGGAAAGCTGTCATCCTGAAGTCAATAGGAGTTTTAACACCACAGGAAAAGGGTCACGCAAAGTTCAGAAGGGAACTTCAGAATTTGGCTCAAGTTCAACAACAGAACTGATTAAACTGAGAGATTTTGTAGAAGAAAACTATATCTGGTGGATAATATCTATCAATGTTAACATATAAATATCGATATTAACATCAATATAAGACTTAGTAGTCAGAAACTGAAAAAATACAATGAAAATATCTTTACTATACTTTCCAAGGTAAGAATTCAACAATATTTTTTCTAATTCATCATTGACTGTGCACACCTTGCCATGAACTTAGAATAAGAAAAAAATACAGTATTTCATTTTCAGAAAAAGCTCATTAAAAAAAACGGTAGATAATATTTAAATTGTATCTCTACTTACAGCAAATCCAAATGATGATGCACTGTATCGCATTACGGAGACAGCTAAAGGAAAGAAAATATTATTTAGAATCACTTTAAATTTTTTTTTTTGTATCCTTTCTCCTTCTCTTGTCCGAGAGCTACAGAACTAGTTTCAACACATGGGCTTAGTTTCACCCAGTTCCCACCAGAATAACCTGACCTACACTTCAAAAAGGTCTACAAGAAAGGCCTTGTGCTGCAGGAAATGGTTAGGTCACTCGAAAGATGCTTTTCTTTCTTCCAAAACCATAATGGGGCAGACCTTAGTGCACCGTTCAGAGACAGTCTGTTTATGAAACATGATGCATTTCAGATGCAGTTTTGAGTAAAAATACGTTGAAATCACAATTTCAAACTTCCAGAAAACTTCACAGGTCTCAGGAGTGCTCCTTGCTCCAGCTAGGTATAAAAGTGCACCTGAACCAGCTGACAGAAAACTGTGCAGGCCCATCCAGACTTCTGGACTGCCATCTTTTTGACAAAAAGCCTAAGGGTAGTTCACACAGCCCCAAGAAATGCTTCAAATTCCATCAGTTCAGTGATTTCCAATGGAAAAAGCATTAGCAGGAAAAATTTTGACCAGCTCTGATTTTGTCTGCATACTGCCTCTAAAAAATAAATGAGATATTAAAAATGCACTAACATGTAGAAAAAACCATCAGGAGGTACTGTGCAAGGAAAAATACCTTTCAGTACCCCAAGGAATATCAGGGAAGAGGCAGGCAGAAACAGAAGCAGATGTCACCTGGAGATGGGACTTCATCAAACTGCAGCTCTCCCAGGCTAACAGCAACACTACAGCTACATCAAGCTCTCGAGCACTGAGCAGCTCTAGCCGTCTTGCTGTGTTTTGTAGACTGTTGAGTGAGAACAGGACTAATGAAACCTGTGCTCCCTGAATAAAACACACAGCGCTCTAGTTCCAATATTAACAGGGCTTGGAATAAAGCCTAAAAGGATTCATTTTACTACTCTTATGAGCAGATATCAGCTAACTTACTAAGAAAAATACATTTTTGTAAAAATAAAAATACTTGAACTGAAAAAAAACCCAGACTCATCAACAACTTTGTCAATCTTAGGCTGACAAACACAATATCTAATTTTCAGTATTCCAGTATTCATTAGAACAGCTTGGCAGAATAGAGATGGTGTGGTTTGACTGTTCTTTTCAGTAACAGCAAGCTGCAGTTCTGTGGCACTTATCTGGATAAACAGAAATTAAAATCTTGGAAAAAATAACCCTTTTCTCATTGATCTAAGACCCAGCTGTGGCCACGAGCATGCCAGATATCACAAATATTTGGATGTTATCATTACCGTTGGCCAAAACACAAAGAAAAGTCATTAAGTTCATTCCCAATTCCCATTTTCTCAAGTTGAAGAGTATTGAAACAGTTAGTATGGATTTACATCTCCCTCTCATTGTTAAATCACGATTTCCCACACTTCATCTCCTAGGTGAAAAAAGAGGCTCTATTTCTTGGTCAGACTTGCAGGCAAGAGCTATGCTTGACAAGCTGACACTAGCTTGCAGTGATCCAGCTGCAAATTAGAACACTTCACTGCACAATAATATATTACCCATCAAATTTTCATTGCATGCCTCTTTAGAGGCATACAGTTTCAAATACTGCAGAAGTTGCATCAAAAAAGTATAGGCATTCACAGGTACACAAGCTTGCAATGTTCCTGTCGTTACTGCTTTCATATGATGCAGTTCAAAGCCACACTTTTACTCCTACTTCTATTTCCAGCCTGCCTCTGCAGCGGAATTAGCTCCTCAGTTTTTACTAAATTGCCAGCTTTTTTCCCCACTCTAATTCCAGACTTAAAACAAATTAACTCTGTGGTTCCCTTAAAAAGGAAAACGTAATTTCTATGGGTGATGCAGTGCATACAGATAGCCACACCTCAAGAATGCTTATGGGGACATACTTGGTGTATTTAAAGCATAACGTCTTAGCATGAGAACTGTCTGTATTTTTATGTAGTCTGCCACAGTGAATATCCACAGCACTAACACACAATCTGCTTGGCCTGAGCTATCTAAAACAGTAATGAAAAACAAGTATTAACTAACAGCGTCACAAGTCTGCTTAAACATTTTTGCTGGCTAGTGAATACGACTGGAGGAAAGACTTTGCAAGGACTGGTACCCTACAACACTAACTTGTAGTGGTAAAAGGCCATAATAAAAGTAGTAATGACCATTTAAGCACTGGAGAGATGTATTTTTATATTCTTCATCTACATACTGATTTTCTAATGGGAAAAACAACCCATTTGTCTGTCTTTCAGAGTCAAATAATGTTAAAGCACCCTCAGCCCTGACTTAAGCACATTAATACTTCTAGCTGACAAGTACAGTCATAAAGCTCACCAGTAAGTCACCCCAGCTTAAATGGGATGTTTGCCCATGAATCTAGGCTCCACGGCAGAGAAAGCAACTATAATATCGGCCCCCTCTCCCAGGCAACTAGCGCTAGGACAAGAGGACACAGCCTCAAGCTTCGCCAGGGGAGGTTCAGGTTGCACATTAGGAAGAATTTCTTTTCAGAAAGGGTTATTAGACATTGGAACGGGCTGCCCACCATCTCTGGATGTGTTTAAGAAAAGACTGGACGTGGCACTTAGTGCCATGGTCTAGCTGACATGGTGGTGTCAGGGCAGTGGTTGGACTCGATGATCCCAGAGGGCTCTTCCAACCTGATTGGTTCTGTAATATTAGGTTACAGGATATGAACCAATACAGGTTGCCACAGACTGACCACACCCTCTAAAGACAACAACTGGCTCCCATTCTAGGCACTGGAGCTGAAAGGACTTTCAGGGAAGTACTTCTTAGCATCCAAGAACTTGAGACCCCTGGGCAAAGGAACGACCAGTGGTCCTTATGCCTCCACTATCACTGCTGCGCTCCAGGAGCACTGCAGGAATGGATCATAGCGCTTTTGCTGAGCCCTCAACATCCTTCTTCTCAATACACGTTTTCAGTTATTCCCAGATAAGCATCTGATGTAAAAAAACCCAGAGATTCCTAATCTCCTTATTGAATCAGTACAATGGTAGGAAATAAGCAATGAGGAAAGAACAGAGCAGGCAGCTTAAAAATCCTGTGGAGCCACTGTATACATTTAGCAGCTACACTGCCATGACAGTGGGAGCCTGCTTTTAGCTATTTTATTGGCTAAATTGGACAGCATTTTATTACCTCTACAATAAAGCAGATAATCCTAATGCATTTTCCTGACATTTGTAAACGGAACTTGCAAGCAGTCAGAAACTAAAATTAGAGCCAGCACAGTAAGCCACAAATCTACCACTGCCTTCACCTGCACAGCGACACCAATTTGTCAGGTCAGATTTTGCTGTAATTCCTTCACCCCTTCCAAAGGGATTCCAAATAAAGAAAAATAACCCATTTCCTACATGTTCTACTCTCAACAAAATAAGGGTTTTATTCATTCCCATGTGCCTCAGAAAAATCACATGACTAGGGCCCTAACCCTACAAAATCATTCCAATTTAACTCTTCAGCCATCTAGTCTCCCACCAGCCTTTGCCAGATTTATTCCACCTAAAACGTGTTCCTGGAGAGCCAGGATCCCACAGTGACCCTGGGCCTCTCACTTCCTTCTCTGCATTGGGAGACCAGGCAGGTACCTTTTTGCACAAACGTGGGAGGCAAGAAATAGGGCAGGGAATTAACTGTACCTCCAGTTCTCCCAAACAGAAATCTTTGGGATGAGTTTGACTACAACTGAGATATGGTCATACAAACAGCTCCATCTGTCATAAAAATCTCCTCTTACCTACTCAGATTGGGGAAAACTATTTTTAGGAAGCTCCTCTTCATGGGACGATCACTCTATCATGTTTGCTTTGAAATTACTCTTTTTTAAAGACACATCTGGATGTCAGCACATAAAATACCACGGCTTCAAAGCACATGACCTGCACTCAGCAGAAGTCAGGTAGGCAATTTGAACATCACTGAAATTGCTGGGTTTATTTCTATGTATATTACCATGCATATCTTGCAGGTTGTTCAGAGTCACGAGCAAGAGGAACTGGAAGTTGTGCTGAATCAGAAGTGAAACTGAAATACAGTCTGTTTTCATTGCCCAGCGTGGGTAAAACACCAAAAACCAATGTTACATTAAATATTTCAAAATAAATCCATTCCAAGCAGAGAAAACCAAGTAAGTAATACTTTCTAAAAATCCCTCACAACTGAAGGCAAAGAAGAGACATGACTTTGATACTGTTAATACTTCTAAAAAACGCTGCTGACCAGGACCAACAGGTACATATACATTTCCCCAGGCACCTTCTCCCCTCTCCAAAACACTAGTAGAATAAAATTTAAGGATTTTTATGCACATGCCCAAAATTTCTGCAATCAGCACAGTAGCTACAAACGGCTGCTAAGCATCCAGTAGCTCAGCCACAAGTCTGCCAGACATCTAATCTCCATGGGCAGATCCAGTGCTACCCATCAGTGTCATGTTCCTACACCCATATTTCCATCCCAAAGTCGTTGGCAAAACTGCACCAACCCTATCTATACAAAACCTTCAGCTCAATTTCCCTGTTTATAATTGCATCAAGATGGTAAAGACCCTTATTTCTGGGCAATATCAATATACTGTTATGTATGTATCTACCAAGTGGAAGTGTAAGTTTAATGTATAGTAAATCTGGCTCTTGATCTCATTAGAATTTATGACCGATTTGTAAAGAACTCCTTAAGAGGGTTCATTTTTCCACCTGCTTGAAAGGTGTCATAGTGACTCTGTGCAGAATGAACTGCAGCAGAGTAGTAGGAGACTTCTGTCCTTGGGGAAGACTCAGCTGTGGGATGTGACTCAGTTGACATAAACAAGTGACTCTAACGACTATTTAATAACAGCTCAGTTTACTTCTTCCATAACAAAAAAAAATCCTCAAGGTATCCTAAAAATCTCTGCAGATTCAGTCTGGTAAGAAATTCTGCTATTGGTAGTGGTAAAGCTTTCCAGGAATATCTTTCTTTCCTTGTCTATTACTCAGTTAATTTTGTTTGTTTTCATCTATTGCAATGGACAAATCTATAGCAGCTGCAAACTTCCATAACTTTATTTACTTCAGTGAACTACAACAGTGTTTATCAGTTGAAGATTTTCCTCATTTCTTATCACAGAAACAGCAGAATTTCAGGGCTTTGCACAAAAGTTTTCCTTTGAGATTAATCCAAACAATTCTTTCCAGCTCGCTGGCATGTTAGCAAAAAAAAAAATTATCATCATCATCATTGACTTCAGGATTTTCTATCTTAAAGCATTCACTTTTCAATGTTTCAATTTGAAATTGTTTTAAAAACCTATTTTTTGTGGTTCTTGCAAAGAATTAAATGTCAGTTCTCCTTTAATTCCCTTTGTTTGCACGCTTTCTGATTATATTTGTCTTGTGGCTGCATCAGTGCCTCATGGTAAAAGATCAGACTTCCATTTCAGGGGTTAAATATTCACAGTATTGGCTTTCACGCAGGCAGCATGGATGTAGTTTTCCCAGACTGATTATTCATTGCTACTATTGGTGAGCACCGTGGTATAATCTCAAAGAACAGCAAAGCAGTCCAGTACTGAAGCTTACTTAGTCTCCTGGTTCACTTCTGTTTAATTTGCTTTCATCTTCCCATTTAACTACCCAAAGAGCATCCATGCCTCCACTGGCATGTCCCACAAATGAACAGAACAGACTGGGCAACCGAGCAGGACTGCACAATCCTGAACTATGAAAATACAAAAAAAAAAAGGTATAACTTATCAAATGATGAAAAAATTATCCATGTGGAGAAAACAATGAACAAGAGCATACCAGTAATATAAAAAAGCCAAGTAAACACTGAATGATAAAGACACACGCACCCTCAGGGCAAATCTGTTCCTGATTTCAGAAAACATAATGCCTGGGCTCTCTTTTAACAGCTGCTGAAATATCTTCTATACAGAACAAGCCTTCACTGCCACCCCTCAGTGAGTATAACACTAAAAAATGGTCAGTCAAATATACCAAAGCAGTCAATTTTGTGTGTCACGCCTTCCAGCACAGCTAGAGATGAACACGAGAAACCATTTGTTTAGGGAAAGCTTTTTGTAAAACCAGAAAGCAGACAACTCTAATGAGGCAGAGTTAACAGCCATTTCCAGGGTTGGTCAAAAGCCCACACAGGGCTAATATCACAGTATGCGCGAGCACTGTGCGGAGCAAGCAGGACCCCTCCTGCCCAGCACCCCACTGCTTCACACACTCCCGTGCTTCCTTTCTCAGGTGCCAACCTTCTGTTTTCAAACCAGATCATCTCAAAAAAAGAATGCAAATAAATCCGAGAAAAGGAGGAGTGGTATTTTTGTTTAGTTTTGGCCTTCCAGGGGGCAGGAACTAAATGAGGGCCCATATGTTATAGCTCTAGTTGAGCCTTATTGGGATACTAAATGCATACGTTTGCATTTCAGAATAGGAATAATACAACCTGAAGGTCTGTAAGACCTTCATGGTGCAAACTCTCTGCAATTGAATATACAGTTGCATAGTTTAATCCGTTATATTTCAAATGAGGTCACTCGAATCACCCAAAATAACCCAGTGCAATGACATTAAAGCACATTGTCTTTTAATGAAACTATGTATTATTGATGCCCCAACTCCAAATATAACAACTGAAATGGTCTAGAATGTTGCAAATGCCCGTAACTGCACATTCACCAGGGAAGCTTTTGCAGCTTATACCTACAATCCACAGGCTTTGTAATTTCGAGCCTGAAACTAGCTCCCAAAACCAAAGCAAGCAGCTTGGCCCTGGACAGGGACAAGGAATGAGTGGTACCTTGGCTAAAAAAGCCACAAATGACCAGAAATGTTGAGTGATATCAGACACACTCAACAGCTGTTTCTAAAGCCCTGTAGCCAAGATTTGTAACTCGCTATATCCAAATGAAAGTTATCTAGATTTAATGACCTAGGAGACTCTCCAGAGGCAAAATTTCTTCCGTCTTTTGTGTTTTACTGACAGGAGGCAAAGCTAGCAGAGAAGTATTCAGGTTCTACACAGCATAAAGAATTTATTCTTGGGCATTTGGCCAGTTGCTTTAAAGCAGGTTTTACCTAAGTTAACAGAATAAGCCAGAAGACTGAGGGGAAGGTTTGTAAATGCTTATCTGACTTAAATGGGTTTCTGGAAGCTTCATAGAAATCCAGTGAACTCATATTTTATACATGTATCCCCAAACCTGTAACAGCTTGGACATAGGCTAAATGTTTTTACCAGTCACTGAAGGTTTTGAATTGTTAATAAAAGAGCTGAAATACTGCCATTATTCTCAGGTTCTGGTAAGTTCCTGTCCTGTGGTCACATTGGTAAGATGGAGAGATCCTTTCAACAAGATAATTAAAGAACAATATTGTACACAAGCTACAGCTCAGAAGTATTAACATAGAATTTACATGAAAGGATTCAGGCTAACTTGCAGCACAGCCAAAAATAAATATATGAATATTGTTGTTGTGCTATGTATTGGTGTCTATACGAAAAAATTACTGTTACTTAGCTTTTCTTTAGAATATAAGCACATTTAAAAGAACATAACCAGTGAGAACTGCATCCCCACCCTGGACAAGGTTATTTGTCCCCATTACTGTAAAGAAGCCTAGTGGTTTTATTTTAAAAAGATGCTTAACTTGAAGTTTACCAAATTTAGACTAAATGAAACATATCAGAAAAGTCCAGATACCAAACCTCTAGATTCAGCATTTTTTTAAATTATTTTTCCCTATTTTTATGCTATTATTGACTTGATCGTGAACTGTATTTTCAGCAGTTGTGGTATATCACGCATCAAGAGCATTAAAACAAATCATCAATGCTGCCATTAAAAAAAAAAGCAAGTCCAGTTTGAAAGTACTTCTAAGAAACGTAAGTTATTGTCCAACTTAACTGTAAAATCTAATTCTCAGCATGTTACAAAGATTCAAACCACAAGCCTTATGGTGCGCACAAACAGTATTTCATTGGTTGATATTTCGGGTTCAAAATCCTCACACCAGCAGACAAACATAACACACCTTTAAGTACCTGGAATTATACTACAGTGTAACCTCTGCTCCATATAAATTGGCTGACTGAAGTGCAACATGGAGGATTTAGATCAAGAGAGGATTTGGTTAGCTTTGCCACACATCATATTTCTTTTAGAAGTACTCCAACTATCCCGCACCTTAAACATATTTCTTAAATAAGAAAAAAAAAAAAAAAAAAAAATCTATCTGTGGTTTAAGTCTACTCAAGTTAGAATCTTCCTGGTGTTCTTTACATTTAGAGAAAAGAAACACATTTTTGCCATGGTAAGCACTTAAAACCAGTTCACAAAAGCACTGGCTAAATTATCCCTTTTCCACATTAACTGGAAGAACTGTTTCTTATTATCTGCTATCCACAATACAACACAGGTTAATTTTCTAGTTGTAAACAAATACAGACCTGCCAGATAATAATATTTTCTCTGCAGTTGCATGTGAACTTCAGTATACAAATTTTTGATCAAAGGTCTTTTTTTCCTAGAATTTCAGTAAGATTTTAAACAGCTCAGTGAATGCAGCAATGAATTGCAAAATTTTGTATTTACCATAGAAAGTTTTCCAAATAAATTAAAATCTATTTTATTTTATCTTGTGGATTTTAACTTTTTCATTCAGTATGTGTGTGGAAAGAGTTATATTTTTTAATGTCATTATAGATATATAATTCTATTTACAATTACCACAAAAACATAAATCAAACCAAACAATTACGGTAGTCTCCCTGTTTCACAGATAACGAAACAAAACTGGATTGGGGATCTCAGGAGAGACTTGAAGATCAGGGATCCACAATAAGTTTAATAGCCAGAGCAACTGGACTCCGAAGAGAGAGTATAGCTGTTGAAAAGGCAGCTAGGCCCGGGTGGCTGGCACAGTCTCACACATCATACTGTCTTACTAAGTAACTTTTGACAAAACCTTTAAACATTTCCTTTTTTAGGATTCTTATCTATAAAATGGGATAAAAGTACTTCCACACTTCAGGATGTTATAACACAGGGAAAATCATTTTACCATATGGAAGCAGCTAGTAATTCTGCAAAAAGTGACAACAGGCAACATGAATATCTCATCTGTTTGCATAAACTGCTTAGTATTACGATCTGCCTTTTATGATATTTCACATTCTCAAAGCACTGCCTTAACTTTTAGAAATGCAAACTTTAACTACGGAAAATGGTAACCCAATTAGAAATGATCTGCGTGATCTTTACGGCATTCCCACAGCTTAACACTTGTAAGATACTCTATTTTTATACTAGAAGTATTTCAACAGATTTCAGAAAATCAAAGCAGACTTCCTTTTATATAGAAATATAGCTGTACTTCAGAAGCATATCAAGTGCTGAAGAAATATTCATATTGAAAATAATTTTGTATTACCCTTTAACTTGCATGAGTACAATGTAATTATAATTATTGAAACTGATGTGACTAGTGCACCCCCATCAATGGGTTATTACAAGCTCATTTTTGTCCTGCTGAAACCTCTAGAACACAAATGCAGTGAGAGCCATGAATGCAAAGGTGACAATTTTAAGCATCCTTCTTTTCAGATACCTTTGAAAGGCTCCGAATTTGGAACACACAAAAATGAGTCCACACAAAATTGTCAGTTGGACACCCAATAATGAAGACACCCAAACCAATTATGAGAAAGAGCTATTAAAAACTACATTCAAGCTCAGGTAAATGAGAATATATAGACAGGCTGATACTTTTTTTTTTTAAACAATTTCTAGCGTAACAATTTATCTGCGTTCTATTTTTATGCAAAAACCACAAATGCAACAGATGTCAGAAGGAATGAAGGTAAAATAAGATATCTGCTTGTCACTTTTCTTGGTATTTTTGTCTGGTTCCTCCCTCGGCTAACAGGTGGTTAAGTCCTGCAATTCTGTTCTTGAGGAAGATAAACAGAATTAGAATAAATTCTCTGCACATACACATTTGTGATTTAGGAATGTAAGACTGCTGCCCTGGCTGGAGCCCATCCACGCTTGACACTGGTTCAGTGGATCCTGGGACAAGAAATGGCCCCTCTAACCTGGAAGCTGGAGGGCACAGAGCATGATCCGACGCAGATCTCACACAGCGATACAGCAGGCTGCTTCTCTGGAACCGACTGGTCTGCATACATGGACCGGTGCCTTCCCCAGCACTTCCTACACTAGCCAATGACTAATGGCACAACGGAGCCCTCTATTGTCAGTGGGAACAACACAAGAGAGGAGCATAATAATGCAAAGATTAACAGATTTTCCTTATCATAATTTAAAAAAAAAAAAAAAAAAAGAAAAGAAAACTGGAGACTTATATTCATTTGTCCTCGCAAGGCTTTCCTGAACATGCAACGAAGGGACCACAATGTGCAAAGACAAGACCAGAAGAAATTCACACTCGTGACATTTAGTCTCATATTAAATGAAATATGAAAACCAGGGAAGATTTGAACTGAAAAGCTTTGGCCATTGAAAAATAATTAGTCGTCTTCACAGCCTTCTTCATCATCCCTGTCAGTTTCAGAGACAAGACACATATCAGGGTACACCCCATCTTAATTAGACGGCTAGTGAGCTGCTCCAGAACCAAAACAAGCTGCCAAATACAATTAAGCAGCCTGCCAGAATATAGCACAATATTAGAGATTTTCTTTTTACAAAGTGAGATTAAGAACGCGAACCATCCCAGACACCTCTGTGAATTAGTGGAGAAACTTTAAAACCTGGCTTTACATCCGCAGTTTAAAAAAACAGAATTCCAATTTAAAGTTGCTTTTTGGTGTAAAAATTCTTAGATACCTCAACTGACTGTGGGAGAGGACATCCGATCAGACTGCTCCAGCTATAGACACACAGCCCATTTTAGTATGTAGGAGCCTGAAGGGCTGTTCTCAGAGGTGAATATGTTAGGCACAGAGCACGTCATGTTAAGGACACCTCGACAGGAAATAAGCTATTCCATACCCCATTAAATCCTTCCATTTAATCTTCAATTTTAACAAGTGGAGAGTTCAATTACTGCCATTTAACATCTTAAACTTGTAAAACTCTTCACAGGGGCATTCCCACACTCTAAGAATCTTCAGTTTTTAAAAACACCAAATCACTTGCAGTCCCTTTACTGGTCTGTGTGTTCAAGAATTCCTGTATGTGGCATAACTGACAAACACTAAAATTCAAACATGGAAGAATTATATTGGAATAAAGTAATATTTATTTTGGAACTGAGGGTAAATTGTGAAAACTGTCACAATTTTACATAATTAATTTTATTGGTCAATTTCGCTAATAAACCTAAAAAATGCCCAAACAATTATGGTAGTTCTGAATCAGCAAGTATTTTAATAATTTAATTTTATTTCAGTACTGTCCTATCAACATTTATTTACATTTACTGTATTGTCAGACAGTTTGTGGCAGTTTATCACACTATAAACTCATTTCTATGGTCAGATAACTGGAAAGCAAGAGATGACTGATAATGTTACCTTGTTGTTTATTCAGTTAGACCAACTGGCAGATTTTATCATCTATTTCAGTATATGGTATCATGGGTTCTGATCAAAGCGACGTTTACCTAACATTCCTATTTCTGTTAGGGAAGATTATTTTATTTGCACAAAGTAGTTAAATAGTCCAGGTAACTGCCAAGTAAAATGTATTGATGAAGGAAGGAAACTGCAAGCTTATATATTGCTATTCACTGTGTGTAAGCAAACTGATGCACATACTGACTTCCACACAAGTCAACAGGGCTCTGAGGGACAAGAGGTTTGCTCACAAAATAAATGATGAAACTGGGATCTAATACATATAAAGACGTTTATATGAGTTCTCTAAGCACAAAGGAAATTACTTTTGCTCACTGCTTCTTAATGAAGGCCATTTTGCAAACCCAAAAGAGAAGGCAGGAAACCATACAAGTATAAATCTTTAAGATAGCCACTGCCTACAGCTCTTACTGTACAAAAGCTATCCACTCTTATTTCAGCATTGTCTTCAATGGAAAGCATATTGGTTAATTCTTGTATAATAATTTTACCTTTTTCTATTCCCAAATACACTTTCAAGTGTGCAAGTCCACAAGATTCTTTCTTTGCTGGACCTTCTTTGCCCATACTTTTTTAACTAAAAGATATTTTGCATGTTTTTTTAGCAGGATTTCAGCTCAACAACTAAAAGACAGCAGACTCTTGCTTTACTTCTCATACGGCTGCTGGAACGTAAAGAAATCTTAAAGTCTGAACTGGATTATTAATGCTCCTTTAATAGAGATCACCAAGCAATGAAAATTCACCTTTCTTACACAAATTTAATTAAACATCCAACTTCTGAACGCAGACAATTCTGCCAAATAAATCAAAAGTCAGAAAGAAAAAAAAAAAAAAAAGGAAATCCTCTGTGTTACCTTTTTTATCTTTCTAGGCTGAAATATAAACAAATCTTCCAGGGAGAGAAGCAACTGTCTGATAGCTCTCTGTTGAATTTAACTGTAGAAAGGAATTGCAAGCCCTTCAGACAAATCTCTTCCACAGACAATGTGCTACTCTTAACAATTTATTGCTAAGGGCCACAATAAAGCAGCCTGCCATCAATCCTACTTCAATGTTGTAACATGGAGATGCTCTGCTGGCAAGGATGACACAGACTGCACACACAAAATAGTACTGCAGTCAGGCTTAGTATGCAACTCAAGAACAAACCCAATATATTAAGTTAGCTGTGGGCTCTAAGTCATTAAGTGAAAATTACAACGAAATATGAGTCTTAATAACAAATTTCCTTTGTTCTGTGGTTTTTAATTAAGCTTTGTTAGTAGCTTTTTAATGCAATAATTCTAAATAAACCTTCCTGGAAACATGTAATGCTCATTTTCTAACAAAAACATTTTAAAACAGTTTTCTTTCAGTTGCACAGTCTTGACAACAGGTAGCAACAGAAAATCGTACTCAGCAATTCACATGACTAGGAAGATTGTAACAGCGTCCCTGAAGGATTCAGAGTTGTAAAACTAAAAGAAAAAACAGTAAGTGATTGACACACCACACTACTTTGCATCTGTCCAATTTTAGAGCAATTGGCTTGACACGTCTACTGCTAATTCTGATCAAAGTAACAGAAAACTTGCTATCCTGTCTCTGTGAGATGAGCTTAATTTATTTGGACAAAAAACATTCCAGGTAACATCAGAAAAAATGAGATGATAAGACAGGAAGATATTACAAAGTTATACATTGCTATTTACAACACATAATCACGTCAATAAAGCTTGAACTACAGCAATTATTTTTTTGTTTTCCATGCACAACTACTCCAAGAAGCAAGTTCTTGAACAGTGTTAGAAACATATTCCCAGGATAAAATCCTTTATGTCAAGTAGCATACACCTCTTCTTTTAACAAACCAAGGGCTTTTGCTGTTGCTCTTTTAGGTTTTTTCTATTATACAGGCTTATTATTAGCATGAAACACCATCAAAACCAAGAAGAAAATGTCTACATTTCAGTATGCAGGGAATGTTTAAAGCAGAGCTGACATATACCTGAGTTGCAATCAAAATGACTTTTCAATGGAAGACACAAAGCACCAACAAATCCATGGAGTCACCTAAAATATCCTGACTTAATTTTTCTAAAATGGTAAGCATAGTCTCTGACAATCCAGTCTCAAGTTTTCTGCCAGTAGCACTTCTGAAAATGGAGCTAACTTTAAAAGGGTTAATATGTCTTCTACAATCATGTCACCATCGGTTCTAAAAATTTTTGTTGGCAATGATACATTTTTAAAAACACTGCTTCAGATTATTGAAACTGAAAAAAAAAACACACACATTTTCATCATTCTTAGATCCTCATCTCTGCTTTTAGAGACCAGCCAGTATCTAGTCGTTCTCTGGCTCCATGCATAAAGTAACGATGGATTTCTTTTTTTCATTTGTAAGTCATGTTGAGACTACTTGCTTATTTATAAAAGGAGAAACCTAGAATTACTAATACCAGAACGCTGGACTTGTATTTAAAAAAAAAAAACAGTGGACTGAATTTGTAGTCACCAATCCTGATCCTTGAGTCTGAGATTAACTTACTAGAACTGGCAGGTTTCGTGATGGCTGAGAATTGTAACACCACTGTAGCATTTCATATTGGCCAAAGATGTCTTGCTCGCTATTCCCACTGTGCTGGACTCACTGCTTTCCTTCCTTGGTGAGGAAAGGCTTTGAACTTTCTTGGCCTGATGCACCAATACGGCACCAGTTTGATTCCCTCAATGACGCAAACACCACTGCCCCTAGTGATTTCAGCTGCCTGCTGCAAAAAAAGATGTTCCTTTTGCAAAGCCTTCCAAGCCAAAATAGGTATTTCATATTCAATTACAGCTCTAATTATGTTAACTTATTCACTGTTTGCGGTGACCTCTCAGCCTCTCGCCCAGGTAAGACACCCTCTAAAGTTTACAAGTTATTGTATTGTTTTCCCTGCACTGCTCGTACTCATCTTTTCTTTCCAGCTGCCCAGTGGTCAGGGCCACATCATGATGTTAAGTATACTTCGCAGCAAACAGAAAATAAATTGCAGCAATCTCATTCAGCAACTTTAAGAGAAAAATCAAGAATAAAATCAGCAGTGTAAAACTAATCTAAATCATCTGAAGTTAATGTGTACAAGCATAGAATTTAGATATCTTTGTAGCAGTATTACAGAAGAGTCTAACAAATGTTTTCCCTCTATGTCCAAGCAGGTCAACTCTCAAGTCAGAAGATATTATTGCAATGTTCAAACAAGTAGACTATATTACTACATTAAATAATATCATATGAGAAAAGTAGCTTACTTTTGGAAAGTGGAAAGAGCAAGCTACTTTTTATTCACTATACAAAGAAAATTACTGTGAGTTCTGGAGTACTATAAATTCACCTCACAGTATATTTCAGGGTAACTTGATTGCTTACACAGGAGATAGGAGTCCAGAGTCTCCGACTGTGTACATTTACACCATGTTCTTCAGATATGCTCATTTATTTATACCACTGATTATCTAGCCTTCATATAACTGACTGCTTGTAACAGCCTAAATTTATAAATTTCCCATTTTGAATAGAGTGTAGTAAAGAAGTCTAAAAATTTCCATGGAAATTACTGAGGTAACTTGACCAATGATACTGTTGGATAAAAGAATAGTTACAATTGAAAACATTAGTTTGCAAACGTATTTTTGAAATGTTGGAAAGACGATATACTTTCTTCAAATGAGAATTTGTAATATCTTCTCAAATATCTTAATAACTTAACTTCCTTCTGCATACTCTCTTTTCAAAAATAGCCTGCCATACACTTCTTCATTCTACCAAAGAATAAAATAAAGAAAAGGCGATTGAAAGGAACAGCCAGAGAGAAAAGATTAATTCAGAACTAAAGCTGAGGCTCCGCTGGGGTAGGATGTAGGAAAGACACAGTGCCTTCAGTTGGAAACCATGAGATTAGTCACAGTACATATATAAAGTCTTGAAAGGGTTTCAGAACAATTCTGAAATTTCCTCTGCAGCAAAGAAGTGAACATTCTGTACGTATATCGTATAGACAAACCTAATTTGTAAAATGGATTTGCAATAAATTAAGGCAAATAAAATCTCCTCTGTGATAGAAAGCCCTTATGATACAGAAGCCAGTCTGCTTAGCATCTTTTATAAATATACCATAGAAAAAGAAGAGTCATGGTTCAGGATCGGTCACCAGGCAGACTACAACAAACCCACTTTCTTTGCTTTGGCACATAGTACTACACCGTACATTGAGTTATCAGCCACAAGACTGTACAAAAGATCCAAGAGGGGTCTTGGGGTATAACTCCCCCAGCCACGTTATCCAAAGGTCTGGCATACGAATTACCTCTTGGAATGACAGTACATTTCCCACAGACATTCCAAACTGATGTAATCAAAACCCTGCAAGATCTCAGTTGCAACAGGGATAATTCAGAGGGAGGAAAAAAATCAAAAGCCTAAATCATAAACTCTAAAGACTCCATTTTACTTTTTTTCATTTGCTTTCTTCACATGCACGGTCCTCCCAGGAACATATAACAAAAACATCTGCTCATTTGTATAAAAGACTTGTTTGGAATTTGCTTTTGTCATAAGCCATAACAGAAACAAAAGGACAGACTGCTACCTGAACTGCTATACAATAAAACCAACACTGATTCATACTTGATTTTGCTATAGGAGACATGCCTCAGTTTAAATAGATCAATAAGTTTCAAACCTTACAATCTAAATTATGAGCAAACTTGCTCACTGGCATGGCTTTTAATATTCTACTAATTTCCAGACTAGAAGAAATACCCGTGTTCACTTGTTCTTGTACTTTTGACTAATCTTGACCACTAGTTTAAATACCTCTTCCTCCCCATGACTATGGCTTGCATCTGTGCTGACTGAAGTCAGCTCCTCGATGGTGGACTGGCCCACTCGCACTGGCCTAGATCTCATCTCACAGTGATACAGCACACACCCAAGACTGGGACCTCATCGGTTATTTCTGTATGGAGATCTGATAACTGACTCGCATTTATAGAACACTGTCATTACATTAACTTAATTTAAAATATTTTCATTATAAGACTCTCAATAGATAATGACTTTACTGAGGTATGCATACTGGTAAACTAGGGTCCAAAATAAGCCACTTCATTAATAACTTGGTAATTACTTCTGACAAATTATTACTTTTGTTGAAAATGAGGTGTTTACTCAACAGCAAACACAATCAAGGAGTAAAAGGTGCTTATCAGGAGTTAATAAGTAAATATGATGGCAAGATCTTTAAATAAAATCGTGAAGGATTTTTGTTGATGCTGTACATTACTCAATGGAAGCAATTTTCTCAATTGTTTCTCAATTTCTGCTATTATTCTGTGTCATGCAACAGAACACATGCAACACGCAACAGTGATTATTTGATCCATATCTTTGATGTTCTCTACTAAATCCTGGATTAAAAGTTTGCAGCTTTATAGTGATGCAAGTGGAATCAATTAATACTTAAATTCTACTGGGAAAGAAATTGTAAAAACAGGAGTTGGCATTTAGGAACTGTAGTACTGAGCACAGACCAGATGGTTAATTTCACCATAGGTACCACAGAAAGCAGTCCTAAAGAGAAAAGTTCATTGAGGCAGCTAGAAGAATATATGAATGAAACAAATAAAAACAATTTTATAAATACTCAGTAAAATTAGATACTTAAAATTAATTCAAATTGGCTGAACGTGCCAACCCAGTTTCCCTTTATAATTCAGGTTCCAACTATCTAAAATACACAGGTTTTATAATTTATTGATACAATTAGTTTGTCAGATTTGGACAGGAGTTTGAGTCAGCATTCAGCAATACACAGATTCTGATTTTTCCACCTTAAGAAAAGGTTAAATATTTACTGTAACTGATTATTTGCAATTTTGGGTCTGACATTAGTCACACTAGACTAGCTAGACCTCTAACACTGTGTGATGTTCCAATAAGGTCTCAGAAAAGTCATTCTACTGGTGCTCATTTTTTTTTTTAATTTCTGTCTTGCAGCTAAACTGAAGTGGATGTATAGCATCTGTTTCCTCTCAGCACCAATTTCAATTTATACAGTTTCATACCAAAAAATATACTTTCTACTGAAAAAAATCTCACTGCAAAACCACAGATTTAAACAAAGAACCGCAAATACTTAATTACCTTTATATAACTGCTGGGAAGAAAAATTTTTATTCCTGTGTACAATGAGACAAGTTGTTTAGGATGTTTTGAAAAATAAAATACTACCCCATCACCTTTTCTAGGCCCTTTTCAAAGCAAACCCACTGACAATGACAAAGGCTAATTACTCTGCGTGATCAGTCTCCCTCTTCCATACCATGGTATTTACAAAACCTCGTTGACCTGCAATGACTTACCACACTCCTATAGGGTTCCTGTAGTCTGAGAAAGACTAACATAGCATGGCCATTAGATAAACAAGGAGAGAAATGAAAAACAATCACAAAATGTAAATGTGGTTATATACCTGTTCATTCTAGCTCATTTTAATATAGAATTTGTCATTAAAATCAGGTCTTACCCAGTGCCCAACAAAATCAATGGAATGACTTCAACTGATCTTAGTATACACCAGATCAGATCTACAATTTCTTTATAAATATTAGTTTGTTGTTATTCATTTTCCATGTAATAAGTATGCACACCTACCTAAGTGGATTTTTAACCTTTTCTAAAAATGCATTAAAACCTACTACAAGTGAATCAGTGGCCTAATTCACTCTTGAAGGTAGCTCACTACAAAGCTCTAGACTTAAAAGATCTTCAAAGAAAATGTCGTATTTTTGAAGCTAATCTACTCTAACAAAATGAAAGCACTTACACTCTTTCAATGTTACTTAAGCCCTATGTTTGAACACCAATGTTTCAGTAGTTTTTCCACAACAACTTGAGAACATTTTCAATTCATTATAAAATTACCTCTAAGAAGAAATTCTGATCCATAGGCAAAAAACGTCAAATTAAAGCACATCAGTAAGGTACTGGTTCATCCTTAAACTTTTAAAAAAAAACCTTAAGAATCCAACTAAAAGTTTATTACAGCAAGGATAATGAAAATGTCCTTTCTTTCTTAAAGAAACACTGATGTAGCTTGAAGAACAGTATGTAACTGCCTTTTATTTTACAACCAGACAGAAATGTTGGCTGAATAAAAATATCTAGAAACAGCAACAAAGAAAACCTTGCATAATGTTACTACACAGATCTGTATATAATTATTAAAAATGTTATAAGACAAAGAAATGTCTGCATAGCAAGTTCTGCAAAGATGATGAGCTGATTTCCTAAAGAATTTGGTCAATTAATTATATACCTTTTATGTTACTTTGAAGATGCACGTCCTCTTATAGATTTAAGTGTAATGTGTTCTTGTGACACATAACACCATTATTAGAACATGGAACTTAAACAAGCATGTATTCTTATTTTCCCTTTGCTTTTTGGAACTACTGCAGAACAAGCACCATCTCCAAAGCTGCTCAAGTAACGAAAAACACAGTAAAAAAAAAGACTTGGCCAAAACCAGTCCCTCAGCCCCTACATGTTACTAAGAATTCAAAAAGCTTCAATGAAGTACAACAAAGCATAATTCACATCAAATCAAAACAAATGCAAAGTAGTCATTTGTACACATCTTCCAACTAAAGAAAAGAACTAGTTTAGCACAGCAAAGCAAAATATGCTTCCATGTGTTTTCCATGTACATATAGGCACAAATACACACACAAACTGGGCTGCCAGATGTGGCAACGTACTACATTTGTAGAAACACAGAATGGTGCTAATACTGAGCTAGTCTGTGGGATAAGCTGGAAGAAGCAGAGTTGGCCTAAAACATCAAAGAGCAAGAAAGAATAGCCACACTTGTCAACATCCATCACCAACAGATCCTTCCTCAGGTTCCAGCCTTGTGTTATCAGCAGAAAACACTTCAAATGGGGGAAAGCAAAGGGAATTGTATATGGGCTTAAACAAAGTCTTCAAACTCAACCACCCAAAGCCAGCTACTCCTTTTCCTATCTTATACAATAGATGCTGCCAAAGCAAAACGAGAGAAGCAACATTCAGCTGGTTAGGCTGCAGGTTCAAAACAATAAACAAGGTGTTGGCTTCAGCTTGGGCAAGCCTAAGACTTCTTCATCCATTTATGACACATCTTCAGCTGTTGCCATGACAACACTGACATCTCCCCATGCTGTGAAGTGCTCTTAGTTTAAATATTGTATAAATGAACATAAATCTTTCATACACCTCATGCAGCTATTGTTTGTGAAATGGGGACAGTATTCCTCTTCTCAGTTTTATTAGAGGAAGAAATATTATAGAAATCAGTCATATTGTTATTCATCGAACACTGAAAAATTTCAATAGCATAAGATGCAGCATAACATTAATATTTTTTATGAAAAGCAGTATAGTAAAGCTCTCTGCATCTTGAGCGCTGGAAAGGACAGTTTCAACAAATTTTCTGTCCTGAATAATTCAGGTGTGTTGGAAAACAAGACCTCCATGATAACTGATTTTCCAAGTAGACACTTAAGCTAGCTCAAGTAAAAGAATTTTTTTAAATGTTTCCATATTCTAAGTGAGCATTTTGCAGAGATTTCCAATTAACAGGTTTTGATATTGTAATTTTTAATTCCTTTTGGATATTATTAATAAACTTTGAAAATTTTCTTAGGGTAACAACACTCCCATCTGTCTCTAGCTGAGCTTCAAAGCACAGACATGATGCCATGCTTTCTCTCAGGGCATTCTGTACTTGAGAATCAGTAAAAACCCTTATAGACAGGTTACAGCTTCTATTATTACATACACGTAAACCTGCAACAGTGATTCCATTATTTTCAGTTCTACATTCATAGAAGTATTTGAGATAAACATAGAAATAAATTAGATCTTCCTAGTTTTCTATTTGATCAAATAAATTTTAGACCAAATACACAAAGAGAAAAAAGAACAGTCAGCCCTTTGAAAAAAACAGTACTTTTCCACTGCAAAGGCTTATGAAGACATTCATGTAGGTATCATAATGGAAAACTGGCACCTAATTCATATGCTGTTATCACTTTACATCATTGCTTTTGATACTGATTGGTTATTTTAACAGGGTTGTCTTCTAGGGGGTAGACCTGTGTCTTCGGAGACAGAGCTGACAATTTCCATTCACACTGATACAAAACCAGGATGAGTTTATTTAGGACTGAATGTAGCTCATCGGACTGGGAGTGCACCTACTGCATGGACACTGTTAACATTAGAGACAGTGTGTTTTGACTGCCCTAATAAACCCACATCCTTCAGTTCCTTTGCCCAAAACGGAAACCAGCCTCTTGTGTGAGCTCTCTCTCCTGTGCCCTTCTTTCCATACAGAGAATATGGAGCTTCTACTAATGTGTCATAACATAAGTAAATTTTCTATTACTTATATACAGATATTCCATGATAAGATGACACTGGGGAGCAGGGTATTTTTGTTTGCAAATACACAGCAATGCTGTAATGACCTATAAGGAAACGCATGAGATAAGATCAGGCTCATCTTTAATCACTCCCTGTATTTTCTTTATAGACAGGCAGATTATGATACATTTTTCATCTTCTCATTTTTCTTTTAGGCTCACTTCTCATGGCTGCTGTAGCATTTAAACAGAGTTAATCAGTTCCCTCCAGAGCAAAGGCAAGTACTATAAACAGAGCTGCATGGCTCAAGGGATGTTCAGCAAATGCGTTCAATCAACACTTGCTCCTTCTAGAATAAAGAGGATGTGCCTCTGCATCAGATTTAGCCCTTGTCTCCTGTTTGAATAGAGCAGCAGTCTTTGTCTATGCCATAATATGATTTGGACTGAGGGGAAAAGGGCATAGGGTTATTCTAAAACTGTACTGCAACGTCCAGTTTTCATCTAATGAGGATTATCTAATTTACATTTGAAAACCTGTACCTACTGCAAACGTGCAAGTTACAAAAGAAGGCGCGTGCAGGGCTGGAGCTGCTGGTGGGAAGGCAGATTTTAATTCACTCTGCTAAGACTCTCATCCTATATGTACATGTTAATTATTATCACTAGAATAAAGGTTTTATTAAGCAAATGAATAAAATCTTGAATCACAATATTATCCTTTTTTCTGATGAATGTACACACCTCAAAGTTAATTATGATTGATAATAGCAAGCTTACAAGCATAGCATTTGCTGGCATATGAGATGGTGTGCCGCTTTAAAAGGTGATAGTGATAGGTAAGTCATTTAGTCATAATACGCATTAAAGAAAGGATCCTTATGAATGCCATCAATAAATAAGTATCAAATAGTAGTCCTGACTCTCCAAATGCCCACAGAAATTGGCAATTTCAGCCATGTTTAACATCTCATTTAAACTGGTAAGATCTGAATTCTCATAAGTAACTCACTCATTATTTTAGTACATTATAGGTTAATTATGAAAAGATTTGGAGCCTTCCTGACCTATCACTTTACATCCCTGAAATCCATTAAGGAGAGATAACACAGGGCCATTGTTGCACGCAGACACGTAGGTTCCTTCCGTCTCTAGAGCCAAGTTGTGTGCCTCCAATTTTCCATTAATTAGATAATATTTCAGAGGATTATTTCCTAATTATCCTCAGTAGGACTTCACCGTATGAAAAAATACACAGGGAAAAAAACACAGAGAGACTTCTGTAAGAAACCTGGCCTGCTATCTGGAGTGCAATATGGGAATACCCCACAGACACTTGGGTATCCTTCAACGATGACATTCCAGGTATAACAACCTAGTTGTGTTAACTGCTCCTGGGCAACAGAATACCCAGGGTCTATTATATTTCAAAATCATCCAACACCAGGCAGGACTTTAAAATAAGATTATTTTTCTAAAAAGCATGTTTAAGCAACTACTTGACAGATTTGGAAACAGGCACAAAAAATAAGTGTGATATCTAATAGTTATGTCATTAATTAGCTATGGGATTTTCCTTCTTTTCATTCTGCTAGCAGAGCGGCAGACAGACACAGGAGGGATTTCTGCACTTGTAATGACCAAGGACCAATTCTTAGAGGAAGCACGTTTTCCAAGCAGTCTCTTCTCAAACAGAAACGTTTGCTTGGGTGGGAATCTTACCTTGTAAATCTCCCTACTAAGGACTCCTCAATTCCTCAGTTTTCCGTCTAATGTTTAATGCTGACAGCAAATTCAAATCAAGAAACATTTGCAGCTTCCTTACTAATGAAGTACTATTTGTAGTAGTCTTACTTTTAGCTATAAGATGGTCCTTTTGAAGCATGCAGCCCTTTCTGCTGGACCTAAAAAGTATTAACATGTGGTTTATTAATAATATATTCATATGATGCAAACATGATTCATTCTGCCAGAACAGTTAAGTCCTGGCACATAATACGTATTTTGAGAATCACTTCTCACACAACAACGTTAGTGACACTAAGAAGTGCACCTTACTAATTGCTTATGATCAAAACTATCTGTAACAGACGAATTCAAATTTGAGGATTCTGATATATTTGGGCAAGGTTACAACTTTATCACAATTTTCAGGATTTGGAGGATGTGAGTTTCTATACACTCTTCCTGCCTATGGGCTTTTTGCCATACCACATAAATAAAGGTATTAAGATGACTCAATATACTGGTCAAATGGGCTAAACAAGGGATGCTGAACTGCTGCTTCCATTAGAGCTGAACATGTGGTAATAAACAAGCACTCTCAGACAGCATGTGCTTGAAGAAACTTTTTTTTTTCCGCCTTGCAATTGCAACTACCCGTGCTTTACAGACTTTCTTTCACAGTCCTTCACTTTCCTTCACAAAGTTAAACCACAGTTGCCTGATACTCATGTGACCAGCTGACAGAAAAACCTTCTAGTTCTGGGTTTTGAGTTACTACGTGTCCACCAAATGCTATAGACATTGCATCTATAACCAGTAAATCACTCCCAAACTGCTACTCAGTTGACAAATTAGACATCTGTAACCAGAAAGGATGACACAGGAAGAGAGCGCTGTCACACTTACCCTAGCACTAGTGGAGTTTTATTCCTTCACCTCCTCCCAGCTAACCAAACTATGGCACAGAGTTTTGGCTGCTGCTGTCCTTGACTGTTCCAACTTGCTGCTGCCATGTCCTCCTCCACTATTTTCAAGGCATAGCAACATCAGTTCTGTTCCAGGATCTCCTACATCCAAAAACTGAGCAGCATTGTGCAGTCACATGACTTGATGCAACTGAGATAAGCAAAATGATACCTCAGCCTACTATCCAGCAGCCAGAAAAATGATGGATCAATGCTGGCAGCTGCAGACCACAGTCTTGGTTGATGCTGAGTCAAGCATTTGCAGCACATTTGACAGCAGCAGAGAGAGACAAGTGTGTTTAAATTCCAACAGCATGGAAGCATCCTGCCAGCAACTCTAGAGCCACAACAATCCTAAAGAAGACATAATCTAAGTTCATTAGCCTCCAGGTACTTACTGGATGTGAACTTTGGCCACTGAAGTCAAGAGAGCTATTCAGAGAAAATCAAGCATTTGTTTATGCAGTTGTAGAACTTGGGTGCCTTGGGTATATGCCAGAAATTTGCAAAAAAAAATGTTGTGTACATATCTATACATGAAAAAAAGCATCTACCTCTTTTGGTGATTTAAAAGAAAGGTATAAATCCTTACCTATAACAGAGTCACAAATACTTCTTATGCTACATTTCTGGTGTAATGTGCTGATGCCTTGAGTTACTGTAGATTGAGTATACTCAAGAAGACAAACATTACTGTCCTGTAGCACTTGTATATTGCATTCTCCTGCTGAGATAACAAGAACATTAGTTTGACAGAGAGGAAAGAAAAAAAAAATGTACCAACTGCTCAACAAGAGCTGATGGTTTACCGGTAAAGAATACTTTCTTAGAGCACTTTAGAAACATCTGGATTAAATGTGCACCTCACACTGCTGCCTATACTTCCTTGAGGGATTATTTTGTAAAGAAGTAAGGCACTTAAGTTTTGAAGTTAAAATAGTGAAATAAAAGATAGCCCAGTCTTATGTCTTTTTAATTATCAAGGAATTAATGACTGTCAAAATGTGTTATATTTTAAAGTCTTGTTTTTAAAATTATCTACTATTTTCAAACCCAAAACTGAAGAGTCATATATGTTATTCAGCATGTCAATCCTTGTGATAACATTTAGAAATATAAGGGATATTTTGTTATTGTTACAAACTTCATGGCTACAAAGGTATTGTAGATAGATTATTCCCACTATACCCCACTGAAAATTTCTGAGCACGGATACTCTTACTCACATGCACCAACGGGTAAGGAATTCAGTTGTCAAAAAAGGAAAAATAATCACCACCACATACATTTAATGCACATCTGGTGGCCCAACTTCAAAAATTGGCAATTGCTCTTTCTTCAGTAAATGATTTTATATTTATCTAACCATGTTGTCATGCATATGATCTTAAAGCAGGACACTAGCACAATATTACTTGTCCAACTCACTTAACAGCCTCCCAAGAAAGGCAAACACATTTTGTTCAGAAAAGGAAAAGATAAATTATACTGCATAAAATGAAATTGCTACACTGTCTGTGGCATATAAGTGAAAGGTCCATGAATAAATACGGTGGGTATTCTGCAGATGTTACAGATGTGGTCGGCATGCTGTCATATTCACTGAATTCCCAGAGCGAGCAAAGCAAACAGGGAAAGGGATATTCAAAACAAAGCCATCTGGACAGTACATTTCAGCAAAACAATGTCCCACATTAATGAACGTGCAACTAAGGGTTCAGCTCCTCTTCTCTCTTAGTACAGCTAAGGTTGAGGAGGAGAATACGTTGCTAATCTCTGCATTACTGCTATGAGAATCATTTTTAATTTCTCTGGTATACGCATTTGCTGCCAAAATTAGCTCCCCTTATACTTGTTCACTGAGAGCACCAATGTAGTGATGCTTCAGACTACACTGTCCAAAAGTGAAAGGACTGCATCTAGTGTGTACCTATACATTATTATTATTACGTTTCTATTGGCATCAAACTGCAACAAAATTTTGAGTTCCTTAGTTGTACCAGATAAAGACTGCTGGCATTAAAACTTAAAGAACAGAAGCATCTGCATTTTTGTTTTCTCTTTCCGGTTGTCTGCAATGCAATCTAAAAGGCCTTGCATCAAATCCAATATGCATATTAAAAAAATCTGTTTGATTTCTATTTTTAAAATAACTGGAATAAAACAATGAGTAAAAAGTTTCATTTGTATATAATGAGCAGTCCTGAGACTTACTCATTTTCCCAGGCAAACTTCCTGTTACAAATGCAGACCTTGAAACACAAATATTAATGTCAACAACAAAAATCTATTTGTGGAAAAAATAGATGCACCTAATGACACCAATCATCAGTCTAACACAACAATATATTACAGAAATTATATAAATATTCACCTTATAAGTACAGTTTTTTTGAAAGACTCATTACAAACTCCCCCAAAAATATTGGATATTCTAGAGTTTTTAGAACAACCGTATTTTTGTAGTCAGTCCTTTCCCAAAAACAAGACTTAAAACTGCACTATGTGGTAAGAGGTTATAGAGAGTTTAGAATTAAATTCTACACTTACGTGATGTCAGTTCTGTTTATCCAAGCAAAAAGAGCAACCATGTATGTTCAAACAGATCAGATTTTATTTTACATTAAAAAGAAAAAACACTCACAAAAGACCAGAGTAAAATTCCCACATGAGTACAAAACTCATACTGCTCTGGTATAGTGTAAGACCAATTTTGCTGCTGAAAATGCTTCTGCACACACCAAGTTCCTAGAAACTTATTTTTTTCAACTCTTATTGAGGAGTCACATGCAAACCTTTATACAATTAACAACTTGCAGTCTAAAGTCATCCTGGAGATGACTAACACAATTTGACTGAAAATATGAACAGGTTTCAGTCATGAATCAATTTCAATTCATGCACTAGCACGTGCACTGAGGCAGTCCTGTTTATGTCAAATGGTATCCAAATGTAAACAAGTTTCATTAAATAAATGTAAATAAATAATATATATAATATTGCTGCTTATTCTGAAACTTCCATTTCTCCCAATCCCTCCCCTTACTCCCACCTTTCTAATATACTAAGAATATACTCCAGGTAAATCTTGGCTTTATCAATAAAGTAGCCAAAAAAAAAAAAAAAAAAAAATCAACAACCAAACCTGTTACAAATTAAGGTTCCCTTTCTTTCCCTCACTACCCCTAATTTTCATGATCATCATATGAATCCGACAATCTATCGTCTTCTTTTCTCAGTTTTTATATGCATTTCCTTGATGATATACCAGACTGATGAATTACAGGACTGACAACTGTCATAATAAAGAACTATTCCTAAGATGACCCCTAAGTATTTTTGAACTCAATTTTATAGTAAGCCAAAGCTGTCTGGAGTGGTTCAAAGTTCAGAATCTCCTATGTCTGATTTTCAGCTGCTGAAATTCTCAATCTGACAAGCAGTAGCTGTCGCATCTTGTTCTACAGAATAGGGTGTTATACAGCCATCAGCCTACAAAACATCCAAATCTCAGAGTAAAACTGCCTCCTGGTGCTCACAGAATTAACAGTTTTTACCATTATGCGGGCAATCCATTAGTATTTCAATTCTTTAGTTAACTATAGCCCTGGACAGTACAGTTAAACACAATCTATTAAAATATGTAACAAGCACAGGAAGCTGAATTTAACACAACAGCTGTTTGCTACTCCTGTGCCAAAACAGAGCCTCAAAGGATTCCCAATATCAAGAATCTGAATAAGAGGTGAGAAAAAATAATTGACTTGAAACCATTACTTTTCAATGAAGGACCTTCACTGGTCAAGTTTTATGGCAGCTGATGACAGCAGTAGGTAATGTACTACAAATTGAAGATGAAATCCTGGCTCCAAAGTCCATGCCAAATTCCAACAGTACTTCTGAGCAATTCTTAGCCCTTCTGACTCAGATTTTGAACTGTCAGTTGAGTGGGAGGTGTGAATTGAGGAAATGTTTTCATGAGTTTCCTCATTTAGCCATTTTTCCATAACATACATTGGCAGAGCTCAGAGAAAAAAAAGAAAAAAAAAAACCACCCTACTCTGCAGACTGTTCACTGTTTTCTGAGTGAATTACTCAGCTTTTTAGCTAAGCCAATGCTTACACCTCCCAGGGTTTCCAGAAATGCTGAAGGCTGCAATTCTTACTCCTCAACACAAAGAACCAAAGCTCAGGAACAATACTCCTTCTACAATCATATTTTTGCAGGTCCCTCATCATACAGATATCTACATGAAACCTATCAAACTCCAACCTATTACTGAAAGGAAGAAACTGCTTGGAGACTTCAATGCAAAGAAGAAACGTATGCATACGTAATATCAATCATCATCATAACTTCAATACTTATCACAGCTTGAACTTCAGAAAAACTTAAGCGGGCTGGGGTAGGTAGGAACTCCAGAGCAAAAAGGCAAAGACGTCTTTGACTGTCATTTAAGCCAGGAGTTGACAGTCTGATCTCTGGGGTCCCACTTCCAGCTCTGCTACTGCCTGATTCTGTGACTTCAAAGAGTATGATACAGAATGTAAAATGTAAAGATCAGCTCGGTACGTTTTCAGCTGCCTTTATGAACTCATAACAGAGAGAATAACAAACATCCATCTGTCTTTGAACCGCTTACTTAAAAGGGGATGAACCTTCGGCATTCCTTGTCTGAAAGAACAAAATGTCAGGATTCAAGTCATCACTACAGGATCAGCTTGGTGAGAAGGTAGATAGAGATGAAGGAAATAAAGCTGCTGGGTGAAGGCATATGGAATAGGGGCACAGAGATTCAATTCTGTTCAACAAAAGCCTTTTAATGGGTTTTTAAAGGAACCCATTACTAAGTCTAAACAGATTCATTTCAGTTCTGATGGTACAGCATCTTTAGACACTGAAATGGGCTATGCAGAACAAACATGTGTTGGGGGAAAAGGTCAGACAGAGTTTTCAACGTTAGGACTCTCCAGGCTTTAACTGCTTCATAGTTGCAGGATCCCAAGTACTTAACCATTTGCAGAGGTGCCTGCCTGGCCCACCCTTGGCAAATGGCCTTAAGAAGGCTGTCAAGATATGGGTGCAACTGTAAAAACTACACCTGAATGAAACACTCAAAAAACTGTCTACAAAGTGTCTGCCCAAAACTGACTATGCTAAAGAAGATGACATAGGGGGGAGCATGAAGAAACTTTTGAAACAAAGAAACAAAGATTTGTACTAACAGCAGGGAAGCAGCAGTAGAAACAGCAGGAACCAAAACCAGGTCTGGCACTACCAGAAGTCACCCCACCAGCATTGTAACCTCTGTCTAGGAGCTCAGAGCAGCCTCCTGGTCAGACCACATGAGGAACGGCACTCTAAGCTGTGGGGTGACAGTATGTGGTGCAACACGCCCTGCATGCATATGATCTTGCAGGATGCCCAAGGACGTCGTTTAGCAGATACATAAAGTAAAACACCCATATCTCCAACTGGAGAGGTGTGAGACAGCTCAGCACATGCCCAGAGAAAACATGTTCTCATCACCCTTTCTTTCTGTAATGAGGGGATGGGGGTGCACACATAACCTTGGAGGGACTGTGATTAGTTATAAAAAGAGTATTTAGAAATTTGCTGTTGCATATAAATATTTTGTGTCTAATATGGTGGTCTATCCATTGCTTTGCTGATATTGATCCTTAATGCACAATTTACTGATTGCCAGGTAATTACATGTCATTTATAAATCAATAAACCACTTTGATCCCTGTTTGATTTAATCTACATTAACCGAGTAGCTTGTCCCTGCAAACAGCATTCAAATCGAATGCCACTACAGGAAGAAACCCAAAAGTCACTATTGCCTAAATAATTACCTGGCTGTCCCCAAATAAAAAATTCCTTTGTGGGCCACAACACACGGAGAGCTGCCGGGCAGACAGCATTTCCAGTCAGAACAGCAGCACTCTCCAGATACACTATAGCTCCCCACACACATAAATCCAGGCTATCGTTGCACGGCTGTACGCCATTATGCATGCAAACTATTGGAAGGCTTTTGTATTTCTGTGTTCTATTCATAGAGTACTTTGCAATGGTTGGGAGAAAGCCCATACTCTGATAAATAAAAACTAAATTTTGTTGCAGTCACCACCGGGAAAAGTGCATTTTAAGTACAATATACCACCAAGAATCTTTGTGATCTCCTCTGTTTGAGACAACATTGCTTTGCATAGCAACAGCCATTATGCACAGAGTCTGCAGAGATGTATTTCAATGGACCTGTAAGCCTATTACAGCTGATTTTATTTCAAAGATAACAACAATGAAATTAGCACGGAGATAAAAAAAAGCAGAAAAAAAATTAAATCCAAATACAGTTTAAACATAATCCTTTCCAATGGGTCAAATTGCTTATCTCTTCCATGTCTCCCATTATAAGAGCAGTTTTCAGTTACGCTGGTTTACTAACTGACCATCTCCCCACAAAATGCTGACAAAACAAAACCAGAAATAACAAACAGTAGAATACACAGCACTGGTTTCTCAAGGGACCCATATATGTGTTGATGCATGACTGCAACATGAATAATTCAGAATCTTCCTATCTGAAAATGTTTTTTACATAACTGAGGTCTAAAACCCCTTACATTCATTAAGAAAAATCAATAGTAACAACTGCAAATTTGGGGATTTCTTATTGTCATTAGACTTAATGGTTAGAAAGTGAGTTTTATACAGGCAAGGGACAATGATCTCCTGTCTGTGCTCTGCATTTTCTGAATAAATCTTTCAATAGTTTTTCCTTAAAACACTTTTTAATGACATTGATTGCTCAGGTGTGTCACATTAAAAATGCACCATTTAAAATATTGTTAGGGTAAACAGCTAAATTAAAAAGTTAAAAGGAAGGTTCTAATAAGCCACAGCATGAAGTCTGTCAACTAGACAATGATATGCCATTTTGTGTCATACCACTAATGAACCTGAGCAAATGAGGTACAGACTACATGGTTCTCAGGGACTCATCTTGATGCAAAAGAAAATCCTTAGAAGGGGGGAGGAAAGGCATCCTTCAACAGCCATCTTCTCTTCTACTAGGGGAAGACATTCCAGTTCTCTGCTTTGTGGATACATGAGTAGATGGTGTACATTAGCAAGTTCTACAGTGACTTTTATTTATGCCAGAGCACTCTCAGTTATCGCAAGGATGCGGAACTTGGGATGGGCATGGGGAGGGAAGCAAGGGAGAGAAAATGCTCTAGGCTACCATTTTTGCAGTGTTCTATGTCCAGTTAGTTGTGTTGCATGCAGTTGAATTAGATACCAGCAGAATTTCCTGCAGAATTTTCTACCATATTCTGTCACTTGAGTGTTAGCAAAGGATGATGTCCAATTATTGGTTAGCTTTAAATTTTTTTTAAAGCAGAAAACGTGTTTACGCTTCCAAAGAGCAGCCTCTTCCACAAAAAACAGTCAAAGCACCAAACTGTAAATGAAATATCCCATAACCTTTTGTAAGTGATCCCTCTAATATTAAATAAGGTTAAATGAGCCTCACTAAAATTATTCCATTGATGTATTTATGTTTTGTATTTGTGGCTTTTGTGCTCCTGTGCAGACCCCGCTAATGATAATAGGGCAATTCAATACACATGCATTACCCACTACTATCCCATTAGCAAAAATATAAAGCCCAGCTATCAAAAAATGTCTGATGGTTGTAATCCTTAAACTGTATACTGACAATCTAAGGGCTGCCTATGCAACTCCATCAGATTTTTAAGGATTTAAATGCATTAGAAGAGCAAATACTGAAAAGTACTCAGTTTCCTCACGCAAGATTGATTGATATCAGACATCTAAGTCCATAGCCTAAGTTTTACTTCATAGCTACTTCAGAAATGGCACACACACTAATCAACAACCTACATATGTTTCTTTCTTCAAAGCAGAACATTATTCTGTAAAAGACAAGAACTTTAGATATTGTCACTTACTAATTTCTGGGGTTTGCTAATGACATGTCTGGAGAACCAGTGTTGTCCTAACAGACTCTTGAGATTAAACTACAGTAAGACTCCTTAAAGATATACAAAATGTGTCAAACACCTCTTCCAGTGCATGTACAGCGAGACCTGCATGAGCAAACACATGCCAAAAAGCTGAAATGCACTTGCTCTTAAACCTAAATAAAACATGTGATCAACTCAACAGATACACTGAGAAAGTTTATTTTTCCAAGGAAGCTTCAAACCTTCTCCTTTGCAGTAAGGTGATCAGTTCAACTGCTGTGGCTCATACATAACCACCCAGCTGAGAGAAGGGCCACTATTTTGATAAGAAGAGTGAACGGTGACTGTCCAAAGGGACAAAATAAGCAGGACACCAGAGAACTGCTACAAGGCAGCTGAGCAGCAAGGAAGCACCACGTCCCACCCCATTTGCTGTTTCATTGCTCTCTTCAGTACTTTTGGTCCAGGTCTGCACAAAGTAAGCCCACAGGCCAAGTATATCTTGCAGCCACCAGTAAGACTATACTGTATTATGTTATAAATGATATTTCAAGAACACTGAATAATTTATATCAAGTCACTTGTACTTCCAAATGCTAAGACATCAGAAGGCACTATTCCAGGATAGGAAATAATCACTGCATAAGTTGGAAGGAACTGTTCCTCTTAGGCAAAATATTAGCTACCAAAAATATAAGTGAGATTTTCAAGTTCCTCCAAATGTTTTCGACTTGCAAAATCAGAACCAGAAAAGCTCATGCTATGAAGTCACTAGTGCAGCAAAGCACAGAGTCCAACCATTCCCTTCAGGTACAAGTATTAACTGCTCTTAAAAGATTATATGTATACGATGATAAAAAGTCAGTATTAGGAAACAAACATATAAAAAACTTGGGCTAACTTATCTAGTAAAAACACTGCATCTGAGAGACAAAACAGACAGAATTCATTACATAGGGAAACATTCTCATATTGCAGTAGGTGAAATAGGGTCTATTCTTAGATACACAAATTTTGCACAGTATCCAACCAGTATCAAGATTATATTCTTCAACAAGGAGGGCTTTCAGCCCTTGCACATTAGATCCTCTAAGCCCAATATTTCTGCAGGAAAGATCACTTTACTTGGTATAGAACTCCCCAGTAGGCTTTTCATTTAGCTCAGAAAACATTTCCTCTCTAACGCAATGAGATGTTTTAAAGAATGGAATTTTTAAATGAAATTTTCTCACGAAAAGTCCTATGCCAGACATTTGAACCACTGATGACAGCACGACAGTTTTAAGTTTCTCTATAATCCTCTCATGGAGTTTCATGTCACATTGAAAATTTGTACAGAATTTCTTTCAATGGTCTTTCTTATTCTAGGTCCATGAACATCTTTTTGTTGATACACACAATTTTAAGGGTCAAGAAAGTACACAGCACCCCCAAAGAAACCTCTATTTCTACATAAGCTCTTCATTTCCAACATTGCCTTAACCAAACCTTTTTACATGAATGGTTTGTTGCATAATTACCATTTAATTATCAGATTAAACAGATCAGACACCTCAAAGGCACTTCCTTTGATAGACTTGCTGCTTTAATAGCAATGTGTCCTACCCAGCTGACATGTGACATGCGAAAGCTGATGGTGTAGAAGTCCACAGTGGTAGCACCTTCACGTTCTGACACAAACATAGCTTTAATCTATTCATTTATACAGCACACAGCTTGTTAAAATAGCTTGGTGTTTTGAGGTGGTATAAATTTAACTCATGGTGTAATATTTAAAATTACCATTTCCCCCAGTAGATTGCTTCAAAGCAGAGCTGTACATTTAAAAGATTCCTTCTGAACCCTTGCACTAATAAAATAAATATTTCATTGGAAATAATTTTGCTATTTTTTCCTCTTTTCAAAAATCAATGCACATTTAGGCCTACTATTCCGTGAACTCAAATATATTTATTATTAGAAGTACCCATGAGGACTATTACCATCCTCTGCTTTCTTCCTGATAATTATACTGTTGTTACACATGGAAAATCAACAAATGCCCAAATCAGAGTGCAGGTCAGATGCTGACTACACATAACTATTTGTTAGTAATTCATTAATATACTTCTCAGCCATACAACAAGCTTTTCATCTTTGATTCTAATGAAATGTGCTTCAACTAACATTTTGTGTTTCCCAAAGACATTTGTTGCAAAAATACGCCTCACAAACAGTCATTAAACGACCTTTTCATTAACATACACAGGCGTCCTACTGAAATTCTGAATGCTTACTGAGCATTGACTCAAACTTCAAAACCTGACTTCATAAATTTCAAAAACTTCCTGCTAAAACAGGGCACACCATGACAAACACAGTGTTAAACTTCATCATTTTGAAATCCTGAGTTGCCAGTCCCCAGCACGTAATGGGTTAGATTTTGAAAACAAGAAACCTGACGGAAGACCAGTCTTCTGGCCTATGAGTCCACTGGAATTAATAAACATAAATATGATTTTGAAAATATTACAGACAAACTTCCCTTAAAATGAAGAAAGTATGAAAAAAGTTGCAATATTTCTGTAACAATTCATCTGAAACACTTTAAGAAAAACACCATGTAATGCAAAACTATCCACTGGGAGAACATTCAAAGAGGTGATCTGAGATACTAGGAGTCAAAATCAGGCCTCTGAAATCAGTATTGAAATTATTCTTTTCAATGTAACCTTCCCAGTGGCACAGAATAGTAAATATGATTCACAGGCATTTAGTTGCTAGTGATAAATAGTAAATCAAAAACATAAAATACCGCATCATTGTACAGATTCAGGATCTGAATCTGCAGTTTTGATGCACAATCAAGACAAAAGCAGAGTTAGGTCCAGGGAAACCACAGAAACAAAGAGGACCTGGTTAAAATGCCCTTGATATCACGTGGCAAGGTTATCAATGTTAATCTTCTCCAAAGCCAGGTAACAGCCTAAGAACAGATACCTGCCCCCGAGGTCAATAATCACTGCATATATAACCTAGAGAGCAGACTAAAAACAATAAAAATGTAATAAGAAGTATACTGTTCAGTGATCAGAATGGTTTAAAATGTGTTGTTTAAGCACTTGAACACAGCATAGTTTGAAATCCAAAACAAATGGGCGCTTGAAAAAAAAAAAAACACACAAAAAAATAGGGATAGGGAAAAAAGGGGAGTGGAAGAGAAAGGCAATATGCAGTTATTTTAAGTTTCATAACTTCTAAAATAGTATCTTAAATTATTAAGCATGTAATTTAATTCTAATGGAATTTTTATTCTAAAGGCTATTTCTTCAGAAGAGAAAGATTTTTCCCGATTTTTCAGAAGATTTATATCCACAGCAAAAAAAATAAAGAAAGAAAGAATAATGGTCAGAGAGGAGAAATTATCCATTGATTTGCATCCCAACAACCCACCATGTCCACCAGACCTGACTCTGAATTTGTATTCATCTTCCTTTAAGAGTAAGTAGCACTACAACAGAAAACTGGAATTTGTACTGCATCTGTTTCCTCATTCTCCCCAGCTGGGAGAGCAGAGCAGAAGCATGCTACTTGTTTACTCCTCCAGAGGCTGAAGTACAGGCACACACAATTCCTGTCTGTCTTAGGACTGTCAATCTCTCACTCGATAAACAGCATTTAGGGTAACATTCTTTCCCAGAATTAAGATTGCTTCTCTTTCTCCAACCTTTCTTTTTCAATTTTAAACCTCAATTACAAAACAATTGCTTTCTCAAGCACTTCTGGAAAACCTCATTTAATTTTTTTCAGATGACAAGCTATTCAGTTGTTAGGGTCTGAAAACCATTCAAAGAAATGTCAACTGCTTTGAAGTCCACTTCTGACAAGGCTGACCTAACTCCAGCTAAAGGCAATTAACGATATGAACTACATCAGCAAAACAGACTTGTATCATGAACTATCAGAAACACCACATCATTACTTGTACAGTGAGCACAGAAGACAGGAGGTTGCTTAATATTCTTAATCTGCTACATAAATCATCTATCTTTCCACTAAAAAAAATGCTAAGAAACTTTTCTGATTTGAAAAAGGGTTTTGTTTGATAGATAGGAGTGGAAATGCACAAAGAATTCATGTCTCCAGGTTCTGTTGCTTTCACACCATCCCTTAAAGCTAAATTCTGCCTTTCTATAATCCAAGCAAAACAGGGGAGAAAGAAAAGAAATTGTCAATTAATTTTGGACTTGCAAACTTGACAGTTGTTCAAAGCAGCTACTCCTGCTATTTTTACTAATCTCAAAATTCAACATGCGCTATGTGCAGCATTATGAATCACTATGTTATTTTTCTAAACCAGCTCAGATTTAATCATCATTTCACAAAACAGAAAAGTAACACAATGTTCTGGATCCTTCACCAGTATCTGTGGAAGTAGGCACGGCAATAGAGACAGACACTATGTATGAGCTTTTAAGTGTAATTCAGGATCATAGCCTGCATGAAATAAAATACAGAGTACAGTAGCCCTTGCCAATAAGAAGGTGAATGAAAAATTGAGAAAATTAATAACTGTCAATGACCAAACTTTGTCATCTTTCTATCTGTCAAGTAGACAAAAGTTTGTCTCTGTATGGAGCAAGAAGGAAATCAGGCTTGCCACACCTCTGTATTGCTGTTAGCCACTGAAAACAGCATTCAGCAGTATTTTTGGGCTTAGATTTTCAAACAGACTGTGTAAATGGATCCGGGAGCATAAAGGATATGTCCAGTATACTCCTAAATACTGTAAATAAAACTGTGTACTAGTAAATGCTATAACCAAAGCACTGCAATAAAGATACTGTACTCTGAAGCAGCTATTTTCATATGGGAAACAGAATAAATAATACTAATATAAATGCCTATATCATGTCAGATTTTCTACTACCACAAAACAATAACTAAAGTTCTGAAAGATATTAACAAATACTGAAGACAAACAGACCTTATGTTTTTCAATCAGAATAATATTATTAGTTTAATGAAAAGAAGTTAAATTCCAGAATGGCATACTTTCTCCAGGATGAAGACACCCTTGAAAACACCAACCTTAACTTTGATATTTCAGGAAAAGAAAATTATTTTAAGTGACAGGGAAAGTGGTGTACCACACACTAAGGCACACACAGCAAAACAGACCACCTGCTTAATTCCCAGCACAGGTCCTCCAGAACAAGCAGTTTTCAGAGAAAGCCAACATTTCAGAGGTGTCATCTGCACAGTAACTGCAGTCTAGGTTGTGCTAGTCTCTTCTGCCAGCATTTTAAGTGCACTGATCCACAAAACCTTACACTATTTTAATGGCAATTTGCCCGAATGGCCGTAGTGATGGGGGCAGGAGCAAAGATTAAATGAGCTGTACAGCAATGAAGCCTTTTCCCTTAGCCTGTGATCTGAAGCACTGTTCTTACTGAGCAGTACTAACAGGGTTTAGTAAGTCACTCTTTTTGAAACAGAAATAAAATGTTATTATTTCCATCTACTACTGGAAAAAGGCAACAGGGGGTGTAAAAACTTGGCCTAGAAAGCAGAGCGTGCCAGTGTATAACATAGAATTGAAACATGATGCTTCTTCCTATAGGTAAGAAAATCAGTCTTACTGTGTACAAAAAAAAGAAAAAGGGCCTGTTTTCATTATTCTCTATGTAAAAAAAAATAAAACTGAATAGCTACATTTTCAACAGTGGCTACTGCTTCTTCTCTGGTTCTCAATGAACACCATTATATAATCAAAGATTCCAAGCCTTTCAAAATGGACCTAAAATTGCACTTATAAATCCCAGAACCTAAAATCAAAGGTGTTTTTCTCATAATTTTCTCAGCAGTCCCCACTGCCTCACAGGCAGTGTTCCACTCTGTACCATTAGCACTTCCATGAAAAAATAATATAAATTTAATTTTTAGACATTCCATAAAATCACAGCCCATTATAAACCACAGAAATTCACTTCAATTTCAGAGTCTGAATTTGTTTTTTCAGTTTTTAAAACCCTTGCTTCCAGACACTAACACAATAGAAATACTCCTGTACTAACATACAATCCTTTGCTCTAACCTTTTGTCCTTCCAGACAGCAAGAAGCAAAAAAAGCAATGTTTTTATAAATAGCCATTAGATTTCTCCTAAAGTAAGAATGGGAACAGATGAGGCAACAGATACATAAAGCACTGTTAAATATAACTGTGGGACATGAAGGGATAGGTTTTGTTCTTCCACTTTGAGTTGAACACCATCACTGAATCTGAACACAGCAAGATTAACAAATGATTCATGAACAGAAAATTATATTCAAGTTATATATTTCATCATAGCAACCAAAGGCAGGAAACATTCCAAAAAGGCCTTACAAGCCAAGTGGAATGTTTTTAATGGAGAAAAACAAATACTTCTTGGAATTCTTAACACTCTTGGCAATTGACATTCTGGACCTATTGAAGAAAGACAAAAAATCCTACAAAACCTTCACTGGGGCCAGGGTTCTCATCCCTCCTAAATTTTATAGCGTTATACCTATGGGTGACATGGAAGCATGAAGTTTTGACCCCATCCCACCCAACCTCAGTAGAAGGACTGAAGATGATCTAAAAAGACAGTATTAGAATTCTGAATGATCTTTTTTTTTTAATAGATGAAGCTAAGAGGAGGAAATTCAACAGAACCATATGCAACTACATTAAAACCTCCTTCAAGGTCCTTAAGTACCTTCTTTTGTATTTCTGTGATTTCTATAACTATCTTAGCACTGTCATTTTTACCTAAAACTGGTGGAAGACAATACTATATTCTACGCTATACCAAAACTTAGAAAAAGGTATTATTTCCTGAAAATCTCAAAGCCTAAGACCATGACCTTACTAAGGCTTATGAATACAATGTGAATAATCTCAATTAAAAAAACCCAAACAATTACATTAGTCATTTAAAGTTCTAATTTCTGTTTACTTTCTAATTCTTCATTTTAAATTAGAATTGCTAGAACTGAGTGCAGCCCTTAAAATCCAAGTGCAATGTGGTGACAGAAAAATTAAGCCACCTACCAGCACCCGAACTAGAAAGTGAATTCAGATTTTCTAGAGCCTATCATTTGCCTAAGCTAAAACAATTAACTCACAGTAAAAAAAAAAATCTGGACTTTATGAGGTAGTAAATGAAGCACAGGTAGTACATGAATACACTCTGTCCTGCTAACTCCATTGTAGGTACAGTACCTAGAGGCAAAGGGAAAGAAGAGACATTTGAGGACAGTTTACTGATAACTTCTTAAACCACAGTAGCAAGACTTAGAGAGCTTGATTGCTTCAGTGAAAATCCCACCTCTACAGCATAAATGAGTGCTCACTGGAATTATCTTCATAATGGGAATGTCTGTCTTTGAAGCAGACTGCTTCGTAGGCTCATTAGTCTGCTGGTTCCAAACAGCTATAGTGCTGAGGGCATAGTGCTTGGTTTACCCTGCATGCTTATTGGTTTCATTTTATTTTGTGGCACCTACGTAACAGTGAATTGGAAAACATAACCTAACTAGCTCTTTTCTCTATTTTTATTCTTGGCGTTTTGTGCACTTTTTTGCAAAGTCAAATCTTCCAGCTATTGATCTCACCCTATGTCAAAGGATTTCTACTGACTGCAGTGAAGATAATGAATACCAAGTATCTCCTAAACAGAACCCCTTGACCAACAGCTTCTGCTCACCCAGGATGTAGACTTTCCCTGTCTTAATTTTTTCAGTATCACAAGACACATACCATAGAACATGAATGTAAAAATCAATTCTGATTAAAGTTACGCAAGTGAAATCAAGGCATATATATTACTGCAATTAGGAGAGCTACGCATTGTCATTAATGGGATATATTTTCTGAATTTCCCTGCATTTTACCTAAGCTCCTACTGAAATCATTGTATACGCATACAAAAAGTTAGAATGCAGAAAACTGATTGTAAATGCTTAGGTCTAAAAGGTGTTTTTGCACCATGTAGTAACTAATACTTTTTGCAGTTCCAGCTCACTGCAAATGTGAAGCCTAGGCCACCAGGAAAGGAAAAGCACACCGTTTGCATTCATTCCTAATTGGACCCCAGAGATGGACACATTCAAACTGAAGATCAAATCTGCTGCTTTTCGGAATAAAACTGCTGTGTAACTGCAGTAACTGTGTAATTCTCACACAATTCTTTACCTTCAAAAGTGCCTTTTCTCCAAAGATTTCCGAGTATTTCAAAAACTGACAGTCTGGGACACTCTCCTTCTGAATTAAATCAGCTTTGTATCATTATCTGCCATAAGCAACCTTGCTCACTGTGCCAAGCAGCAAGGGAATTGACTGTAGGGCACAAGAGTGCAAACCTGGTTTTGTAACCCTTATCCCTTAGCTGCCCCAACTCTCTTGAGAGATTACTTTGTCTGAAACTGAGAACGCGTTTTTAGAAACACTGCATCCACACAATGGACTTCCTTGTTACATAGGACTTAGCAAGACACCACATAGTTCCTGCTCTTGCTTTAAATTACAGTATCTGCATGCTTATGTTTATGCATTCATATTAAATTTCCAAACCAATTTATTAGTCCTGCAGCTTCTTTGCAACCCAGCTGTGCAATTTGTTTTCTCATGTGCCCTCTATTACGTAGAACAGGATGACTGAGTATCACCTCCTTGCTTATAAAGTGGTGTGCTGCCAGGTTTGGTGGGTTTTACCCTGGATGATCCACTTAAAAGTCCATTCCCATTTGTGTCTAACATTGACATCACCAGATTCCACCCCTCCTTTCCAACTGGAAGCATGTCTGCTTTCTTGAATTATGTGCAAGTCATGGAAATCCTCAGGTCCACCTACATTTTTAAGACTGTCATTAAAAGAAAGGCTGATTGTGGTCACCTCTATACAATAACACAATAAAACCAAGAATACCCAAGGGGAAAGCAAAAATCAAAACAACAATCCCATCTTTAAAAGCACTCAAGTCACCTGCCCACATGACAATTAGACAAATCTTGGCTTTTTCTCATTCCAGGGACACCAAGCATTGCCAGTGTACATAAGAACAGTGAAGAAACTGGGACTGAAAGCAGCTCTGTAAACAAAGTCTGTTTCAAAGACTTGACAACCATGACTTGTGGCACATAAGACATAGAAACCTTCTCAGGACTGGCCTGTAGACCCAGCAGATTCACTGTTAGCACGTAATCGTCTATCCAAGAACTCCTCTGTATGTCTTCCCCAATTCCCATCCACATCCTCTAACGCTAACTATGCCATATGAAGCTGCAATAGCTGTAAAGATTAGGCAAGACAACAATTCTTTTGTAGCTCTTCTTCAAATCATCTACCTAAAGTTCCTCTCCATGCCAGGCATTGAAATGACAAGTACAACAGGCTCAAAAAAGAATACATCATCACAGAAACATGTACCTGGTACACTCAATAAGTCATGAGCCTTTGATCATGAAAAATGGATGTCATCAGTGATAAGCACTGTCTTAATTTAGAAATAAACAATTTTTTTTATTTGGGGTGCTTTTTTGTTTTGTTTTAAATCCGTACCATACTTAGCAAACCTTTTTTCCTGTACTACAGAATTTTGCATATTACTTTGGCTTGCTCTTTGTAAGAGCAAAATTTAGCAAGAGTAGCACGTTGGTAGACTTCCTTAGCCTTCATAAATGAATTCTTGTTTAGTTTTTCAGCTACAAAGATTAGGAGGACATCCTCCAACGTCATACCAACCTTCAGGGACATACATGCTTTAGCTACTCTGACCCATTAGACTCTCATTTCACTTCCCTGTGTCATGCCCTGAAAAATATTCACAGCTCAGTTACAAATTATCAGCAGATTCTTACAGAACAGTAACTGCAGTGACCAATCTGTCTATATAGTCTGTGAAAGACGTAACTTACCTAGTTTTAGAAGTTCACACTTGAGCCAGCCAAACCCCAAATGCCTGTTCAACTCCTGGCAGAAAAAAAAAAAAGTGAAGAAGAAAAGAATAAAGGAGAAAACATTTGGTAACTTCATGAAATCCAACTGCACTTTTGATGCAGCTTTAAAATCTTACTTTTGAACTGTGGAGTACTGAGCTTTGTTACAAAAACCTCCTATTTTCAAAACCTCAGGCTCATCTTTTTTCCAAAGAAAAGTAAAAGTACGTGCAACCAACCTAGCGTAGCCCTGCAAAAAATAACATCAGACTTGTGCTGACATGAAAAGTTACCCCGAACATCAGGTCAAACATACAGCTAAAAAATTAGGTTCTTTCTTGAAAGACAAGCCTCACTAATGTGTTCCTGACAACTGTCAACAGTTAAAACCATCTTACTTGCTTCTCAAATAGACTTTAAAATTTTTTAAACTGCCATACTCCATAAGGACCTCTTCCTTGATCTCAAAAACTTCACGCACTTAGAATTCAGGGCAGGTTATTTCCTAGCATTCCCCTGTCTTCTTTTATTTCTCAATGGTACTCATTTGACAGCAGTTTTAAGTTGTAAAAAGTTCTTTCCAACATCTATCTGACCAATGAAAATGGTTACTCAAAGAAACAGAAGAAAGACAAGTTTTCCAGCACCGAAAAACAAATGTTAGTAGCATTTACCTTTCTCTACCATTTACCAAAGGGGGGGGGGGGGGAAGAAAAAAAAATGGTCCAAGTCCCTAAGTACTTCACTTCATGAACCTCGAGAGGCACTGTACAATGTGAAGCTATTCCACCAGCAACCACCATCATACACAACTGCACAATCCTGTCCTCTTAATTGTCTACCAGGGCCTTTACTCTGTTCCAGCTCAGCAGCAAGTGGGCTAACTGCATCACCAAAATACAATCACGAACAGCACCACTTTCCTCAAAACCCACCACATCGCTCAACTGTAAAACTACTACTGCCCAGGCAACAAGTCACACACATCTAAACACATTCAATCGTAAGCATTACAGCATTAAAAAATTCTGTGACTTTGAAATAGTTTTCACAAGGTACATCTCAACAAATTATGGAAATTATCCCACAAATCAGGAGGTCTAGTACTGAGATGGAGCAGCCTGCAATACCTGCCTAGAACTGTACATACACAATTCAGAGCATGTTGTCACTATGGAAGGCCCAGGATACACATAAACATGTCAACTACTATATAGCAAAACACTCCAATTTTTTGGCAGAAAATTCAGTTACTTTTTGATGTATCAAAACCTGATGTGTGCAGATGGAGAACAAGCTTACAGCAGTAAAATAATTTTCACAAGGCTACAAAGGAAGCTTGGGCTATGCCCAGAATTAGAAGAGTCCCTGGAGCAAATTCTTGGCCCGGTCTCTGTGAACCTAGCAGGATCTGAGTTAGTGTCAATTCACCTCTTTCCTTAGCATTTATAAATGCTTGTGAACGTTTAAACAGGCTGCCTTATGCAAATATTATCTCACAAAAATGAGAGAAAAAACAAGAGTTACTATCAAAAAAAAAGCCAAGAAAATGCTAAAAGGACATATAAGTCTGAAAACACCTCATTTACTGTTAAGTTCATCCTATCATTTGCCATAAGCTTTAGGGGCAGATGCTTATCTGTTTCAAACCAAAATAAACCACGGAAGTCAACAAATCTCTGTACTCCAGCTGAAGATCTGTCCCTATAAATTACTTGAAGTGTATTTAGGAGATTTCAAGCCTAAAGATTCCATAAGCCATTCAACATTACTTGCAACATTATCCCTTAAATCCAAGTCTTGTTTTCATCCACCAGATGCTTCTCAGCAGGGAAATGCGCACATGATAACCCAATGAGTAGCTCTTAGTGGGAGAGTAGCAGGAAATCTTCCTGCTTTGAACAGGGTTTGCTCAAGTGTTCACCAGGATTCAAAATAACAAAATTGGATCATTTTGCTGCCCACATCTCAACATCAGATATATATTTTTTTTTTTACACATGCACAAGCAGTAACTACCAGTTTCCCACAATCAGAACTCACATAGTAAAAGGCACATAACTAAGACTTTTACCTCCTTAACTAACAATCTGTACAAATTAATTTGCTGACCTATTTTTTCATGGCTAGAGAGAGAATTGTTAAACAATCTCTCCTTGCTGTGGCTAATTACACACAGAAATATCAAGTCATGCTAAATAAAAAGGAGACACAGTTTATTATTAGTTTCTAATGTGCCACAAAGATGAGCAAACGAATTAGCTCTTCTGGGTACTATCAGTTCCACATAGTTAGACATTATAGTCTGATATATTTTAGCTGCAGCAGTAAGTCAGAGAATAGTGATGTCTACAAGTTGGGAGGTAGACAATAATCCTCCAGGCATACATATAGCCCTCATTCACTCTCTTACAAAACAAGCTAAGACTGATGCCTTTCATCTGCCTTTCTGTATCCCCAGCAGCATGCACTTACACACATACAAACTGATCAACAGAAAACAATGCTAGTACGAGCTGCCTTATTTTTTCTTGTGCTGTTTAGCAGTTTTCTCGTAACTCCTTAGCCTTGCAGTTAGGAAGTGATCTGCCACCGCTGCAGTCACTAGCGGTTTTGTCACTAGCTTCCACAATGCTAGCCAGGTCTGATGCTGGTTACTTGGCTCTGCCCTATGTTTTCCATGGAACTGTTAGAAACGCTTTTCTAGGATTAACTCAATTCACGCTAAATGCAAATTAACTGTTCCAAACACCACAAATCTGTTATTAAGTATCTGAAGCCATTTGTTGCTTTGAAAGAGCATTCTTATCATGGAAGAATCACAAATCATTCTTTTGATCAAGGTAAAGTATTTTATGTGGTTTCCACAAAATACTATTTCTAAGGAACGCCTTTCTAATTTGGACTTCAGCATTTCAAGTATACCTTAACTAAAGTTGTCTATCAGGTCTGCTAGAATGGGAATGCATGGAGCTATTTTTATTTTCCCCAGCTACACATCCTAGCTGACACTGCAGGCTGCATTTCCATTCTATTAAATCTCCTACTGAACGATAATAAATCTTTCCTCTAAAATTTTAGATTTTTCTTTTCAGAGCCTGGGGAAATACCGTCATTCTTTGGCCATTCAAATGTTTCATGAAAAAACGTGATCTGAGGATAATGCACTTAGAGGCATATTTTCTTCACCTTGATACATTGAAAAGATACATTATACTTAACAGTTCCTTGATGTATAATCTTTAATAGCAGAAGATAAACAGTCTTCATATCTGATGAGAAATCTTCATTTAGGATTCACATGAGAATCCTGTTCTGCAGTAGATCTTACTCATGTTCTCAGCATTGCACCTAGCATGAAAATGGCCCAGAGGTCTCGCCAGAAAGGCCGAGTTTGTGGTGCAAGTACCAAAAGCCACTTATTCTGCAGCAGTTCCTGGAAGGCAGATGTCTCTTGTCTAACTATTTTTATGGTATTTGTCAGACTATACCCCTTCCTCTGCAGTTTTTCTGTCTAGCAAAAATACCAGCTGGTTATTTCTGGTCACTCTTCTTTGACTAAGCACTGACTAATCTGCTGCTTCTAAGTCTGAAGTTACGCTTATCTATCCCTTTTTCTGCACATCCAAAAAAAAAAGAATGGTAATGGGTCATACAGGAAAGTCAGAAGAGATACTTTTTCTGGTGAAGACTGGTTTGCAAATGAAGGATGGTGTCTGTTAAAAGTTATCTTGCCTTTCCCAACCTCCAGACTTCTGGTTTCAGTCTTTACCAAAGACTTATGACAATCCTCATTTGAACAAAACTAATTTGACCAGGTTGTACTACCCTTTTAATACAATGTATTAAAGTTTTCCAGTCTTTCAACCTGAAAGACTTGACCAACTGACATTACAGGATATCAAAATCTATGAATGCAAAATAGAGATCAGAACAACTATAGATCCTTGTCATCCAACTACCATCCTCTCAACAACAACAAAAAACAAACAAAAAAACCCACCAACAAAACCACCAAACAACCCAACCCCAGAGTATTTTTACCTCTTTTTATTTTTTTGACTGATATTTGTGTAATATTTTCAGTAAGGTACAATAACAGATTGATCAAACCACACACACATCGTTTTACAATGTGCCAGAAACACATACCACTACAGTGGACAAGCACAGCTGTTTAACAAAGCATAATGGGGTTCTATTACAGTTTATCACATACTATGATAAATAATATTTTTTTTCAAATGAAACAGTAGATTAATTTATCAAACTGGATTTTTCACAAGATCAGTATGAACTTGCTTTTTCTTAAAAAATGTCATAGCATGTAACAAATAGGAGAATCTAGGACATAAGTTTTATGCTCTTGTTGGTGTTATTTTCAGAAACAAAAGTGTCCTTCAGTTAATACTGGGTTATTAACCTCAGAAAGGGCAGTGCCACCTATTCAAACAACATCACCCCCTGTCATAATAGATTTTCTCTGCTACCACTCTGTATACAGCCACGGCCTCTCAGATGCTCCCATTTCTCATTTAGCACTACCATTGCTTCACCAGAGTTGGCAACAGGGAAGCAACCGTGTCAGCCAGCAGGGAGTATTTTCTACTGCAACATGGTATAGATCTGCTGGGAGCTATATTGCATTGTAAGAAGCAGATATTATTTATGTGATTATTTCACTGTTATTAACTTCCTCCTACAGTGCAGGCATACAAAAACAAGATGATTCATCTGCAAATAGAATTCTGTACTGAAAAAGTATTAAAATCTAACAAGCTTTAACTTTCAGCAGAAGGAACTCAAAACACTGTTACTGAAAAATCACAGAGAATAAGTGCCAAGAAGTAAACACCAAGCACTATCAACCTTCCTAGTAAAGGAAAACAGTTATAAATGTTATTAGAAAATTTAAATCAAGTTTACATTTTGTTGACTACTGAGTTAAAACATATGAATATTTTAAAATTTCTAGCAGAAGTAAAGAAAACCTAAGGAAAAGAAAGCTGTGTTCTGATTTTCATCACTTTCACTGCTGCACAAGAAGTTTGTTTTAATTCAGTAGTTCTTTACAACCTCACAAACTTCAAACAATAAAGTGATATTGTACAATGAATATTAAACATCCATTTCTTTCATTACTCTTGATTTTCTGCTCCAGATACAAAGAATTACAGGTTCATCTTTGCTAATAAATTTTGCACATTCTTACATTGGAAGAGCAGAGAAAATTCCTCATGATTTATGAAAATCAATTTCTACTAGTATATGAGGCATTCATAAAGAAACCTCTTAACAGCTTCATGCCTTTGCACACAAGGTAAGCCTGCAACAGCTGAGTTACTACTTTGTAGAACAGATGCTACATCGATTGATTGAAAATAGATTTGACTTTTAAGACTGCAGTCATGTTCCTGCAAAGGGCAGATGTGTAACCACTTATCTATGTGATATACCAAATAAAGCAAGAGCTGCAATTCAGACTTGTACTAGAGGATCATTTAAACTCAATTTTATACAGAAAAAGTCAGTGTTTTATGAACAACAGTTAAGACCAATCACATGCAATAAACCCAACATTCCTTCCTTTTCTAACTATTTTTGCCTACTTTTAGCCAAGACACACATTTTTCATCCACTACAGGCTAGAGATGGCTGTAGGACACATCATTCCCATACCACCCAGCTATTGCCAAGTGGTGTGCCTAAAACCCTCCCCATTCAGTGTTCAGTTCTTCTTTTCCCATATGCAAAATTCAGCCTCTACCCTGGTCTATCTCTAATTACACAGTATAATTCTCACAGGGATATAAGTAGGATCCATGACACCAGCCCAATTACTTAACACTGTCTAGTTATTTGCCTTACTTACTTGTACCTTGCTACACAACTGTATTCTCATAGTTGGAACCTCTGAATCATCAAACACAAAGTTGCCTTTAATGGAATCCTAGCAGAGATCTGAAGGCAAAACTGAAGGGCAAATTCCGAATGTCTAAAAGCTCCTGATATAAAATAAATATAACATATATCAGAATATGTATATTATATATAAATTATATGGTATAAATTATGTAATATAATATAGATGCTAATTCATTTAAAGGGTGTTATTGTTCTTACTGGTCTAGATATTGCACAGACTTATTTCATACTTTTGCACAAACCACCAAAATCTCAGAAAGTAAAAATAAAACAACAAAGGAAAGAACTGTGATTATTATTTTTACAGTAAATAGCCTGGACTTAACATACTTGCCTGTTCCTCATGCTTCATGAAATGATGTCATAGTACTAGTTTCCCCTCAATATCAGCAGCCTGGTTTAATTTCAAAATTCTTTGGGATGATCTTCTCTCGTGAGAACGAAATCAATACTTAGCACAAGGAATGACTGAATTGTAATTTTTTAATGCAAAAATACAACAGGCTCATATATTTTCAAGGTTAGCATTTAAACACAAACTCAGTTATTTTAATAAACTTCCACCACAGCAACAATTTTTTACATTATTTACTGTTCAAATACATAGACAAAGATCATTACATGGCCTGTTCTAGATTTCACAGACTTCTATCATCATTTTGCCTGCCAACTAAGGAAAAGACTTTATGATGTGTGAAGCATTGCAGATTTTAGACCTACACTTCTGTTCAACAGCTATCAGTCTTGAACTTGACATCCATATGCTATTTTCTTCTCCCAAGAAAGTCACTTAAGAGTTTTGTATGCCTAAAAAAAGACAGACCCTTACTGGCCTCTCATTTCATTTTCAGTGAATGAAAATTGCATTTTGCTGTTACTAAGTACAGACTGACCTATACAAAAGGTTATCTTTTGCCAGTGCGCACAGGCAATGGATTTTTTGTCCTTTAGATCCTACGTATAACATGGTTAGGACCAAACTCTGTTTTTGAGTGTAGTGATGGAGCTATAACGAGGACTATAAGGTTGCACAAGCATCACCAATATCAGAACTCTACCTTGAGAATTTAAGTTCTATATTTCATTAACACTTCTGTGAGAATTCAGCCCTGAAGCATCTGTCTTTTTGTAAAAGATGTAATTAAATGCCCTGAGAAATATGCAAAATGAGGGATCTGCATACTATCACACAGCAGTTCCATTCTGTATTTAGCCTTTACTTGATTTTAAGTGTCTGCATGGTATTGTGACATGAAGTGTAACTTTTTGAATAAATGTAATGCGCTCTACTGCAAAAAAAAAAAAATACTCTCAGGTCTTTAAGAGTAAGAAATGCAATTCTGAATAGCTCCTGGAAGAGAAAACACAAAGACCGAGAGTTTTCATGTGGTCAGTGATCCTGGAGAATTCTTTTAGGTACCCAGCTGAGACACTCTAAAACAGCCCTGAGTTCTGAATGCCCATCATTTGTCTGAAATTCAGTGACCTTCAAAAAATATTGAACTGGATATCCAAACTAAAGAGCCTCAGAACCATAAATCTTCATCTACATTCTTAATTAGTAGTATTATAATTCACAGCTGTGCCCAGGGTATACTAAGAATTGTGCAAACATAAGGGAAAGCCCACACATATTTAATTTTTCAAGCAAGAATAGGAATGTGTCACTGGGAAAATGATATATTCATCAATAAATTAATATAGTCACTTCCTAACTCAGTTATCTAAGTCGTATGCCTGAGATGAGGAGTCACAGATCACATCAATACATCCACATCCAAGCATCCAGAGGATAACACCTTCAATTGCTCTATGTCTGTACCATGCAACTCCATTTGCAATGCACTGCAGTAGCATAATAGGGGAGGAGAACCAGCAGTCGTGCCCTACAGCTAACCAAAATGAGATTTTATGGCTCAATTTAGTCATTCAAATGAAGAAAGTAGACCTGGATCCATACTTTCTAAGGTTTGTTGGCATTTGAATCTGTCTGTTAGAGTCTGAACTGTGAAGAAGTCTTAATCTGAAAGCAACCTCCACCCTGAAATTTCTAAGCATATGGACCATGCACTTCAAACAAAGCACCTCTCTAATCCCAGTATGTGGAAGCTCACTTTAATAAATTAATTTTCAGTAATTCATTTTGAAACACAAATTATTTTGTATCCAAAATCAGAATGTCAGTTTCTTTGCAAATCTTGCAACATCTTAACAGTAGGCCAACAGCTGATCCTATAAAATACTCCCACTTATAGAATTATGTCTATCAAGTTTCCATCCGAAACACTACACAGATTAATAGAATTCACCATCTCAAAATAAGAGTGCATATTTACTACAACAGACTAAACACCAGGACAGGACCTCAAATCATGGACCTATTAGTTGCACGCAAGTTTTCAGTTATTTCTATAAAGCTAAACCCTCAGATACGTCTGTGGTGATCTAAAAGGAGTGATCTCTAAAGCGTCAATTCTTCCCGCGACGCATTAGCATGCAGGGCCTATTCGGGCGTGCTCTGACCACACTGGGACAGGCTGGCTGCAAGTTGCATCTCGACGGCTGCCTCACGAAAGCTCTTTACAAAGCTTACATTTACAAAGGCGTACATTCTAAATCTTTACTCAATCTCTGACTACAAAGAGAGCTTTTAGTACAGACTTTGGTCTATACATTGTTTTGATATATTGATTTGACTACTCCATTCACTGTGAAACAATTTTAGCTAATCAGATCAGGAAGATGAATGAACAGACTATATTCTGTGAATCACAAGTCTACACTGGACAAGGATTACCAGATAGAATGAGAGCTTGTTTTCGGCTTTGACAATATTATCAGAGATTAGTTGCTTGAGCAGAAATTAAACTATAACAGCAAAAGCTATATTTGTATATTTTTTCAAAATTATTCTTTAGTAACATAAATGTCAAGAAACTAAGAATAATGGGTTTCAAAACACCAGCGTTCCATTCCACCTGTAATAGTCCCTAGTCCTCTATTATAATTCTGAAACTAGGCTCAATATGAACCTACAATACTGCAGCTACAGAAAGAAGTTATAGTTGTTATTATGAAATGATTTAGACTGCAGCCTTATACTACACATATATATGTTGCAAAAAAAGATGTTCATATTATATTTTCATTCTTTCCTTATAGTATTGTAAAACAGAAACAAATAATTATATTAAAATTATTATTCCAGTACTTACTTGGGGTGCTAAGGAATAAGTTAATGTTAATTTTAGTAATTTTTATCATGCCCAGTCTCAAGTTTATGACTACATATTTATAAAAATTTAAAACCACTCTTGATGAGAATTCTACAAGCACGCATATTTCAGGCAGCATCAAAATGAAAAGTGAAATGAACTTATTCATCAGGCATCGCTCAGTATCTGACCATAAAAGTATTGCACAAAACCACAAATGTCAGAATATGCATAACTGATTCCAAGCGAGCCTAACTTTCAGCTGCTAAAGATGATACCACAGGGCTCCATGGACCTCAAGGATCTTACAAATTTAAGTCTACAAAGATTTTACCGAAGCCTTGTGAAACTACATGCTGGAGAGCAACACCTTCGACAACACTTGAAGCCAATGAGCACAGCCATTACCACACACTGCAGGAGCTGTATTTAGAGACAGCAGCTGAGGTTTCCAAGTGGTCTTTTACAAGTACAGCATTTCTGTAGTAAAATTAAGGATATTAAGTACCTGATAGTAAGAGATCTGTTCTTTCAGCTAAAGGAAAAAGCTGATTTTACGGTCTGTGTAAGTTCTACTTATTAGTGAATAAAAGATGACAATTTCATTTTCCCTTAAACAGCCATTCTGCTCCATATCCAGTGTAGCCTAGTTTAGCTTTCTAAACCTAAAGACACCAAACATATTTTGATGCATACATCAGCATTTCGTCTTCTGTGTTGCAGTATTTCATGCCACAAAACAGCCCATCCCAGAGAGAATACACACCATACACCTGTTACGTAGCAAATATATGACATGTATATAGGTATAACATAATTTGAATTTATACACCTTTATAACACTATTAAAAAGAACCTGTGTATAGTGTAACACACAGATTTCAGATCAACAGCTCTCATGCCTCATGTGCCATGGATCATTACCTAATAAAGAAACTACTTCATGTATTCAGATCAACGTAAGATTTATCAATCTCTTTCAATATCACCAAGTGAAAGAAGATCAGAGTTCATCTGGGGCATCATCATAATCCCTCCAAGAGAAAATATCTCATGCCAGTCAAGATAAACCACTCCAACCTACTCCAATGTTAGGAAAATATAGCTTTGGAAGCAACTAGACTAGTCTTGAAAGGAAGGATGGTGATCAAGCTGCAGCAGATCAAAAAAAAAGGAAAAGGAAGTCTAGTTACAAACACTTGGTTGGAAAAGGAGGCTCCTGAATCCCTTCCCCACTCTCCACACAGACCATGCACACAGGTATCACTCCCCTTAGTGTTTTTCTTACCCTCCATGTCCTACATTTCTTCAACTACAGTTATCAAGTAAGGTCAGTTCCCTGGCCTACTATCTTTACCATATCATGTGCTGCTGCAAAAGCAGCATCATAAGATACACTTGCAAGAAAGTATTTTGAAGCCTATAAGAAGATAAAACAGAAATTTACAGAAATAATGTATAAGGGAATCAGAAAGAGTAGCGAGAATACAGTCAGTGTAGCCTGACAATTAGCACAGCAGGTCCCCGTTTTTCACTGAAATGGAACATCAGGGCTCTATTGCTAACACTTTACCATTACAGACAAGAGGGAAAACGGAAACAGGATGCTTTAAATAGCAGGTGTTTGCAAAGAATTGGCAGCGTCAGACACCCCAAAGTGACAACTAGTCATTTATATCAAACAGGCAGCAAACTCTGGCCACCTGGCATGTCTCCCAACTCATGGATTGGCTAGAGGAACCTGCTAAAAGGACAGCACAAAGGAAGAGAGCAGCCAACATGAGACGATAAACTGAGTAGAACTGTTGAAATTGCATAGGGGAGCAAAGTGATTCTAGAAGAATCACTATATTTTCCTCAAACATCAATATTTTTAATACTAAGCATATCAAAAGCCCTGGCAATGCTTTTGTGGCATGCAAGTTAACTGTCAATTGTCTATTAAGAGATTCCATACAGATATAATATGCATCTGTGTGCTCATTCCTCTTTTCATAAATTTAGCCTCTTCAAACCACAAGGAAAGACACATTCCAAAAACACATAATTAGTCCACTACTAACAGCTGGTTTCATTAGTTCAATGCCTACCCATCCCAGCTGAGTACACAGTCACAGTATATCCAGGCAGGGACTACCTTCTCTGCTGTTTTTTTGGTAGGGTTTCTAAATATTACCAGAGTGCCACAAATAAGGAAAACAGAAAATAAAAGTTCTCAGATAGCCTAACTAATCTTACAAAATGTTTAAAAAAACCCTTTTAAAAGAAATGGAGTGGTTTAGTTATCCATATAATACTTATGTCTTGCAACTCTGACAAATGAAAAAGTAAAATAAAATTAAGCCATTTCTCAATACTCCCTAAAACTATTCTGTTAACAGGTAACAAAGTTATTTTGTAACACAGTATTTACTTTTATGTTGCTTCAGTAGCAAAGATAGACTATTTTATTTTCATGAAGCAGAACAAAATGGAAACTCCGATGTCCGGCTTTCTTGTTAACGTTCAAATTCTTTACAGTGTTAAATTCTGCTTTTAAGGGTTTTTCTCTTTTCTCTTCTTTCTGAATCAAGTTATTGTACCTGTGTTTCTATATAAATCGCTCTGAGAAATATATGTTGAATTTTCAGAGACCATTTGGTCAGATTCTAATAATCTCTCCTGGGAGCTGACACCAACTTCCAGCAGCAGGTCATACACTGCAGATTAGAATAATAAAACACATGCTGCTGCGGCTTCAAAAAAAAAAGAAAAATAATGCAAGTCTGTCTTTATCAAGCTGAAGAATGATGTTTTGAGACATCTTAGATGTCTTGTCTTCTAGCCAGAGCTTTCCTTTTCTTTATATAAACATGTAAATCCAGTCACTGTTTTTTCCTTCTTTTAAACACAGAATGTGCCATTGCAAAGATTTTGTTCCAGATTCCACATTTATTTTTGTCCTTACAGTAATGCATTGTTACTTAATTGACCAAGATGGAAAGCTGGTATTTTACAAATTTGCATTGAACTAAAATATATCTTTATTTACACAATGTCACTTTTTTTCCTGTTTTGAAATAAAAGAAATACATTTCACTTTTTTCATATAAAAGTGGGATTTGGAGGTTTTTTCCCAAATTCTTTGTGTAAAGGTAAACTAGACAAACGTCTTGAAACTTAAAGAAAAACGCTGGCTTAGAAAGAACTTGATTTTCTCCTACAGATTAGCATTGTGTTAGGGTATCTGTCAGTATAATACAGAAAATCATATATTTCTCCCTTACAATTCATTATTCTTTATTATAGCATTCACACTACAAATCCCAGGTGGATTAAGACTTGTCATATTTGACCTCTTTGGTTAAAGGCAATCCACTGCATATTGATTTTTACACTATTCTGTAAAATGAACAGTTCCACATGCATAAATGCTAGCAGGAATCAACATCTCCTGTTTCTTTCTCTGACCTTCAACAACCCTATCCTCTGCAGAAAAAAACAACAGTTTTACTAATTTATAAGCACCATGCAGACACAGGCAGTCTAGAGAGAAACCTCTTTAGCAGTTGCGAAGAAAAAACATGAGAAAGCTTCCACAAAGAGAGAAATTCTGTAAGCCCAAAAGAAAAACAAAACGGAAGAGGTGTGAAGATTTAAAATATTCCCAATACTCACTGAAAGCAGCCACTGCAAGAGCCAGTGTGACAATAATGGAGACCCAGGAAACCCACAATGCCTTCTTTCTGTAGCTTTGAGCTTCATGAGGTTTTAGCCTTGTACTGCTTTCTAGCAAACCTGATAAGCAATAAGCAAAGAGGGTATGAACAATACATTGCTCCTTTTAAAAACACAGCTGTGTTAGTTCAGACCTAGATCACATACTTACAGTCTATATTACATATAGAATCAATATAGAATCAAATCCTGCTCAAATTATTAAGGTTAAGTGAATGAAGCCACAAGAAACATATGGGTAAGCAAGAAGAGCACACATAAGTTGTTTTGATTTCACATAGAAAGACCCACACACATCAGCCACTTAAAAAGAGTGCTGCAATTGTAGGGCAGTTACAGAAATTCACATCACTTTTATTTTCCACCTGCACATCTACACAAGAAAGGGCTCAGTCCTGTGCTCACTCAGATCAACACTCGTTTCCGCAGTTGAGATTCCTGAACATAATTAACATAGGAGAAAAACTCGTGCTCACCAGTCTCTGCAAAATAACCTACCAATGCACAGGAACACACTGCACATAGTGAGCATCGAAGTAGAAGCTGGCATACTTCAGAATCAAAGCTACTACAGTTCAAAAAACCTCTTGAAGCACAATGTCCTCCATGTAAGGTAAGAATACATCCCCATCTAGAACTAAGTGAAGAACAAATTCTGTCCCTGGTGCAATCAGCACGGAAGTCTGTTGAACGCAAGGGAATGGGATTTCTTTCTCTCTTTTTTGATACTTTCAATATGTGGCAGTCTTTTGTCCGCTCACCTTACATCACAGAGAAGAATTCAGGTTAAGAATACAGAATATAACAGCTTTCTTTGGTTTTCATTCTCTCAGTCCGAGTCTTAAGCCACTTTTAAAATGCATTCATAGTTTAACATACTTGCCTTTTGTTTATCCCATCCAGATTCTTCTCTGCTTAATATATTTATCTAAATTGAAACATACATTCTTTTTCACCAGCAAGTTCCAGCTCAAATCTGTTTAACTGGAGAGAACACCTGATGGCTTTTAACTTTCTTAATGAATTACTCCAGAAAATGAGGGTGGTTCCTCTTAGATGACGATCAGTTTTCAGCGGGATTTGCCTGCACTGAACACATTGAACTGGGGCACTGGTTTAACAGCACAACCTTTCAGTAGCTGGTCTAACGTCTTAGACAAAGGGTTGAGAACAGGGACTCTGGCAGACTCAGCAGCAGATTAAAACATAATAGCTGAAGCTGTGACTATCCTCACCTTCCCCAGTTTTCTCTCCAATGGCTATTGCCACTTTCAAGGCAGGGACACCTGATCTGGTTATCAGTGTACTCCTGAATCCACACCGTGTTTAACCAAGTTTATTAACGTTAACAGATATTAATTTCAACTGACTGTAATATACTGGCTGAAAATTGCAATGGTTTTGCAATCAATTCAGAAGTGAATCAGACATCTCTGCCTCTGGGGCAGCAACGTGTCAGCAGAAGGGCAGGCATCCAGGGGTGGTAACAATTGGAGCCACCAGATTTTATTCTGCCACTTGAAGTCTGTAAAAATTACTGGTTCTATTCCTAGCATAATTGGTGGGATTCACACTGTCTTGGAAAAATTTTTAATGCTTTTTTCACCTCAATTACAATAAAGCAGAGAGAGTTTCTTTACAGTAGTTCAGAAAGCCACTGTGAGAATTTCATGCTTATACTGTGTTTTTAGAAAATTTAAAATATTACCTCACTTTTGTGCTACACATTCCCCTCTTTATGAATGGAAAAGAATTTGCAAACTTGTATGCAGGAGAATTACTAGGCCCTGTACTGAAGTGAGGTCTGTTTCTTATTATGTGCGTTCTTTGTCTGTTTAATACATGAAAACTACCAGATGACAACTCTGGAAGGTTTGAGTCTTTTACTGATAGGACTCTACAGCTATCTCTCACATAGCCCACTTTCATTTGTGTGAAGAAATATTTTTTCTTCCCCCAATGTTAGGCCTATCTTCTGCCACTACATACAATGATGCATAGTTTAATTGCTTTCTGATATGAGGTAATTTAACGATACATCTTGACATATAGGAGAGATTTCTACTAATATAGCCATAGAGAAAACACATCTCCTCAGGTTTTGTGTGTTCACCCCTCCTGCCCCCTCCCCAAACCAAGGATTTTAAATTACAGCCCAAATCTTGCTGGAATGTAAAGCAAAGTAGTTTTTCTTAGCCAATTTTGATTCTCAATATTTCAACCCTCAAACAAACACGGATCAGAATGGCAGACATCCTCACCTGTTTCTTTATTTAAAGACATCCTACAATTCATGGCTACAGCTCACTATTACCTGGGAAGTCCAACATACACAGTTGATACTTACAAATCAAATAATATCCTAATTAAATGAAGAAATGAATAATAAGCCCCACAGCTAGTGCAGCACTGCTGATTATTATTCACATGTCAAGCACGTGTCCAGTACGACAGAGACTGCAATCCTTGTAAAACTGAACCCCTTCTGCTGTGTGTGTGTGTGTTTGTCTTTCGCTCGCTCTCTCAAAATGGCTGGCATATTCTAGCTATCAGAGATGTGATCCCTTCCTCCCTAAAATAAATCAAATAAATTTTCTGTATTTACAATTTTCATCCCTGAGAAAGATCATATTATTCTTACGAGTGTCCTGGGGGACGGCACACAAAAATACACACTCATCCACTACCAAGCCCATAGCATGAAAATTATTTAGAAGCAACAACAGCTCATTAATTTACACACACAACACAATTCACAAGGTAAACCTCCGTATTTTTTCCACTGACCACAAGAAAACAAGTTTTAAGCATCCACAGGAGGCTGAAAGATAATCTTTCAGTATGACCTGCAGTGCTACAAAAATAAAAAGCTAGTGTCTACTGATAAAATGCCTCCACCCTGAAATTAACATACTGAGTAATTTTATTGCCATTAATTTATTTAACACAGATACCCTTAAGGTAAAAAAAAGGTGATGAGCTGGTTAAATCCACTGGATTTTTACTTTATCTTTCAGTACCTTAATATATTAACAGATTTTCTTCCCATAAAAAAATCAGAAGGAGAGAAAAAACCTGCCTAACAGTTGCGGAACACAAGCTTGGCATATTTGTGAAGTGATTCTAGGATATTCTTTACCATATGCTGACTTAACAGAAGCACTTTTCTATTTGGCTAAGGGATCATTTTAAAATGTCAAGTTAGAATTTGTGGAAGAGATAAGGCTAATAGAAAAATTGTTCACCTAAGATGTTAATTTGAGGACCCCCATCCACAAAATTATCACTGATATTGGATCTGGTTGTTAAAGAGCAAACATCTTGTTCCAAAATTTAGGGTTAGTTTTTATTTTTAGCAAACATGGAAGTATCGTCTCTATAACTGGATCTGCTATGATTCATTGGAAAGGATCATAAGAAAAAGCACAACCTAAAAGGACAGACTGTAACAATTTCAACAAGGACAACCTGCAAAAAGCATACCAGATTTTCCTCTACAATGTCTGGGAATTATCCTGGTAGATGGAATCGGTGACTATGGGAAAGGCTAAAAGAAAACTACTGCAAGGGCCATAGAAAGAGTGTGAAGGCAGAAAAGGAAATAAAACCATCAGTTTTAGTCTCATCTCCCTCCTAGAGAGAGATAAGGTCAGGTACAACAGACACACTGTTTTTTTGGAATTACCCTTAATACCAAAAGGGCCAGCTTTCATCTTGTCGTACTGGGCACAAATTAAAAATTTCTGTAATCAAACTCCCATGTTTAAACCATAATCAAAATTCCCGATTCCCATTATTTAAAACAGAACTGAAGCCTCAAATTGCCCTCAGTCACAATGTTTGTTCTCTGCCATTGGCGGTGACAGCGAGGGTACCCCTGGAAAAAGGGCTGTCCCCCGCGCCAACATGACTGAAACCTGTCAGGGAAGATGGTGACTGCTCTTCCCCGTTACTTCTCTACTTCATGTCTAGGATTTGTGAGCAGGCACAGGCATTTGGAAAGCTGGTGAAGGAACGGGAGATACAGGGGTTACGTGTAGGATGGGATGAAGACCAAGAATACAAAAGGGACTCCGGGATGCTGAAAACAAAAACAGAAAGGAAGAAAAGGCAACAGAAAGGCTAAGGAAAGCCCTGTGAAATAAAAAATGGAGAAAAATTGTGTGGAAGAGGAGCCTGGAGGTGTTGTGGAGGACAGGACAACGCAGAGGGTTAAAATGGCAGCTGCCTTTACGGGCAGCAGGTAAGCAAGTGCCTCACAGTGAACTGAGGTCTGAAATAGGTGTGCTTCACAGTAAAGAGTAACACGGTTTGGAGCGGGCAGCTTTCCATCCCTGGTCAGATATTTAGGCAAATAATAAAAAACGAGTTAAAATAATAAAAAACGAGTTACGTGGACGTGCATCACACAGTGGGGAAAGGAGACGGGGAGTGAGGCAAGCTCCCTGACCCGGCTGCCCAGCCTGGGCTGTAGCGGCCCAGCACAGGATCGCCCCGTTGTGCCCCTGCTCGGAAGGCGGCTGTCACCAGCCCCGCCGGCAGGTAACCTCCGCGGCCTCCCTCTCTTCAGCGGCGAGAAAAACCTTCGGCACCGCCTGGCACTGCCGGGAGCCCCGGGGCCCCCGCCGCCACCTGCGCCCCGGCCCTTCCCCTCGCCTGGGGAGCGGGAGCGGCGCCATGTGCCGCCGCCCGCCAGCGCCCGCTCCCCCGCCAGGCAGGCAAGTTTTCGGGCGAGGTGGGAAGAGAGTTTATAAAAATATTTTAAAGCTGTCGTGGGGTGCTCGCACGGGAACTAAAATGAGGAGAAGCTTCGAGGGCGGCGCGGGGAATGTTAAGCGAGTGGGGCTGAGGGGAGGCGGCGGCAGGGGCAGGGCGGGAGCGGCGGGCTGAGGGGAGGCGGCCGGGGGCGCTGAGGCGAGGGCAGGGGCAGGGCGGGAGCGGGGCCTGCAGGCCCTCACGCCGCGGGAGGCCGGGGCTGCGGCGAGGCGCGGGGTGTGAGGGAAGAGCGAGGGGGTCCGGAGGAGACCGGGGCGGCTGCGAGCAGAGCGGCTGGTGGGGGCAGTTAGGAGGGCAGGAGTCGGTGTGGGGCTGCCAGGGCTGAAGAAGGGGGGGGCGGGAAGGGCTGCTGTGGCGAAATGAGGAGGAGGGCATGGGTCCAGGAGAGCGAGGTGTGAGGGTGCTGCAGGGAGGGTGCAGGAGAAGGTGTCGGGGGCAGGTGTTAGGCGCCTCGGGACGGAGGGGCGGTGACGGGGCATGCCACAGAGGAGGGCAGCGTGCAGGAAGGCGGGTGAGGGACGGGCGGGTGCTCACCTCTGTCCTCCAGCCCCTCGCTGAACTGCCCGCTCTCCCCGATCCGCAGCTGCTCCTGCTGCTGCTGCCGGGGGGGCACCGGCGGGCTGGCCCCGGGGGGCTGCACGATGGCGGGGTCCGGAGTGGTGTCCAGGGGGGCAGCGGACGGCTCCATTTCTTGCGGGGCGGCGGGAAGCGGCTGGCGACTGTGGCAGCGAAGCGAGGAGCGAGCGGAGCATCCAGCCCGAGTGCGAGCCCGGGGAGAGGAGGAGACTCCGGCTCAGAGCATAAGGGAGACGGGCACAGGCAGCAAACAAACTCCTCCGGCTGCTCCCCGCGGCCGCCTCATGACTAACCTCGCCGGCGGCGGAGGAGGGGGCAGGTGGGAGAGCGGTGCCGCCTCCCCGCGCTGCCCTTCCCCTCCCCGCCCCGGGGAGCACCTCCGGCGGCGGCAGCGGCGCCCGGACCCGCGGCGGGGCGGAGGCGGGAGCCGGGGCCGGGCGGCAGCTCGCCCCCGTGAGGGGACTGGGGTGGCGGGAAGGGCTCTGGTGAGTCGCCCTCGAGAGCCCGCAGGCACCTGCGAAAGGTGCGGCAGGACCTTGGGCTTCAGGGACGTCCCCGGAGCCGGCCGAGGAAGCGGGAGACCTGTCAGCCTCCCCTCGCCATGGCAGGCTATGCCTTCCTCCTCCGCCCGCTGCCGACTCTCAGGGGAAGGAGCTGCCCAGTGACTGCCCAAACGCGGAGCCTGTGCACAGCAGGGTGAGACACAAAGGCCTCACGCCGCTCCTGAGGGCTGCAGGTGCTGGCCCTGCAGAACAAGGCCCCGTCTGCCCCATCCTCGCCTCCCCTCACACAGGTAAAACTCAAGTGTTCCCCTTTGCTTGGGGGATTTGCTTACTCCCTGTCCACCGTAGCCCTTTTTCAGGATCAGGGCCAAATCACCACACGTATGCACCTCTCAGAGCCCCCAGCACTGACGTTTTGTTACGCTGACAGTTGGTTTTGCCAATATTAGCCTAAAAACTGACCTAGAACATACAGCAGCCTCATGCTGAGCCATGGGATTAGAGCTGGAGACCTGCTGGTGGTCAGGGCCGTTCATAGTTCACTCACCTGCCGTTCCTAGGGCTGCAGAAGAATGTAGGGAACAAACTAAAACCTTAGGAGAGCAGACATGTGAAAAAAAAAATGGAAAATTTTACTGATAGATCTGTGCCAGAGCTGCTTTCTTCTTCTCTGCTGGTTTCTAATGACTAGATGGAGAGGTGCAAATAAACAAAAGCATTTTCTGTGTTAGCACAGTTTCCCAGTTGCATGCTTGCTAGCATGCAGATAAATTTTGAAACTGTATTGTGTTTTGACTTGAGTCTAGGAAAATAAAGACAATTAGACATTGCAGCTCAGGTCATCAGCTGATATGTATGGACATAATCCCCATTTAAGTTATATGAAGATCAGGTTGCCTTTCTCTTTTGACAAATTAGCGAATTTGGGGAGTATAGAAAGACCAGCAGGAAATTAATATTTATGCTAGCATAGGGACATGATTTTATAAGCTGTCAGAACCTTGCTGATGTCACCTTAAAGTTTTGCAGTAGTTTAGTAATACCTATTTGGGAGTGGTTGGTGAAACATTACTACCAAAATGTCTTAATTTTAAACAATGCTTCTTAATGCTGTATGCTGATCTTCAACATCTTTTCAGCTGTATTTTAAAGCATTAATTATTTGAAAAGGTAAATGTAAGTAAATGTTAAGGGAAGTGACAAAAAAGATTGTTTTAGAAACTGATTGGCATTCTGGCAACCTTGTGGAATGGAGATGACTGTTGTAGTGTGGGGGATTGGTGTTTGCTTTTTACCTCATCTTATGACTTTGTGTATAGTCTGCCACACCTACTATATGAAATGTTTTTGAAGTCTTCACACCTCTTGCCTAAATTTCATCTTAACCCTTAGCTATCCTACTCTGGTTTGTGATCCCAGAGCTCTCATTCTTCTGGTTGGATCAGCATTAATATGAGTATAAGCAATGCCCAAAGTATTTTCTTTTCCCTCAGGTAATGGATACTAAATTACAAAGTGCCTATTTGATGTTAATGTCAGAAGAGGTTCTAATGTGCCTAAGCTAACACAAGTGAGTTGTTTTGATGGAAGTGTTTTTTGGGTTTGCGCTGAGTTGGGAGGGTTGGAAACTAGTAACTCCATAAAATAAATATGGTTACTTTCTTTATGGGCTGTTTATTAAGCTCTGGTGACCTTGGACCTGCGAGATACAAAAGAAGATCTGTATGTATATGCATGTGAGACATGAATGAAAAGTAGAAAAGACTTACCTTTTGTTACTTGCCATAAATAATAGATTGTCGTGTCTCTCTGTCACTTAAAATGTGATTATAAAGTGAGAATCCTTAAATTAGTAGAACCAGTTTTGTAATCTGGTCATAGATGAGGAATTGGGGCCAAATCACTTTTCAGGACCTGGCAGGGATACAGAAACCTTTGGTGAGTCAGTCTGGGGAGACACTCTCCCATGCAGAGTGCATCCAGTATAAGCCATGAAGAGTCCCTTGAAATTGCTGCAATGGATGTAACGCTCCCTAATGCAACTATTGCAGTATCCTTCCTCTTCTAGAAGGTAAGTCTATATCTGATCCATTCCAGTAGGAACTTTCTTACTCCTTGCATAAATGAAAAATTAACTAGTGACTCCCACTGGACACTACCTCCTTTCTGTAAGTCTGTCTAAGCTATTTTGGTATTCTTATAGCTTCCAGAAATCAATCCAAGAGGAAAGTGCCTGGAGAGTCTTAATTCCTCTTCTTTAAAAGGAGGTGAAAGGGGTAAGTTTCCAAATGATTTGGAGGAAAACAGGAAGTAGGAACACCAAACCACAAGTTCTAAACTTTAATATGTTCCTTTTTTTTCAGTTGTTCTCAATCACTGTTTGTGCATAAAACTGTGTCTGGCAGGAGCTGCAGCTGTCTCTATTTGTATAAATGCTATAGTGTTCAGGCTATAGCAAAGAATATTCAGGCTTGCAAAGAGTATTACAGTTTCTTTTAAATGACTGTCTTCAGTGCTTTCAAACATGTCCTCATGTGAGAAGGGATATACTCTGCATTTAGCAAATACAAATTCAAAACATGAAGCAGATCCACAAAGAAGAGCCTTTCAGATCAGACTATTATTTATATAAGCTAGCTAGTAAGAAGCAGAAAGACTGCCATATCATAGCAGCTGGAAGCTACTTTCCAGCATTGCCTCTTATTTCTCATGACACCTTTTTCACTCAAAGTATATTCCTTTGGATAAAGATGTAGGGCTAGGGTTTTAAAGACACGGATCCTATTTTCCAGCTCTGTTGGACTTCTTGTGTAGGAAGCCTGTAGGCAAAGTCAATGAAGAGAAAAAGGTCTGACCCTAATAGCTATATTATGTATTATTTTATTTCTTGGCCCCTCAAACCTCCCTTTGGTGGATATAAATAAGGAGAAGCCAAAATCAATTAAAAAAAAAAAAGCCACATCTCTGGAGTCAATCTAAATGGACTGACGCCGTCCCATATTGTATAGCTGCTGCAAGATTAATATGCACTTGCAGAACTTTGTTCCCAGCTGGAACTGCCTATAATTTCCATAATATTTTGACTTCCAGAGAAAGGTGATTCCAAACAGGGTGGAGGTCTCTCGCACCACAGCAACCAGCAACAATGAAGAGAACTTCTCTGGTTTTTCTTCATCTGGATTGTCTGTGGTCTGGTTTTGCCATGGTTATTTGTGGTGGTTCTGTTCTTTCTTTCTGCCCTTCCTCCCTCCTTCTATTGAATAAATGAAAAATATCAATCAGATTTGAGATTCTTCCTCCAGGCCCACCCTAACTCTCAGCAATGTCAGAGAACGAATTTCAATTATATTTGACGAAAATTGGATTAGGTCCATCATTTTATTCTTTTCCAAGGTAGGCACTTTCCTGAGGGAATAAGCAATCTCTTGGCAGTAGGTTGGCCTACTTTCCTAAGTTACAGTCCCTTTGTTTCACTTAAACATTATTCCTATACTACCATCAGCACCCATTATGGGATGTCAAAGAGTAGCACGGTGCAAAAAGGCAGAAAGAATGCGGTGCTATTGCATCGTGTAGAGTGAAAGTAGAACCAGTGGGTAACAATGGCAAAACAGGTCCTGGCCCATCAGTGAGATAGTGGTCACTATATGAACGCAGAACATGTTATTCCTCATCAGTCTATGTGGAGTTGAAATAAATCTGTTTTCATTATAGGCAAATTTGGATGTGTTAGCATTGTATGTTCATTTGTCATTCTGAAAATGAGCTTCATCTATTCTGGACTTTCTGTTTTTCCTGTTCATTTTAGCACTACTGACTGGAATGTTTTCACCTGAATTAGCAGAACACAGTGGTGCATTCAAAGGCTTCTGAGAAGGAAGTTTGCTTGATTTCATTGATGTTAACTAGTCAATGTTCCATATTGACCATCATCTTAAGTGCAGCACTTAAACTCAGAGCACTCTTGCAGATTTGGAGAGAGCTGGTCAGCTGGCCCAGTGATTATTTTTTAGTATGTTTAAAGGCATAAGAGCAAGATAATGATACTGTCTCCATTCATCATTTTGTTTGCGGGGTTGCGTTTCATACACATACTAAACACAGAACTGCCTTTTTCTGGCAACAAAATACTATATTTGTCACTGGCATTGTATTGCAGTGTCAGGGAGTGCTAGTGTAAGCCAGGATGGTTTATTAGTTTGGTCTGTCAACGTCTCATGCCTGACATTCAAAAGAAAATGCTTACTTCTTACTTTCGTCAATATGCCTTTCATGGAACTACAGCAATGACATCCCCGTCCAGTTTTACAGGAGACACATCGGAAACGAGACCAAGTACCAATCCAATTCTAAATGGACGGGCAGACATCGGCCCTGTAAGGGTCCTCGCTATAGATAATCTACGGCCAAAGTCTGAGATTGATTTATCCTGATATTCCTAAAGGCAACGCCTTTGAGTAAGTGTTTATGCTGTGTAAACACTCTGTTAGTTTGCACTACAGCTACCTTTTTGTGCCTGTTGTGTGGATAAGATGCTAAGATACTTCAGATCATTCTTCGCCATTAGGCACGTCCTCTACTGAAATTAATAGATTAGATAAGTCTCTTTAGTGATGAAAATCTCTAGATTCTGTATTTCACAGCCTTTTTTCATGAACCTAATCTTTTAATAGTCCCCTGACCATCTTATGCAATATTGGCTAGCATAGGTTTGTTTTACAAACAAATACAAATTAGGCTACATTTGGTAGGATGGTTTTAACTTTTTTTTTGTTTGCCAGCTTACTTGATGGCACGTAGGCAGAGGCAGATACATATTTTGTTGTTGTTTTGTAGGTCACCTGTAGTCCCACAGCATGTTCAGTGGTCAATAGGATAAGAAATTCTACACTAGGTTCTTTTAACTTGGTCTAGATACCTCTCAGCCTAGTATTAATCACCCTATTTTTTAATTTAAAATAAAATAATAATGATGCTAGTACAACAATGCTACATTAATTTTTAAACTGCAGAGCACGCTTAAATTACTATCCAATGTATGTAGGATACTGTTTTTCTCTTGCACTGGGCTAAATAGAGTTTAAATTGAAATCATCTCTCTTCTTGGCATTTTGAGACTGAATATTAACTTGGGTCAAAAATAATCAGAATGTTATTTTGAAAAAAGAATATGATTAGTCAGTATCTTTTCCTTCAGGCTATGAAATAGTGCCTATAATATGATTCCCAACAAATACAGCATGCAATGACCTTGGTAAGTAATTGATGACACCTCACATAAGCACCTACTCTTCCTCTGTATGGTGTTGTTGCAGGATCATATTTGCAAAAAATGCTCAAGCTAGCAAAAGCCACAAGCATTAATAAATTCCGTTGTAGCAACAAAGGAGGAATAAAAACTTAGAATGCAAAATATGTAATCTTAAAGTGAGCAGAAGATCTTGAAAAAGATTCTACACAGTGAGCATTTTCCATCTTGAAACTATTTTAAAAGCTGGGTTTTTTATTCTAGTTAAAATTGCTACGTAAATATGGGAAACCAAAGGTTTACCCACAAAAACTAACCTTACTATTTTCTTCAGAGAAACATTATGCAGTCATGCAAGACTACATGCCTCTATTCCAAACAATGTTATTTCTTTCTATCACTGAAGATGTTTTGTTTCCAGTTTTTATATAACTGAGGAAAACTGACTTATTTGACAGTGGCTTTATTTCATCGGTAATATTCACAAGTATTGAGGAGGATTGGAATCATAGAATCATTTTTGTTGGAAAGGACTTTTAAAATCATCAAGTCCAACCATTAACCTAGAACCGCCAAGTCAATGAATTTAATTTTATAGAGGTAGAAACCTGGTACTTAAGTAATAATCTTCATCTTTTTTTCTTTTTTTTTTTTTTTTTGCTTCCTATGCTCTCTTCCCATGTTATGTGAGAGATTTTTCTTCTTCCAGTGAGACTCTAACCACAGCCTAATAGATGACATGAGTACAAGCAGCTGAGATTTCATTTGTGCATCAAAGAAAAGAAAAAAAGAAAGGTAGGAGATTCCTAGGAAGCATAAGTCAATATAATTTTGTAATAAACTTATCCAATGACTTATAATTACTTGATGATAATTCCTATCCAGAAATGTCTTAATAACTAGACACTTCCAACATATTGCATAACATCATGTTTTCTCCCATATATTTGCAAAAAATATACACAGTTTTCCATTAAGTTTAGATGATTAACCACGAGATGAAGTGCACCACAGAAATCACGAAACATTCTTTTTATTATATACAGATTGTGTCACTTTTCCTATTGCCAAGCCAGTGCCCATTCCTCCTGATGCGCCTGTCTACCAAGGCCTTTTCCCACCATTTCAGACCTAGGTCTATGCAAAGATAGACGTACATTTGTTTCCTAATCAGATTAGACTCATGCATTTATGAAATATTTATAGTTTATAAATTTAACATTATGCATAAAAAAAAAATAAAAAGTCATAATCCCTACCTTGAAGGTAAGGATTTAATGAGAAAAGGGACTAGTTGCATTTACTTACGAGATTTGCCTGTGTCAGAAAAAGAGATGTAATAGGTTTTATGGGGAATGGCACCCAATTCACACCTAGTTTCTATTGTGGTATTTTAAACTCTAATTTGTAATTTGGGTTGATATCTTATTCCTTGCAATTAGTGTCATCAGCAGAAGAGTAATTTCTTTTATCTTGCTGTATTTTTATCTTTTAACAAAATACCGTGTGTAAGTATTTGAGGGAACAACGTTTCTATTAAACTATAGCAATAATATTTAGATTGCTTCTGCTCTACTGGTAAGTGAGTACTCCACAGCTCGCTTTTGCTGTGAGTTGTTTGATAAACTGTATGATATGATAATATTTATGTGTTGTTTTGAATAGCTAATCCACATTGTTTAGGAGTTGGAAAAGAATATCTTATCCTTTTCTTATGCCAAGTGAATTGTAAGTAGGGTTCTGCGCATTCCCACTGGAGTATTTAGCTAAGATGATTACAGAAAATGTTTGAAAAAAAATGATAGCCACAGCCAAAATGAATATTTTGCGAAACATGTTCTTCATAACCAGGAAACTATACTTGTTCCATTGTGTGCCAGTTTTGGGGTTGTTTTTTTACATCTTCTCAAGCAGATGTTTGACACTTTAAATCATTTAAGTCTTCTAGGTTTTGATAGACATCAAATTCCTGAGTACCTAGTAGAATCTGTTACCCACGTAGCCGTTTTTGGTTTGGTGGGTTTTTTTTTTGTTTCTACTTTTTTTGCTGGAGGAAGTAGAATTAGTTTCCTGAGTCCTGGCATGCAATTTGAGTTTGAATAATTCATTATAATGGGAGATGCTGTAGGTAAAATCATGAAATTCTTCAGATACTAGTTTTTGGAAGAGGCAAAAATAATGGGTGAGGCAAAAATAATGTCAATGACATATAGAGCAGTTTTAATATGTTTCAGCATCCTTTATTCTCATGATATATTCATTGTTTCTCATCCTCTTAGGTAAAAATTTCAGTGGGCAATTGGAACAATAGGAGACAGTGACAATCCCTTTTGTAATTTTAAGAGAGTGAATCACATAATTCATGGCATTCTTCTTATAAGAAGAATTGGGAGCCATTTTTTTGTGGAATTCAAACCCAAAAATTTCTACTCTATTGCAGCCAAGCCTTTCTCTGCGTGCAGCAGTAGCAAAAGCAACAGATCTGGATTTGATCTAGCATGATGAAATACACTGTGAATATTGACATTTATCTATCCATAGTGAATACTGTCTGATCTGGATTTATATAAGAGGGATAAGGTAGGTGGTTAATAAGCCTACTAAAACATTTATATTACATTTAGCAGTGGTACGGAGTTGTACATGGCTATTAGCATTCGCCAATTTTACAAGGAAGAGGAGCATCTTTTGGAAATTGAAGCAGCACTTTTCTCTGTAGAATGAAGAGTGTTAAACACACTTCACCTATGAATGTCTTTTCAAGCAACCAGCAAAATTCAAATTTAAAGGCAGTTGAAGTTTGGAGTTCGAAATGTCAGTGAAATTTTGAACCTCTGCTGCAATAAAATTGTCCTGTAACCAAAAAGGAAGAGAGAGATGTCAGTCATATAATTTAAACAGATTATGATAAAATTCAATTTCTGCCTCTTTCAAATTTTCTCTAAGGCCGTTGATGGTGCCTTAGTAATCAAGGGGCAGGCAGTCATGTAGTAATGCAGACAGCTTCCTTTCCACCATCAAGACACACATATTTTCAGTATCAGGGGGCAGGGATATTTCAATAGCCACAGAATTTTCACTTAATTTTCACATCATTTTATTAGAAAATATGTATTTTAACAGGTTTTATTTTGCTGATAAAGTTTATATGCTTGGATTCATTTTACTTTATCCATTGACTAAAACAGCTATACAAATTAGGTATAGTTGTACTTATAAATTTAGGCAAACTGAGACAAGATATGTAAAAAGAAGTAATATGTTTTATTAAACCCACTAGTGTAATTCATTTCCAACTAATATGCTCAGAAAGTGTAGCTAGGTGTACAGCCTTCATGACTTCAGGAAGAGTTTCTGTGTCCAAAAGTGCCTGCTTTTTTCACCTGTTTGTTTAATTAAAAAAATCTATCTATAGACTTTGTCTTATCTTTGTACCAAAGTGTGTTCATTTCATATGTCTGGTTTTTGTCTTGTTTAGGATCTCAGTGGATAATTGGTTAGCAGGAGATTCACTGTAAAATGACTTTTCAGGTTGCACCAACTACAAGCCATATTTGGGTCAGATAGGATTTTTTTCCTGTCACAAGGAAAATAATTTCTTTCTTCTAAAGTTTGAAATTCTGCAGCAGCCTGCTAGCAGAAGGAAAAAAAGCAAGAGCACTCAACTTTGATTTTTATTTTAGTTCCCAGAATCACCTGAGTTTCACTTTAGTAAGTTCTACAAATGTAAATCTTCATTTGAGACTCAACTCTCGCTTACAAAGAAATATTTAATTGCTGTCGTGATAATGCTGTGTACCAGCACTATATCTTGCATTGCTGGTTGGTGAATCATAGGTTGGGCTGGCAAGCTGAATGCAGTAGGTGAGGCTCCCGAGCGAGCAGTTAACCATGGCAGTATGCTGTATGGACAGGAAATACAGACGTGGCCGTAGGGCAGTACTGCTCAGGGGTGCATTTGCCTGGGGTCCGTGCTCAGTGTGTGAGGCTTGACAGTTTTGCCTGGCACTGCAGGCAAATGTCCTGTCTCCTACATAGCTCATGGTGGTCATTACCAGTTGATGATTTGAATTGCTAGAGCTGATGCAGCTGATATTAGAGCTTGCTTACAGGTTTTGGTAGTTCCAAGTCCGGAATTGTAGTAGAGTGTCTGTGCCTTGTCCACATCTGAACTCCACGCCATCCATGTCAGCAGCTGTTCAGATGAAGACGGGAGAAAGAAGCAAAGGGATAAGGTGATATGTTTTTTAATTAGCTTGACTTTTAACAAGTAGGCTAATATTCTAGCACAGACCTGTGAAGAAGATAAAGACCTCACTGTGTCCGTTGCAGACCCAAAATAGCCTTACAGACCCACCGCACATTTCATGTACAAGAGGAACTCAGTTTCTGCTGTTGGAGCAGCTGAAAGCACTTCTTACTCAGGCAATACTTGTCAGAGGTTATTAGTGCTTGAGTATAAAATAGATCTGGCTTTTTGCTTCTTGGCTCTTAACTTGCACTTCTCCAGCTTTGCTATGCGTTAGCACTATCTTGGCTCATTTATTTGAGCTTTGCATGGAAACTGGGAATTTTGACACACACAATCCATGCCCATAAGATAGGTTTTCCCCATTATTCCTCTGTCCAAAATCTGTTTTACTTCTTCAGTAGAATTGCTTGTTCTTCTTCCCTTTTAAAACTGAAGGGGAAAAATAAGCAGCATCATAAGAATGGATAGTCTGAGCCACTGGTCACAAACTGTGTCTTGAGAGATTCAGATAGGATGTTAGGAAAATATTCTTCATTATGATATTAGTGCAGCACTAGAAGAGGTTACTGAGAGAGGTGGTGGAATCTTCCCCCTTGGAGGATTTCTAAACTCAAGTAGCAAAAAAGCCACAGGTAACCACAGCTGGCCTGGTATAGTGGTGCTTACAGTCCTTCTCAGAGAAGAGAGTTGAACTAAATGATCTCCATAGGGTCCTTCAGGTCCACACTTGTATGGTTCAACCAATATAAACATCAGGGGGTATGTAACTGAAGGTTTTACCTAGTAAATGGTAAATTAAGTAATATTAAAATAGGTTGACACAAAATGTGCAGAGGTTTAGAGACAGTGCTAATTCAGGCCTAAGAGCAGGTTAATTCACCGATAAAGGGCAAGTGCTATGTTTTTATGACAGGCAAAATTCTTACTTGAATGACTTACTCTTGGATTCTTCTTTTCCTGTTGATTTTAGAAGGGCTGTTAATGGAGTATATTATTATCTGATACAGATAGTCTCTCTAGGCCCTTATTCTACTCTAATCTTTTTATGAAAGCCTATTTCCTTTACCTTCTCTAACGTCGATTTTTAGGCTCTTTTTTCACTGTTTCCTTTTTTATCCATGGGCATAGAAAAGTGACCTCATAGTTACAAAGATGAAGATCATAATTCTGAAACTCTCGAAACTACAGGTTGTTCTGGCTGATGTACCAGTAAACTTCTTTGAATTGTCTCCTTCATCAGCTTGAAGTGTGTAATTCTGTTGACCAAAAAATTCAATCTCTAAATAAAATTAAATTAGAAAAGAAAATCAAGAGCCTTCCAAGGTCTGTTTCACATCCTACAATCATTATAAATAAAAGTTCACTGAGATTGTTTTGCATATCTTTGAGAATAAAATATCTTTAGAAGATATTTAAATTTTGTGAAGATTTTTTTTTTCATGGAGGTTTTGAAAATTAAGTTATAGTTCTTTTGCTTTAAAAGTAATTCAGTATTAAAACTGTCAAGTGGTTGCAACACTAATTAGATTCACATTGCATGGGATATCTAGACAGACTTGTTGCATCTATACTTGTTGATTTTTCCACTAGATGGCATTATGCATTAGCTGCAAGTTAATTTATGAGCTTAACTATAATTGCACATGCTAAAGATTAAAACAAATAAGAAATTATCATCTGTGCTTGCTCTTATTCTATGCAAGAGTGAAAGAACTGTGGCTTAAAAATCAGTTGACCTGCTTCTACCTAACGGCAACCCAATCCATCCTTAATGCATCAAATATGGATTTACTCAAAGCAATAAAGGAAGTCAGCCATGGCAACAGTATCTGATCCTGTGTGCAGAGCACCTTTTAGAATAAAACTCGTCCAACCTTTTCTGCATTTAACATTTAAAGAGTGACGACAGTGCTGCAAATTTTTTCCTTTCTGGCTACATGGCTTCAACTGAAGTGACAGGAAGTATCCTAAGTAAAGCTGCAATGCTGAAGATTGCTTTTAAATAAAGAGCCCCATATGAGCATTTTTTTATTTAGTAGCTAATTCAGGATAGGTTATCAGAATATTTTATCACTGCAAGTTTAAATGTAGATATGCTGTTGTTTCCTCTGCCCAGATGAAATGAACTACTAGCGAACCCTTAGAGAATTACATGGTGCTCAAGAGTGAGGTTTCTAGAACTTAAGGTCCTGACCAGTGAAGCACCATCTGATGTGCAGCAAAGGTCTAATACCTTCAAAAGAACTGACTAGTGGGATTTTTGCTTTAATCTCAAGATTTGTGGTAACTGGACAAGGAGAAATCAGCAGTCGTGGCAGCAAGAAGGCAATGGCAAGGATTTGGTATGTGAAAAGCAAGTAAGGAGAACTAGTGGTCTTGGGGGTAAAGAGGGAGGAAATGAAACAGGGGCAGGTAGCAAAGCCAGAGGTGGAGGAAAAGAGAAAACGTGGAGGGAGAAGAATGTGGTGGCAGGAAGGCCTGCATTTTTCCTGCCAAGCTTGCTAATTTTTTTATGCGTGCTAGTGTGTGTAGGTACATGGGTATTAATTTAAAATCTGTATTCTGGAGGAAAAGAGAAGAGGTGGTCTTTTGTTTTAAACTGTCTTTTAGAACTAGAGATAGTATTCACGGAAGAGGGCTCATCAAATTGCTGATCAGATACGCATTATCTAGGGTACACTTCCCTGCATTCCGTATTCTGAGCTGGCTTTTTTCTTGATTCTTTATGTGGAATGTAAGAGGCTCCAGGCTGGAAAAGGGTAATCCAATATACTAACGTTTAACTGTAAGAAGGGATCTAGAATACAAACTGGATGAACCAGTTCAGTTAGCCTGGGCCAATAATGGAAAAGCATCCAAGGCCAAGAAAAAACATAAATATTAGCTTAGTATTAAACGGATCTTTTAAATTTTCATGGTGGTCAAACACATAATAGAAAAGTTGTTAAACTTGTGCTTAAGGTTGTCTCTGAATTGGGCTTTTGTGAAGAGAACATACCAATGCCACTTATAAAAACTTATCAAAAACACTGCCATAAATTCAGGCTGTTAAACTATCTGTGTTTTCTATTTAAAACTTCATTTCACTTGTGCTACGCCCTGAGTTTTAATAAACTATAATTTTAATTGTCCTACACAGTGCATAGCTGTAGATAATGCAATATATGATTCTTTGACATGTAAGTGTTTATGGTTTGTATTTGCCTGTGATGGTCAATATGATTCAACTCTTTTGTAACACTGATATAAAAAAATATGTCATGATACCTGCCTTCTAGCACAATGCTATTAAGCTTTTTGAAAGCATAGGTCAGTAGGGTGGGCATCAGGAAATTTTGGACAGGCACGTATCTTTTTCCCAACACTAATCTCTGCTTTCTTAATCTCCCAGCTGATGTTGCAGAGGCCAGAATCTGCTCACAGATACATCATTATATGATGGAGACTACAGCACAAATTAACGCTGAGGTATGGGACCATTTGCTTATTCCAACCAGTTTAGGCTCACACTCTGCTCTTGCAAGATCTTGTGTTTACCTGGGGGTTTTGCTCTTCTCCAGTTTTTTGCTATGAACAGAGGGAGGCACCACCAACTAGAGAGGAGGGATGCATATGTTTGGAATTGCAGTAGCCTCCTGCAGTAGTGTCTGTACCTGTAGTCAGTGCCCAACATCCAGGCTGTGAAGGAAAGAGAAGGCAGGAGCAAATACTTGGCAGCTGGCTCAGTCGGGGATCCTGTTTCATTCCTGGCAGCACAGGTCTTGATAAACTCGTGATTCCACTGGACCTAACTATAGGCATCCAGACATTGATGTCTGAACATTATTATTTCTGGTTCCCAAAGGGCAAAATATGTTTGCAGTGTGCATGGCTTTTATGTTAGGGGAGGGAAAAAAAAAAGAAAAAAAAAAAAACACCAAAAGCAACCAAACAAACCAATAAAAGAATTAAATTAAAAGTCTCCATGGGACCACAGCAGAGGGTCCGTCTTGCTGTGGTAGCCCTCCTTTGCTATTTCCTGGCCAGCTCCCTAGCAAGCAGGTGAGTGTCTGAAAGAGGCAGTACACACGAAGTATAGTAATACAGGTGAGAATGAAACAAATTCTGAGATTTTGAGTGAACTACAGAGAACCACATAAAAACAGACTAATTTAAGAAGTCATTTTACTATATTTCAGTTATATTGTTGAAGCACCTACAAGTATGTACTAGGATATAGTTCCTATGAATCAGAGCAACTGGTTTTCTTTTGTCACTTGAGATGAAGAGATTGAATGTAGGTTTTAGTTGGTTAGTAATATTAGAAATTAATTATTGTTAATTGTATTATTGGTTAATTTTTATAAGCACACATATTTCATTACTAGGATCCAAAACTTGAGAGCTTCACAAATGGTATCAAATCTTATTACTAATTAGCAGATTTTCATATGAAAAAGGTTAGTGACAAGGACTTCCTTTATTATTTGGTAAGTGGTGAGCATTTACTGAAAATCAACATACAAACCCTAGTATTTGAAGTGTGTATTCTCCATCGTGATCCAAATGGTAGTGCTCCAAGCCCCCAGGAGATTTTAATATATCCAGTTGTTTAAGAACATACAGCAGAGATGAGCAAGCATGTTAGAAAAATGGATATTTGGAAGCATGTGTTTTCTTTCTGTTCCTAAAAATGCTGTATTACTAGAGACAAAGGAATTTTAAGACCCATTCACCAAACAATGAATTATATGAATGTGTAAAACATTCATTACAAAGCCACCATAATTAGCAGCAGTTTAATCCAGTTGTACTTTGACTTTGCAGCATCAGCCACAAAATCAGACGGCACAAGCTTGCGTCACTTACCACAGGCAAAATCCATTTCAATCAATATGAAATAAGTGCTCTATGTGTATATAGCAATCACTGTTTGGTGCTCCACTTAATGCACTACAGATTGCAGCCTGTAGTATTCACAGTGAGCTGCACAAACTTTATTAACAAATTTGTGATTTATAATGCAGTTCTCTTTTTTGAGGCACCATACTGACCTGGGCAATCAGACATAATCCAAAACTGGCATGCTAAACTGCCCTTGCATTTAGTTACTGAAGGCTGGGCAAAGTTTACCTGTAAATTGGCCTGTCTTTCTAGTGGCTCAAAACTGATTTTTGAAGTATTGCTTGATAGATCTCTTCTGAAACAACTGGATTTCCTGGTGATTCCAGTGGGCTTTCTGTTGGGTTCAAAATGATTAATTATAATAGCTTACTTCTAAAACACCTGCGATATTTTTACATCATAAAAAAAATAGCATGAAATATTAGATTGAGATGAGTGGCAATGTCCTGAAGGGGAAAATACATCTTGTTTAGGAAGTGGCTTTGTTTATGATCTTCACACTCAGAAGTGAACACAGATGTTTTGATGTATCTGCAGTACAGTCCTGGCTGTAGCTGTAACCAAGAAAGTGCAAATTTCTTAATCTTTTTCAGCAAATAAAGAAAAAAAAATCAAGCAAATTAGTAAAGCACACTTCAACACGGGCAGGAAGTCATGTATCTTTTTTTAGTAATTGTGAAGAAGGTTGTTCACCCTGAGAGGTGTTGTTAAATTCCAAATGTTGGAATTGAAAAAGACAGCACCTGCATTTTCCCAAGAGGAAAACTAAATATGATAGTTGAGAAAAGAGTTCAAGTTGCAATGTTAGTTCTACATACATCAGCAGTTGCATTGGATTAAGTCTTTTGTCTGGATTTTGTATGGCACAAATTGTAAATCAAAGTGCACCTTACAGGCTTCTCAGTGAAAATAAGTTTATTTTTTTAAATGGATAACATGATTGTTTAGCTGTGACCATAGTATAAATTTACTGAATCATTTTGGAAAACACGCGCTTTAAGACTGTAACTTGTTGGAGCTTTTATGCTTGCTAGAGCATATGGAACCAAAATGACTCCTCAGTGGAGTCCCTGAGTTAGTGGTCTGGACTCACTCCACAGTATAAATCTTGAAGCTGTTCTTTCTGTGCTCCCTTTGTGTGCATATAAATGTTAGCAGAGCTTGTTGCATGTAAATATAAGCAGGACTGAGGTGAACACTCAGGTATGAATGCAGCAGTTAGCATTTGCTTACCTTAGTAGTGCTACCAATTCCAGTGGTCCTACTGTGTTTAAGTTAAGCATGAATTTAAATATTTATTAATGAACATGAATCAAAGCATATTTCCATTTAGAATGTAACCCTCCCCAGGAAAGGCAAACTGAAGGTATCTTATTGGGGAAACAAAAGTTCTTCCTTAAAAGCCATGGTAAAAATGTTAATGAGTAGCCTTCTAAAGGAGAAAAGCCAATACAACAGGTAATATTCTTTCCTATTCCACTTGTGGAACTCACAGGCTAAAAGAAAACAATCAGAGCTGGTTGACTGAATTCAATCATGGTGTACGCCCACCAAATACATTGAGTTTTCTAGTCAGTGATGGATTTGGCTTTGGGATATTGGTTATTTGTAAGAGTAACCAAGATCTGCAAAACTTTTCTTTTAGTTGAAGCATTATTTCTAGAGGTGTTGTGTGTTACTAATACACAGCCTTATGTTCCTCGGCATGGTCGGTTTACTAAAGTAATCCAAGTCCCAGCCACTGTTATGCTAGGACTTGAAATAAGTGGACACATCAACCATGTATATTGTTGTAACTATGCTTATTTACCTGTTATGTAATGTCTTACTGCATATTTCTAAATGATCTGTTAGTAAAGAGCAGACTGAAATGCATAATCCCATTGTATATATTCACATACCAAAATCTAAGCATTCATCCCTTTAGCTGAAGAGTAAAGAAATGATCATTTGGAAAGAAATAGGTACCAATTTTGCTGGCTGGTTAACACTTACTAGTCAGAATTTTGCGCTTTGGATTTCACTTTTCAATCAAATTGCTAGGGAACTTCTTTTACCTAGTAATACTTTTCTTGTGTTGAACAGTTACTCATTAAGTTATCTTAATACAATGAACTGCTAATAGGATATTCTGTAAACTTTTACTGAGTAGCAGTTCAGAGCCTGTGGAGAAGCAGTATGGCCTCTTCTGTGTTACACAAATGTAGTCTGACCTGTAGTATCACCTTCTGATTCAACTGTAAATGCGCTCTGACCGGACAACAAGCAATACTTCCAGCAGTATTCGTATTATATTTGCTTGAAGTAATGCTACCCATCACGTAATCCTCCATAGTGCTAGTCTTCACCCAGGGCCTACGCCAGCGGGAGAGTATGAGTATTGTGACTACCTCCTTATAGTCCCCCAGCAACAACTGGTGCTTTTTCCAGCTGACAGCATTTTCTGTGAGATGCTTGCATTAACAGGGTAATCATTAGGTGAAAAGTTTGCTTCGATAGCTGATACAGCTTCCGTGGAAGAACTACAATGAGTGAAAGCTTCAATATTTGAATCTTTCTTAATTCCTGTGGTAATCTGAACTGTATTCTCACTCAGGTCCATAATTTTAATATCTTGTGGAGTTCAAAAGAAACAATTTTGAGGCGTAAATCCTGTTTTGAAATTAATGTATGTGGAAAAATAAATCCTTAAAGACAGAAAAATGTTTGTATCTGAACTCAGCAAGTGAAAGCAGGCTCCAGAAATCCTCTGTGGAGGCATTCCTCTGCCAAGCTCCTTCCTCCAGATGAATGAATAAATGCAGCTGCAGTACTAAACCCTAAACATTTACATCGTAAACATCTGCATAGTTGGAAAGGTCTTTGCTTTGGTACTCACTGCTGTAATCTACAGATATCAATATTCCTGCCTCTACGAAACTCAGCAAATGCATCAGTCTAAAGCCATGGCTAACCATTTGCACAACACATACTGGGAGCCAGGGTTTCATCTTAGTCCCTTGCAGCAGATCTCTTTGGTGACAGGGTTTCACAGCTATTCAGAAATGATGGAACATAAAACTTCATGCTCAAGCAGACCACCTTGATCCAGGAAGAAGCGTGTTTCATTACCCCAGTCCTAGTAGCCCAGAGGAGGCATAAGCACACTTCTGCAGGATTCTAGAGGCAGGTGTAGGAACTTGTTGAAGCAGCTGAACAAATTCAGATACTAGGTTTTTCTGTTGGTTTCTTGGCTTCCTTTCCGAAGGAGTAAAAGCTCTGAGAAGACCATTCTTATCCCCAAAATTCAGATACCCTCAAACAGTGACACAGAGGGGCCTCTGCAAAGAGAGAAAGGGGAGGATTTGAGTATCTAGCACACAGGAAAAGAAGTTGTTAAGACAACATTTGGCAACAATTGCTATTTATTTATTTTAGACACCAACCTTCTAAATAATTGCAACAATCTCAGATGTTACCATAGGGTATTAACTTGAAAATTATGACTTTTTAATATCAGTATCTGTGAGCTTCATCCCATCTGTTCTTTCTGGTCCACATTTATGCTACTGGTATCTGCTTGCATGCTCCCACTGCACAAGAGTGACACTCGGCCTGATACGTGCTTAAATAAAGTCCTTTTTGATTTGTTTGTGTCTACAAATGGAAAAAAATATAATTCTATTTTACTTGTACTCACATTTTGGAAAATATCTATTTAATTTTAATTTTTGATAGAACATTTCTATGCAAGATAAATGCATGGTAATTGTAAATTGCAGAATTGCAGTTGTAGTATATTAAGAAAATAATTATATTATTTGAAAGATAGACATATATTTTTCTTCTGGTTTAGAACTCTAGTTTAGAGTTTCAACAATGTCATATTTTCTAGAAACCTGAAAATAAATGAGGATTTATTACGGCTTAACTTACACAGCAGAGAACACAGTAATGGTCAGGAATTTGGCATAGGACACCTTGTTTGCTTTCACCACTGTGTGATTCATCAGAACTCTTGCTAGGCTAGTAGTCACAAAGCAGTGCAGTGTGCTGCCAAAGGCATCAGGAATCTTGGCCACCTTTACACTACCAATTTTAGTGACACAGCTGTGGTGGCCGTGGCAGGTCTAATAGAGAGACCACCTGGTGAGCATCATCCTGAGCTTGTACAGCCATGAAGCTTCACCACGCAAATTTAATAGCTTAGAGCTTGGAAACTCAGAGATGCATCAGCACAGCATCACATCTGAGCTAAAAAGCCCAGCTTCTCTGCAAGGCTAAACTGACCCAGATACAGACCAGCATCAGCTCTGATGTCTGTCTAAACAGAGGCTCTTTCAGTTGTTTGGTTCTGCAAAGGCTTTTGAATAACAAAGGGAAAAAAACTACTTTACTTGTCTTCAGATTTTGGGAAATAATGTATTTAATGATGAATACATCTGCACTGCTGTCTTCTTGAGCTGATTTAGTTGGCTGTATATTTGAGGTGTGTGTACCTTTTCTATTGCGTTCTGTATATGTGTCTAAATGAAACGCAGACATTACAATCCAGCTAGCTATGCAAGCCATCAGGAGCTCAGGCAATCACACCGGAGTGTTTGGTACATGGCATTTAAGAACGGGGAACTGTAATGCCACACACTCTCTGGGATACATCTTTGTTCAGGACTTTACTGGTGTAATTGTAGCTGGACATGTCTTCCTGGTGTAGCTATGCTAGGTATACTAATGTCTTCCTATCAAAAATAGCATCCACTGGAAAGCACTTGACATCTGCGTAGGGCAAGTGCTACATGGGAACTGCATAACGTTATTCCTCATAGAAGGGAAACCATAACCGTTATTATTCCCCATAGAAGGGAAACCATACCAGTTCCACTACAATCTGTGTTCTCTGGAGTCCCAGAAGAGGATTAAGTTCTGTCATTAGGCTAATTTAATAGGAGAGGTTTAATTATTTGATACCACACAAAAAATAGAATTACCGACTTTTGCATCCTTTCCAAATGTGACATTTCCAAGCAGATCTGTAAGGGCGGTCTCAAAGGACCGGTGCAGTCCCCAGCACAGCCAAAGGACAACCTGTTGCTAAGCAACCAATCTAAGTGCACTGCTCAACATTTATTTCATTTGGAAAGGGACGTATTCTTTAAGTACTTCATCTTAGCTAGTGAGCACAAAGAGTTTTCCAGTTGTTTTACCAGAGCTGGGCACATCTGTAAAATAGCCAATTTTCACAAACAAATGTGCAATTTAAAGAGCAGGTGCCAGAGAAGAACATGCAAAACTGAAGGTTTGAAAAATTGGCACAAGTATTTTAGCCCTTTCTAACATCAGCATCCTGAATTTGCCTCTTTGTTTCTGGGTTCATCCTGCTTGCAAATGGGCTGACTTGATGGAATGGATGTGGCAGAGCTGTCTGCAGAGTTCACTGATGGTTGTTGATGCACCCTCTTTTGAAGAGTGCTGTGTCATGGTTTTCCCACTGATACGGGGAAATACTTTCTCCCTGATAAAGGCCAGAACCGGATCCCCACTTTCCAGCCTGAGGACACCAAATCTCAGATTCTGTAACTGTTTCAGAAAAGCAGCTAAATAGGTTTGGAAAAGGGCATTTAATGCCCTACATCTAACACCACTTTCACTTTAGTGCTTGCCCCTATGGTGAAATAAAAGCCTATAGTTCTGCTAGACTTGTGTCTGTATCTGAAATCAGCCCTCTCCTGAATGTCTCTAGCTAAATTGTCCTGAAGGAGTTGTTCATCATGTTTCCCAGTCTAAACCCACATAAATGGAAATCAGACAACGCACCAAAAAAAGAAATATGGAAAGTTGGTCAAAATCAAGAATGCAGTTTGGTTTCTAATGGTCATAATAAATGCATGTTTTATTGCACATGATCTTAAAGAGATACATGCCATGCATAAATGTACTGAGGCAGGTGGGGCATGCCATCTTAATGTATGTCCCATCCTAATGTATGGAGGAGGCTACTTTTGGCTGCGAAGAAGTCTGTATGAATTTGAGTTCTCGTCTCTAGCAGATGTAGCAAGTACATTAATTGACTGATCTTTTTTTCTGACCAGCTTTGCAGTCTCATCCAAACACTCTAAGATGTAAATTATTTGTGGGTAGCCCAAGAATGGTACAGTTCAGGTCTTATATAGGCCCACAAATGGTGAAATATAACTTTTTGTTGCCCCAGACGTTGTGCGTGTGAGAGTTTCCATCTGGTCATGACCTCCAGCCTGAGAGATAGCACAGTGGTTTTAAGCTCAGCTCTGTCTCCTTAGGGCCATCTAACACAGCTGCAGGTTTTCCTGGCTACTGTCAGCAATTCCTGCACTTCTGTGTCATACTCCAGAAATTCACAACCAGGTGGAGAGAGATAGCAGGGGCCATGCTAAAAACCATCGTGTTGCACTAGGACACAAACTCAGCGCAGAGACTGAGAGGCATAAGTCATTCACTGTTATCAGGCAGACTGTCCAAAACACCAGTGGAGGTGTCCTGTTTTTCAAACCCACACACTCAAAGGAGGTAGGGTGCCTGTGTAGCTGAAGCTGCTTTTGCTTGTAGCCATTGACAGTCTTTCTGCTGCTGATCCAATGGATCATATCGGATATAGACAGATGTCTTACTGTCCCTTTGGTCAAGTGAAATGGATACAAATTTTGCCTTTGACTGGTATGGTTTCCAAATGATGTATGTTGTTAAATGAAATGCAGTGTGGGAGTGCTGCACTGTTTGCGAGCTAAGCTGTGTCTTTGGAGCAGCAACTAACAACTACATCTTTTTTTAGAGCTGAGAAAAGTAAAGCACAGTGTTGAAGAAATGCTGCTGATCTCTGCATGGTAGCCTGCAGCTATGGTGACTTAAGAGAAGAAACTAGGTGTCTTAGACTATTTAGATACACAAATCTCTTCCTGCCTCTCTCCTTCCCTAGTACCTCTACTTTCTGTGCTTAAATAGGGAATTGTCTTCCAGACATCTCTTTATTGAAGGGTTCACCTTAACTCTTTGCCTTGTGTCTATGGATTCATAGGATTCATGATGCAGAGTTCCCACAGCTGAATCAATACTTTCTTATATCTCTGCTGTTGTATATGCAGGAACATTGCTCACCAACAAGCTAACACTGTAGTGCAAGATCATATAATGTAGCTGTCACATTTGGGAGCAAGAGAGCACATTTGCTGCTTAACCTGGCAGCCTGGTCACGAAGAGATCGGTTTTGATTTTGAGATGGAAGTAATTGCTATTTTCAACCCCATGGTTTTGATCTGTTAAAGTGAATTATTGGCTGTCCTGCTTTATTTAGGGAATACTTTCCCAAAGCTGTTGCTTTCTATTTCTTTTGAACATTTAGTCTTCAGTGATCTCCCATTGCAGAGAAGCACACCATCAAGCAACCAACCAACCCTGTCACAAGGAGTTGACTTGAAGAATAACTCTAAGGTTAACTAACTAAATCAAAAGCAGACTTGCTTAATGAGTGAACAAGCAGGGAAATACAAGAGTCCAATTTTTTTTTTGTAAGTCCAGACAAAAGTATGAAAAAGGATGAAACAAATGTTTCCATTGTTTTTCAAGTTCCTTGATTTCAAGTTGCAAGATTCACAACAGCATTTAGTTTTGAAAAAATCAGCGTTTTTCGCTAGAAACAAATTAATCAAGAAATGGTTAACCAGATTTCACAAGAAGACATTGTGTGAGTATCATTCATTGAAATAAAACTATAGAGGAAATAAATTACAGAGAAAAATACAGCACAAATAAAAGGGAAGAGTGTCTTGAGGAAAGAAGTGTAATACTAAATTGAGAAAAGGGCAAAACACGAGATGTAGTTTCACAGAACATCTGAGCTAGCTCCAGTTAAGTATAACTTAGGAGGCAGAAACTGTTTGCCATGTTAGCTTGTGCACTCCACTAGCATTAATTACTGAGATAATCTGAGCCATTCTCCTGCCAGATCTTGAGCCAGCTTGAGAGGCTGTAAGCACCAATATGCAGTAGCATGTGTCAATATCCTAAGTGAACCAATAATCAGAAGGGGGAAATAAAGTGCAGAGTATAGATTTGGCTACAATTCAATACTTCTGTGATTTTTTTCATGTAACTTTAAAGAAAATGCAAGGGAAGGAAAAGAGAGTAGATGAGGAGGTATGACTATCTACCAAGGGTATATTATATGCTCGCTACAAATTATTTCAGAATCTAAGAGGGAGGAAGGAGGAAATTCAGGTCAGCATGGTTTTATTCTAATTCAATTTTATTGAATGATTTTCCACTGTAAACAACCTTGCATTTTAGATTCTGTGTAAAATATATCCCTTCATAGTGCCAATATAAACATACGTTTTCCCTTGCCCTCAGTCAGCTGTAGTTTACGCATTAACAGGGACTTTCTGCTAGAAGCCTTTGTTCTTTTCGAGAGCCACTCCTCTGGCATTTAGGCTTCCTGGTTGGCCACTGTACCGAGCTCTCCTGATAATACAGCAGGTGGATCTGAACAGCAGCCAAAGTTAATAACCTGCTGAACCAGGGACAGGAAGGATAGTAGCAATTACACAGAAAACACTTTCATTGAAAGAGTATTTCTCCTTTGATACTTCAAAAATGAAAATTGATATTCATAGCCACATTCTACCTAAGGAATGGCCTGACCTAAAAAAGGTAATAAGAGTTTAGATATTCAGTGCCTTATGTTATCAGCAACCATTTCTACCAATGTAATTTTTGAAAGAACAATGAATGATGGGTTCTGTTATAAATATCTCCAGGTTTTTGTCTAATTTTATTTTTTTTTCAGATATATTTGTATTGCATTACTTTGCATAGCAAGAGTCTCAATAAGAAAGGGATGGAAAACTGGGCTCTGTTCCCCACTCTTTATTTAGTCTGAAGCAATTCTTATATGTTTGCTTGGGTTTTTGTGAGACCTAAAATTGTCGAATGATGAGGCATAAATTCCACTTTCTTGATAAAACCAGAGCTGTCAAGTTCCCAGGTGATATGGACTTTTGTTTTACGTAAGAGAAATAAGCAAATATTAGACAAGATTAATATTACCTGAGATGAAAGTCATTCACATACCCACGGGCTTGAAAGTCATTCACTTCAATAGGAGTGGGTTCACTCTAAGTATGGTTAATTGATGATGATGATGATTTTACTAATATGTGTTATTTTTTCAGTTACTGGAAAGAAGTAGCATATTGTCTTAAAAATACAAAATCTCAGTTGTCAGAACACTGAAGCTGTAAGTCAACTTGTCTTAACTTTGAATCTTTGCGTGGTATCATTATTATTCAATGACATAAATTTATTCTTGTCAGTAATAACTTTCATGATCCTGTGAAAAGTATTTGAGAATGGAAACTGTCATTTAGGTTTTCATGTAATAAATCTAATCCTTTTCTTATTTCAGATTATCAAAAGCCATGTAGTAATCTCATTCTGAATTAGGTTTTAGAGTTATTGCCTAAATAATTAAAATCACAATTCAATATAGAGATGTCTGATCACTTTTTGACTTATAAAGGATCACATCTCCAGTGCTACAAAGGGTACTGCAAATGATTACATGAAGCTATATTTATATAGAGTTTATACACACATGCATAAAATCATTAGTAATTAAAAAATGCATTCAGATTTCCAGGATAGCTGTTTTTTGTAACTCTTTAATGTTACCATTCATGATAAAAAATCAGAGTAGAAAAGAGAAGACCTGCATTGTTGCTTCTTTCCTTATTGTAATTCTGTGTTGGTTGTAGTTTGGATGAACATTCCCTGGGTCTGACAGTAGTATGGAGCCACTTGATTTCATCTTGACTGTCTTTGACAATAAAAGAATACCGTTATTTCAGCCATGCTTTTAGGCATCTGACACAGCAACTGGAACTTTTTTTGACACTGTATATTTCTTTCGCTTAATTTTGAGGTTGATGATAGCAAATTCTCAGTAAGTGTTTCACATGTATTAGCTCTGTGTTGCTCTGATTTTAAACACATCAGTACCGTATCAGTTCAATATCAGCCTGAGAGCAGCTGGAAAATGTAAACAGCATAATAGAAAAAAGTCATGAGAAAACCTGGCATTAAGAACATACATAGGATTATTTCATTAGTAGTGAAAAATAACATCATTATGCATAAAATCTCCTGGAAAATAATGGTTTTTTCCTTGTTTACGTAAGAAGTTCTTTTTAAACATCTATTTGAACTTTCTATTTCTAATTATAAGAGTTGCTCAGTGAAAAACACATATACACTGGATAATGTGGGTGAGATGACAGATATTTTTTAGAACAATTATGTCTTTTTTAAATGGATAGGAATTTAAATATCCAGACTACAAAGACAGTTTACTCTTGCTTGTTTCAGATTTTGTTGTCCTTCTTTGTGCAATATCCCTATAAAAACACCTATAAAATTCCTTCATTCTGATTTTACATGATTTAAAAATATTTTTTTGTCTGTATATACTTTAAAAGCGCAATAAATTTACTGAGATAAAATCACCCCAAGAATCCCTTGATGTTCACAGACCTACATCAAGGCTGAATTCACTCCTGTTAGACCCTGTAGGCCAGTGTTGTATTTATTTAAACACTGATAAAGAGGCAAATACCAAATTTTTAAAAGTTAATTTCCACCTGCTAGTTTTTGTTTCCTCTGTTCTAAAGATTGAGCGATTCAATGGTTTATTAATGGGCCAGAATAGAAAACAACTCTCAGAATTCCCTAGAGTCCTGAAAATTCAAGCCATTAACGTAGTTCTTTACATCTCAGGCATGGAAAACCAATGAGGCAATCCTAACATGCACACGTAGTGATAAACTTTTCTTTCTTTTTTCCAGCCTCATAAATACTGAACCTTGAACCTATAACTAGAAAATTGTGTTGTCAAGATACTTATTTAAGAGCTTAGGAGCCCATAATAAGTATAAAAATTCATAGAAATACAAGAAATAAGGACTGTCACTAGATCCAACTAGTAACTGGGAGGAAGAAAGAAGGACCAGTGAGTTTCTCTATTGCCTAGATGCTCCTTGAGCACCTTTAAGGTACTCATTTTCTGCACAGCTTACAATTGCAATTAGCATGGAGCTAGTGAAAGCTAGTTCTCATTAGGTGTCACTCACAAGATTTTCCCTAAATTTAAATACCATATATATAAAAACATAGAAATTTATAAATTTAAAGACAATTATATAGCTACACAGCTAAACATAGCTAAATAAAACATACATAGCCTCAGACATTAGCATCTCTGGCTGAAGTCAGGAGGCTTGGCTCTGCACACCTACTTTAGGAAAGCTCACAGTGGCATTAAGTAATGATTTTTTATCGCTGGAAATTCAGGACTTCATTTCTTTCTAATCTGATAATTTATGAAAATAAAAGGAAATCAGCATCTTTTGTAGGCTTTGGGGTTCTTGTGTAAACAATTTTGAATCTCTCTGGAAGAATCAATGAGCATCTATGCTTCTCCTTTTTAGCTTCTCTTGGCTGTTTAAATATTAATAGACAAGAGTCTGACCTTCAGCCCTGCTGCTGAATCATGGAAGCTGAAAAGTGGAATCAATACATCATTGTACTAATGATTAACTGATCACGGATTGGAAAATTGTCAGCTCAATTTTCATATTGCCAAATGCTTGGTTTAATTTTTGCTGTGTTAAAATCATTCCAGTTAGAACCTCAATCTAGTAAGCGACTTCAAGCACTTTGAAATCATTTGTAGGACTTACTTAAAAATGTTGTTGAACGGGGAGCTAAAAGTTCAGATCTACAATACCGTTAGTCCAGTCCAGTTAAACTTCAGCACTTCTGCTGAAGTCAATGGGGCTACTCATAGGCTCAAAGCTGAGCATATGCATAAGTGTTTCTCCTGAATAAGGTACTGCTGGATTGTAAGAACTGAGATTTTTATTATTATTGCAGAGTGCTAACTAGCCCTGGCTTGTTCTTCTTTCTTTCACAGAGGTATGGATATGGTGGATGGGTACAGCTGGATCATCACTGCAAGGTTTGGGCTGTTTAGTGCTCTAAGCTGATCTTTTGTTGTCATCAGGAATACAAACTCACAGTAAATCTATTGAAAAGCAAAATGGCCATAAGATTGGCTATGTCTTTGATACAGATTTCTCTAGAGGTCTGTCTTCTATGAAGTAATATCACTCCAAGTCCTAATATACCTCAGCAGAACTTTTTGCTTGAGAGGTGAAACTCGCATTCTCTTGTATGAACCAGTATCCATTTTTCATCATCATCTCATTTTAACACTTGGAATGGATAGCTCTAAGGAATTCTTTTCAATAAGATAGGTCAACCTAAAGCAGATTACATGTACTTTTTTTTTTAGTTAAATGCAGTCATCTGTATGAGAAGCAAAACCAAAAGGAATTGGTGTTTTAATAAAAGTTAAAGAACTCAGATGTGAAAAAGGACCACAGAATATGAAGGTTGGGACCAAGAACGAGGAGCAAACAAATATGCTGAAATTTCAGATCTGAATCTAAGCAGGCATAGGAGGAGAGAACAAGCCACCTGCTGAGCCAAAGTGTGGATGGCACAGCTTCTGAGGTACATGGTAGGTGCCGGAAGGGGAGAATTGTTGGAGACATTTTTAGCAGCTTAGCTGTTTGTTACAGCTCTGATGTTAAAATTCCTTGCTAAAAATAGTTTGCAAAGGAACTTTGTGGCAAGTCAATAATAACCTTATACACTCTGCAGAGAATTCTGTCTAGCCTACTTCTGTCTGAAAACGTTGCATGAAAAAAAGTGCATGGCAAAATAAAATCCTGTTCAGATATGTGGAGCTGGGGAAGTTACCTCTTAAGATTAAATAAAAGGAAAAGCTTTTCATATCATTCTGTGAAGAAGCATCAGGGTCAAACTGGAAGAAAATAATTACATGCATTTTTAAAGAAGTGCAATTTGGGATGTGACTGAGCAGCTTAGTGATGGGACCATTTTAAATGTAGCTTGCTGAACCAAATCAGCCTGCTGGACTTAATTCTTAAATCTCTCTCTCTCTTAATTTCCACATAAATTAATTAAAGCCTTAAATATCAGATATTGTTTAGGATGGAATGGAATGGAATGGAATGGAATGGAATGGAGTGATAGAATATATGATAGAACTTTGCAGCTATGCCCTTAAAAAATTGCCTTAACCTTGCAAATAAAAATCTCTTGTCTTTTATGAGATTTTCAGCACTACATCCATTGCTTTGGAACCCGAAAAATTTTTTCCTGATCCTTGTTTCATTCTTACTATTGCAAAAAATTCTTGAGAATTTTTTCCCACTTGAGAGGGCTGAGTAATTTCTCATTTTAAAAATACCAGGTGCAGATTAGTGGCAATGTCTAGGGACTATAGCAATATGACTCTTTTTACAGTCAGTGTTGCTGGACCAGATCTTTCTATCCTTACATACATGAGCATGAATCTATTCAAATGATCATGTTTTGCTTTCCTGCATAATCAAGTTTGTTGTTGCCAACATACAACGATGTGAGCTCAGCCTTGACCTGTAGTGTGTTTACAAAGAGTCAGTTAATGCAAATGAAAATAGCAAAGTGTTCGACTATTTCTTCAATGAGAACAGCACATGGTTTATTAGAAACCTTTCCTATATTGCAAACTGTTGCAGCATTCAGAGAACAACTATTTACCTCAGCATTTAGGTATGAGCACTGTCAGTGTTGCTAGTAAAATTACAATCTGTCTAACATAGTTTTCAGTATTAGCAGAAGGAAATATATACGAGCAGGTCAGCTGCTATGCCTGTGTCTGAGGAAAGAATTAAAAGTCACCTGTGTTCACAGAAATACTCCAGTGGTAATCCAGTAAAGGCCACTTGATCTATTCATATGTGATGCAATGCTCAGTTCTACTCTGTCTTTTTCTCTACTCACACCCTGAATATTTTTGTGTTTATTAGGCAATCTGCAGCAATGCGCTGATCTTTTTTCAATGTATTGGAGTGTATAGCTAGAGTAAACCTTTCTGTCAGGTTGGAAAATCAGTTTTACAAGAACCTGAAGTATTTTATCGTAAGTTTGGGAATTGCTGGCATATGGGGAAGGTATTATACTAATTCAGGTAATGGTTTTGCGTTTAGGTTTTGTTTGGGTTTTTTTTTCCCAAATACAAATTCTTCAATAATTCTTTTTTTCCCAAGGTGAAAATGTAATCTGAAGACAACATAATAGGTCTACTTTTGTCTCAGTATCCCTGGTGATATGAAACAACTGGACTGAAATTAACAGACTTGCACAATTATTTCTGTAGTTACTGGAATTGTTGTGATGCTACTGACTTTAAAAGAACACACACGTACCCAGGGGGAAAATTTAGCACAGGTTTAATTAGAGCGTTGTTTTGAGGTCAAAATTTGGTTTGAGGATAAAGGTGGATTAAGGTACCTGATATCTTTTCCAAACAAATGTAGAGTGATATATATTGCAAAAGAAATGGGATTTTTTTAGTATGAAGAATTCATGCCACCTGAACTATAAATGACTGTTTTATTAATGACTATTTTATAATAGTCTTTGATAAAAATACCTACAGAATAAAAATAAAAGAACAAAATTCTGTCACTGAATTTCTGTGGCGAGCACAATATACTCAGGCGACTATAAATTAGCATGTACTACTTTGTCACATTTATAATATATGAAAATGTCATTTCACAGGGACAGGCAAAGATGATGAAGGATGGAAAGGTTTTTAGAGTTATTCAAGAGAACTGCTGGGATCCAGAAGTACGGATTAAAGAGATGGACCTATCAGGTACCTCTATAAAGGAATTGAAATCATTGTGTCTCATTTAGAATAACAGCAATGTCTCTCTTAGTGCATCTGAAAGTGCTCAAAAACAATATCAAAAGATTTAGCATACTGATTCAGTTTAAATCTGTTGAAAATCAGTGAAAATTAATATGCTTTATATTCAGAGTCAAATGGGACATGTTCCCATAACTTACCTCATTTTCAGTAGCAATTTATACCCCACATGGGCTCACTGATTTTGGTGGGATTGTTAATACAGTAAGGAACTAGTTGATATAAGTAAGTATGACTGACTGTGGACTTGAAAAGGCAACATACATTCCAGGTATAAAAGTGATTTATGTAAAAGAGGAAGCCCTTTCATTTTTGTTCCAAATGTTAAAAAGAATCTGTTTACTCGTGGAATTTTTTGTCTGTTTGTTTCCTTTTCTAATATTTTTTTCTGTTTAGGTATTGTAACTTCATTCTGTACTTTTGCTAGAAGATTCTGAGCCTAGAGAACTGGTACAATTACTTTCTCAGTAAAGAGAGTTTCCCTGATTTAGAAAGAAACTTAACTAGATGCCAAATTTGCTAATTTATTTTCCATCAAGTTACTTACATGCCACTAAATAAGGCTTGTAAGATGGGAGACTGAGAATGGGAGAAGGAACTTTTAGTCTGATCAATCATTTTTGTTAGTTCTTATTAACACTGTAATTCCAGATTACTTTTGTGAGAGAAATGTTATGTTACTAAAGATTATTTTTTCTTAGATTGAGGCCTGAATAATTCCCTACACCAGTTTCTCAGTAGACACAGCTTGAATGTCTTCTCCAGCTTTTTGTACGGAATAAATATCTGAATTACTTCAAAGAGCGGATATTTTATACGTAGCATCTTTATCATAGAATCATAGAATAGTTTGCGTTGGAAGCGACCTTAAAGATCATCTAGTTCCAACCCCCCTGCCACAGGCATGGACACCTTTCCACTAGACCAGGTTGCTCAAAGCCTCATCCAACCTGGCCTTGAACACTGCCAGGGAGGGGGCATCCACAGCTTCTCTGGGCAACCTGTGCCAGTGTCTCACCACCCTCACAGTAAAGAATTTCTTCCTAATATCTAATCTAAGTCTATCCTCTTTCAGTTTAAAACCGTTACCCCTCAGCCTGTCACTACTTGCCCTTGTAAAAAGCCCCTCTCCCACTTTCCTGTAGACCCCCTTCAGGTACTGGAAGGCTGCTATGAGGTCTCCCTGGAGCCTTCTCTTTTCCAGGCTGAGCAGCCCCAACTCTCTCAGCCTGTCTTCATGGGAGAGGTGCTCCAGCCCTCTGATCATCTTCGTGGCCCTCCTCTGGACTCGTTCCAACAGCTCCATGTCCTTCTTATGCTGTGGCCCCCAGAGCTGGACGCAGTACTCCAGATGGGATCTCACGAGAGCGGAGTAAAGGGGCAGAATCCCCTCCCTCAACCTGCTGGCCACGCTGCTTTTGATGCAGCCCAGGATACGATTGGCCTTCTGAGCTGCAAGCGCACATTGCCAGTTCATGTTGAGCTTCTCATCAACCATCACCCCCAAGTCCTTCTCCTCAGGGCTGCTCTCAATCCATTCTCCACACAGCCTGTATTTGTGCTTGGGATTGCCCCTACCCACATGCAGGATCTTGCACTTGGCCTTGTTGAACTTCATGCGGTTCGCACAGGCCCAGCTCTCAAATTCTTCTCCTCAAATAATTTCCTTTCTCAAAGGAAATTATTGTTTCCTTCTCTCATGGGATAGCATGATAGGAGATACTTGGAGCCATTCTCCTTAGGGAGGTTTACTGCAACACATAACATAGGCCAATTTAGGAACTCAAGGGCTAGTGGGCAATTTATGTAAACACAACTTAGATAATTTTCAGCTACCTCTTTTTCACCCTGGAGAAGCAGTATTTCAAACTCCAACCATTAAGACATTTCATGGGAATGCTAGAATGTCTTTGCAACCTCTCTGAAACACGCTGCCTTGACTAGACAAATCATTCCCTGAGTTAGCTAAGGGATTTTGGGGATATCCATGTCATTCAACCACAGTGTGGATCATAAATAGCCTTTGGGCATCTTTCCCTTTCAGGTATTTCCCTCAACACTAATGGCAAGTTTCTATAAAACAGTTCTGCCCCATCTATTTGCTGTAGACAAAGGGAAAACACAGGAGCATTTTTTTCAAATTTTTGCAACAGCTTTCCAGAAAAGAAAATGTATCATAAAGCCAACACCACAAAATTTCTCCACAAACTAAACAGTGCTCACTTGGTTAAAAAAAAAAAAAAAATCTAAAACTGTGTCTTACAGCACCATCTGGTGACTTGTGCCATAAAAATGTCCCCTTTTATTACAGCACTCCAGAGAGACATGCATCAGCCAGTTAAGTGTAAAAAAGAAAGGTCTTAGTGTTTTTCATTCTTACTGGTCTTCTAATGATAAAGACTATGGGCCACATTCACTCTTTTTCAGTTTACAAAGCTGTAACTACTTCGTTCAAAGACCGTTTTCTGTAACACAGTCTGAGATAGATTATACAAAAATTAAACCTCCAAACATGGCATAATTTTGGAACAAAGATGCAAGAAGTCTCCTAGATGAACAAAACTAGTATCAGTCTCTGTAAGGTATGTCGTGGTTTAGCCCTAGCCAGCAACTAAGCCCCACACAGCCGCTCGCTCACTCCCCTCCCCAGTGAGATGGGGGAGAGAATCAGAAGGGTGAAAGTGAGAGAACTCATGGGTTGGGATAAAGACAGTCTAATAGGTAAAGCAAAAGCCACGTGTGCAAGCAAAGCAAAACAAGGAATTCATTCACCACTTCCCATGGGCAGGCAGGTGTTCAGCCATCTCCAGGAAAGCTGGGCTCCATCATGTGTAACGGTTACTTGGGAAGACAAACACCATCATTCCAAATGCCCCCCCCCGCTTCTTCTTCCCCCCAGCTTTATATGCTGAGCATGATGCTATATGGTGTGCAATATCCCTTTGGTCAGTTGGGGTCAGCTGTCCTGGCTGTGTCCCCCTCCCAACTTCTTGTGCACCCCCAGCCTGCTCGCTGGTGGAGTGGGGTGAGAAGCAGAAAAGGCCTTGACTCTGTGTAAGCGCTGCTCAGCAGTAATGAAAACATCTCTGCATTATCAACACTGTTTTCAGCACAAATCCAAAACACAGCCCCATACCAGCTACTATGAAGAAAATTATTAACTCGGAGAGATAACTTACAGCTTGGTTGCTATGCCCAAGAAATCTTGCCCATAATAAGAATGGTAGCCAATGTACCGAAGAGACTAAATTAGTTCTCATAATCATATTTCCAAGGTCTATTTGGTATACAAACCTGTGTCTTGATCCACTCAATAAAACAAGCTATCAGGGTAATACAATAAAACAAGCTGTAAAGGTAATTAACATCACAGTTCTGTGACACAAATCATTACAATTTTGTTGGAGAAAATCTTTTAGTTAATCCTAACTGCCTTTTCTTACTATTTTTTCCTTTGTAAAACCCTCTGAAGAGGGTATAAAGGTTTTTCTGTGCTGATTCTTCTTCTTGCTAAAGGTAGTGTCTAGGAATGTTCAGCTTGGAAATCTACCCTTAAGGTTTATGTTAAATATGCTCAGAAGTGTAAAAATGATTGAAACCAGGTGCAATGTTTATTGTGGAAAACACGGTGAATGTTCTCAAACATACTGATCAAGTGTCCAGTAGCATATTCGTGGATATTACAACTTAGGTTGTACTGGGGTATATATGTAATTTTGTAATTTTGTAGACCTAATCCTTAATTCCAAACCACTGCCACTGCACATAATATTAACCAGATCTTGTAAGAGAGAGTCAGCTTCCCTTCTTGTTTCCTACTTAAAATACAGAGAAAGGGAGTAAATAATTTTGTTAACATTTGAGTGCTTTGGCAAGGTCATTGTCTTAGAGGAAATTCTCCTAGTTTTTTCTTTTGAATTACTAGTTTTATTACTAAAAACCAAGTTAAATTTTTTAAAGCATGACAAAATATGTGCATAAATGTTACAATCAGACCTAAAATTTAAAAAAAAATAGTTTTAGATGTAACTATTTAATGAAGTCCTAATTATTGTTTATTGTTTCTTCTGTTGTTACTAGGTTTGTTGTGTTCATTCCTGTAACCTGTCACAGACAAAGTTACGGTATAGAGTTGAGTTTGAACAGAAACCAAACAACATAGACTTAATTCTCTTTATTGCTAACATCAAAGTTATTTCTAAGAACAGACAGAATTTCTTATACTTACAACCTCAGTAGTCGAGACACAGAATGAATGAAACCTAACACAATATAGCTTTGGGGAACACATTGTTTAACAGCCATTGTTAACGTAACATTGTTTATCTTTGAGCTAATTTACATATTTATTTATTAAATATATATGATAAGCATGACCCCAAAGTAAACTTAAGATACTGTATTCTGTTGGTTTAACGTCACATTCATTTATGTGAGAGTAACATTAAATTGCTATTTTAATTAATTGTACATGTGCATACCAAATACTTCTAAAATCAAAATACTTAGTTTCACAAAATAATCTAGTATGAGTATGAAAGTGTTATTTTTCTTTCTACTTTGCAAAAATATTCCAATCCTAATACTAACTGATACACTACAAGATTTATTACCATGATCCTCAATTAGCCAAGAAAAGATTCTATCCATGTCACTGTTAAATCAGTCTTTCTTAGCATTAAAGCTTTTTACTCTCTACTTTTCAAACCAAAGTGCTTTCTTATTTTTAACATTTTACCAAAAAAAAAAGGAGACATTAATAACTGCTTTTTCTTACTCAGGAGTCACAGTCCAGGTCCTTTCCACAGTCCCTGTAATGTTCAGCTACTGGGTAGGTGCCTACTAGCATATTTTGTAATTCATATGTTAATTTTTTTAAAAAGAAATGCATCCTCCTATAAATTAGGTGATTGAAGTAGTCAATAGAGCACTGAATTAAATGGGGAATTGTTCTGCTGTGAAAAACAAAAGACAAAAAAATAGGCCAGGTATCAGAAGAGCCAGCACGGTGTCCTGGCAAAGCTCCGCTCTGCAGTACACCCAGTGAGAAAGAATGAGACAACAATTCCTTCTGGGGACCTTATGAGGGTAGCTGGAAACAGGGGGAGAGAATTTACACAGCATGAATCCATGGTTAGCACGTAGATGTATGTGTACAGGTTCCATGAAAGCTAGACATCAATCAGTATTTTCTCATGAAATAAAGAAGTGAAAGATACATTTGTGGTCTTGTCCCACTTTCTTTTAAATGTAGCATGGGACTCATTGACCTAGAATGCTTTGAATCTTAAAATTCAGTAGCAAATTTAAATTAGCATGTTCCCTGCATGGTGATCTTGAATGCATCAATTAAATAAAAAGTCTGAGAAGATAAATGACAGCAAAATGATGTTCTAAATACGTTCACAATTTCACTATTTAGCTATGTGTACAAGTCGAGTTGTGATATGTAAGCAGATATGCTACATTAAAAATCATTGTGTTAAGCCCACATGTAAGTACTACCAGTGATCTAAGGAATTTCTCGTTGGGTGACATATCTTTAAAATTTTATTCTGGTATTTATGGTAATATTTTCCATTAAATATGTATTAGGGGGGAAACGGGAAACTAATTGTATGGATATTGCAGTTCCCTTATTAGAATTATGACTGTTATCTCCTTCTGAATGTTAGAGAGGTTTGCTCAACTTTTCTCTGTAGAATTCTCATGCTCCAGCATCTCACTTTTCTTATTTTTCTCTCTTCAGCTTCAGTAATAGGAGAGTAAATATTCATCGCTATGTTTAAAAATTATATGCTGAGGTTTTTGCATTGGGATAAACAAAAACAGAGGACTGGTTTACACAAAAGACCAGATACTTAAGTACATCAGCGACTCGGGCTTTATTACACTCATCCTGAGCAGTAAAGGCAACAGCAGTTAATAAAATATTCAAGACAAGAAGCAGAACTGCACCCAGAGGTTTTAAAGCGAGGCAGAATTTAGCCCTACTGGTTTCTAGATGTTCAGAACTGTAAAGCAAATTTTAGGTTCAAACTCTGTCTCTGAATTGTTTGCAGTGATATTTATCCAATATCTTCCAAAGGTGATAACATTTGAGAACTATATTTTAATGTACTATTCTGCTTAATATCTTACCAGGCCAAACCTCAGGATACTTTAGATCTAGCACAAATATTAAATAATGACTTAGCTGCTACAGTAAAAAAGTACCCCAAGAGGTTTATCGGCTTGGGTACGTTACCTTTGCAAGCTCCAGACCTGGCTGTGAAGGAAATGCATCGCTGCGTGAATGAGCTTGGATTTCCTGGAGTACAAATAGGATCTCATATCAATGAATGGGACCTGAATGCACCAGAACTGTACAGTATTTATGCTGTGAGTAAATATTAACTTCCTTATTTTGGGGAATTCTGTGACATGGAATTCTGCCTAATAATATCTTGGGACATATTCAGTCATCAGCTAAGTTTATAGATGCATTAAAACAATTGAGCCTTCTAATCTGTTAGTGATCAGAGAGATTCAGCTTTAATTATATATGATAATTCATTATAGGACACAGTGGCAATAATACAATATAAAACATTCAGAAACATACTTTATAATAATAAATAACATTTTATGATATGAGTTCTCGCTGTAGAGTTGCCTTCTTGGTTTGTGAGGATAAGTGCAGTATCAAATAAAGCATTTCTGCACTGTTTGCTTTTGGGTTCCAGTTACTATATCCAATCCTATTGAGATAATTGATAAAACTCCCTGAGATTTTCAGAGATACCTATAGAGCCAAAGTACCATACAGAATTATGCAAATGGGACCAAAACTTCCAAACTGAATGTATTGATTATAAAACAGATTTGTAGATTGCATTACTTAAATAGCCCGAGGTCCAAATGAGGATGGTCATTTGTCTAAATTATGGGGTTTAATCAGTGTACATTCTGTATCTGTTTCGTAGGTGGTTATAGCTGTCAGCTTGAAATTGATTCATAGCGGTTATTTTTCAGAATGCTGAATTTATGCAAGAATCCTGTTAGTGCAGCATCTGGACTATTAGTTTTTATGGTCATACACAGTCAGTTAACAACTTCCACTCTTGGAGATGCATGCATTCGCAGAATCACAGCATGGCTGAGGTTGGAAGGGACCTCTGGAAGTCAGCTGGTCCAAACCCCCTGGCCACCTAGAGCCTGTTTCCCAGGACCATGTCCAGATGGCTTTTGAATATCTCCAAGCAGGGAGACTCCACAACCTCTCTGGGCAATCTGTGCCACTGCTCAGTCACCCCTGCAGTAAAAAAGTGTTTCCTGATGTTCAGAGGGAACCTCCTGTGTTTCAGTTTGTGCCCATTGCCTCTGGTCCTGTCACAGGGCATCAGAGAAAGGAGCCTGGCTCCATCTTCTTTACACCCTCCCTTCAGGTGTTTATATACATTAAGGACATCCCCCCTGAACCTTCTTGTACTGGAAGATTCCTCTCTTGTACTGGAATCTCTCTCTTATACTGTACATTCAAGGCCAGGCTGGATGGGGCTTTGACCAGCCTGGTCTAGTGGAAGATGTCCCTGCCAATGGTAGGGGGTCTTTAAGGTCACTTCCAACCCAAACCATTCTATGATTCTACGATTCTATGATTCTGCAGCTTGTGTTTAACACATGTAGGAAGTAACCTCTACCACTTTTAGAAACATCCCTGGATAATAAAGATTGTGAAATTAAGCCATATTTGATAATGAACTTCATCAATCTACCAAGCCAGTTATTGAATTGCTATTTTTGGTTTACAAATGTAGATGGCAATTACTCCCTACAATTCCAAAGTTGCAGCTTTATTTATGTATGTATGGGTAAATAAACCCAAATTTTTCAAATGTGTGAAAATCTCCTTAGCAACAAGAGGAGGTCCAGAAATACATGTGACAAAAAGAAGCTGTTAAATCCTGGTTAAGCATATGAACGACTCTGATGACTATATACTTAAATTTAAGCACCTAGTTAAATTAGTCAGAAGCAGCATCCTATATACTTGAGTGGAGATGGGCTATTGATCAGAATACAGGTGGATTTCAAACTCTTAGGGTGGATTAGGAATAGTTTTAATTTTTTTTTAAGGCAGGCAGAAGGCCAAAGGGGACAAATGTAGTGCAACAGCAACAAAAAATCCTGAATGCAGCTGGAACAATTCTGCAAAACTATCCTAAAATGGTTTTATAAAACATTATAAGAATTCACCCTCATATGTGTAATTAAACCAAAAGAATGCTAGTTTGAACTGAGTTTTATACCGCAGGATAGCTGACAAACACAGCTAAAAAGCGTTTTTGTACCACATTAATCTGAGGAACACTTGGCTTACTAAAAAGATATTATCATCAGTGTTTCCAATCCTGTAGTCTGAAAAAGAACTTTGAAACTGAGTGAGGACTTCAGGATATGGCCCACAGGAGTAAATATAACCAACTATTGCTTATAGTTCTTACTTCTGGGCCTATTTTCATTACTAGTACTAATGCTCAGTACAATTTTGCAGGTAATCTTTAAACCATGGCTAAGAAATAAGATGCATTTCGGTATGATTAGTCAAGATTTAGATTTTTTTTCTTTTTCCTGCAGGCTGCTGAACAATTAAATTGCTGTCTCTTTGTGCATCCCTGGGACATGCAGATAGATGGAAGGATGTCCAAATATTGGTTTCCCTGGCTAATAGGTGAGTGTACATTTACTTTGCTTAGTCTACATTTACAAACTGTCACTGGATTATGCCCAGAAGATTGTTGCAAAAATTCCATGATTTTTCTATCAATCTATTTTTAAATCAAGTACTACAATTAAATCTGTTGTTAGGCACCTAAATGGCATGATATTCTAAATATGTTAGGTGTGCTCAGGAACTGAGGCCTGAGGTAGGCACCTAAATTGCTGTTATGTTCCTTACACTGGACATCCAAGTTACCCAGCGGCAAAGAGAGAGAGAGGTTATTTCTAAACTCTAGCAGCTGGCACCATGTCATAACTAAACCCCAAATCTGTGTTGGAATATCCACCAACATACTTGCTTCGCTTTCCACACAAAAGAAACCCAGAAGCACAGGTGAGAAGAGAACCTGGTGTATTCCAGGCTTGTCTTTGCGCTAGGATAACTGGGGAATGAAACCTGTATTGTGCAGTTCAGGACATACCTAACGTGCCTGCCAGCTGTCTTAGCGGTGTAGGATAAACACTAGGCTGGGAATGCAGAAGATCTTAGCTTCCAGTCCTGTGTCCTTGTTTCAGTTAATTAATGTTCAACTCCATGTTCTTCTAATAGAAATAATGCATAACCTTTGGCAGCTGCTCTGTAACTGTTATTTTTCCAGTAGGCTCAAGGCTAATTGAAGAAAATGAAGATAACATTTAAAAATCAAATGGGTAAATAAAAAATAAAACTCTAATACATTAAAGCTTTTTTTGTTCTTAGGCATGCCAGCAGAAACAACCATAGCCATTTGCTCCATGATTATGGGAGGTATTTTTGAAAAATTTCCTAAGCTGAAAGTTTGCTTTGCACATGGAGGTAAGTAATATACCCTGTGAACCCTGTACCTGAGCATGGTACAATTGTATTTTCTGGTATGCCAGCTAAAAATAATAGGGTTACCACTTTAAGCCTGCCATCAGCTGAGTATTATTACCCCAAAGAAGGTATCTGCCAGATCAGCTGCTTGTACGAACACTCTAGCCTGTTTCAGCCAGTGTTTGAACTGTTACAATAGCCTTTAAGGGAAATAAGGAGGAAGGGGAGACAGGAGATGGTTTGGGGAAAGGGACAAGGAAGAAGCAGGAGGAATTTGGGTGTCACAGTAGTGAAGAAGTGGGGAAAACAGACAAAGAAGCTAATGAAAGGAAAGGAATAAAAAATTGCTGGTGCAGAGCACTTTCTTTCTAAATAACTGACAGTAAAACTTACAGATCCCTGTTGATAATTTGAGGGGTTTTTTCCTCCTGCATATTTGCAGCTTCTGTTACTGAAAAATGTCTTCTGGCAGGTGGAGCTTTTCCATACACAGTGGGGCGAATCTCCCATGGATTCAACGTGCGCCCTGATTTGTGTGCAGTGGATAATAAGGTGGATCCAAGAAAATACCTTGGTTCATTTTACACAGACTCTCTTGTCCATGATCGTGGTGCACTAAGGTTGCTAACAAGTGTAATAGGAGAGGTGAGTTTTAATGCTTCCAAAGCAGGTGAGTCATTCTTTATTTAACTCTCTATGAAATAGGAAAAGGAGAAGAAGAAAGCAGGAAGACAGCATATTCACCCAGTAAAATCAGAACCTGAGCTATTATAAACTAACATGCTTCTGCCATGTCGATAATGTTTCTACTATATGGAGTTATTGAAATGATGGGTTTAATCCAGGAAATCATGCACTGTGAACCTTAGTTCAGTGAGGCGAGCTCCTTGCGTAAGGTTGTTCAGGATGGCACTGCAAGCAAAGACTGCTTCAGTTGGAGCCTTGTTTTCAAATGGCTTAATTCTCAAATTCAAGTGTATATTTGAAGAAATCAGATTGTATTTCCACTTGGGAAGTTATAGGCAGAAAAAAGTCAATAGTAAAGTTTTTGTGGAGATCCTGGAGAGCACATTAAACATCATGGGTTTGCAAAAATATTTTACTTGTTAGAGATTAAAGAAGTCTTTGTAGTTTAGCAGCCTGTTTAAATCAGGTACAGCATGGGACAGAAAAATCCAAAAACATTCTAATAATTCCTTCTCATTAGCAAATGCTCAGGAAGGGGTTGAAGATGGCATCTCTTATGCCAACTTTCAGTGGATCACTACAAATCAACAAGAGACCTGTATTTGTGTCCTGATCTCTGGGACTCACAGAATTTCTGCAGCTAGCAGGCAGATACCTAACAGATGTCAAAAACAAATGCAAGCTCTGACATTGACTTTTTTGTCTCAACAACTGTATTCCTGTTTGCTGTACATTAGTTTCTAGGCTCACATAGTACTTTCTCACATATGGGACTCTTGCTGTCATCAGGGCCTCTTGTATGACCAAAGCTCACACAGACAGCTAAGCTGAATGTTTTCTTTCTCTCTACAGAAAAGATACTGTTGATTTCCCATTTGCATCTCTAACAGTCTGAGCAGGTTACTGCAATAAATCTGTACTAGAACTGGTACGAAAGTGACTTGCCTAGGCCAGCCAAAAATGATGATGCAGAACTACTGCTTTCTTTGTCTTGGTACTCTGAGCCCAGGTCTCAACCGTTTGAAATCCATAGGTTTTCAGGCTGTGCTGCACAGGATATCTGTAACTTTGAGACTGGACTGCTGCCTGCAGCTCCCCTGCAGTACTGGTGCCTTTTAGGAAAACTCTACATTTGAAGATTCATTAAAAATTCTACAATGTGACAGCACAACTACAGCTTGCAACAATACTATAGAAAGTTTTTGCAAAGCATACATGTATGTACACATACAGCTCTAAGGAGAGGAGAGAAAATACCTCTTTCTTAAATCCACCATGAACCAAAAACAGATTTATGGCAGGAGCCCCATAAAATGTGCAAAGAAACTACCATGCAGCCTAGTTCTGTTAGAAACAAGTAAGATAAAACCCAGATCAGTTTACTTGTCGAAAGATCTGCTAATAAGCCATCACATCAGTGGGTTTTAACTTGGGTAGCATTTGCTATGTTCTTTCTGTACATATAGACAAGTTATAGCATTTTTTTTGGCAGTGCTACTCCTAGTGAATACTGATGGAGAGATCTCTGTTAGGAATAAAGTTTTAGGCACCAGATGGACTACTAACAAAATACTAGGGCCCCAGCCCAATATTGATTTCTGTTAATTTCTGTTACCAACCTCTAAATAGTAAATATATCACGGTCAACAGTCCTTTTGAATCTAACTGTAGCTTACAGTAATCAAGTGGCTTTAAGTAGGTTTTACAATAGATGTAAAAATTTTACCCGATGTGGTGTGCACTTCCATTTTACAAGATACCCAAAGGATTACAGAGCAGCAGTTCAGCACTTGCCTTCAGTTATCTCCTTTTCTGAGAAGTCTCCCCAAATCTAGACCATGTTCATCCTAAGTATATTCTTGTTCTACATGCAGTTATAGTACAGCAGGGATGAGTCAAGCTCTTGAATTTTAAATTGCCATGTTGAGGCGGTCAGATTCCTTTTTTTTATTGCCAAGGAGACAAGATCACTTGCTTGTTTCTTTTTTTCCATCATAAAATGCTGGGAGACATGTTTTGCCATTGTTAGAAAGACCTTGGTAAATTAGAAGCTGTGTGACTCGGCATGGCTGAGACACACAGATTCTTTTTTCTGCGCTGATTCTGTTTTTAAGCTGAACTATAAATGTCAAGAGCAAAGCAGGACAGAAAGTACGACGGGATGTTTAATCTATTGCTGACAACTTTTTTTCTGTTTTAACTAGTATAGAATGCAAGTCTCATCGCAGTTCTGCTTTAGAGTAACCAGTTAGCTTTGCATCTCAAGGCTGCTCTAAGCTATGGCCGTTGTGGGAAAGCTGCTGTCTTCGTACCACACTTAAACTGTAATTTCTCTACCTTTCTTCCTAAGAAGTGACACATAGACTCTGGCTCTTAATCATGATTAGTCTTTGCAACTGAAATTTAGTTGTTTGAGGAGAGAGAGGTTATGGATTGTAATTTGATAATCTAAAAGTCACTCAGCAATAGCCTCTCTGGTGTCTCATTTATTTCGTCAACAGACTTCTGAAATTAAATTTCTTAAGGCAATAAATTTGACCATAGGATGTCAGTGTCTTCTTTAATTCTCCTCTAAGTATTTGGAGTTCAAGCAATGTGACAAGTGGAACCCCAGTGCTGAAAAGTCATGAGTCATATCCCAAAAACTTAGATGCTTTTAATACTCAGGAGAACTTGAAAAAAAAAAGTGCATTTTCTTTCTCTTTTCCATAGCCTAAGGCATCTTATCCTTGAAAAAAAACATGCACATCACATTTTCAAACTTTACTTGATAACCATGAAGATGAAAAAGTTCCCTCTTTTTCCCGTGAAAGCTGATATTCTCATATAATACCATTCCACGAGTCAAATGCTTAAAAAAACACCAAATATCTCAGTGTTTTCAGTGCAGTTGTGTGTTGGCAGAATAACAAATACAAGACAAATAAATGCCGGGCTAAAAACAATGTGATTAGGTCTTGAAGATGACACTGTAACTTCATGAGCTGAAGGTTTGAAATAGGACAGCTCTCTAGAGCATAGCTAACAGCTATGCAGGAAGGGCATCAGTGTGTGTGAAGATGTGCTTAGACATGGCTTCAGGTCCTTAGGGAGCAGCCATTACCTGGCATCAGAATGTAGTGTGTTGGCTTTGAGCTTATGAATAGTGAAATCCAGTGACAGCTGTGATGAGTCCTGTACATTTAACTTCATCCCTACTTAGTGCTGGGTGCAGGTTAATTGGAGCCTATCCCAGTTAAAGGGAGCAGGAGTATACGTTTCTGAGAAAGAATTTTGTAAGACTGCAAAATTGCTGCAGTCCTTCGCTTCCCCCCATGATGAGGTAGCATGAAGTGAATATAAACCAACACAAAATCCCTAATGATGCTGGCTATAAAAAGTGCAGAACTGGGTTGACAGGGGATTAAATGATGCAGGGTATCTCTGCAAAAACTTCCCCAAGAGCCATCACCCAAAGGTAAAACGTTCTCTGGCCAGAAGTTGGACCTGAACTGGCTATAGCAATTTGGCCCTTTTTTGAGATGTATCCTGATAGTAAGAAAGAAGGTGAGATTCAAAGCAAATACATTTTTTACTAATATAAAAGAACAAATTCATGCTTGGTGCTCTTTGAGGTTCATTTTAAGATTCAGGTTCCTATTACTGTGAAAAAAGTTCTGTTGAGTAGAAGAGTCCACTGGGGTTAATCATTAGCCATATATACCTTTCTAAAAAGAGAGATGCACTAATTAAGGTATCAAACTATAAGTCCTGTAGGGAAAACTGACTTGGTTGATATCCTTTGCAATAATACAATAATGCATCTGTTACGCTAGGAGTATTATTTATCTGCAGAGACTCCACAGGACTTCCCTGAGGCTGGTTGCTAAAGACAGGTATTGCAATCCCCCCTTTATAGATGGATACAAAACTGAAGCTCGAAGAGTATAAATGAATAGCCTAATGTCACTAGTAGCAGAGCAATAATGCTGCTTCTGAATTTTTCTTACTAATTTACAGCACTTAATTTTGCTGCTAATGAATAGATCTCACGATTAGCTCTGAAACACTTTAAATAGAGGAAAAGAAAAATATAATTGAAATAATATATATATTATTCCAATGAGGATGTGGGATATCTTTCTGCTTTGGTATATAGGAGATGTAAACAAGAATGTACGAACCTTCCTGGCTCACTTAACCTCGACCAATAAACAGCTGGGCAAATACTGGGTTTCATTCTCCTTTACTTAGAAATCCATTTTCTTATATAAACCTAGTATGTTTATTGGTTGAGGGGTTTTTTTTATATGGCATACATTTGTTTTTCATATCTGAAGAAAATATCTTGGTATCAGATTGAATATTGTAAATAGAAGAACGTATTTAGCTGCTTAAAAGTACACGCATCCAAATATATTTTGTTTAATCTACACTCAGAACTTGATTTAGTGGACAGAGAGTATAAATTCTCCTATTCTAATCTTATGGCAAGGCTTCTATAATAAATTACAACAAACAATATAGGACAGAACAATAGAATGTGTATCGTCTGGATTTCGTGTAGGGTTTTGTGTAAGTTCTGTCAGAGACTCTCGGGTGACATCTACTGGAGGTAAAAAAATTTAAAAAAAAAAAAAAAGCAGCATGTGACAAATAAAACCGAATCCTTTCATAAAATAACTGAATTATGTTTTCTTCATCCTATTTCAGTATTGGCAACTGAGTTCAAATATTATAACAAGTGCCCCAAATTCATGAGCTTGACTTCAAATTCATGAGACATTTAAAAACATATATTTTTAATGAAAACTCTGGTTTTCAAATATTCATGTCTCCAGGAGATGAAGCTTAAAGGAAAATAGACTTTTGATAAAATCGAGAGAGTTGGCAGTATGCACCCTCCGAGGCAGATGAAATGGGGAAATATCATTCCAGTGTGAAAATGAACCTATAACAATGTGGACCTATTGAGGATCTGCCTATTTCTTTTCATCTCTGATAACAGGAATGATGCATACAGATTTTTATTGAATTTTCTTTTCACTGACTTGCTTTCAGAAACAAATCATATCATGTCACTCATATGCTCAGATACACGTTTCAAATGCACAGCTAATAGCCAATCCCAGTTAAAGACAATGTCATTTTTTTAAAAATTATAGACTTCCAAAAATATATGAAATTTTGTAAATGAGGTTTTGGTTTTGTTATCTGAATACTAGTTAAATTAAATTAAATAAAATACTTTTTTTATATTTAAGTCTTTGTAGTAATTCGACATTGTACCATGCTTTAAATAGTATCACATTGCAATTATTACAGCTTTTAAAGTGTCACACAAAAGATAATTTTTCCTAATGAAAGTTGGTACCCAAAGATTATCTTCATATTCACTTTTGTAATTAATCAGTCGAATATATACATGTAATTTCCTGTGGTTTATTATAAATTCCAGAAAGCACGTGCAACTATATTGTTTAATGTTACTACAAAATGTACAACATGTTTTTTCATTACCAGGACAAAGTTATTTTGGGGACAGATTACCCTTTTCCACTTGGGGAACTGGAACCTGGAAAACTGATTGATTCAATGGAAGATTTTGACAATAAATTGAAGGTATGATCTTTACATTTGAGGGTGTTTTCCCCTCCTTTTTAAGCCTCTGGTTTTAGAACTGAGATGAAACACTGAAAAATCAGTGTAGTACACCGATTTCTGCAAAGACTGGAAGAGGCCCTTTAGTCTCTTTGCAGCAGTTCACTTTAAAGCACGAGTAAAAGCATTTGAGTAAAATATGAGTTAAGCACAAGCAAACATATCACAGAATCACAGAATCACAGAATGTTAGGGATTGGAAGGGACCTCGAAAGATCATCTCGTCCAATCCCCCTGCCGGAGCAGGATTACCTAGACCATATCACACAGGAACGCGTCCAGGTGGGTTTTGAATGTCTCCAGAGAAGGAGACTCCACAACCTCTCTGGGCAGCCTGTTCCAGTGTTCGGTCACCCTCACCGTAAAGAAGTTTTTCCTCATATTTATGTGGAACCTCCTGTGTTCCAGCTTGCACCCATTGCCCCTTGTCCTGTCAAGGGATGTCACTGAGAAGAGCCTGGCTCCATCCTCATGACACTTGCCCTTTACATATTTATAAACATTAATGAGGTCACCCCTCAGTCTCCTCTTCTCTAAGCTAAAGAGACCCAGCTCCCTCAGCCTCTCCTCATAAGGGAGATGTTCCACCCCCTTAATCATCTTCGTGGCTCTGCGCTGGACTCTCTCTAGCAGTTCCCTGTCCTTCTTGAACTGAGGGGCCCAGAACTGGACACAATATTCCAGATGCGGCCTCACCAGGGCAGAGTAGAGGGGGAGGAGAACCTCTCTTGACCTGCTGACCATACCCCTTCTACGTGTTTTTTTTTTTTTACAGGATAAGCTCAAGGCTGGCAATGGTCTGGAATTTTTGGGTCTTAGCAGAAAACAATTTGAATAATTAGGAACATATTAAAGAGACCAAACTTTGGAAATAATGCTGAATCCTTAGGGATACTTCGATTTGCATGTGCAATTATACAGATGAAAAATAAATTTGACAAGTGTATTACAGTCTACTGTCATTTACAAAACAAAAGCAAGGGTACTGGAAATGAGGATGCACAGGTATTTCTGTGCATTTGAAGATTTAGGTTGCCTTTACACAACTCTGAAATCCCTGCTTTCATAAAAAAGACAAGATTGCATCTTTTGCAGCTGTAGTAAGAATCTCTGAATGATAATCAATGCCATGTCATTAGGACTTGATTCCCGGGAAGAAAGAACTGAGAAAATTATGACTTGTATCCATTACATTTCAGTCTTCGTTATGCCCAATAAACACAATTTAGAAGAATCTTAAAACAGAATTTAAACAGAATTTTGTTGATGCCCAATAAAAGGCAACATTTGCCTTTATCCCCTGATGGACATTGCAGCACACCACACGTCAGCTCAGCACTGCAAGTGTATGCACTGGCAGTTTGTACATGTTGTGATGGGATGAAGGAGGTCTGTGTGGGGACTTGTACTTTATAGCTGCTGCCTACACCACTGGCAAATTACTCATCAGAAACAATGTGAACAGTATGGTTGTAGGTGCAGAAATAATGTATTTGTGTGGGTAATACTTTGTGTGTCACTGCCACTGTCAAAATAAATAACTAGTGTTTAGCAACGGTATGGTTTAACGTTCTGTTCCTTAAAAAATACTTCCTAAAAGGCTGGATACTCACACGCTGCAATGTTAATGCTCTGTCTAGTTTGAGTCCTGCTATAGGAATGGAAAGGTGGTTTACTTACAGGCTATTGATTGAAATGGGTTTTCATGATTTATCTGGGGAGCACACAGGCATCCTCCTCCTGAGAAGATTTTATACTATTCAGAAAAATGCTGATGAACACTTAGTCTCATGGGATCGTTTGCTGGCTATGTGTGGTGTCACCATCCTTCTGTTTAGTCGTAGAACACTCCAGGAAAAACAGTGTTAGACAGCATTTGGTTTTGTAGCTGTGTCCATTAACTGTCCTTGTGTCAGACAGAACCTGAAGGGTGTTGAACATCAGCAGTTCTGCTGATACCAGCCTCTGTTGGACTACAAAGAAGGTTTTGTCCTTCTTTATAGTGTCAAAAAAACAAAACAAAAAGTGGTTTGTGCAGGTTAATGACATGTTTTCTTAGCTATTGCATTTGGATCTTTACTTCTTTACTTCTCCAAATATATTCCATAGAAGACTACTGGACATCAGAAGTTGAAGTAGGCAGCAGCTCACAGGTTTAGACCCTAGGAGTATCAGGTTTTTGTGTAAGAGGAAAAGAGGACCTAGACAAAATAGCTTTAACAATATTAGTTGTCCTCAGGTTCGCAAGACTTCCATTGACCTTTTTAATTTAAATATCTACATGCAAGTATTGAGCTTAAATGTATGATTTTTCAACCAGATTGTTTTAATTAAATTTCAAAGTAGAAGAAAGGCAACCTTGTTCTCATATAATATTCTTTTCCTTCAGCATATTCGCTTTTCACAGATGTTTAAATGGATTTAAGTGGAAAATACATTGTGATTCCTCCAATACATTTTAATTGGATTTATTCTTCCATTTTTTAATGAATGAAACCTGTTGAGTTAGTGAGAATGCAATGTTACATCGTTGGGGACCAAGGTCTGGAACCTCTCCAATAGCAAGAACGGTTATTTAATTACCTTAACCTGTGACTGAATGGGTGATTGCAGCACTCTACATAGCAATTAATTAATGTGCGTACCCTGCATAAATCATATTCATTATTTAATGATATTCTACTTACTCGTGATGTGTTAAGATTTTTAACACAGTGATATATATAGTCTTCCCTACATCTTCCTTTTTTTTAATTAACAAAGCTAATGTAAAATTCTAATTACACAGACGAGAACATTCTTAATACTCTTCCACCAATTATTGAAGGAATAAAAATTGTAAGTTGAACGCCCAAACTCCATGAGTTTTACACAATGATTTAAACAATGAGGTAAAGCATTGCACTTTGATTGTTAAAGGCACAAAAATATGAAGGCAAAGATCAGCTCCTAATTACTACAGAAATCTTTGTAGTTAAATGTCCTCTGCACATGCAGAATCTTAAAGATGATTTACAATTGGGAACATCAGGCCAGTAACACGTCTGTCCGTGCTGCATTATACATCTGTGTATTTCATTAGTGTTCTGTTGGGTCCAGTTATAAAATTACAACTGCTTGTATAAAATTTGCACTGAAGGTGTAAAAGAACTAGTAGTAACAAAATTTTAGGTGAACAAACCCACTTAGAGCGCTAGTGGCATATGCTACACATGAGAAGAACACTTGGAGCTCTCTTTTTGATCCATGATGATCAGAACTTTAAGTAAAGACAAGTACCTTTTCCTACCCTTTGAACCCTGAATCCAGTCATCTCAAGCTGAAAATCTGTAACGGAATACCTAATGCACTTCAGTTTTCTCTCTCCTGTGTAAGTGAGTGCGCAGTGAGAAGGATCTGCAAGCTGCATTATAGCAGGTGTTAAAATAGATTTAAATGGAGATGCTGAGTAGACTGTGCTTGAGGTGTACGGAGATTCAGGAGGGCTCTGTATTTTCCTGAAGGGAGGATAGAAGGCTGCACCTCTTCACCCCAAAGCAGTAAGAGACAGAAGTTAGGGTGTTTCATTCCAGCACTTTACAAGGTAGGCTCTGTGACTGCTTGGGCACCTGGGTACCTTGGGAATGAGTTTGAAGGCTTAATGATAGCCATGTAAAAGTAGTGTTGGGTAGCATATTATTATTTAAGGGTGAAATAGGAATGGGCAAAAAGTGTAGGAAGTGATCTTACTTCTTAAAGGTAGCTGAAGTGTAACGTGGGAGGGGTTCGGACAAGTTCCTGTTCAATACAATGTGAACAGCTTCTCTGTGTATTGGAGAGTAATTGACTGGATGGACACAAGGCCTCGCTGGACGGCTTTAATTCTGCCTTTTTGGCACTGAATTGCCAGATAAATACTACCTGTAGAAGTTAGTTATTGCTTATATAGGTGTGATTATCATATATGCCATACACTCGAGATGCTGCAATTACTGTGTGATTCTTAAGTGTTCCTGCACTCAAGAGGAACGCTTTGCCTAGATGTTTGCTGCTACCAGTGCCAGAAACAGAATCAGAGGCACAGTGTGCCCCTCACAATCTTGACATTTTTCTTGCAGAATGATTAGAGTGACTTCAAATCCATGAAAGATCTTTCCAACTTCTCCCCACAGCCTCTATTCCCAGCTCTTTGTCCAACAGATCAATTAGCACATCCAAATATTTCAGCCCTTAAAACAGATGTTCTTTTATTCTCGTGCCCCCATGCAACTTATTTCAAATCTGGAAGAATGAGAAAGGCAGCCGAGCGTGTGAGGATCATCCTTTCTGGGTAGTACGTGGCACATCGGCAAGGCAATAAATAAGAACTAGACGATCTTTAAGGTCCCTTCCAACCCAAACCATTCTATGACTCTATAAATAACTGAGATTGAAACCATCTGTGAGTCGACTGAAACAAGGAAGTTCTGAGAGAGGCAAGAAGAGGGTTATTTATCTCAACCCGCAGGGTTCCCAGCTGAACGCCAACAGCCCAGGAGAACAAGACTACAACCGACACAGGACCGCGGGTGGCGGCCGGGGCTGTTCCCCACCGCCCGCCCCTGAAGAAACCCCCCGAGAGGGAGCGCAGAGACACCAAACCGCGACCTGCCGGCCGCTGCTTCCCAGGAGATGCGGGGTTTGATCTTCCGAGAAAACACGTATTCGGTAGCTCTAACCCAAACAGCTCGTGTATTCCACTGAACTACCAGACTGCAACAGGCAACCCGGACCGAGACGAGCCCCGGGAGAAGCCCGGTGAATTTAAAACTCCCGGAGGAGCCAGCGGCTGCGCACCCCGCCGCGGCTCTCTGCCGGGCACGGGACAGCCATTACCCGGTACGCAAGGGGATCTCCCCTTGCTGTTTCCCGAAGCGCGGTGTTTCTGGGGGCCTCCCCCTTGCCCAGCCCAGCCCAGCCCAGCCCAGCCCAGCCCAGCCCAGCCCCCGCCGCTCCCCGGGGCCGGGGCCGCCGCCAGCGCCACCTCACGCAACGCGCCCCCTGCGCGCCACGGCCCGCCTTATCCCCCAGCGCCACCGGCCCGCCGCGCCGCAGCCAATCAGCGCCGGCGGGCGGCCAGTGAAGAGGGGCCCTGGGCCGTCACTTCCGGACGCCGGAGCCCCTTTAGGTGCAGTTGTTACTCTCCGCGTCACGTGCCGGGGGAGCCATGGCCGCCCGCCGCCGCCGTGCGAGCCACGTGACCCTCCCCCCCAGGCGGCCGCTCTTGCTGCGCTGCCGCCAGACTCTATGGTTCGGGGCGCATAGGCGGGAGCGCGGCCGCGCGCCAGGCCGCCAGTTCTCGCGAGAGTCGCGATGGAGGGCGGGGGGGAGGGGCCGGGCGCGGCGCCGCCGCCGGCGGGCGGGGCGGCGGAGGGAGGGGGAGGAAGTGTCATGGCGGCGGCGGGCTCGGGCGCGGGCTGCTCGGCGCGGGGCGGCGGCGGCTCCTCCTCGACGGCGTCGCGCTGGTTCTTCAGCCGCGAGCAGCTGGAGAACACGCCCTCGCGGCGCTGCGGCGTGGAGGCCGACAAGGAGCTCTCGTACCGGCAGCAGGCGGCCAACCTCATTCAAGATATGGGCCAGCGCCTCAACGTGTATCCGAGCGGGGCCTGTGGGCCGGCGGGGCCGGCGGCAGGGAGGGGGCTGGGGGAGGCGAGGGGCCGGGCGGGCGGCGCCGTTACCGCCGGCTGTGGCGGGAGCGCCTTCTCCCCCGTGTGGGAGCCCTCCCCGGGACGGCTCCCGCTCCCCCGGCTGCCCGTGAAGGGCGCTCGGGGCGGAGGGAGCGGTGGCCGTGAGGCACAGAATGGGAGGAGGAGCCTGGCGGAGCCCCCGCTTCGCCGCCTTTGTGGGCCTGGGAGGGAGGCGCGGGTGGCGGGCTCGGGGCTGAGGGGGGGGCGCCGCAGGTCTCCCACCGCGCCTCGGGCCGCGCTCCTGTCGATAGCTGCGCGTTTGGAGACTTCTAAAGTAGACCCCATTGCTTGCAGACTGGTTTTCCTTGGAGCGGGCATCTCTCGTTTGCCATTCTTTGAGTAAGACTAAAACCGCACGTCCCCTACTGAAATAGTCGAGTTGGAACAAAACAAAAGCACTTAAGACAGAATTTCAGTGTATGAGGACTTTTCGTTCAATAGGTGAGATGTGGCCAGTCCTCACATTGTCTGCGAAGCTGATGGGAAAGATACGTGTTAGTAGCGGTTAAGTACGTGTTAATATCGGTTAAGTTCTGAAGTGTCACGTCCTTAATTCATTTTCAGCTGAAGACGGTTTGTTGAAAGCAATGATTGATGTAGAAAGTGCATCGCTTTCAGTTCTTGTAAACAATTTTCTTAATATGTAGTGTTTCCTTAATATAATCTTCCAGATCTCAGCTTACGATAAATACAGCAATTGTTTACATGCACAGGTTTTATATGCATCATTCCTTCACAAAATTTAATCGAAATGTAAGTATGGTTTTGTATGCAGTAATAATATGACCATAATTTTGGCGGTCTAATTTACATTCCTTTGCTGGATTGCAAAGTTTCATCTGTTTATAGGAATTCTAGCTTCTTATCAGTGGTTTAGAGGCAATAATGACATTTCTTTTCAACTTTGAATTATTTTAACTAGTGGAAATTAGATTTTATCTTCTGCCATCAAAATAAAACAATAGGCACCATCAGCAAACACATTTCAGATGTGTGAGGAATGCATTTAGGTGTTTCGAATCTGGCTGTGCTTATGTGCTGTAGTTTGAAAGGGTGATGTGCAGGAACACATTTTTCGTCATGAAGTTAGTGGTAGTGCTAGCATGGTGGGTCTGACAATTACAGTATGGTTATGTGTGCATCCATATGGATCATGATCATGTATCTGGTCTTAAAAAACAGCGTAAATTCATTTAGCTCGTCTGGTCTTAAGCAGCTTGATGATAAGTCATATTAGACAAGGAAAGTCTTTAAATCAGATGAGAAAATGCTGGCTGTCTTGTTTCAGCTAAGGAACTGAGTATGCAGGGTCTGAATACAGAATGTTATGAAGAACTGAATTATTCTGTAAAATAATTCTCTGTAATTGAGTGATTTTCTAACAGGTATGAACGCGAGATCTCAACCTGAAAATTTTAAGCCTTTTTTTATGTCCAGTATTGCATGCAATACTTACAAAACCAGTAATGTTATAGGTGTTTTTGTATTGTTTTTAAAAAAAGTACTTTGCATCAATACTTTATACCAACTTTGAACAAACAGTTCATACTGGTGGTGGTGTATCACTAATTGGTGAGGGTGAGTTTTCTCAGATCTTGGCTATTAATGATAAAATAACCGACTAAGACTGTGACAGATGTTACGGTCTAGACCAGAGCAGACCTTGATCTACCAAGGGGCAGAATCTTGCAAACCTTGCCCTGTCTGAAATTTGGGCAGGTAAACAGTGAGTTACAGTGTTAGCCAACTCTTTTGTCTGCTGTTAATTTGTTTATCATTGTTGACTGAGCAAATGGACGTCTTATTTGGTGTTTTTTTTCAGCAAGAAATACATATTAGTTTGTAAGTACACTTCAGAAGTGTATTTATTTATTTTTGTGAAAAATCTGAGGTAAATTCAAACTTACAGCAAGCTTTTTACCAAAACTGCGGTGCTACAGGTCTTTATGTAATAAAAGCCAAGTGTTTAAGTACAACCTGAGCTAAGTGTGCATAAGCCTGAAACACTTTAACTGGAAGAAATATATAATGTAGGTTTTGTTTATGTAGTGATAGAGAACTATGTATTGAATCAATATACATATAAATCAAAATGTACTTTCCTAAAACAGTTGTCTGGTTTTAGAGCAAGAATAACACACGTGAGAATCAAGTTCCAGCAGGCTTTGTGGTGGAATATGCCCTTTGAAAGTGTTTCTGTAGTATATCAAGTGAAGGCAGTAAAACGGTCGTTTGTCTTTCTCCCCTCTGCGTACCTGCCCACGGCAGCAGTAACCTGTAGCCACTGGAAGAGGAGCTGGTGGGGTGTCCAAAATTTTCTGTTTCTGTGGATGGTTTGTGGACTTGATAAACTAGGCAGAGCTGCTTGGAATGGAGAGGTCACTTGTGTGGAGCTGCTGTAGCCGGGGCTTGTGTTATATACGTCGCCTGCTAGATTACTGTTTGTACTGTCATTGGTAATCTAGGATGGACTTAGGTAGCAAGAAGCTTTAGCTGCCGTGTTCGGGTTTTCACCGGACACTGGGAAATGCCGGTCACTTGGAACTGGGAGCACAGTAATATTCGGATATATAGTGCCCTGGTTATGAGAACTGTGCCTTAAGTTGTATTTATGAGTCTTAAAGTTCACAAGTAAGCCATGTAAGGGCTGAATGCCATGGAAACTGCAACTATTATGGGGTGGGGGAAGTGTATTGTTTAATTCATTCTCAGGTAATAGTATTCAAATAAAAGCTGTGTAAGTGCACTGCAAGTTAGCAGTCAGTAATGTTGATTCCTGCTGAATTACTTTCTGTAGCTCTTAATGAGCGTAAGGCCAGACAGCAGCTTTGTGTGTGTACTGATGGGCAAATGCATTTTCTTATGTATTTTCCTATAGGGTAGAGGGGGTGGTCTGAAAGTGAATGTGAGTCACTTATAAATACTCCCAAACCATCTGGCAGGTTCTCTGTAGAGAAAGCAAAAGCTGAGGACTCTAATAAATACTTAATATCAAATCTCCAGAGTACTTGGCAAGCTAAAAAATGTAACAATGTTCATCCACTGCAAGAAGAAACTAACCCTTAGAAATTAAATGGTAACGTACTGGCAGTCTTGAAGCTAAGAGCTAGCTAAAATTTTCTACAGTATATGGTATATGTCTGTTTGTTGTGTGCATGTAGTGATGTTTATCCATGGCAAGGAGGAATCTGAAGGCTGGGGCTAGAAAATTAGTGGCCATTAGTCAGAATGCCTTATGATCTCCATCCAGCTGAAGAAAAATGTAGCCTTTGTTTTCTTGCTTTGTTGGTAGGATAATGTTTTTAGTCAAGTAATAAATACTTGCGTATTTATAATCATGTATAATTGCTCGGTCATACAAATATACATGTATGTCTTAAATATGTCACATGCACTTAATTGTTAACAAGCAGGTCTTCCAGTGGAAGCTCATTTACTGTTGTCTTAATTCTGTTTTGTTTTCCTCAATATAAGTTACTCCTAACAATTTTACAGGCTTTTAAGATTTTGAGAATCCACTGTGGATAGGGAACAAAATTCACAACAGTATCTTTAATCTGTGGATAACACTTACCGGTTAATATTTAGGTGCAAAGAAAAATGTGTTGGGGTTTTGATGTTGCAATCAAAGCAGGTTAAGACCTTGCAAGGTTGCTGTTCCCCAGTAATAGGGTGGAAACTTGCTTTACAAATTCTGGTAAGCGGAATTGGATGCCCTGGCTACTAATTTTCCCTAGCCATGCAAATGACATTTCAGGAACTATTATGGATCTCCTCAGCGGTAGCATAAATTGTTCTTTCTACGTTACTGTTGACCAGGGCATGGTAACTTTGGTTTGCTGAGTATAAAGTTAGTCAGTGCTAATATCGGGGTGGGGAAGGAGCTTGCTGGCTTTTTATAGGAAATACTAGCGTGACTGTTATACTTCAAAATATCTTGAGAATTAAAATTCTTCTGGAAATACTGTTTCTGTAGTACTTAAAAGTGTGTTTGATATTATATAGCAAATACCTTTTTTAGAGGCTTATTCTTCAGTACACTGTGATTTGAAGAACAGAGAAGGGGGAAAAATTCTTGGTATGCTGGAAATAAGAGGTAAGGCATCCAAATGGTAGCTGTATTTTTAAATATAATCCTTAGAAATGCCGTGTGGAATACCAAACAACCAGTTGAAAATACACTTGATGATGTCAAGGGTTTTTTTTGTGTGACGTGCAGGGGTACTTAGTAAAGTGCCTCAAGAAGGCTGCAGAAGGAATTTTTTCCCTGAAATGCAAGGTAGGTGAGTTGTGTGGAGGGTTTTTTGGTTTCCCATCCCTCTATATTCCCACCCTGTCCAAATTGCAGTATTAAACTGTTGCCTTTGCAGTTGTGCAAAGTTCTTAAAACTTTCATAATATGCACCAAGCTTTAGCGACGCTGTTTTGGGCGCTTCAGTTTTAATCTTGCAATTTAATGTATTTGCTGGTTTTATGCAATGTGAGCTCCTGGTTATAATAAAAAAACTTTGCAACTCTTTGTGTTCACACTTGAAAAACATCTATCATAGACTGGAACCACTTAATGTCTTAAGCTAATTTGTATCAAGTCTAAAAACATACTAATATTGGCATTAAAAGGGAGAGGGAGTTCTCAGGAAACTATGTGCATGCCACAGATGTATTCTGAGATTATTCCAGTTGTCTTCATTGTAGCAACACTGGTTTTACAATATGTCTTGTACTTTTAAAGTGAAAAAGGACTTGTACCACATTTAACAATAAAACTTGCTGTGTAATGCTCTTGGACTGTCCCAATAAGGCTCTTATGTTTTGGTTTGTCTATTTTAGGGGGACTTGGTTTCTGAGATTCTCAGCTAGTACAGAAAATGGGGTTTGATTTCATAAATCACATGTGGTGTTCTGGAGATATTTCTCAAAGAATATTTTGGATGCTTGATAACTTCTTTAAATTATTTTGGTTTACATCAAATGAAGATGTTTATATATAGGAAGCTTACAGCTTTGTCAAGTCTGTGTCCTTGATTTTGCTTTTTTTGTTCTACTTTGCTTTTTCTGCCATTTTTGAGAACTGGAAATGAATAAAAGCTTTTGAGTAACTTTGCCAGTTATACACTTAGCAGGGTGTGTTGTCTTCACTGAAGACTTTATGCATGCCAAGTCTGAAATTTTATTACAATGTCTATTTTCCTGAATAAATACCAAGGGAGACAAAAATACTGACCTCCTCTAAACTGGGAATGAGAACCCTGGTCCTAGACAAGACAAAGGCCTGAAATTCTTTGGCCAGAAGCCAACACTTCTTTTTTGAGGAAATAGATAATTGGGGTGTACATAGATTTCTGCTGAACCAGAGTTAAATGCCAGTTAATCAGTTTGGCTTAAATCAGCCTCCAAAACTGTGTTTTATGTAAGGTCTTGAAGATCAAGAATTGTGTGGAGACTTCTGTGGCCAAGGCCAGATCTGTTTCAGTAAATTAGAAAGTATCCTGAGGTCAGGTTGATGAAGAAGGTGCTTTTTTGGAATGCAGTAAAACTTCAGTGCAGTCAGACATAGAATAATAGTGAGTGAAAATTTGCTGATGATTTAGTTGTGCTGTTATTGATGACTTGGTTCAAAGAATGTCTCTGTGAAATGTAAGTGTTGTCAGTCATGGTAATTGTTGGAAGTTGATTTTTCAGAAATGTAAATTGTGAAAACTCCATGTTTGTGTAACTATAGCCACGAACTGTGTAGGAAGAGAACTTGTGTTAGGATATATTTGAATTAAACTTGTACACAGAGCTAGAAGAACTCGAAGGTCTGAAATGCAGGTACGTGGGGATAAGTGTGTGATGCTTGGTGGGGATGGTGAGGCTGGAGAGAGGGGAGAACAGCAGGGAGCAACTGTTCATTGCTCACAGTGCAGTGCGTTGTGTTCTCCAGCCCAGCAGTAAGGCACTGCTACAGGTTACTGACCGAATGTCTGGGGGTTTTCCTAAGTCATTTATGGTTAGCCGTGTTACTCTAGCTGACAACTAGGCAGCAAGATGACTTCATAGCTAACTCCTAGGTGGTACTGAACTGCAAATGGGTGCTTTGCTGCCAGCTTATGACACCTAGAGTTCTATAAAAATGTTCATTTTTAAATGTAATTTGTAGTCTTTACTAACATTTGATACAACTGGTGTTTTGTGAATCCTTGTGCTTTGTTCTCCAGATACTGCTGGGTATATACTAAAGTTTCTAAGAGTAAGCTTTTATTTATACAACCTATGTTTATATAACAAGCTGTTTTTATTAAAGTTCTCTGCAAACTGTCTTACTTTTCAGGAGAATCAAATGCTAGCAGAACTTGTCATCAGCAGTTTTGACTTTTACTGAAAAGATGGTCTAATGGCTCACTACTACTGTGCAAGAAACTGGATGAACTTTCTCACGAAGTATATGTAACTTGAAACAGCCTGTTCTAGTGTGACTAAATCTTCTGGACCAAATCTATTCTTTTTATGTTGAACTAGAATTAGTTTGACTCAGACATCTTACTCACAAATGTAATTTAGCATTTATGCTGCTCATTCCCTGTGCTGCTGAGAGGATTGCATCAGTTATAAAATAAAACATGACTAGTTATTTTTGTTGCCTTGCATGATTTCAGAACTGTTTAAGAATTTGGATTTTTTTTTTTTTAAACCTTTTCTAAATCACAGTTTAGACTCTCCATAAAAATTCAAGTCCTACTTGTAAAAAGTTATAAAAACGTATGTTTTTCTTCTTCAGATAATATCTCCTACAGCATTGTTTTTGGCTGCAAAAGTGGAAGAACAGCCACGGAAACTTGAACATGTTATTAAAGTAGCACATGCCTGTCTTCATCTTCAAGAGCCACAACTGGATCCAAAGAGTGATGTAGGTGGAAGTCATGGTTTTAAAGATAATCAGATGACACTTCATCTAATGATCTGTTACATTGTCTTGACTGGATTATTGCTGTCTGCAAACTAGAAAAAAAACCTGTTGTTTTTACACCATTTAAGTGTTTTGTATTACTTAATGTAACTTATTAAAGACTCAAATATTTGTGTTATGAAACATGAAGAGATTACTCCATCTTGAACTTGCATTATTTTTAAGACTTCTACAGCTATAGAAGAAGACTAGACTAGATGTTAAATAAGAGGCTTCACGTGTGGTTCCATAAGTCACACAATTTGCGCAGAGAGGAGTTCACAACGCCCTGTTTGTCTTTCAACCAGAGGCTTGCTGTGCGGTGTTGTCTACATGCTGTTTGAAAGGATGTGATGTAGTTGTCAGCTGCTACCTCTGCTATACTTTGATCTTCCTTTCATTTGCCAAAGTTTGTACAGCTTCCACTTACTTTATAGTTCACATTTTCTTTCTTGAGATGAGGCTTCCTGAAACCAAGCATACGAGGAAGTATGGTGGAAATGCACCAGAGCTGTTCAGCTGGAAGGTCAGGCTGAGCTAGTTATACCCTGCTGGACCTCAGCTGACGTATAAAACTATTTGAGCACCTTTGCTACGCTCCTGGTTCTTGGAATGACGTGTGGAGGTGTATATATATATCTGTGTTTGAGCCCACAAGCTTAAGGTAGCTTAACACAAGCCAACTGAGTATCTCCAGCTGTATTTTAAAGTACTTTTAAAATTGATAACCTGCACAGAGGTACTGGAGTTGATTGGCACTGGCAAGCCTTTGTAATTCTTACAGCATCCCCCCATTCTCCCAAAAATGCTTTGCTGGAATACATGATGAGATATCCAGACTAAGTAAATCTTACTGTGAAAGATGGTTAGGCTGGTGTAACTGAATATGCAGTAATGCTTATTACTGGTAGAAGAAAGTATTACCGCAGTGAAGTGTCCTGAGTTGTCAGTTCTAACTGGCTTGGGTAGTGGTCTTAACCTGTGTTGCTAGTACCAGTATTCAAATAGGGAGTGTAGGATTAAAAATTTGAGACAATAGATAGCTACGTCTTGACCTGTTTGCTTATTTGTTTCAGGCATACCTTCAGCAAGCCCAAGAGCTGGTTATACTTGAAACAATAATGCTTCAGACTTTAGGTATGTCTTTCTAAACGTCTCTTGTGCAGCCAGCTTTCCACAAAGAAATATTGGGACACAAGGAATGGGATTTTTAATGCGCTCTTGGTACATGAGAATTTTACTGGTTTTGTATACAACTTCTGACCCCTGAATTCAGTTTCAGATTAGCAGTTGCTGTTGTGTTCACTTTGGAGGAAAAGGGCATAGCTATACTTGTGAAATAGCTGTTCCTGACAGTTTTGTGGAGTAGAAATGTGTACCCTTCCAAATAGGTTTTACTCCAAAGTAGTAACTACGTTGGTATTTATTTATATAAGGTAACATGTTATACTAGATTAGCTGTGTATGTGTTCTGCAGCAATTGGGAAGAGCTTTGTACCAAGTGCTCTTCCTCCTTTTGCCTTTCAATAGAAGAGCGTTATGTAATTGAGCAGGGTTACTACCTCTGAACATCACGAGTTGGAGGGTATCTATTTAATGGATTCAGGTAATTCCAAAATTTGAAATAGAACATTCTGATAAGAAACTCTTCTGACTTTCAAGTAACATAAATAGAGACAACTACAGCTAGCAGGCCTGAGAATACTGACTTACTCAGCTATTCTAAACACCATTTTGAGTCTATTATTTTAAAAAAAAAAAAAGCTAACAGTAGTGACCTAATTCTTAAAATAGCATCATAAAGAAAGGTTTCTTAAGTCACTGACCTACAAATTGACTTAATTTGTAATTTCATAGATGCAACATCTTTAAGTCCCAGACGTCAATGAATAAAGTGCATGTGCACACACGTCTCAGTGTGTCTGTAATACAGCTTCTACTGACTTACTAATGGACTAGAAACTGTTCAGCTATGTTCAACTTTAAAAAGAGAGTAACTTCACGGGTTTATATATATATATATAGGACTTGAGATTGCCGAAAGAATGTTTTACTAATCGATCTTGAAGTGGCTGTACCATGTATCATTCAAAAGTATGAAAAGGTGCAGAATAAAAGGCAGTTAAATAGTGTTACTTGATCTGCAGTGCAAAGGTTTAGCAAGCATTGTAGGTCTGTGGAGAAAGGAAAGAGGTTTGGTTTTTTATTGTACAGGTGCAAATGTATAATTCTAAAAGGTATTCTTAACTCTTCAGGTTTTGAAATTACCATTGAACATCCGCACACAGATGTTGTGAAATGTACGCAATTAGTGAGAGGTCAGTGACTTTTAACCGCTTCTGTAAGTCCTGTTTTACATTTCTCTTAATATTTGAATGTGATGTTATTTGTCTAATATGATCTTCACCAACTATGTTATCCAAAGTGTTTGTTTAAAGCTAGTTACTAAAGGCTTAAAAGTAACCTTTAGAGTCTGATAAAGGGTCCAGTTCTCTGTCCTTTGTGGGTTTTTTTGCTTCCATATTAGCTTTGATTTTAATAATGTTTGTTCCGTGTTGTCTTAAATGACAGCAGTTAGTAGTTGAAAACTGAATAGCCAACTATTTAATATCGTTCTGGGTTGATTGTTGTCACTCTGAAGTAGTTTTACCAAGTAAAGTTTAGTCTGCATACTGGTTGATGGCTAATGCTAGCTTTCTGCCTAGCAAATCTTTTTAGGTAATGAACTGAGGGATAAAGAGAGTGCATAGCAGGTCTGCTATCACATGCAAATGCTTCAGGATGAGACTAATTGTTTTTCTGGAGCAGGGTGTACTTGTTTTGGACGGTAGCACAAAACCCAAAACCTTTTGTTAAGCAATCATATCCTCAAACTTGTATGCAGCTCATTACTGTGACTCTAGTTAGGAGCTGAACCTGGTTTGAATTTTGGCACACCTTCTTTAATTCTTAAATTGGTTTCCTTTGGAGCTTTAAAAAAAAAGAAAAAAAAATCCTCTCATAAGATGGAGGATGGAAAAATTAGGAATCAGTTGTAGAAGCACCTAAAATAAATTTTTCACTTTAATTATGTTCTGTAATTAAAAAGTGTTTGGAAATGATTACACCATGGTTGTTAGTCTTTAGTCGTTAGTTGTTGTTGCACTGAAAAATGCAAAGTTAAGTGCTTCAGACTTTTTTGTTTTTTTCTCTATAAAATACAGGAAAGTTAGGTGCAACTTAATCGTGTTAACTAGATCTGTTTTGTAGTAGCTCTAGAATTAAAGTTGTTCTTTGAAGGAAAAGTGTCTCTCCTTTCTCATTTTAAAGTAGCTTACTGGTGTAGTGTCTTCAGAGTTTGATCCTGAGTAGGAATGGTGCTGTGTGTAACTTATTTGCACATAAAGTAGCTTTATTGCTGTTCTTGCTATAAGATAGTGATTCTTCACTTCCTCTCCAGATTTGATTGTGACTTGGTGCATAAGTCTAATTGCACCTAAAGTCTCGATAGTCTGCATCAGCAGCTCTGCAGGGTTTTGCTTTGGATTTTCTTAGCTGTTGGTCAGTATATATGTGAGCACATATTTCACTGTTTTGTGAGTCCCTACACTTCTGCTCAGTTTTTGGGGCTGTGGGGAGGGGTGGCAGGCAGTATTGTAGCTGCATCAAGATTTCCACAGTAGCAAGTGTATTTGACTTGAGCCCACGAGAAGAGAGACATACTGCTACACAAAATTTCTTTCCTTTAGTCAAGGGTAGGTGCCACTCTAAGACAGTTCAGCTTTTTCCTCTGTGTTTTGTATGCTACTTTTGTGTACTGACAAAATCCATACATTGAAGGTACATGCTACTTTTTAAATTTGACATTTTAAAGCTAGTATTTAACATCAGCACAGTTTAACAAAACACTCAGAATCGAAAATTATACCAAGTCGTGAAATCTGAAGACTCCTGTGAGGGCTGAAAATCCCTGTACTGCAAGGACTGGTGCAAAATGAATGTAATACATCTGATGCTTGAAGACTTACTCACTGGAGTAGGTGTGCTCCTTGGTATGTGTATATGCAAATGGAATTCTTGGCCGCATATGCCCCTCCTAGGGGTAGTTTAGGCTGTGGACACAAGGCTTGAGTACCTCATTTAAAAAAAAAAAATTAATCCATGAATTTAAAACATTGAGCATGAAATCTGTAGTCATGCATGCAAGTCAAGCAAATAGAGAATAATTGCCATGGAACATTGTCTTGCGTATGGAGTGAATAAAGAGATGGACTTTTGGGCACAGTGATAGATCTTCAAAGATGCAGTGGTATGATTTTAGTTCTCTATCTCAACATTTATTTATTGGACAGTGTGTTGTTTTAATGTGAATAGGTGCAACACTTAGATATCAAGTCCTGAAGCTTTCAAAATATATCTAAGACTTGTCACTGTTAAGCCTTTAGTGCTAAAGGGATTGATGGAGAAGTTAAAGAAATGCAAGGTTGCTTCATCCAGTTCTGGTAACATTCTTCTTGGACAAAAAGCACTATTTCAGAAGGCAAAGAGAGACCTTTTTTTATTAAAGGTGATTAATTTATCCAAGACTATTATGATTAAATCTGTCAACTGTATGTTTGGGAGGAGAAGGAAGGGAGGAATACAATGTGGCTGACTGAGTATCAAAAGAGAGGCAACAAAGTTAGCTGAGGTATGCAAGTGTACTTAAGGTCTTGGCTTAACATGTGTGCAGTGAATTGCCATGTGGTGAGAAGTGCCCTGCTCCCTCCCTTCTGCTGGCTAAACTAAATTAAGTGGCTAAGAGGATGACTGGTTCTCTATATCTGTTTTTGTGTTGCATCCAGGGTAATGTGCTTTATGCTGTCACTGTTACCTGTATTGATCTGTAAGTGACCCCCTTTAAAAGCAAAATGAAAAAAAAAATGCAGGTTCTGTTGATGATGCGCAAAAGATTCAGCAAAGCCCTTTGTCAGAAGACTGTTTAGTCTCATAGTGGCTTACCAGAGTCCATTGCTGGAAGCTGAAGATGAACTAGTGAGTGAGAATTGGTGCAAAAAACCACAATTGCTTCAACAATACAACTAACGCAAAAGCTGAATTCTTCATCTCTAAGATTGAAAGCCCTTCTGAAAGTAGTGTTAGACAACACAGATCGTTGTAGATAAGGGGTGACTGGATGGATACACAATGACTCATGATGTTCAGGCACAAGGTATCTAATTATTCCTTCTGGTTTTCAAAGATTCATAGCTTCATGCAATTGTTCCATCTTTACAGTTTGATCAGTGTAGTAGACAAGGAAAATGGTGTGGGCTCAGTCTTTTTTCTGCACCATTCTTCCTCAGTGTCAAGAGACTGAGAAGAGGAGACAGGACCGTCATTCCTTAGGATCCCATGGGTCCTCTAAGGAATCTGGAGGCAGTGGATCTCTGAAGGCCTGTCAGCAAGCTTCAGTACCCATCCCAAGGATGCTCCGGTACTGAAGAGAGAAGAAAAGAAAAAAGAAAAACAAAACACTAAAAACTGTTCCCGGCATTAAACTACCTGCCTGGCTCGAATGCTAGTTGAATGATCAGCCATGAAACTGCCCTAGTGCCGAGACCATGATGTGGTCCTCTTAAGCTCTGCTGTGAAATCAATCTGTTCCCAGCCTGCTTCTGGTGGAACCTGAAGAGAAGGAATCTGTATTCTCATCTCCATCTTGGGAAGTCTTCAGTCTTTCCTTTTTCTGTGTTGGTACACAACCTTCTTTTGGAACTGAAGATTGGATCCCAAGGATTTCTAGGATTGTTCTCACTGCTCTGCAGGTTATCAGGTATCTCGAACACCCATGGTCCTTATTAATCTTTTGTGGAAATTGCGCTGTCAAATTCTTCAAACACACCATAGTACCTGTGTGCACAGCTGCCATTGGTTGCATTGGGCTGATAAAGACAAGGCAGCAGAAGAGGAGATGAATCTGAATGAATCTGCTTTTTCAGAGGGTATTCTGATGAGGAAAATGTAAATCTTAGTGTACTAAGTGGTGTGGAAAGATCTTAAACACCAGCTGCACTCCAGCACTGCTACAGGCAGCTTTCCCATTCTGAACTTTCACCTCAGGCTTTTACAGGCCTGTTCCCACCGTTTAAATTCTTTCAAGAACATAAAGCCACTAGGACTACTCAGACCTGAACACCCACACCATGGCCTCCTCCAGCCCTTCCCAGATACAACAGGCACCCACCAGCATACCTCCACTCAGAGCCTGTGGCTTTCTTCCTTTTGCCCAGAAGGACTTCAGTAAGCTTTCTCTCTTCTGATGTTGACCGGCATATCTGCAGTGTCCTCTTTCCGGGGAATATGTTCTCAGGGTCCTAGGCACAGCCAGCTACCACCCTCCTAAGGGTGACTTGGCAGTCACGTGTTCACGATGATCTCAAGGTCCAAGATAACCTAGTGTTGAAGAAAAGACTCAGCTATCTTGGAATTGCACCAGTTGAACTGTGTGTGGCTGTGCCCAGTAAAAAGCATTTTGGTTTCCACTTGGGAATTTCTTGGAGCCAGTAGCCTTTTGGAAGGTGCATTGGACAGCAAGTCCTGTTTCAAAATCTTTTTACTACTTTAGTAATCCCCTGCCTTGTGGTTGCTTCTGAAGCAGTGAGACAGGGTGGGTGTTTTAAATCATTCCTGAATGATGAAATATGAAACTGATTATTAAAGTCCTCAGTCCTGCGACTTGTGAGTTACACCAGAGAAGCTCTGCTGGCTTGTCTTAATCTCTGCTTCAAGATTATTTTAATTTGGAGATGCGCTTCCCACTGTGATAAAGGAAATAACACACCAAAATATAGGAACCAAAATTCGTTAGCTTTAATTTTAGAGATGGATTCTACTAAGCCAAAGCTGTCCTAAATGTTTGGGATGGATGTTTTCAATTGTGCCTTGTGGTACCTTAGGCTTTAGTTGTGAGCTGAAATTTCTTGCTGTTTTTGGCAATGATGATTATTTAGCTGTAAGTAAGTTGAAACAGTATCATACTGCTTGTAGTATAGGTAAGGTATTTAGCACATTAATTTTTGATTGAGGCTAAAATGTCTGTTTCAAGATGTGATTCTTTTCTTCCAGGTATGTGTTTTGATTTACTCAACTTTCAAGCTGATGTTAAATAGACGTTTTCTGGCATCTGCTTTTCTTCCTTGTTCAAAAGGGATGTTTCAGTGAGAGTAGAGATGATGCTTGGTCCGGTCCCTTAATTCAAACATGTTCTAGCTTTACAGAATATAGAAAACATGAAGATCCTTTAAACATTGCTTTGATGAAAAATGAAGAGCAAGACATGAATTTCAGTCTTATCCAACCATTCTGTACTTTGTTTTGTTGCGATAGTCTCATTTCACTTTTTCTTCTGTGGTAATACTGCCTTATATTTTTTGATGAGAGGGAGAGGAAGAGGTTGAACTCCATGGTTATCTGGCACGCAATTACCATTATAGTCTGTAAACTAAATATTATGGTATAACACTGTCACATTGTCAGTTCACCTTTTGATTATTATGGATTAGTAGAATTTGTGTGTAGAAATGGATCCTGTTACCTTGCATATTCTTCTCGGGTTATGGCACTGCCTGGCTGTGTAGCATAAAGACAAATCTGATTTATACTCCTTGGCAATCATTAGAAGTCAAGTTAAATCAAATGTTTAATATGCTTTTTAAAAATTAAAATTTAAAAGCCATTGTAGTCTTTCTCAAACTTTATGGAAGGATTATTATTAAAATAAAAGTTTACCATTATTCCCTTTGACATAAAATTCAACACTACACTTTCTGCAGGTAGCACTGATTTCAAGTGATAGTGTCAAAGTAAGAATTCAATGAAGGCTGCAGTCAATCTTCAGTTAAAACCATTGTGCCCAGCTATGCCATTATATGCATGTTACAGTAAGTTCTCTTACTTGAGTGAGGAGCGTTGGGGTTTCCCTGGCAGGGGTCAGGGCTGGATGGCTGTAACAGCCCAGGTCGTTAGCTTTTTACTTCTGGAACGTTGCAGTCTTATGTGGGGTTTTTTTTTTTCCTGACTGTAACTAAAATAAGTTACTTCCTGTTGAAGCTTTGCCATAGGTTTAACAAATGTGGAAGAAAATGTTAAGAGTACGGTGCTTTTGATTAGAGGGAGCAGAAAATTTGTTTAATTTTTTTTACTGTCTAGCTTAGGAGCTTGCTGCGGTGTAGGGCTTTGGGAGAGAGATGTGGCTGTTTTCGGGGAGGTGCTGGGGGGTGGGAGGGCTGTGCTCCAGCTGTCTTGCCGTGCTCCTCTCCAACAGCAGACTCGCGCTGTGCTGTGAGTTGGCTTTTGCTGACTGCCTTCCTGCAGTCCAAGGCTGTGCTCAGGACCATCTGTGAATGAGGGAGGGGGAGCGGGTGTCCCTAGGAGAGAGCGCTCTCAGGTGTGAGGCGTTTCTGGGGTAGATAAGGAAAGGGAAACTGTCCTGTGGGTTGTACGGTGGGAGGGTCAGTGAATGGAATGACTGGTCCATCTCCAGTTACTGAACATAATGGGCTCTCTTCTATCTTGGAAAAGGCTATTTTAAAGGCTAGTTAGCTAAATTCAGATCAGTGCTGTGAGCATACCAAGTGGTGCTTTTGGCTGGTAAAATTGCTTTAATTTTGGAACAAACCTGACAAGTTAGTGCAGAGACTTAATCTCTCTGTTTTTCTTTTCTTACAGCAAGCAAGGATTTGGCACAGACATCCTATTTCATGGCTACCAACAGGTTGTTATCCTGAACCTCTTTGTTGCACTGTTGTAGCACACTATAGCTTCCTTTACTGCAGGGCCCCCTACATGTGTCTTACCCTTGTTGCAACAGGAGACTGGGCCATCTCCCGTGGTGGTACCTTCCTGCGTGCAGTGCGGTGTATTGTACAAGGGCCTGATGGCACAGCGGGGTTAAATGCACAATGAGAAGTGTAGTGGTGCTTTCTGATGACATTTTCTCGATTGTGAGTGCCTAAGTCTAAAATTGGTAGCCTGAATAGCAGCTAAAGATTACAAAGAGCTAAACTTAACCTAGAAATTCGAGCATCTTGGTAAGTACAAAACTATTTTTAGTTTACACTTGTAGTTAATGGCAGTTTTCTCTTAACTTTAAATATATTGATCCAATCTTAACTTATAAAATTGTAGTGGGCCTAAGATCTTTTCAACTAGCTGATTTTTCTTTTCAGATAGACTAGTGGTGGTCCAATGTTCTTCCTTTTAATCTTAATACAGAGTTTTAAAACTTAAGTACTTACATGAACGTAAAGTTCTAGGATTCCAAATGGGATTGTGTGTAGATAGGCTCCTGTAAAAAGATGGAATTTGAGAGCAGACTTTAGTCTTCATTTCTTGATGACTTCAATTTACGTCTTGCAAAACAACTTTGACCTTTATGTAAGAGGATTACATTATGTGTAGATAGATTTTAAGCAATATCTGCTGGTTATTAGAATTCTTCCAAATAAGTATTTCTTGGTGGTTCCTTGATGGGCAAGGCTCTGTATTTGAAACAGCTGTTAAGAAAAGCTGTGATAAAGCAGTGAAACCAAACCGTTGTCTTTGTGGTGCTGCTGCCAGCTGGGAGCTGAAGGCAAGTTCACAAATACCACAAATCCAGGCCAAGTGAAAGCTAAGCCCACAAGTAATTCACTTGGCCTCTGTGGAACTATTGGGTACCTTCTTCTAATTGTCTCATTTGGAGACTGCATCACCAGCTGTATGTTTTTTACTGTAGAATTTTAATTGACCATGTTATACTTCTTTCTTTTTAGTACTTAAGTACAGTAGAATAACTGGTAACTTTATTTACTGTTCATTGCACTTTTTATAGCAAAAGCAAATTAAACTTTACTAGATAAATGCCCTGCCCTTTGTTTTCTTAAGGCAGTAAGATATCTTACGAACTCAATCAGAAAAATGTTCCATGAGCTGATGTTTAACTGCTGTTGCTTGACAAGTTATCTTATTCTGTATGTTAATGGTTGACTTGTTTGGGTTTTCTGTTTTACATGTTTGATTTCCTTTGGTTCCTCATTACGAAATTTGTGCAACAGCCTTCACCTTACTACATTCTGTCTTCAGTACAAGCCTACAGTGATAGCGTGTGTGTGCATTCACTTGGCCTGCAAGTGGTCCAACTGGGAGATTCCAGTATCCACTGATGGGAAACACTGGTGGGAATATGTAGATCCTTCAGTTACTCTAGAATTACTTGATGGTGAGTAGTACTGCCTTTTCACACCTTGAAATTCAAGGGTTTGTTAATGTAAAAATGGGAGCAGAGTATCGGAAGAGCATAGCTTTGAGACTAAATTAAGTCTTACTGACTTCACATACCGGATCCTTAGGTGAGAGAAAGGTGTATGGGAGGGGAGAACTTTGGAAGACAAACTCAGTTTTGAGACCCTTTTCATTTTCTCCTGCAGGCCGGGGCATCCACTAACCTTTTGCAGGTGCAGGTTAGAATCTTGCTTTTAAGTGCTTCCAGAACCAGGAAAGAGATGGAGATCTACCAGTGCACATCCATGCAGTGCTGATTGCTTGATGTACATCACTGCTCCAAGTTCGTGGCGTCACTGTCACTGAAACAACTGTTCTCAATTGCCATGTTTATGAAAGTTGTTCTATGTAAACAATTGTGTATAGCTTATGATACCTCAAACTCCTGTAAAATATTTTTTCTTATTAAATGGCTTCTGTCCAGAAGAAAGCATGTACCTAGAAGACCGTATACTTAGTTTACTAACTTTTGAAGTAGTACTTATTACAGTGGAGTCTGAATTTAAGGCCTACGTATGCTGCTGTAGTGGAGGTGGTAGCTTCTGGGGCTTTCCGATCTCTGTGTTGGGCTTTGCTGTTAGTTCTAGAGTGAAACATTTGTTTCAGAGTAGTGGCAGAGGCCTCCAGGCTCGGTGTGGCCCAGCGTAGCTCCCCATGGCCTGCTTTTTATCTCTGCTAAGCTTTTGTTTCTTAATAGCGATATTATTTTTTTTGAAAGTGAAAACTTGAGTAGAAGTCACGTGAAGCACAGAACCAGAGTGAGCTTGAGGTTGCGAGTTCAACTGTGTCTTAGTAGGCGTCTTTAAGTTGTATCTGTAGTTTGAAATACCACCCTGCCTTCCTTCTGATCTGGCTGTTGGGTTTGTGTGTTTGGTAAGCATGCATCACTTGGGTTTTTAAAACTCCACGAGATGTGTGCTGTGAGCTCCCAGTGCACACTGCTTCACTCTTCAAGAGTTTATGGAGCTGGTGTGTGTAATAGACTCGGGCAGACCAAAGTGCTGAGGCAGTTTTGCGTTTGGGAGCAGCTTAGTTTGTAACTTGCTTGTTGGAGTTCTGGAGAAGCCAGTTCTTCCAGACCTGCAAGAGATCTACTTCTGCATTCAAATTCTGACTGTGCCTAATTATTTTTAGCTTGTGAGTAAAATCAAATTTCAGTGGAAAGTATTTATTTGCAGCTGACAAGCATAGAGACCTGTGTTTTCTTGTGGACATTAATGGCAAGGATCTTCAGTTTTTTAACACAGACAGCTACTTTGCCTTGAACACAAATTAATCAAAAACTGTTGTTTAAAACAGTGTTTCAAAGGGTCTGATGGTTGTTCCTGAAGTTCAGTGGAATGACTGAAACAGTGACTTAGAAATTTATACTTTAAAGGAAACTTAACTTCATACAGGAAATGCCCAAGCTCCCTGGCAAGTATGTTATTTTAGGAGCTATTGTTTGTACAGATCTCTCTAGAAATTTTTGGTGTGACAAATCCAGATTCTGCAAGAGTAAAAATAAAATCTTAAATTCAAACCTGTTTTTAAGAATGCATGTGGTGGTCAGAGGTCTGTCATAGTGAAATACTGTAGCTTTTTTTGTTCAACACTTGTCTAACAGAATTCTTTATTAAATATCAGTTCAAAGCATGTGCAGGTTGTAGTAATTACTGCAAAAGCTGTATGCTCTTAGTCTAGAAAAATGCTTAAAGTTTAACCTGCTTATTACCAAAT